>NW_027491281.1:680321-1360643 GCF_021521415.1 Bidens hawaiensis
TTTATTATAAATTAAAGACTTCCGCTAAACTTTGATATATTAACAAAATAGGTCCCAACTATTGGTCACACGCCTAGGCCCTAAGCGAACACCGCAGCGTTTGAGATCGTAGCCACTACCTATATACACAAGATTATCTTCACTCGAACATTGTAGGTCCGACCCAACGTGGCGGAGGCATAATCAAGCGTGGTGTGTTGTGCCCACCGTCTAACCACATATGAAAGAATCGAGACAAACATATACGATAGCCTGAGGCCAGCGATTACGTTTGCTTATAGTGATTTAGGGATACGAAATCCCATGTAATCATTTTAATGAGTCATTTTAATAAGTTGTAAAGAGTCGGACATATTCACCTTTGTTATGATCAGTGCAGTTTACTGATATATTCTTCTTGTTACCTCGGACATATAGTACGAGAATAACGTTTTATAAATACTAGATCAACGATCTAGATTTAGACCTTTAGTCTATTTGCTTAATCATTACCTTGATAATCATTTCTCTTTTATAAAATAACTGGACCTTTTGTCCAAGAAGTTTCAACATTTAAACACTGCATTTCTTCTTCAGGAAGAAACGTATATACCAAGTTTCTTATATCATAAGAAACATTTTAAAATATTTATAATTATAGATAAATAATATTTTATCTATACCCTCGTCTTATAAAAATTATATTTCACTTATTATATAATCAAGGTACAGAATATACCCTCGACTAGGGTCTAAGCCATGTATAATAAAATATTCGGGTGGAACCCCTACCTTGTATGGCTTGTACTTCTAGAAATGTCTAAGCATGATGCGGGCAGGACTCCTACTTGTCGTCGGTATTGAGGTAATGATCTAACAACACTTCTATGTCTTGCACGTATTTCGAGAACGAATAGTCGGTACAACGGGGTCAAAGAACGTATTTCGAGACAAGTGATTGTGAAGTGGGATTTGGGATGCCTAAAGCCGAGCTCGACACCCCTATATATAGGGCTGAGATTGTGTGACACTCGTCAATTTCAGGTTAACTCCGTTAATCCGAACTCCGTTAATTCAAACTTAATATCACACGAACTGTAACGCATATCTCATTACATTTAAACTAGGGTTTAAATGACACATGACAATCACTACACAAGTAGTCTTTTGGAATTTCACCGAAACACACACGAGTCGACTCAAACCGTTGGTGAACAAACGATAAGTATCATAAAGAAGTTGATAATTATGTGTTACGTTTATGTGCTACTTGGTGTTTACATGCATAATTTTAATTCATGTGGAAAATAAACTAACTTGTGCTAGAAATTGATTAACTAGAAGATTAGGGGGTTAAGTGTAATATATAAATATTATAATCAGGTTATTACACATCCCTAATCCCCCTCCCTCCCACATACGATCGATCTTCCCCCCCTCTCTTGGCGACCGTAGGCTACACACACACATACAATCTCTTTTCAAGCTTGTTTTGAAGGATTCAAGGTGCTAGATAGGTAATTAACATCTCCTTTAATCATTCCATGTGTTTAATTAGTCTATTGAAGGTGTTAATCAAAACCCTAAATCTTGAAAGTGATGATTTAAGATGAGTTAGGGTTTAATTATGTGTTTGTTGATGATTTCTAGTGAATTGATAACTAGTTGTATTGTTATTGATTGTTAATTGCATGTTTCTTGAAATTGAAATTTGAAGTAAAACCCTAATTGTGTATGTAAAGTGAAATTGAGATGCATGGTTGGTGGATTATGCATCCAAAGGGTTGTATGTATGAGTTATAGTGCATAGGCTAATTGTATGTTGAGTTTTGATGAAAACTGATGCTGGGCAGATTCTTGAATTCGTGTTTAAATGGCTGTAACTCGATGTTAATAGTGTATTTGGACGTGATTGTTGATTCTATGATATAGTAGGTTGAGTCTAGTTTCTAAAAAGTCTGAACTTGTAATTTTTGGACCTGCAAAAGTTAGTTTTTATTATTTTACAAATCTGTTGTGGAAGCCTTCTGGTAGGCTGTTTTGCTATTAAGATATCTCATAAACGACAACACCAATGGGGTTGATTCCACTTCCGGAAGTTAATATTTGGAGTTAGGAATCTAACCCAATTGTTCTTGCATTAATTGAATTTTCCATGTAATGGGAATAATATATAACATTCTGTTGCGCATGATAATGACTGCTGTGTGTTTACTGTTATGTTTTGATCATTGTGAGAAAACCGTATATGATAAAAATATAATAAAAATATTTTTAGAAACCTAACTCAAGTGTGCTTTTGTTATGATTTTTGGTGATTTATTGGACGTGTATTGATTTATTAAATAGAGAAATCTTATTGAGTGAAAATTTGTTTGGATAAAATAGTTGCTGAATTACTTAAGTTAACATGAAAAGTGCATAGTTGATCGATGTTTGCTATGTGTATGACTTAATTGACCTTGTGGGAGTTAGTTTACTAGTATTGTACAATAGTAACACTTGACACGATATTTGTTCACACTTGTAGCTTATCACCAACGTTTTTGTCGAGTCACACTTATTTCACAAACGAAACACGAAACGTATCTCATGCATAAGTTTTATGTACTGAATCTAGGGACTCACTCGTAGTATTGGAAAAACTCATTTTTGTTTTAGAGCACTAGTGAGGATTTTCTGTGACGCACACCTCTCTCGGATTCTCTTTTTGTTATCTTCGCAAACAGTGAGTTTCACGTCCCCTTTTTACTCTTTTTAAACGCTTTTATTTGGGGGAGATAACATACTCCAACAGTAACATCACGGGAATTTTGGGCCAAAAATGAAAACTCTCCAAAGTTAAGGGACTAATCCTGCCAAATTAAAACTCCAAAGTTAAAAATGAAATATCTGTTTTCTTGTCCTATCGCGCTACGCGATGGGGACAAGGGACAAGCCGAGGAAAGGTAAGGCTTACTACCTGACTAAATAATAATAAAATATTATAAAGGCTTAATGCATAAGTCGGAATTATGCTCGATGTTTATGGAAAGAAATTATATAACAAAGAAAAGAAAATAAAGAAATATGGAAGTGTGTATATATATATATGTGTGTGAAAAATATATAATTCTTTGTTATGAATATTATATAAGTAATAAAGGATATTCTTATATGATAAAAGAAAAAGAATACGTTTCTTAGAAAAGAAGAAACGTCGGGTTTTTATAATAAACTAAAGGTTTATAAATATTGCTTTTAAAACTAAAGGTTTTAAAGTAAAATAAATGAACTAAAGGTTCATCGAGATAATAAGACTAAAGGTCTTAAGCCGGATTGTATATACGACTAATAAAAGTTATACTCGTACTGTAGGTGCGATATAGCAAGAAAGATTACGCAAGGACGGTGTTGGAAACCGATCCCGATCAAAGGTGAATACGCCCCAATTTTACAAACTTGTTTTCAAATAAATAAACGTGTTATGTGTAAAACTTTACATGAGACTAAGTGTCTCTAAAAACATTATGAACAAGAGTAAAATCCTAGCCCTCAGGCTGTAGTATACGTTTGTCTGGATCCTTACATATGTGATAAAATGCGGTGGGCACATCGCACCACGCCTGGTCACGACCTCCAGCCACGATGGGCCGAACCAAAGTATGTTCGAGTGAGAATGACCTTGTGTATATTTATGGTACCTAAGTACGTTGGGACACTGCGGTGTCTTGCTGGGGTGACCCAGGTAGAGGCTCGAATTTATAATGATATTGTTTTAACTTTGTTATTCCTAAGCCAAGATGGGCCGAGGCACGCGTAACCCTCGAGGGGTAACAAAGTAAAAGAAAATGTTTTCGTGTCAGCATATTCACCAGCATTCGTTGCTGACGTATTTTTATAACATTTTGCAGGTAACCAAGATTAGAGCTAAAGGACGAAGGCTCAAGAATCCGATGGCTCGGATAAATTTTAAATGTTAATATAACTAAATGATGGTTTTGTAAACCTAAAACAAGTAAACACAAATGGAACTCGTTTCCATCTTTTGTAATGTAAATATTATATAACTTTGATCCCTATGTTTTATAAAGTCTTCCGCTAATTAACCGTAACTCTGATATATTTACAAATGTGGTACCAACTATCGAGTCACACGCCTAGGCCTAAGATGGGGGTGTGACACCAACGCTGTAGATTTTGTTAGTTTTTATATATCACTTGTAAGGCTAAGTGGCAAACAAACCAACTAAAGTCCTTCATAACATCGAACCGGTTAATATTTGTAAAATAGCGAGTCACTGTTGAGTAGTACTACTGGGTTTGACAAACCCCACCCAACTCTAAACTCCACTGTAGGTCGAGTGGGTGTAATCTTGGCTAACACATTACCATGGTCGTGGTTGACATGGTGACAAGGCAATTGATAAACATTCAGCTTCGGTGTCGAACACTTAGTAATACATGCTTGATAGGTTATCTACCTATTGATATATAATTGACTTAACTCTATCTGGTAACGCAAAACGTAAACGCAAACGCAAACGCTTTATTTATATAAACTTGTGAACTCACCAACCCTGTGTTGACACTTTTAGTATGTTATTCTCAGGTAGCCGAGGCGGCGCGCGGTATAGGAACATGCATTTGCTAAACACCATTGCTTTAGAAACTTCTTTTAATTATTATCTTGATAACTTGGGTTTTTAAGTCGTCTTGTGTGGCGCAAACTTTTTGGTTTACAATTTACGCTTCCACATTTTTTTAAGACTTAATGTCTTGTTGGTTTAAAAACTTTAAACATGGTGTAACTAATGATTCCTATCATGTTAGTTCACACCCTCTAACGGTAAAACTCCGTTAGTGGATTTTGAGGGTGTGACAGATTGTGACCCATCGCGATATGCAATGGGTCGAAAAAGGGATCCATCGCTTATCACCACGGATCTGTTAACCGCTACAGAATATAATACTCCATCGCGTAACGCGATGGAACATTAGTTCGGCCATCGCGTATCGCAACACCGCCCACTAGGTTTGATTGGTCACCTAGTAGACCTGCCACGTATTGCCACGTCGCACCACATGGCTTGCCACGTGTCACGATTACTTCGCCTACGCGATGACCCAAAAGGTTAGGCTATCGCGTATCGTGACACTGACCATCCTGGGGCATTGTGATGTACCCATCACGTATAGCGATGGGTTATTCCTTTGATCCAGCGCGTATTGCGAAGGGTCTTGAGATCAAGAATTTTCATTTTAGTCCTTGAACTTTTATATCTTGTCACTTCCTGGCCTTGCTTCCACTTTCCAAAAACAATAAGGCGGCTCTCAAGCAGCTGCCGGCGATACGAGCGTGCGAAGTGCACCATCAAAGGGCCACATTGCGCCCAACGCCCTTCATCGTCGTTGTTTCCTTCGCCATCGCCATCGCCATCACCATTGTCCTCATCCTCGTTCGAACTCGTGCGCGTGCGCGTCGGGTGCTCCACACCCTTCGCTAGAACCACTTGGTGCATGCTAAGCATAAAAAAATATTACTATGAAAACTCAATCTCTTAAAAAGAGCTTCCAAATTTAACCCACTTTCCATGTGGGATGGAATTTATCTTTCTTATTGATACCTTTGGAAAGGAATTCTATTTTCTTCATTCTTTCCATGTGAGAAGCAATTCTTTCCCCCATTACCTTAATATAAATTCTTATAACTTAATATAATCCACATATATTATTTCTTTACCATATTTATTATTAAATTATTTTTCGGTTCTTCTATTTTCAAAGTTTACATTTTTAACCCAAAATATATATGGTATTTTGCGAGATGTTATTGGCGTAGTGGGAAAAATGACACCGAAATCTAATATCGAGCGCTAAGCGACTTTCCAACTTAATGGCAAACCGAAGGGCGGATCGGGAAAGCGTTTAATCATTTAAGTTGTTGAGAAAAACTCAAGGTTTGCCCGAAATGGAAAGGGGAACCCACTGTTCTGGTCACTCGACG
This sequence comes from Bidens hawaiensis, assembly GCF_021521415.1. NCBI lineage: Eukaryota > Viridiplantae > Streptophyta > Magnoliopsida > Asterales > Asteraceae > Bidens > Bidens hawaiensis. The sequence goes on from NW_027491281.1 coordinate 686,287, forward strand.
ACGACGAAGTACAAGAGTTGACTCGACCCCGCAGGAGAGGAAAAAAAGAATAAGAAAAAAGAGGAGGGTTAGTCGTCACGATTCAATGTGGAGCCCAACGAAGAAGTCGAACATCTAAACAAGGCATTCAGTCATTTTGAAACCCATACCGTGGAACGTACCACTACCATGAAAGAAACCAACTAAAACCACGAAAATGTTGTCGCTGTGTTGGAATTGCTTCAAATGGGTAAATACTACGAATCCCTCAATGCGGTCGGGTTAGATGAAGAGGCCGCATTATTGCAACAACGACGAGTTCAAAAAATGCACCGATATTATGGATATAGTTTTATGGTTTTTTTGTTATGTATTTTTTGTATTTCTTTTTTAATTTTTATGTATTTTTATTTAAATGTTTAATTTAATGGGTTTTTATTTGTTTAATTTATTTATATAAAGAAAATAATAAGATGGTGACGTGGAAATGAGGGGCTACAACATCATTACACCCCTAAAACAAAAATCCACATTTTGCTGACTAGACGTCACATGGCGCAAGTCGCCGCATTTTATAGCCCCTTCAATACGCATAGCCTTAGTTCTCCGGTGTTATTCGTGTAGGTGTTATTCGGTATACATATCGTCCTCATCCTCGTTCGAGCTCGTGCGCGTGCGCGTCGGGTGCTCCACACCCTCCGCTAGGACCACTTGGTGCATGCTAAGCATAAAAAAATATTACTATGAAAACTCAATCTCTTATAAAGAGCATTCAAATTTAACCCACTTTCCATGTGGGATGGAATTTATCTTCCTTATTTATACCTTCGGAAAGAAATTCCATTTTCTTTCTTCTTTCCATGTGGGATGCAATTCTTTTCCCCATTACCTTAATATAAATTCTTCTAACTTAATATAATCCACATATATTATTTTCTTACCATATCTATTATTAAATTATTTTTTGGTTCTTCTATTTCAATGTTTACATTTTTAACCCAAAATATATATGGTATTTTTCAATATGTTATTGGCGTAGTAGGCAAAATGATGCTGAAATCTAATATCGAGCGCTAAGAGACTTTCGAACTCAATGGCAAACCGAAGGGCGGATCGGGAAAGCGTTTAATCATTTAAGTTGTTGAGAAAAACTCAAGGTTTGCCCGAAATGGAAAGGGGCACCCACTGTTCTGGTCGCTCGATGACGACGAAGTACAAGAGTTGACTCGAACCCGCAGAAGAGGAAAAAAAGAATAAGAAAAAAGAGGAGGGTTAGTCGTCACGATTCAATGTGGGGGCCAGCGAAAAAGTCGAACATCTAAACACGGTATTCCGTCATTTTGAAACCCATACCGTGGAACGTACCACTACCATGAAAGAAACAAACAAAAACCACGAAAATGTTGCCGCTGTGTTGGAATTGCTTCAAATGGGTAAATACTACGAATCCCTCAATGCGGCCGGGTTAGATGAAGAGGCCGCATTATTGCAACAACGACGAGTTCAAAAAATTCACGAATATTATGGATATTAGTTTTATGGTTTTTTTGTTATGTATTTTTTGTATTTCTTTTTTAATTTTTATGTATTTTTATTAAAATGTTTAATTTAATGGGTTTTTATTTGTTTAATTTATTTATATAAAGAAAATAATAAGAAGGTGACGTGGCAGTGAGGGGCTACAACATCATTACACCCCTAAAACAAAAACCCACCCTTTTCTTACTAGACGTCACATGGCGCAAGTCGCCCCATTTTATAGCCCCTCCAATACGCATAGCCTTAGTTCTCCGGTGTTATTCGTGTAGGTGTTATTTGGTATAAATATTTTATTCAACTAAAACAAATCCTACTAAGGGTCTTTACGGTGATGCGCTATCTATATATAAGTATCTTGGAGGATGTAATGTTTTAGATAATTAAATTTTACTTATTAGGAAGATTTGTGTATATGTATGTATATGGCTTGTTTAAGACCCCAACTGGTGACAAAATTTGACAGGCGAAACGTTTACTCATAGCTCATGACACTAAATTAAAGTGACTATATTATATATTCAAATTAAAGGATAACATTCATAAAATGACATCAGGCCCAAAATAAATCATTCAAAACAATGAAACAAACAAACACGTCTAAAATAGTCTTTTAAATATCCTAGAGGTATCTCTAGGTGATCTTTGTTCTCGAGCAAATTCTTAACGTGTAGCATATAGAAAATATTGTCATCACAAGGTTGGTGAGCAATCATATATTTGTAGTAATATATGAATATGAAAAAACAATGTGAATCACTATCTCATGGTCAGATAATCTAAGATAATGTAATGTAATGAAATCAATGAAAATTCCCGTTCATCTCAATTTATAATCGAACTATTTGGAAGCCTAGGTTCGTCTAAAGGACCATCCCACTATAGTGTTTGCGTTTGTCTACCATCTCCAACAATCAAATAATAAACACACTGAAAGTAGTGTGACACCCCTCACTTTCACGTTAACACCATTAACACAAACTTCGTTATCTTACACGTCATGCATAACATTTACACGAGTCAATAACGAGTCACACACATGAGTCCGTTAGTACGTGTTGGTGATTAATGTCGGATGAAATTTGTATTAATAATTCGGATATAAGTGTTATGTGTTAGATGGTTTTATGTGTCACACGATTTAGTACATTATGCTCCCTTAACATGTTATTAGTTATTATATAACAAATAATATCTCAAGCATATAATTATAATATTATCTATGTGAAATTACATGCCAAATGATTATGTGCTTAGTTCATAGCTTGTTTCGTGAAATTATGATCAATTGAGCGTAAGTTATAGTATTTATAAATAACAATGAGGCTTTATTTTTGTAAACTCAGGTTAGTGTCTTGGTTGTAGTTATTCGGTATGACTCAGTTTGGAATTAAAAAGGTTCGTGTTAGTCATAACATGCTTCAGTAAGGATCATTCTTAGAAATTATGATTATATAATATTAAAACAAATAAACCAAACCCTAACCCACCAAAGTTCAGCCGACTCCTTCCCTCTCTTCCACTTTCACGCCCTCTCATCCCACATGCACACATAACTTTCAATTCAACCTTAATTCTTGCAATTAGTGGTGTCTTTGAGAGATTCACATGATTCCAAATGTTAATTGGTAAGTTTTATGTATCAATTTTATGTTTTGATGAGTTATTGTGAAACCCTAGATGTTCAATCTCTGTAACTTTGATGATTATAATGTTAATTGATGAATTAGAACCCTAGGGATGACATAAACATGTTAGGGTTTGAGTTCTGATGACAACAGTGTGCTGACATACTTGTTATCGTTTATTGATTGGTTTATAACTTGATGTTAAATGATGGTTACTGATCGATTCTTGATTCTAGGATATATTATTCTGAGTCTAGTTTCTAGAAAGGTAAATTTTGTAATTTATGGACAAGTTTTGAATAGTTTTTATGATTTTACAAAAAACATGTGTCAAAGCTTATGCGGGGATTCAAATTCTGGTATGTCTTCCCGACATCATTACTTGAGGTTAACACAAACAAATGAGTTGGTTCCACTACTGGAACTAAGTATTACTAGTTTATAAGATAACCCAATTTGCCTTGCACAATTTGGATAAATGAGTTGAGAGAAACATGAAACTACTTTTTGTTGTGCAATCTGCTAAACTGTTGACACCTATAAAAGATGATTGAATTATTGTGACCTTTTTATGCATGATAAAAATATAGTAAAAGTTGTATGAGAAACCTAATTCATATATTCTGCTTTGGTAAATTTTGTATCATTTATCCTTAAGTTTTTCTTAATGAATCAAATCAGTTTGTACATGCCATAATCTGTCTCGTGAACTGAATGATCATAAGTTGAGTTGTATGATGAATATTTGGTTGCTTTGAAATGATATGATGTGTGGATACATGTTAGGACTTTTTGGTACCTTTGAAATTACTTATTATCACTAAAGAGTTATCGGGTAAAGTTTGTGTGAGTCCATATGTGGGTCTTAGAGTCACGTGTTGTTGAACACACTCTCATAACTTAAACACTTGTACTAGGAAACAGTTAGCGAGTCAAGTGCATTCTTTTGGTTCTGAGGAAAGACTATTAAACGCGAAATGAGGTGAGTTCATGCATTTTCCTTGTTTTCTGGATTGAAAACACAAAACTATTTTCTTATACTTGTTTTATGGATTGAAAACACAAAACACTTCTCATTATTTTCTGGATTGAAAAGACAACTATTTTCATATATTTGTTTTCTGGATTGAAAACACAAAATATTTTCCTTGTTTTCTGGATTGAAAACACAACATTTTATACTGGTTTTCGGGGAGAAAACATGGATATACTTACATACTGGTTTTCTAGAGGAAAACAAAGCGACTTGATTTGAATTTATGTAGTTTCTTATATATCACAAGTTTATACTAGATGCCCATGTATCACTTAAAGTCCTTACGTTACCTTGAACTGATAGGATGGGATCGCGGGTTTATATGGAGTAGTACTATTAGGTTTGACAAACCCCACCCGGGCTAGTTGCGCTAGCACGGCTGTGATGTCGTAAAACAGGTGTTATATTTACCTAACTTTTATACGCTAGTGTTGGTGATAGATCTGGTAAAAAGGCATACATACAGTCAGCTTCGGTTCAAACGTCTAGTAGCTTGTAAATGGGTTAGCTACCCTGGTATATTTGAAAAGTGCTAAATCTACTTATACATACACACTTAAGCTACGTATACTATCTGTAATGTATGTACTACTTTTTACTAGAACTTATGAACTCACCAACCTCGTGTTGACCCTTGAGTATTTATATTTGCCCAGGTTGCTAGATGTGCTAAGGAGTGGGTTGCATTGCCTATGTCTGGAGTCACAGTTGTCGCATGAACTTTTATTTCACATTGTTTACATTTGATGGGGTTATGCATGTTTGAGCAGGTGGTTTATTATTTTAAACCATTTACTTTTCGCTTCCGTAAATATTTAAAATGTATGGTTTGGTTTTTTGTTTTCTCATGTTTGAATGAGACTTAAATAACATTTTGAATATTTTGAAATGGATGTTTGGTGTCACACCCCAACCTACGGCGGAAATGCCGGGGCGTGAACTGATTTCTCACAGCTCTCAAGTTACTATCATGTAAATTGATAAATGACAATATCTATTTAATTTATTTAAATAAAACAATTACAGTTAAGTACATCAAGTAAAAAGAAATTACAACAATGATCAATTAAGTTTGTAAACTAAAAGGGCATCTCTACGTGACCTTCATCTTGCTAAACAACCAAGCTGATAACCTACAAATGCGTATAAAATATAAATTTGTCAACAACAAATGTTAAGTGAGTAAAACACCAGTTTAAGACACAAAAGTAATAACATATAATAAATAAAGAAAGATACAAATTGTTCCTGTGAGAATAAACAGTTAAATCATAGCATATAAACAATTAACCGAACCATAAAGAAAGGGCTAAACTGTTGCCATGCGAATGGGAATTGGTTACCAAGAATGAGATGTCGGTGAAACCATTGTCAATGCATCGGACGCCGGGCTCTACGATAGTCGTATGATAATACTATAATGTGAATATGTTGGACCTCTCCAATATGTATTCAAGTAAAGAAAGTAAGAAAATAGCAAGTTAGGCATTAAATAATATACACACAGGATTAAACAGTTGCGGTTTTGAATAGTAGATAATAGATAAATACTGTAAATATGCATATGTCCCCAAAAGGATTTAAAATAATTAAAAATGGGAGTGATTACTCACCTTAACGTATGAACAAAGGATCAAGTGATGATGATGTGAGAATGATGAACCCCTTCGGGATTTACCATCAAGTATTCCTAATTAAATAATATGTTATAAATTAATTATAAAAGATATAGCATGATTTAATGAATTTAGATTTCGATGTGATTTGGGTTATGTTTGGGATTATAATATTATGGATTTGAACGATTGATTTCTATAGTAATTATTATTGCAAAACTTAATATTGCTGATTATCATTCATAAGAAACATTATTATATTTTATTATTTGTATTATCACTTTAAATTAAATGCAATATATATGTGATCGAATTTGTAAACGCTTAGTTTAAATATATAATAGTTCAAGGTAATATATGAACATAAGTTGAGATCTAATATAATAATAAGTGGTTATGTAGTTTAAGATAATTTGTGATAATAAGATAAATATGTTCACGTAAATATAATAAATAATTACACACAAATGTTTAAATAATTAATCATTATAAAATATATATTTTAAAATCTCTAACGAGAAAATCTAATGATATAATATCATTAATACGTTTATATTATCCCTGCTTGAAAATTGTACATATTATATATATATATACACCAAAAACTTATAACGAGCTTAATTGTCAAGAACATGATCCTATGATGTCGGTTTGATAAGAATCATGTCTATTTAATAATTAATACAAAAAGAATTATTTAATAATTCCTTTAACTGGTTAAAACAATTAAAACCAAAAAAATTAACAAAAACGCGTCCAGGGAGGCTCGAACCCGCGCCCCTGACCGGTTCACAGACTCATACACTCAACCAAGTTAATTGATTATTAACTGAATATAAAGTGTTATAAAGTTGAACCCAGATCCCCCAAATCCTAAGAACCCTAAATTCATCAATTGATTAAATTTGTGCATGGTGGTTTAATTAACCATAGGGTTACTGAAGAATGATAATCGATGAACTTAAACAGGTGCTTAATTACCATATATGTTGTAAAATAATGGTGAACGCCTTCGTCTTCTTCACAGCCTGTTTTGGACTCCGATAGGGGCTGGACGGCTTGGATTACAACAATTAGTATAGGTGTTTGGGTCGCAGACTATATTAGAAGATGAATATGAGATTAATTGTGTTAATGTTAAACCTAACTGGTATATTCTTCTGTTTATACGAGACGGGTTGTTATATTAATCAACAAACACGATTTCTGATTTCCTACTTCAATTAACATTGTTGGTATAACTCGCAATAACAATAGAAACAATCTTACAAAATCAATTTCCAAATTTGCAACGCAAATTATTGATCAAGAAAACTATCGGGTCACGAATTTGGTTCTAGCATACGGGTGATGAGTATGGGTTGCGGGTTTTGGGCATGGTTATAATATAATAATGAAATTATATATAAGATTTGCAAAATAGCCCCTCATGTTCAAGTGTGGTTACCCAAAGAGTTTAAATTTATAGTTTTGGGTGAACATGTATATACATCAAAGTTAAAAGAATATAATAATATATAAAAAATTAAACAATAATATAATAAGAATTAATTAACTCGACATTTTTATTCGATAAAATAACCCGAACGTAAAAGCGGGTGGGGTAACGGATATAAAAAAGTAGTTTGAAAACCCGAGTTGTTACTTTCTCCCATACATTAGGGAATTCTTCCCGAAATTGAAGGATAATTTAACAAAACCATTAACTTTGGAGAAAAAAAATGTAAGTTAAAAATTTATCATAACACGGAACTTTGAGTAGTCGAAACAACGCTCCAAATGAAAATCCGATAAGAACACTTATATATAGGATGTACCAGTGGCGTATCCACCATGTCCTTATCATCTCTACATTTGTACCGTTATCCCAACTACTTTCGATTCTATATTATGACACACAATTGCACGCATTATGATTTCCATGCAAGTACTTCGATAATTATGTAGGCCTCCATAATTACTTGTTTCGTCGTATGGTCCCCATAACTCGTCCCATTATGTGGGTTACAAAACATTTTCAAAACACGATTTTGGGAAAAACAAGAGTTTTAATACGCTTTGGTTGTAACTAGAAAATATTGCTGATAATAAATTATCTGAGTTGTTCTAATAAACTATTCAAATTTCTAAAACGTCTTTTGATAAAAGTTATAAATCTTGGAAGTTTGAAAAGGAAATGATTCCTTAGGGTTGAGAGTGAAATGGAGTGGGATAAATGAGGACAAGAGATAAACTAGGAGTACGGTATTATAGGCAGTTATCTTTTGAAAAGATAGATTTTATTGTATGAGCATAAGTCCTTAAAATTTGTACATTATTAGAATTGAAATTGTTTAAATCCAAAAATCAAATAAAGATTAATTAATGTACGATTGAGAAAGATAAAATATGTTTAGATAAAATGACAAAAACACCTTCTTTGATAAACTTAGTTATGAATAACTTGATTAATTAGTGCTATACAAATTTGAATAATCAAAGTTGATTGAGTGGAAATATTTTGATTAGGTTGCAAGGTAGGATTTAATAGAATATGGTTCAAAATTTTGAGCTTGATGAACATAATAGAATTGAGAACACACATGGCGTAGGTGATTAGGATTTTCATAATTGTAGCAATTACAGGTAGCAGGGTATAACATTTGAGAAAACGCCGTAGCATGGGTTTTAGAAGTTGGCGGCATAGACAGTCGTGTTGTGGTACGTGGCAAGTATTAACAAGATAACCGAACGATTACATGAGGTACAAAATGATATGAGGATGGAATTGAATAGTGATGGAGGCAAGTGAAGCGTAACAAGTGAATTTTGACGTAAAGTTTATTGTTTTAGACACTATGATTTTGTCGAGATTGATAGTTAATTTGATTAACATCATATAGTTGATGTTTAAACTTGCGTTTGTTATTGTTGTTGTTATGAGAATGAGTAGGAGTAAACGAATTGAATTTATTAGTGAAGTTAATGACCAAGATTGAATTTATTGTATTTATGTTCTAGAAATTGAGTGTAAATTTTAGATATCGTATGAGCTATCTCCTTGACTAAACATGTGGCCATGAGGCGGTTAAAGAAAATAATTGATTGATGTTGTTTAATGTTAAGAACACATTCTATGATTAATAAAGATGTGATTTGATGAGAAGATTGGATAGTTGTGTTGATTTCATATGAGTTATTGTGTATAACGAAACTAAAATATGTTATGCTGATATTTATTCCTAACTAAAGGATAAATTAAAATCAAAATTGAAAATCAATGAGTTAATTTGACGAGTGAAAGAGTTTTATCAAAGTTTGACATGTTTTAACAAATTAATATTTTTTAGTTTGAATACTTGAAATACGTTTAATAATTTATGTATATGATACCATGAGTATAAGAAAGTTATTCGATTATTAGATTGTGCAATACTATTATTTAAATTACTTGATATTCTGATAACATGAATAGGAAAACCAGTTTAATAATAAAGTGTAAATTGTTTTGATTGACTCATGATAACCAAGTCTTGATGAATGAAGAATTTGTATCCGATCAGGAGAATAAAAATGTTTTGAGTGTATGAGTAGATCGAATCAATAGATCTTGATTCAAAAATGATTTAGTAAGGAATTGATTAATTGCATAATTGAATAATAGAATAATTGAATAATTAAATCAAATCATAAATCGTTTCGTATAAAATAAAATAAACAAATAATGAATGTTCTTCGATGTGTTGGGTTTTCCATAAGCTTTCCATGGCATTTTGTTTCCCCAACTTATTAGCATACCAAAACCAAAACAAATGTGTGAGTTGACCTCCCATGAGCATTACATGACAATTTGAATGGCACAACTTAATTAACGAATCAACGAATTAATTGAGTTTGTCGGCCCATGAGTGTTACATGGCGATTTAACTGACCAAACTAAATAACGAATAAACGAACTCAAGCAAAAGTAGTTGAAACATCTGGTGTATCACCACGGATGATAATGTTTCAACAAAATATCGCAAGTATAACAAATTGTGAAAATGTACAGTTGGCATGTCCATGGCGTCCCATGGGTTTTGCACCCGACTAGACATTCTAAAAGCAATAAAACACAAAAAAGAGTGTAATCATTTAGCCGATTACGTTAAATGCTTAAAGTGTCGGTTGTATGACAATTTCCACTATGGCAGCGAATCTTGTCACACTTCCTAGTTTTAAGTGAAAAAGAGCAAAAACAATGCTAGAAAACTCTCAAGGAAATTCCTAACAATAAAAGGCAATATAATAAAATTTAAATAAAAATACTTTGAGGTTGAGGCGTAGCCTCAGAGTTATAAATATATTTTGAGAATGAGACATACTCCCGAAGTAATAAATATTATGAGAGTGAAACATAGCTTCGGAGTTGTGCGTGTGCGCAAGACAAATAAAATAAACAATTAATTAAACAGTTAAATAAGTACTTAATCTAACAAGTAATTAAGTAAGCTGTAAACAATCAAATAGAACAAATCAGGTAAACAAATAAGCACGCATGGGGCTCCTAAGCATGTTACTGAGGCACCACTAACGACCTATCTTAAACTTTTGGCTCTGATACCAATCTGTCACACCCAAACCTACGGCGGAAATGCCGGGGCGTGAACTGATTTCTCACAGCTCTCAAGGTACTATCATGCAAATTCATAAATGACAATATCTATTTAATTTATTTAAATAAAACAATTACAATTAAGTGCATCAATTAAAAAGAAATTACAACAATGATCAATTAAGTTTGTAAACTAAAAGGGCATCTCTACGTGACCTTCATCTTGCTAAACAACCAAGCTGATAACCTGCAAATGCGTATAAAATATATTTTTGTCAATAACACATGTTAACTGAGTAAAACACCAGCTTAAGACACAACAATAATAATATATAATAAATAAAGAAAGATGCAAACTGTTCCTGTGAGAATAAACAGTTAAATCATAGCATATAAATAATCCACCAAACCATAAAGAAAGGGCTAAACCGTTGCCATGCGAATGGGCATTGGTTACCAAGAATGAGATGTCGGTGAAACCATTGTCAATGCGTCGGACGCCGGCCACTACGACAGTCGTATGGTCATACTATAATGTGAATATGTTGGACCTCTCCGAAATGAATTCAAGTAAAGCAAGTAAGCAAATAGCAAGTTAGGCATAAACTAATAAACACGCAAGGATTAAACAGTTGCGGTTTTGAATACTAGATAATAGATAATTACTGTAAATACGCATATATCCCCAAAATGATTTAAAATAAGTAAAAAGGGGAGTGATTACTCACCTTAACGGATGAACAAAGGATCAAGTGATGATGAAGTGAGAATGACGAACCCTTCAGGATTTACCATCAAGTATTCCTAAATAAATAATATATTATAAATTAATTATAAAAGATATAGCATGATTTAATGTTGGTATGCCACCGTTTGAGATGTTGTATGGAAGACGATGTAGAACTCCTGTATGTTGGGGAGAGATTGGTCAGAAAGAGATTGGAAGTCTAGAAGTTGTGCAAGAAATCTCTTCAAAGTTTGATCATATCAAGGCAAGAATAAAAGATGCTCTAGACAGATAGAAGTCGTATGCCGATAAGCGGTGACGACCAATCGAGTTAAACGTTAGATACAATGTGATTCTAAAGGTCTCGCCTTGGAAGGGAATTATCCATTTTAGAAAGAAGGGAAAACTGAGTCCGAGATACAATGAAATGTTTTGGATTGTGGATCGTGTGGGAGAAGTGGCCTACAAGCTAGATTTACCCGAAGAGTTGGAAGGAATTCATTCAACCTTTCATGTTTCTCTCCTAAGTAAATGTCTAGCTAATGACACGTCTCATGTGCCATTGGTAGACATAGAGGTTGATGAACAGCTGAACTACATTGAGCAACCTATAGAGATAGTTGACCGCAAGGAAAAGCAACTTCTTCATAAAGTTATTCCGCTGGTGAAAGTGATATGGAAACATCGTAAAGGATCAGATTCCACTTGGGAAGTTGAGGAAGAAATGCACAAGTTTTACCTAGATTTGTTTAAGTGATAGTTAAGTTTCGGGGACGAAACCTCTTTAAGGAGGGAAGACTTGTAACATCCTACTTTTACTAATAAATACAAGGAAATGCGTTTGTTTAAAAGTGTGTTAATATTTACTTAAGTTAAATAAAATAGAAGAGTATGGACCTGGTTAATGAAAGATGGAATAAGGGATGGTGATGGGCCTTAAGTCCACGGGCTTAAGAAAGTATAAATACTCCTTAAACCTCCCTAAAACCCCAAAAACCCTCATTCTATCTCCTAGCCTCCCTACACACTCTAAAACATTCACAAACAGTCTCTAGTATTTCGGCCAAGATCCAAGACCAAGAATAAAGCTTGTATTTTGATAGATCTTGAATATACAAGCAAGATACGAGTCCATAGTAGTACATCAAAGTTAACCGTAGCCTAAAAGCGTAAAAAGGTATGTTCTTTACACATAAAGATTTTGTTTCTAAGAACGGGTTGCCCTAAGACTTAGCCTTAGAGCAAATCGGGTATTGATTTACCATAAAAATGTAAACTTGATGCTAAAAATGGACTTAAGGAACTTGTTAGTATATATGGTCCATGTGAAAACCCTAGATCTAGCCTAAAACAGGTTTGAAAATGATAAAGGTGTAATCTTTATTACTAAGAAAGATAGCTTTTGGTCCAAGGGCAAGGAAAACCGTATAGGAGGTAATATAACACTAAACTACGTGAATTGATGTTGGTATGTGATGAGAAAATGAAAATGAAGGATGATAATACCCAACAGTGGATGTATTCGAATACACGACTCGAATTGAAAGAAAAGAAAGAGAGACGGAAAGAAGGACACAAGTCCCTTCTACTCGAATACAAGAGTATTCGAATACAAGGGTGTACAAAGGAGGACAACTTGAATACAAGTTCCAATCAAGTTCTATTTGACTACAAGGGGTATTCGAATATAGTGGTGTCCGTATACAAGAGTGTTCAAATGAGATGAACCATTTGAATACATGTTGTATCCGAATAAAGGTCCATTCGCATACATGACGTATTCGAATAGATGTCCATTCGAATACAATCCCCTTGATCCTTGAATGCAACCCTATTCGAATACATGGGAATTCAAATACAAATTGTATTCTAAGTACATGACCATTTGAATACATGGGGAATTCGAATAAAAATTGTATTCTAAGTACATGCCAATTGGAATACATGGGAAATTCGAATTCAAATTGTATTCTAAGAACATGCCCATTTAAATACATGGGGAATTTGAATACAAATTGTATTCCAAGCACATGCCCATGCGAATACATGGGGTGTTAAAATGCAAATTGTATTCTAATCACATGCCCATTTGAATACATGGGGTGTTCGAATACGGAAGTGTTCAATTGAGGAGAACCATTCGAATAAAATGGCTTACAAGAACATTAGAATAGACCGTACCTAACCATTTCTGCCGAAACTTAAATGAAGAGTATAGGATTAGATAATTGATACATGTAATTGATATATAGTTAGCCGTGCTCAATTGAAGAAGGGGATTACGATAAACTCAGAAAGAAACATGAGACGGGTGAGTTTCTAGCCCAATTTCCTTGTTATGTTTTCGGGGCTGTGTGCATACTCAATGTGAATGTTAATACGCTTACCTTGAATGGCAAGTGTATGCTATGATTATTGATGTGATAGTATGTATGAGCGTTATAAATATATGCTTGCCAATGCGTTAACGATCTTTGGATATTGCACGTATTGACAGGGATAGTAATGTATAGAATGCCTAGTATGAGATATGTAAATGTCTGAAGGTATGTAATAAAATGAGTAGGTACGAAGGTATGATTATAATAAGGTATGGCAAGGTTAAGAGGGAACATACTTTAATAATATCTGCGAATGTAGGGAACAAACCCTAATAATATCTGAGAAGGTTATAAGGCGGAATGCTCTTTAAAACATATATGAATGAATGAAAGGATTTATGTATATATGTAAGAAAGAAAGAAAGAAAGAAAGAAAGAATGTATGTATGTAAGTATGTAAGTAAAGATGGAGTTATGTATCTTCGTATATGTAGTTATGTAAGTATGTGAATGAAATGTATGTTGCCTAATTAACTAGAACTCACTCAGCGTAGCCGACTTTTAGTATGCACGCATGTAAGTAGGATAAGGCAGCTAGCGTGAGGAGGAAACATGGCAAGTGAATAAGAAGTTGGCATCCGAAGATTTATGAAATATTTATGAATGATGTTTATTTATGAAAGACAAAAGACGTTTGTTTAAGACAAGTGGTTGAAATGAAATAAAATGTTTATTGAAGTTTTATATTCCGCGAAAGTTTTGATTAACTCTGATTCGTAGAACTGTGTTTATGGGTAAATATGATGCTAAAGTAAGACTACCAGGAATGGGGCCTTACATATTGACTATTTGGATTAGCCATTTAGCAGACAAAATATAATACCCTACTTATACTTTTTTAGTGATGAACATGAAAAGATTTACATGTCAGTTGAATTTGCCTTATCAGGTTTTGGCTAAAGATTCTGATGCTTTATATGATGTTGTAGCAAAGAAGTATGATTTGGAAGCTTGGTATTTTGCATCCGAAACTTACAAAGAGCTTGTTTCATTCTTACACCGTAATATGGATGTATAGTTTCCTGCATCTAACTTAATGCTCCTGTAAAAGAGAATTTCTTTCTTCTATTTATTTATAATTATTTTTATGGTTGATTAGGGTTCTAAACAATGGGTTTATAAACAAGCCGAACGAGCTTGCTTGTAACACCCCGGCTAAAGCAGAATACGCCCGGGTGCGACGTACAGATTATTCAAAACACATGTGACACTATTAAGTGACAATATTATCATTATATCATTGATGATTCAAATGACAAGTACTTTTACAAATACAAAAAATTACAAGAAAATAAACACGTCAAACACTTTATTATTGATAATCCTATGTCTAGTGTCTTCTCTTGTTTTATCCAATAATAAGCCTACGTGTAACATATGTATAAAATAATGTCAACTAACCTAATAGTTGGTGAGTTCACACAGTTTTTATATAATACATAAAAATCATACAATTCCATGAAAACTCATGAAAAGCAAATAAGGTCCTTTCCAATTGGGATAGTGCACCAACGTACTCGGATAATGAGGCCCTTTTCCACTCGTAACAACAAGGTCTTGAGCGCAAAGGGGGGGGGGGGGCGAATGATGATACTATATTGAAGTAATCCATGAGCAAGTAATATTGAGCAAGTAACAAGTAAGCACACAACTCCATGTAACAAATCGCAGTTTGTAAACAAAATCATAAGGAATTGGGTTTTGTATGTTACCCTCAAAAATAATAAAAAAGTAAAGGGGGGGGGGGGGTGAGAAACAAACCTTTGAATTTGGATAACAAACTTGAAAATGAAATGGAAAGCGCGTTATATGAAACCGAAGGATTGAATCTCACGAGCTAAAATAATAAACACGATAATCACTAACTAAATAACGGGAATAAAAAAATGTCGGTTTTAAGGTTCATACGTTATTATTTTCATATATACTTTTACCCTTTTAATGTATATTAATATCTAAGTTTAACGGATTTTTACGAAATATTATTATAATATTATTTATAAGTTTTATATTAGATTTGTTAATAATTTTACGGGATCTTAGCGTTGTCGATATATTTTGTTTTATGTATTAGAAACATTTGTCGGTTTAGAGTTAAAGTTACAACGATATTATATATATATAAATATATATATATATATATATATATATATATATATATATATATATATATATATATATATATATATATATATATATATAGTTATTTTACGAGTTGTAATGATCGGTTCGGGTTTATAAAAGATTGGTTTTTGGTTGAAAGTGTTGGAATCGATCTGCCCGAGACACATATTTGTGTTGATGTGACTAGTACGTTATGATCCAAGTCGGGTTATACCCAATAACAAGTAAGACAAACACCACGATATTTATTGTTAGATATGATCTAAGTAATAATTATCAACACTTATAATATTTGGAAATTGGGTTTTCCAAATAAGTGCATTTTTGTGTAAATAAATTATATAGATAATTTATACTTGAGAGATGTTGCTTAGTTGGTTAAGTGACTTATTGCATGTTACTTATGTATGTTATGTTTTATTTTGAATATAACATAATGATATCATAAGTAATAAAAGAATAAAACAAATAAATTGGATTTGAGTTTTGGGGGTAAACCCACCTATGTGGGCCGGCCCCTCCCCTTCCCTCTCTCATCTTTTGTTTGTTTCAATGACAAGCAAGGATGGTAAGTGGTGGTTGAGAGTTCGTGGATAAATCTAATCTACACCTTCTCTCACACACACAAATCCTCTCTAGCTTTTCTCTCTATCCAGCTGAGAACAAGAAGAGGAAGAACAAAATGGGGTTTGTTCTTGCAAAAAGTGTAAGGATCCTGGAAACCTAGGTGTTTGTTGGAGCTTGTTTGGGTATACAAGCTTGAGGATTTCTCCATTGAAATCTCGTCATTCGTTCTCATTTATCCCTTTTAATTACTAGACTCGAGGGTATGTGTGTTAACACCCTATGGTTGTTGTTTGATAGCATGTATAATCATATATGGATCCTAGATTGGGTTTAACATAAATGGGTTTTGTTTGTATTGGTACAACAAGATTTAAAACATTTATTTCCACTGCGTTTTCCTTATAAATTGGTTTATTTGGACTTTGATAATCTTGCTAAAAACCCAACAATGGAATCAAGAGCCGCTTATTCGCTTACATGCTTCAAAATGGGATCTAAAGTATTCGGTTTGATGGTATTCTTTATCATATTGGCCGAAAACTTTAGGCATTTTGGTTGCCCTTTGGTTTTTCAAGATTGTACCATACATGCATGTGGTAAATCTGGAAAAATTGAATCATTTGGATGATTTTATTTTGGACAGAATCTGTGTTCTTCAGCTTTAGCCGAGAACTCAATGGTTGGAAACCATGGTTCTCAGTCTGGCCGAAGACACCCGAAACCATGTTCTCAGTTGACCGAAAACATGTTCTCGGTGTTGACCGAGAACACTAGGTTCTCTGTGGACCAAAGTTTTCGGGCCGAAAACTCTAAAACTTTGGTTTTGGCCGAGAACTCTGTGTTCTCTGTTTTAGGCCGAGAACTAAGGGCCAAAGGGGAACCATTCTGGTCAAAGGTTGACCTGCTTGTGTGGATGTTCATAACCTAGCCATGACCTTGTGTAAACTGAAGAGACTTGTTGTGATTTATTCATTTGTTTGTAATATTCTTTATTCGGGTTTGTAATCTATTTATTCTTTCAAATGGTTTGCAATAATAAGTAGAATAGTTGTATTTCCTTTTACAAGAAAATATATTAGGATATGTTTTGTAAAAGAAGATACCACTTTGGAGGGAGCCCTAGTGGAAGCCCAAATAAGAAGAAGGATCACAACAAGAAGTGAACACTAGAAGCATATGGATTCGGAGTCAAGTGGGAGTTCACCATCTCATACCATGTGTCACGCTTATCCCTTAGGAGAGACCTTATCACACACTTGTTTCGGTCAACAAGTGTTGTCAAATTTTAGGTGGCTATGGTTATGGACATGTGATTTTATTTTATTCTTGTGTGGTTGATTTATATTTATTGTTTTATCATATTTGGATGTTAACAATAAAAATCAACAACTAGCATAAAAGTTATTCCTTTGAAATTATTAAGTTATAAAATTTGTTTGATTAACTATTAATGATTTCATAATAAAATGGGTTTTATTAGTAGGAACTTGAAAATTGGTTTTTGTAGGTTCCCAGCCGGATCTACACGGAATATCTCGTTCTACGTAGGTGCGGAATCCCTACGTAAGACGATACGAGCGTAGAAGACGATACACGTTAAACACAATCAAACACACGTTACAATAAACAAAGAACACGTTGTATTGCAACTAGAAACACGTGATTCACCGATCACTGATTACACGAATTCTAAAACAACTTCTTCAAACAAGCCGTAACCTATCCGTATTTATCATACGACAACTTCGCCTAACATGTTTAGGCGAAGTTGTCACTAATTTCGCTTGTTCAACAAGTTCGCCCATATCAGGCGAACTTGTGAGACAACTTCGCTTAAATCCAAATACAAAACATACTAACTCGATTACAGACACTATATACTGAACTACTGACATCATGTACCAACAGACTCCCCCTTGGCAGTAGCTTCATATCTCTATCTTCAAACACGTGTCTCGTAATCCCAAAACTCTTGTATCTTCCATCTTCAAGCATGAACGCCTTCTCGTACACAAACTGAAACTACTCTTTGATATTTCTTTGCTTCTTCTTTCCAAGCAGGAATGTAAAATATCTTTTTCTCGTTCAGCACCTGCAGATCAGCTTGAGACAAATTCACTAAATGCAAAGGATCATATACTCTCATCAGCTCTTGTTCATCTTCATCTTCCATTACTACTTCAGCTGTTTCACAATCAACGTACCACCATTTCATATCTTTGAGCACATCCTTGGGCATTTGTTTCATCGGCACTTCTTTTAGACACCGGAAATGCTTATACTTCATTATCATCCAAGGCTTGCCATCTGCTCTCATTCCTCTATCTTTGTCTTCAACGAGCTTTCCTTTCTGTGGTTTCAACAGCTCGAACTTTTTCTCCTTTATGCTTTCCTTCCAGACTATCATCCCAATGATCCTAGCCATGTTATCATCACTCCTGTTTATCAACCCCAACCTGGCTAAGTCCTTCACTTCACACTCAGGCAACGTATTCAACGATCTCAACAACCTCTTGAAATACTGAACCCCATCATACCGTTTAATCACAAAAAGCCTCAACTGCTCATCATATAACCAGCATATAATCCCCTTTTTCGATTCAGCATAACCCCTGATGTTGTAACTTTTCTTGAACATAGTAAGGACCGCCGGTTTCTTAGTCTTTACGAACCACTGAGCGTAGCCTTCTTTCCATCTTGGCTGCTCCTCCCATTCCGTCTCATCGCCTCCCATATCTGACTTATCAACTTCCGGAATCTCGTGCTCAACGTTCTCCTCCACAATCTCTCCTTCTTCAATCTCACTATCAATGACAATCTCAGCCCCAATCTTCTCAACCTCTTCAACCGGTAACACATCGTCGTCACCTACAATATCAACATCCATCATCTCCTCAGCATCTACAACCACCACATCATCACCCCCCGAACCGCCAGCTGCACTCGTTGACTCCCCCTGAGATGTGGAAGTCCCAAGAGCTTGTTCAGTTCTTGGCATCTCTCCACCTGCACCTTTCGATGCATTGGGATCATCGTCTCGATCGTTGCTCTTTTTTGTCCTCAGCTCGTCACCCTTACAGCTCGTCTCCCCCTGAGATGCCAAGAACTGTTTCAAGGCATCAATTATTTTACCATGCTCGATCAGGAGGGACGACTGAATCTGATTCTCCGCAACGAGGCGCTGAATAGCATGGGTCTGGATAAGATTTACTCTTGATTGTTCTGCCACGACCCTTTCAAGCGCTGCTATTCTTTCCGAGTCGGATAGGGTTGCATCGAAATCAAACCTCAGATGTGATATGTCTTGAGCGTACGTAGGAGGGATTCCCAATGTAACCGGCACCTCAGAAACAGGTGGAAACGTAACCGCAGGTGGTATCGTAACCGACAACCCTGCAGTAGCAACAACTGTCGACTCAACAAACCTTGCTACGACCTCCGATGAAGTAAGAGTTGGAGGTGGCAAGGACACAATCTCCGGAGCCGAGAGCTGGAATGTAGTGGGTGGTATGCCAAACGAAGATGTGGTAGTCACCACGGGAACATCCGTGGCGCTTGGCCCTGTAACTGGCAATGGTGTAGGGACTATAGTCATACCAGACAGTGCGGGTGGAGTGAAACGAACCACCCTTGAGCTCTCACCAGCTCCCGAACCTGTACCTGCCCTTTCCCTTCTCGATCTACGGACCAACTGATGTAAATCTTCCTCAAAGTCCGAATCACTGTCATCATTGTCTCTCTTCCTCTTCCCATGAATCCTTTCTTGTGTAACTAAAATCCGTCTAGCTTCAGCCACATCATCATCTGAAGAATCAGAATCAGCCTCCGTCGTAGCTTCCATAGCAACATTCACACTAGTAACCCGGGCTACCGAGACCTGTACCTCTTCCTCAGGGTCAACACGATCCATATCAAAAAATCCCTGACCGCCAAACGCAGCTTCAAGGTCTACATTTTCCTCCAGTGCCACAACAGGAACAGCAGGTAAAGGTTGTTGTACCTCAGGTGGTGGTTGAGGTGCTCCAGCCTGTTGTGGTGCCGGATCCCGAAACTCATCCCCACGAGCTGGGACATACTCTGGATTGATCAAGTACCCAAATAATGGAGTATGTCGAGGACGGAGCTCAGGTTTGCTCCTCGCACTTGATGATCTGCACTGAGCGAAGATCCTCTTGCTTACACTCTCCACATATCTAATCGGGCGGCGCTGAGGTAACGTGGGAGCAACGTGATTCAAGATCATTTGCAGGAATCTTGGATACATCAGAAATCTCTCACGCGCCACCGCTCGTCTTTGACGGTCTATCTCGTAGAACACCATCTGACTAAAGCTATAACGCTTATTGTAAGTTAGTGATGTCATTGCCGACTGCATGGTCGCACCCATTCCATCTGTACCAGCCTTTCTCCCTGACATACACACGATCATCACGTGCATAAGAAATCGCTATTGGTCTAACAAGAATCCCTTTCGTCTTTAAGTATCTCCCAATGGACCAGAATATCCCATTCTCAGAAAAGCACCATCTCTAAATGGAGCCACGAAGTCTGTAGGATCGTCTCTCGTTTCATCCCCAAACTGCAAAGCCACCCTGATCTGCTCAGATGAGAACTGCACTATTTGATTGTTAACCGTTGCACGCATAACTGGGGGCTCGACTCGACAGTCATATTCCACTGTCTGCCAGAAATCTTCTATGTTTGGCAAAGAGATAGGCAGTGTTGTAGTAATAGCGTGGAAGATACGCGAGCGGATAAGAAACGTGATGATTTCGCGGAAATCATCAACACCGCTCGCATCCGGGTCCAGAGTAATGTACATGTTATGCCCCGGGAAAAACTGCCGATTGTTCTCTCCTCCTTCGTCACCTCCAGCACCACCTGCTCCAGCTACAGCTGCCATTTCTGCAACAAAAACAGTCTAAGTTAGAGAATCGTCAAGTCAAATCACAAGTTCGCTTATTACCATGAGCGAAGTTATGATTTATCCTGTAAAGGCGAAGTTAGGGGTGGGGCGAAGGTGGGAACAACTTCGCCTTAACTTTAAGTTCGCCTGATAATAGTTAATATAAAAATTAAAAGGGCCAGGCGAAGTTAATGATAACTTCGCCTAAACACAACTTCGCCTCATATACTGTTACATAATTAAATATCAGGCGAAGTTAAACCTTAGGCGAAGTTAAGGATAACTTCGCCTAAACTGTAACTTCGCCTGAATATGAATCGGCAACAGTTTAGACGTTCAAACGAAGTGATTTTGGTCAATTCGGAGATTGCGGACTCAACCAAAACATGATTTTGAGACGATCTAGACGATCAAGTTGATTACGACCACGTGAAAATAAGTTTGAAAAGCGGGTGTTGAGGTTTCGAATGAACGGTGTCAATAACTGATCAAAACGACCTTTGATTAACGCCATTGTCAGTGATTATACGATATGGTGACACTACACACCTTTAAATCGGATTAGAAACTGAGAAAAACAACAAGATGTGATTCGAGATATAACTTCGCCTAGGTTACTGGAAGATAAGTTCGCCGGTTTTAGAAAATAATAATGAGTTTGACCAAAAAATTTCTTTATATAGGGTCAAGGTTATACAGGCGAAGTTAGGGTTAACTTCGCCTGTCCCATAACTTCGCCTCTTCCCTCAACTTCGCTCAATATGAAACTTTACCAAACAGACCCTTATAAATTGAACATTATGCCATTAACTTTTAAAACTTCCTTTAAAGAGTTAACTGATCGGATCAAGAACCAAGTAACCAGGTATAAAATCATACAACTACATAAGTAGAATAAATTTTAAAAATAAAGTAAACGGGATCAAATTTCAGTCTCGACAGGGACTACCACGTTTTAGAAAAGATCCGAACAGGAATCATACTAATTAAGTGACTGTCACACAGATCCATGTTCAGCTGTATTATGACATAAAGAAATAGGTTGTAAGCAGGTAAATAACTTAAAATGGTTTTCATCGCTTCTGTGATACGGGTTAGGTTCAATTTAGCTCAAAATATAAATGGGCAACACATCAGAGATTATGATGTCTCCTATCTATTCTCAAAGCGTATTTGGCTTTCCCCAAGTCACCCCGAGTTGACCTCGACCCGTAGTGTCTGATTAAATTGTAATGTCGATCTGTAGAGTCTTCTTCCCGTTCTCTTTCTTGCATCTTGATTGAGAAGTCTTAACATTATAAGCTCTAGAATGTCTTAGTAACACATAATAATAAATTTTTTTTTAAATAATAAGATTTACACAGCTTCAATTAAACTACTGCAAGTCCCGAATCTGGATCACTGCAGTTTCTTGACACACCATCTTCTCGGGAATCAGAACACTCACGGGCTCGTGTATGACTGGGTAATCGCTTTTCTGCCTATCATTCGGAAAGATATATATGGAGATATGCACAACTCTTAAGGAGTTTCCACGTAAAATCGAGGAGATTTAGTTAGTATCACTTCTACTTTTACGCACCATAAAAAGCTACCATGACATACAATGACTGTTCTAAAGTCTTTTAGGCCTAATAACTTCACTAGTTAAGCGCACAGAATCAGTTTGTCTATCACTTTCCAAGGTTGGATCAATTTTCTTTTAAACATAGTAAAGAAACTTCTTACGAAGTAGTAGACTTGAAAAATTATTTCATCTCCTAAAAAAAATTTCAACTTCTATCGCCCCGATCAAGTCGAAGTCTTCAGGTAAACGGCTATCCTGAAGATCCAATGGATCAGCTGGACCGACCACATACGAGTATGTGTCCTTCTAACTAAGTATGAACGACTAATTTTCAGCGAAAGAATAAAAACACATTATAAACCGCCCCAGTCACTTTCAGTCATCTGGTTAATGGTTATCCTCATACTCTACAGGTAGAAATAAGGACCAAACATATCCGAAGATATGTCCTTCAAACTGAAGCAACCGACATAATTCTAAGCGATAGTGACGTTTTTTTTTTTTACAATTAAAAAACGAAGAACACGGTTACTCGGGATTGATCATCCCATTTAGCTCAACAAGGTTTTGAAAACGAGTTTTGTCAAACGCTTTAGTAAACAAATCAGCGAAATTATCTAACGAATCAACCTTTTCGAGCACTATCAATTTCTTCTCAGCACAATCCCGTATAAAATGATGACGGATGTCAATGTGTTTAGTTTTGCTATGCTTTACGGGATTGTTAGTTACTGAGATAGCAGCAGTGTTATCTATGCAAATAGGAGTATGAGTGAAATTCAGACCGTAATCGCGCAATTGCTGTTGTATCCAAAGAACCTGGGAGCAGCAGTTCGATGCTGCCATGTATTCTGCTTCACAGGTAGAAATGGCGGCTGAGGTCTGCTTCTTGCACTGCCATGACACTAATCTGCCTCCAAGAAACTGACATCCACCTGTTGTTGACTTCCGATTCTGATTGCATCCTCCATAATCAGAATCCGTGTAGGCGACTAACTCCAAGTCTCCTCCTTTCGTGTACCACAACCCTAGCTTAGGCTTGCCTTTGAGATACCGCAATATCCTCTTCACACCCTTCAAGTGAGATTCCTTTGGGTTTGCCTGAAAGCGAGCACAAAGACAAACTGCAAACATAATATCAGGTCTAGATGCAGTTAAGTACATTAAAGAACCTATGATTGCCCGATATTGGGTGGGGTCCACGTCTGCATCACTGTCTGAATCAGCACCCAGTTTATGGTTGACGCAAATTGGAGTATCAAATGGAGTGCTATCCTCCATCTTGAAGCGTTTGAGAACGTCTTGGACATATTTAGTATGATGAATGAACATCCCATCTTTCTTCTGATCAACCTGTAGTCCAGGCACGAGGGGCCTGATGTAGCCCATATAGCGCTTTACTTAGCTTGTACACGTGATCAGGAAAGTCTGGGTCAGGAAAACCCGGAGGTTGCTCAACGTACACAACCTCATCGACTTTACCGTTAAGAAACGCACTTTTCACGTCTAACTGGAACACCTTCATCTCCTTGTGTGCAGCAAATGCCAAAAACAATCGAATCGCTTCCAATCTCGCCACAGGAGCAAACACTTCATTGTAGTCGATCCCCTATTGCTGATTAAAACCTTTTACAACCAGCCTTGCCTTGTTCCTTATGATTATTCCTTTCTCATCTCTCTTACATTTGAAAACCCATTTGGTGCCAATCGCATGCACATTCTTCGGTTTTGCAACCAAAATCCATACCTCTATCTTCTTGAACTGGGCTAACTCTTCTTGCATGGCTTCGACCCACGAGCTGTCCTTGAGAGCCATTTGATAGTTCTTTGGTTCAATCTGGCTGATGAAGCAGGTGTATAAGCATTCGTTAATGATGCCTGTATCTTTAATGCTTGTGTAAACACAAGTGTGCTCATTCAAGCTTCGTCTTGTTTGTACACCGTCGGACAGATCACCTATCACGTTCTCCAAAGGGTGGTTTTTGTGAACCCTCGTAGTCGGAACCGAACTGACTTGCAGATTGTCTTCCAGGTTCGAAGATAGTTCATCGATGGGTGATTGTTGTTGAGAATGAAAAGGATTGAAGAATTCCTCTTCTGTAGAAGTAGCAGGGGTATCAACAGCATTTGACGAGGAAGGTTGACATTCATTGTACTGCGGTCGTTGCACAAAATTTTCTTCCTCGTCATAAGGCATCTTCGAAGCTATTCTCTCATCAACTTCTGCACAATCTAAGTAAGGTAAATTAAAAGATTTAAAAAGCCTATTATAGTCGAAAGCCCCAGCGGGTCCCGTGCTTGGTTTTGGTGATTTGTAGCTTGTGATGTCAGTGTTACACACCACCTCAACCTTGCAGGTCGATAGATTAAAGACTCGTCTGTTGGGTGTCCCAACAACATATCCGACTAAAATACCTTCGTCGGCAATCTCACCAAATTTTGAGTTCGTCTTTAATATCGAACACGGGGACCCGAATGGTTCGAGACCACTCAAGTTAGGCTTTCTACCATGCATAAGTTCATAACATGTTTTATTCAATCTTTTAACAGTTAAAACTCTATTAAGGATATAACACGCTGTTGCAACAGCTTCAGCCCAGAACACCACAGGAAGTTTAGAATCAGCAAGCATGGTTCTGGCTCCTTCAATTAGCGTTCTGTTCTTCCTCTCAGCCACCCCATTTTGTTGCGGAGTATACGGAGCGCTGTACTGGTGGTCTATCCCTTTCTGTAAGCAGAATATCTCCAGCTGATAGTTTTTGAACTCTGTCCCATTGTCAGTTCTGATGTATTTAACCTTTTTACCCATAATATTCTCAACCTTGGTAATCAAATTCATTACCAACTGAACCGTTTCATCCTTTGTCTTCAGGAAATATACCCAAGAATATCGAGAGAAATCATCAGTTATCACCAAGCAGTATGATGTTCCACCTAGGCTTTTTACATTCACGGGACCGAAGAGATCCATGTGAAGTAGGTCTAGGGTACTGACTATTGAATTAACCTTCTTGGTGTGATGAGATTTCTTGTGTTGCTTTCCCTTTTTGCACGATAAGCATTGGTCTTCAAAGTTGAAATTTTTCAAGGGAACACCAAGCACCAGCCCATTCTTGACAATGTAGTTCATTTTTCGAAGATGTATATGCCCCATTCTTCGATGCCATAACTTGGACTCCGATTCAGTTGCTTTTGACAGAAGACGTGATTCTTCTGTTGCCATCTCAGTCGACCTCATGTCCATAACATATGTATTCTTTTCCCTTGGAGCCTTCATTACTATCCATTCCTCTGGTATCTTGAAACCAGGATACAACACGATTGCTTCATTTTTGGTAAAGTGCACAGTGTAATCTTTGTCACAGATCTGAGATACACTCAGCAGATTATGCTTCAGCTCTTCAACGAAATTCACCTTTTCTAACTTCATTTTACCATTAGTCACCGTTCCAATTCCAGTAATTTTATCACCACTCTCTCCAGCAAAACTTACTCTACCTCCCTGAACAGGTTTCCATTCGTGTAACAAATTCTTGTTACCGGTCATGTGCCGGGAACAGCCGCTATCCACAACCCATAGATTGTTTGCAGCCCTGTTCAACTGTTCCTGCACGATTAAAGCAAAGGATTAAAATCTGGGGACCCAAGACCTATTGGTCTTGGGTCGATTAAATCTGTTAAAAGGCATCCCGTACTTTGGTTGTCCAAAGTTAGTATTAGAATGATTTCTGTAAGTCCTAAAAGGATACCTTCTAGTAGATTGACTATGAGGCCATCCAAACCTTCGTGAGTTAAATGAATTATTACTAATGATTTGGTAGTTAACAGGGAAAAACTGAGATCGACTTCTTTGAAAACCTAGATTAGTCCAATATCTGAACTTTGATGAGTTTTCATTTTTACCATTATAGTAATTACTGTTAGTTCTATTCTCAGTTTTCAAAGGCCTCATACCTCTGAATCTCTGATTCAGAGGGCAATCAGCAATCAGGTGTCCTATTTGATTGCATCTGAAACAGCTCCTGTGTTCAACTTTCGTCTCAACAGTTGTTTTAGATGTTGAGGTTGCATTACTGCCCGTTTGTCTAACATATGGTGGGACATACGGGTTTAGTGGAGAATTCTTTTCAGTTGGTTTATGTTCCTTTCCACTTTTTAGTAACACTGCCTCTTCTTTTGTCTCACTAGACTCGGATGTCTTGTCCGAATTTGATGAGACAGAACTAGGAACAGAAATCTTAACATTCGAAACAGGCTTACCGGTTTCGCTTTTACTAACTTCTGGATCTTTAATCGTAACTTTAACAGGAACTGTCTGACCAATTTCAACATCAACAGATTTCTGATTACTAGGATCATAAGTATAGTTATGATTATAAGGTGGTGGAACTTCAGTATATCCAATTCCTCCCCTTTTAACTGGGGAACGTTGATCACTTACGAGGTGATCAAGTATTGCGGAGGAATTTCTAAATTGCTCAAGCTTTCTGTTTAGTTCCACCACTTTCACCTGGTAATCAGCTATCTGTTTATCCCTTTCAGCAATTAGTTTGGTTTTCTCTTCTAACACTTCATAGCTAAGATCAATTACTTGTATTTTTTCAGCTAGACTGGCTTCAAGACTTCTGATATCTTTCTCACTAGCTTTTATTTTTACCATGTAATTTTTTTCTCTAGTTTTAGTGTAATAATGATCTTCTTTTAAGGTTTTAAATTGAGCATCTAAACTAACAAACTGATCAGTTATTGTTTTCAACTGTTCAGACAGATTTTCACATTTCGTACAAGGGAGTTTAGAACTTACCTCAGAGAGCTGATCTGTCACTTCTGCCATGTAAGCTTGATTTTCTCCAGTTACTTTCTCACTTCCTGCAGTTTCGATGTTCACCAAATTGGCCTGTTCGAACACTTCCTCAACTTGCAGATTCCAATTGTATCCCCCGTTCTGTCCGGATATCATAGCCCTATTCTCGTTACTTCCCCCATTCGGTTGTGTTGGCCTGTTCTGACTACATTCCACTCGTTCATTTATGCATTCTGTTGACAGTTATAACACCGAACCTTTGACTTATCAAACCCTGGTCTTTCTCCAACGAATTTTCTACCAGTCTTCTTCATAAACCTTTTAACTCTTCTTACTATCATCGCCATCTGCCACTGCAGATCCATTTCCTCCAGATCATCAGCATCGATCTGATCATAGTCTTCGTCAAAAGTTGCAGGGTCAACAATTTTACCTTTAATGTAATTTTCGTACGAAGCAATGAAAGATGCATAGAGAGCAAACTGCTGTTCAGCAGATTTAACACTCATGGGCATCTGAGAGTAGTTGTTGTTCGGAACACTTGAAGAAAAACTACCCTTTGTTGTTTGAGGTTTAGAAGTGTTTGTTCCACCAGCTACGAAACACACATCACCGTCCATGTTGAGAGTTACATGACCATCATGAGTTGAGTTAGAGCTCGAGTCTCCGTTTGAGTAGTAAGCAGATGATTCTGACTTCGAACTTGAACTTGAATTAACTTTTGCACCATACATTCCTGGATCCTGAACCTGATCAGTTGGTGTCTCTTTTCGAACCATGTTAAGTTCAAAAATTCGTAGTTTGTTGACTGCTGTTTCCAAGTCAATGTTGGCAAAATCTTTATCTTTTCTCATCAAGACAGTGTACATCTCCCATTTCGGTGGGAGAGCATCAAGGAGTTTTTCCACGATCTCCTTTTCTTTGTAAACAATGGAATAATTGCTGAGTTCGGTCATCAGGTGATAATATCTTGTGATGATATCATCAAGTGATTCATTCTTCAAGTACTTGAACACCGAGAATTGGGTTTTGAGTAGCTTAATCTTGGATGCACGTATCCCCACATTACCTTCAAATCGGTTTTCAAGCGCTTCCCATAGTTCTCTAGCGGTTTTATATTTCCCGAAGGTGTGAAGAATCTCTTGTGGAAGAGCCATTGTTATCGCAGCATGAGCTTTGCTTTCAGCCTCATACATCTTCTTTTCTTCCTCTTCCATCTTGTTGTATTTCTTAATTTGTTCACGACCCTTATACAAAGCCGTTGGTGGAATGTATCCATCTTGAATGCACACCCACATCTTAGCATCTTGATATTTAACATACTGCTCAAACCGATCTTTCCAAGCCACGAAATCGGTTCCCTTAAGTATTTTCGGTGCCTTAGTAGCTGAACCTGCTTCCACCTCCATTTTCACCAGTTCCGTGATATTTATAGAAGTCATCTTTAAAAAAAATACAAACGAGCACTCAAAGAAACCAAAAATAAAAATTTTATTCTGAACAGTACTGTAGGCGAAGTTAAACTTAACTTCGCTTAAGTCTTAACTTCGCTTGAATTCTTAACTTCGCTCCTTTTTAAATTCTCCTGTAGATAACTTCGCTTAAGATAAGCGAACTTGTGAGGTAGGCGAAGTTGTTAATAACTTCGCTTAACCTTATATCTTCGCCTAAACCCTACAAACAGTAGCGGCAACTTCGCCTGATGAACAATTGTTTTTGCAGGTTTGATTTTGACGTTTTACGAGTTAAACGAAGGTGTAATGGTTTGTTTTTGATGGTGGGAGGTGAGTAAGACACAAAAACTTGGTATATTAACGAAAACTCATCCCGTTAATAGTCGAACGGAACGATTTCTACACCCGTGTGATAATCCCGAACCACACAATCACGAGCAAACGCTCTGATACCAATTGTAGGTTCCCAGCCGGATCTACACGGAATATCTCGTTCTACGTAGGTGCGGAATCCCTACGTAAGACGATACGAGCGTAGAAGACGATACACGTTAAACACAATCAAACACACGTTACAATAAACAAAGAACACGTTGTATTGCAACTAGAAACACGTGATTCACCGATCACTGATTACACGATATCTAAAACAACTTCTTCAAACAAGTAGTAACCTATCCGTATTTATCATACGACAACTTCGCCTAACATGTTTAGGCGAAGTTGTCACTAACTTCGCTTGTTCAACAAGTTCGCCCATATCAGGCTAACTTGTGAGACAACCTCGCTTAAATCCAAATACAAAACATACTAACTCGATTACAGACACTATATACTGAACTACTGACATCATGTACCAACAGTTTTCAAAGGGTACCATACATTTGAATGCATGAAAATGGAAGGTACATTAAATAGTTTTCCAACCTAGAATTTTGAAAACTTAAATCCCTTTAAAAACAAGTTGAACACCATCCTTTTATACGACACTCGAGTCACTTGGAGACTTGATGTGGGATAAAGGTCACCTAACCACGTTTAAGAAAACTTGTGATCTTGAGGTGGATTTACAATACTTGTGGGATAAAGGTCACCTAACCGCTTGTATGTGTAAAGTCACACGTGTGTATAAGTAGGACGACTTGATTTGGAAACCATGTGAATAGGGTCAACGAAGCATGGCGTACAAAGGTGTTGATGGGATTAAACATGCCTACTAAACATATGATGTTTAACCGATCCCATAAAACTAGAAGTTGCAAAGGGTTGCAATTGTCAAACATTGAGTACCTTGATAATTCGAATAGTGGGATAAATGTCACCTAACTACTATTTGAATGAAACGTTGGGTTCTAGATTTTAATCATTAATTGTCTTGGAGACATTAAAGGGTATTAACGATTAAAGTTTATTGATATCAAAAATACTAAATTGAACTTTGTTAAATTCTTTATAGATAGCCGCAAACAACCCACAAAACGCTATTATCCCACTTGTGCATAATCTATCATTGAGATCCATTCTGGAGAAGGATCGTTTGAATTATAATAACTTTATGGATTGGTATCGAAACTTGATAATTGTTCTCAAGCAAGAGAAAAAATCCTATATTTTGGACGATCCTATTCCCGCTGAACATGATGTTAATGACTTGGATGCCTATGCTAATTGGTTAATATACAACGAGTATTCGGTGCAAGTTTCTTGTCTCATGTTGGGAACAATGATTCCCTATATCCAAAAGGATTTCGAGAATCATGGGTCATATGACATGATCACCCATCTTAAGGAAATGTTCCTTACACAAGCTAGGGTGGAACGCTTCGAAACGGTTCGAGCGTTTCATGCATGTCGTATGGAAGAAACCCAATCTGTCTCATCTTATGTACTTAAGATAAAAAGCCACATTAATTGGCTTGAAGGGCTTAATTGTCTCATGTCAAGAGAGTTAGCCACGGATTTGATCCTCAATGGCTTAACTAGAAGGTTTGAGACGTTCGTCATGAATAACAACATGAACGGATGGGACAAGAGCATTGGTGAGCTTCACGCAATGCTCAAGACAGCCGAAGCTGGCATGGGTAAAAAGGTTTTACCCGTTCTTGCGATCAATGAGGGTGGCTTGAAGAAGCGTCATCACCCGGAACCAAAGACAATGGTTGTCGTTGGTAAGGGGCTAGTCAAGAAGGGGTTCAAGGGAAAGGCAAAGGCGGAACTCAAACCCAAGAAGCTAAAGGTTAGCGCCGAGGATCCGTGCTTTGGTTATGGGGAGATAGGTCACTGGATGAGAAACTGTCCGACCTATCTCAAGGAATTGAAAGCTAAGAGGGATGCGGGGCAAACCTCAGGTACAACTTTCATGATCCATATTGATCTTAATATTATTTCTTCTAACATATGGGTATTGGATACCGGATGTGGAACTCCTATATGCAATTCATTGCAGGAGTTCAAAAGAAGAAATGATTACAAGAAAGGAGATATTAGTCTCTTATGGGCAATGGAGCAAAGGTTGACGTCCAAGCCCGAGGAGATTATGTTTTAAAGCTTCCAAATGGTTTGGAAGTTCTTTTGAAAAACATTTTGTATTCTCCTAGTTTGACTAGGAATATTATCTCTTTTTTCTTTATTAAGACAATTTGGTTATGATTTTAAGTTTGTAAACAATGATATTTGTGTTTTCATGAATGATGTCTTTTATTTTAAAGCGATGCAGTCTAATGGCATTTATGAATTAGTTCATGATAATACATCCATTGATAACTCGATGTACCAAGCTAATACCAAAAGACTCAAATTGGATTTGAGTAAGACTTTTCTCTGGCATTGTCACCTTGGTCACGTAAATAAGGATTACATTCATACACTTCAAAAGAATGGTCTTTTGAAATCAAATGACGATTCATTTATAAGTGTGAGTCTTGTTTATTGGGAAAGATGACCAAGGAGCCCTTTAGTGGCACTAATGAAAGGGCGAAAGATTTATTAGGTATCATACATTCGTATGTATGTGGTCATTTTATGACAATGACAAGGAATGGTGAAAGATACTTCATTACCTTTACCGATGATTATAGTTGCTATGGGTATGCGTTCTTGTTAAGACACAAAGATGAAGCCTTTGAAATGTTCAAAGTCTTCCAAAATGAAGTACAAAATTAACTCAACAATACAATCAAAGTATTACATTCCGATAGAGGAGGTGAATACCTCAATGATGTATTTCTAGATCATCTTAGGAGTTGTGGGATTGTCTCACAACTTACTCCACCTGGAACACCGCAACACAATGGTGTGTCCGAAAGGAGGAATCGAACTCTATTGGACATGGTTCGATCCATGATGGCTAGAAGCACATTACCTCTATCATTCTGGGGTTTCGCATTGATCTCCGCAGCCCATATTCTAAATATGGCACCAACCAAGAAGTGGATAGGAAACCTTTTTAAATATGGCATGGAAGGGTTCCATCATTATCATATTTAAAAGTATGGGGTTGTGAGGCTTATGTCAAGAACAACACCCAAAACAAACTCGAAAATCGATCCACTAAGTGTATCTTTGTAGGATATCCCAAAGATTCAATGGGATATTATTTCTACAATCCAAGCGAGCATAAAGTGTTTATTGCTCAAAAGGATGAGTTATTGGAAAGAAGGTTCCTTATGGAAGGAACTGATAGAACCGCGGAACTCGAGGAGGATTGAGAATCACAAGCCGATACACGTCTGATTGACACTAGCAATCAACAAGAGGTTGTTGAAAATGATCAAATGGTTAACCAAAACACACAAAACGTTCACAAATATGGTAGAATTAGCACCCCACCTGAAAGATATGGATTTTTCATGGATAGATGCTATGTGGTAGATTCGGATGAACCAACCACATACCGAGATGCAATGTCACAAAATGATTGTGATAAATGGCTGGAAGACATGAAAGTTGAGATGCAATCCATGCATGACAATCAAGTATGGGATTTGGTTACACCACCTCTTAATTCCAAAATGGTTGGAAGTAAGTGGGTTTACAAGAAGAAGACCGATATGCATGGAAACTTTGATACTTATAAAGCTAGACTTGTAGCAAAGGGTTTCACTCAAACTCAAGGGCTTGATTATGATGGAACTTTCTCGCCCATGGCATTACTAAAGTCTATTATGATATTGTTTGCCATAGCCGCATACTACGACAATGAGATATGGCAAATGGATGTCAAAACTGCTTTCCTAAATGGGCATCTTGAGGAAGATGTCTATATGGTTCAGCCTGAAGGTTTTGTCGATCCACAACATCCTAATAAAGTATGCAAGTTAAAGAAATCAATCTATGGATTAAAACAAGCATCTAGAAGTTGGAATCACCATTTTGATGATGAAGTTAAGAAATTTGGATTAATCAAAAAGGCTGATGAAGCATGTGTGTATAAGAAAGCTAGCGGGAGCATCGTTACCTTTCTGGTATTATATGTCGATGACATATTACTATTTGTAAATGACATTCCAATCATGGAAGGTGTAAAAGCCTGGCTTGGAAGTTACTTTTCCATCAAGGATCTTGGTGAAGCCGCCTATATTCTGGGAATAAGGATCTATAGGGATAGATGAAGGCTGTTGATAAGTTTAAATCAAAGTGCATACATTGACAAAATCTTGAAAAGGTTAAAGATGGAAAACTCTAAGAAAGGTTTGGTACCTATTCAAAGAGGAACAATATTGAGTGCATCTCAATGTCTAAGCTCAAAGGATGAGCAAGACAAAATGAATGGAATCCCATACACATCTTCTATAGGATCCATCATGTATGCCATGATATGCACTAGACCAGATGTGTCATGCGCTTTGAGCATGAGAAGTAGATACCAACAAAATCCGGGAACTAGCCATTGGATGGTAGTTAAGAGCATATTGAAATACCTTAGGAGGACTAAGGATATGTTTCTAATATATGGCTCTGGTGGGGAGGAACTCGTTGTAAAGGGTTACACAGATGAAAGTTTCCAAACTGATCAAGATGATTCTCGATCACAATCGGGATATGTCTTCGTTCTAAATGGTGGTGTTGTCTCTTGGAAGAGCGCAAAACAAGACGTGGTAGCCTTGTCCACCACTGAATCAGAATACATCACCGCCTCCTTGTTAGCTCAAAAAGTTTCTTGTATTAGAAAGTTCATTTTCGACCTAGGGGTAGTCCGTACCATTTAGGACCCTCTAGAAATCGTTTTTGACAACGTGGGTGTGAACGCTCAAATCAAGGAATCCCGTGCACATCAAAAGACTAGGCACATTGAGCGGAGATTCAACTACATAAGGGATGAAGTTGAAAAAAGAAATATATGTATTCGCAAAGTTCACACTGATAAAAACATTGCAGATCCACTCACGAAGCTCCTTGAAAGGCCGAAGCATGAGGGTCGTACTTGTGCCTTGGGACTTCGATATTCTAGTGATTGGATTTGATAAAAATTTTGTATTTGAATATCGGAACAATTTTATTTTGACTCAATCATATGGTTTTGGTTATGGTCATGTTCTTGAGTTATGTTCCATTTTAGCATGTTTAAATCCATGAATAACTTGATTATTCTAAATGTACGTAGTCGATCATAGTTGTGGGAACAAATATGAAGTAAGACTATTATGAACTTGGATTGGTAGATATTCATAAGGTATGAATATAGAAAGGGTTGCTACCAAGATTCATATATATATATATATATATATTTATGAGATAAATATTGGACTGAGCCGCATCAATTTTACTGCATGGAATCCTTGTGATTTGTGAACATAAGTAAAATTGAGTAAAGGCGAACATCATAGTATCCTCCAAACTAAGATACATATTGGTTCTTAATATTCACCGAATATTATACTTTGACTTAGTTCTTCGCTGCTCTGAAATATGTTAGTACATAAGGCTAAGTTCAAGTATAGTTAAGGTGATAGTAAGAGACGTATGTAATCAATAGAGGATTTGTCCCTCTTATTCATTGAGAGTTAAATGTCTAAGGCCTGATTAGTTAAATCAACAGAGAATGATCACACTGTGTCTCTAGATTTAACATGACATTTGTGGGAAAAGGATAAATGATAGTTTCACCTAAATCTTTTCAAGTAAGGGACTTGAAGGGGATGATGTTATTGAATGGCACTTCGTCATGCGTATTAGGGATAGTAAACTGTTGTTAGGCGGTATTTGCTATTTGCATCAATCTTGAATGTATCTTGTGTAAGTGGGAGATTGTTGGAATCGATCTGCCCAAGACACATATTTGAGTTGATGTGGTTAGTACATTATGATCCAAGTCGGGTCATACCCAATAACAAGCTAGACAAACGCCATGATATTTATTGTTAGATATGGTCTAAGTAATAATTATCAACACTTAGAAAATTTGGAAATTGAGTTTTCCAAATAATTGCATTTTTTTGTAAATAAATTATATGGATAAATTATACTTGAGAGATGTTGCTTAATTGGTTAAGTGACTTATTGCATGTTACTTATGTATGTTACATTTTATTTTGAATATAACATAATGATATCATAAGTAATAAAAGAAATAAACAAATAAATTGGATTTGAGTTTTGGGGGGAAACCCACCCATGTAGGCCTGCCCCTCCCTCTCCCCCTCTCCTCTTTTGTTTGTTTCAATGACATGCAATGATGGTAAGTGGTGGATGAGAGTTCTTAGGTAAATCTAATATACACCTTCTCTCACACACAAAAATCCTCTCTAGCTTTTCTCTCTATCCAGCCGAGATCAAGAAGAGGAAGAACAAAAGGGGTTTTGTTCTTGCAACAAGTGTAAGGATCCTGGAAACATAGGTGTTTGTTGAAGCTTGTTCGGGTATACAAGCTTGAGGATTTCTACATT
Organism: Bidens hawaiensis; assembly: GCF_021521415.1. NCBI lineage: Eukaryota > Viridiplantae > Streptophyta > Magnoliopsida > Asterales > Asteraceae > Bidens > Bidens hawaiensis. Next base: position 722,069 of record NW_027491281.1, read on the forward strand.
GAAAACTCGCCATTCGTTCTCATCCATCCCTTTTAATTTCTGGACTTGAAGGTATGTGTATTAACACCCTATGGTTGTTGTTTGATAGCATGCATAATTGTATATGGATCCTGGATTGGGTTTAACATAAACGGGTTTTGTGTGTATTGGTAAAACAAGATTTAAAACCTTTATTTCCGCTGCGATTTCCTTATAAATTGGTTTATCTAGACTTTGATAATCTTGCTAAAAACCCAACAGAAAGGGTTAAAAACAATCTAAAACAATTGTTATTTAACTTGAAAATGGTTTTATTTGATTTATGATGATTTATAAAAGTATATATGACTTATTATGACTAATAAACACGTTTTAAAAAAATGTAAAAATATGTTGCAGTGACCCGGGTTCGAACCCGAGTCTCCATGACCTTATCAAACATACACAACCACTGGACCATGATCCACTTTGTGTTATAATCAGAAACAAAAGAAAACAAATGATAATTCATCATATTCTTCAACAAACCCTAGATTCAATTATCCTAATCTGTTCCATGTTTTCCCGATTTATGTTAGGGGTTTTGTTAGACAGCTTGAAGTGATTCAAATACATATATTAATTACTTGTTTTGGTGCCGGAATGAGGGTAAACCGAGCTTGGCCGGAATGAAACTTTGATGAACTATTTGAGGATATTAGAGTGTTTGTTTGTATAATTTTGGGTTGCAGCAGGTTTAGACGAAGATTAATGTCCTATTTATAGCCTCAATTGGATCGAATAGCGATTAATACGAGTTATTAAAGTTTTGATTATAATATGATCGGTTTGTTGATTAATACGAGTTAATTGATATTAAATGATGAAATTAATCATATAATAATGCTTATAATTAGTGGAGAAGTCGTTTGGGTTAGATTAACGGATCAAACGAGGGTTAAAAACGTTGTTTGCCATTCTCTCCGGAAAAACATCACCGGAATCCGGCCGGTGTACTGGAAAAACGTGGGTAGAGGATGGGAGGGAGGGGTTGGGTATTATTTTATTTAAATAATTTACACTTCTGGCCCCTGGACTATCAAAACCTTTATATTTTCTTTTTAAACTTTATTTATCCTTTGAACCTTGAACTTTGTATGTATATATAACTAGATTAAAACTTGGTATACTTTAATATCTTTAAATTGTTTACGTTTTATACCCGTATAGTTTATAAAATTTGATTATTGTATAAACTCTTAAGGCTCAGAGATTCGTTAATTTGAATAATACGAATATAAAGTAATCGGATACGAACTTTAAATTATTGAATTTGATATAACTTGATAGATCTCTTAAAAAAATACATTGAAACGACTAAACGGGTTGGTTTAACGAATACAAATACAAATACGAATACGAAAAATTAACAAATGTCACATGGCTTGGTTTGTGAACAGGCCGATTGTGATCGGCCTTTACCAAGCTTTTTTTAGCACGCCTATAAAATAATACAATAAGGAGAAACCTCATGTACCAAACTTACTGCCAAGGACGTGAAAGTGACTGCCACAGGTATACGGGCCCTAGTTACGCGGGCCCATGCCGAGAGTTAGAATTTAGAACTTGCAAGTCTGCTTGACGGGGTACATATGTAGCGTAAAATCGGTAACTGACATTGATAATTTATTATTATATTTAATTATAAGAACATTGGTTATTGCGCTTTTTTATAACATGAAGCGAGTGATATTTTGAAAAACCGGTGGTTATTGATGAATAGGGCTAGCGGCCATTGCATGACACTTTGGGAATTTCAAATAAGAATGGCATGGCAGTTGGTCAGATTCGTTAAGATGAGTTTCAAAACGGAATCCCAGGCTTGTGAATCTTGAACAGGTGTCGGTGAAGTTTACTCACTAAAAATCTGCCTGATAGCTTTGGTGCTTTTTGTCTGTAATTACATTTGTTTATGTTTATTTGTGCAATTTTCACTTCATGAATGTAAAAAGAACATCTATTATCCATTTTTAACGTATTTATCATGTTGCTATATTCTTGATATGAGTAATGTTGTAATGTAGACGGGTAATAATAACTGTATTTGAAGCAGTTAAGCAACAAGCCATGTTTATAGTATGTGTACAAATACTGAGTGTTGATTTTTTTTGGGAAATTGCTTTTGCAAACGTTTTTTTTTTTTTTTTTTTTGTATTTTTTTGTATTTAGGGAGTCTTTGGGTTCCTTATTTCAAGCTCCTTATAACTTATTTCCCTCATAACTTTCAGTTTTGTCAAACAATCTTTTTAAAAAAAGTTATATATCATAAGGAGAGTAAAATAAGCAATCCCAAAAACCCACTTGGAATCTTCATTACTGATGCGCAAAGTAGGATTCAAATCAAGTTGGGAAAACTAAAATGAGTATCCAGTAAATGTTGATGTTTTTGGTTAACCAATTGATTTTCTCGGATTAGAATTTTTAAGAATCGTATAGTTAGATTGAGTAGAATGCAATTTGATTCTCATCATTTGAAAAGCTACATGTTAGTTCTCAAAAGTATTTCATAAATCATGTCGATATGAATTGAAAACATGCTTTGTTTGTTCTTTGAAGCTGAAAGTGTTTATATGTATTCATATTAACTCTTGTTTTCCTGGAAATGTCAATTTTTATCTGTGTTTAGAAACCATAGACCGACAATTGACCGAACACCCCCTTACATTTTGTATCTTTAGAGCGGACGGGGTGGAGTGTGGTGGCCAGCCATCACGTGTGATGGCTTGGCAAACACCGCCGCCGGCCCTCTCATCACGCGTGATGAGAGGGTCAGCGTGATGGCCATCACGCGGTGATTTCGAGAAATTGGACCGTTGGGTTGGGAGGGGTTACCGTTGGAGGGGGTTTTAAATAAAAAAAAATTATTTTACCTATTTAAATAACTCAAACATATCTTCAAAACAAACTCAAATCCAACTCAAATTCAACTCAAATCCAACTCAAATCTTCTACTACACACAACATTTTAACATCACACCAATGGAGGGTTCTAAGAAACGTGGCTCGGGTTCAAAGAGAACCCAAACACGACCAAAGGTTGGACAAAATCTAGGAGAACCGACGAGATTTCGGTTACAAGACGAACCCGACACAACCCAACCATTCCAACAACTACCTTCCCAACAACAACCTTATTATCCACAACCTTTTCAACCATCCCAAAACCAACAACAACCTTCCTAACAACAACGTTATTATCAACCGTCCCAAAACCAATCTTTTCAATCGTATCAAAACCAACCTTTTATTCCACCTTTTTCTACCCAAAATTATCCAAATAATGCTTTTCAAATGCTTCAATCTCAACCGTCTCAAATGTCCGTCGATCCCCTAGACGATAACGATGTTATACATCAATTTGCAAGTGCTTTTCGTCATAAAGTGAACAATGCGGATGAATATGAACCCGCGGAGGAGGATCAAGACGAACCCGCGAAGAGACGTTGGTTGCCCGCTGAGGAGGTCGCCTTGACCAAGGCTTACTTACACTGCTTCGAATAAAAAAAAAACACTCAAACCAACAAAAAACAGAAATGTTATAGAAACATATTAATGAACATTTCTAGAAACTTCCCGGCTCAGCCGTACGAAACAAGGATCATATGATTGCCAAGTGGGGAGATTTGAATCGGCAAAATGTCAAAATTTAATGCTTGTTTCGTCCAATTGGTAACTATTTTAGTTTATTTTTTATAATCTATTAATTTATTTTTATAATTTGATATATATATATATATATATATATATATATACACATTCTTTTTCTAAATGTTTTGTAGTCCCGAGCTCCCCAAAGCAGAGCGAGCGATGCGACTATCATAAAGGACGCTTTGGCCGATTATGTCAAGGTTTTCTGATGTAGACCTTTTCCCCACTTGGAAGCGTGGGATATTTCGATATGTTACCCGAAGTGGGAACCGATTCCCATAGTCGATATGGACGGACTGACGGCTCCAAGGAAGAAAGAATCTTCTTCAAAAAGATTAAAAACTTTCGAGTCTAGGGACTATACAACGTCTACCGACGGCTTTTCATGCAACATGCCGAGCATGAACTTAAACGAGGAACCCGGAGACGATCCGGACGAAGACACACCCACACCCACACGGCCGCATCGCAAGAAAAGTGGGGAATCGTCAAGACTCGGAAAGGAAGCGGTGGCCGAAAACTTCGTCGAATACAAGTCGGCTAAGTTGGCGGAAATGGCCAAGACGAAGGAGCGAAAGAAAGAGGCTCATATTTTAAAAATGAAACGTGAGGAGACGTATATCAACCATTTGAATGAAAATCAAACAAACGCCGATCTAACAGTCCTCCTACAACCGCACGAACATCTTGACGAACCATTTAAATCGATCCTACTTCAACGCAAACGCTAGATATGCAACAAGTGGGATTAGGAAGGGCCGTAGGTTTTTTTATCTGTTTTTTTAATTTAGTTGTCTTTGTAATGTTTATTTAATCTTGTTTTATTTTTTATTTAATGTAATCTTGTTTTATTTTTATTTATTTTAGTATTTATTAAAAAAAAACTTATCACACCACACCACCACCTCTACTAAATTCTATCACTTGTGATGAAATATGGTGGGATGACTTGACATACCACCATTGGAACCACCCCTCCCCCTTATCTTAAGCCCATTGTTAAGTAAAAGTTGTGCCCTTGACTTTTCTCGTCAACCAAGTGATTTTGAGGATTCAAATTTATTAGAATGGTATTCTTATCATTTATAAAAGCTTTTGTCTATAACAACTTCTATCTTCAGGAATATAATATAAACCATTTTGACTTTGAATTTATCACCCGATTTGTTTGTTTGGGCATTAAATGATGCACATTTGGCAGATGCAAATTAACATTATTTGGCAACGCTATCCTTCAACTGTCCAGCAAGCAATATGGCCATGTGTTGTAGTCAATGCAGGTAACTTAAACGGGCCGAGCCCCACCGGGCTTAAATTGAAGCTCTCTTAATAAACGAGCCTGTGAGCTTTATACACGAGCCTATTATTCAAAAAATTATTAAAGTTTTTATTTAATTCTATAAGTGTATACATATAAAGTTATGTTGAGAATAGTCCATGAATACAATCATAAATGCATACATGACTAAATTATCAATCATTAACATGTTAACTATTATTAATTTCTTTTCATCTCTATAATATATATATATATATATATATATAGGGGATGGTTCAAGAGAGAAATGATATTATTGCAAGAAATGCAAGAAATAAATAAAAACCACTAGTTTTGTTTTAAGTTTTAAATGCTTAAAACTAAATAAAGAAAGTATTAATCATTCTCTTTCTTCAATTAATATAACTAATAAACCATAATACTTATCTACTTAATTAATTTAACTAATTAAATTATTATAATTGAAAAATATTAAGAACTCGTTTATTTTTATAACTTATTTTTTGTGTCTTACATTTTTATCCTACACAAGTATAATTTATTCATACGTTAAAATTTCTTTCTATCCAAAACTAATTTCTTCCAACTCAATAAATTAATATACATCAAAATATACTTACATTATGATGAATAATAAAAAAAAACTATTTTACATGTGTTTGCATTAAAAATTTACAAAAAACATACAACCTACACAAAAACGTATAATCTACACTTGTTCTAAGAATAAGACAACATATAACCTACACACAAAATTTATCATCAATGAAATAACACGCACACGAAAACATATAACCTACACACGAAAAACATATAACCTATATATGAAAATTTTATCTTACACAAATACAATTTATTCATACATTAATTTCTTTTTATTCAAAACCAATATCTTCAAACTCAACATATCAATATCCATCAACACGTAGTTACATTATGATGAATAATACAAAAAACTATCTTATACATGTTTGCATTAAATGTCAATAAAAAATATACAACCTACACAAAAACATATAACTTACACTTGTTCTAAGAATAAAAAAACATATAACCTACTTACGAAAAAAATATAACCTACGCATGTGTAGGATATCTGTATCTTTGTGTAGTTTATATAATTGTTGATGTCGAATTACATATGTAAGTTGTATGCTTTTTGTATGTTGTACGTTTTTATCGCTCAAAACAAATGTAGGTTATATAACTTTGTGTAGGTTATATATTTATTGTATACATTTAATGGACACATTTGTATGATATTTTTTTTATTATTATTTATGACAATAATTTTTATTGGCATACCAATTGAAAAAAAATATATATATTATATTTTGATATTTAGTGTTAAAAAACATGCTAATAAATTGAGTGGAAATTATTTTTTTAATATAAAGAATAATATTATATGAATAAATTGTATTTATGTTGAATAAAATGAAGAATGTGTAAATAAAAAATAAAACTAAAGTAGTGTTTTTATCTTTTTAATTATTATAGTTAAATTAGTTTGTTATATTAATTAGAGAGAGATTTATTATGGATGGTTATATTAGTTGTATTAATTGGAAAGAGAGAGTGCATTTATTGTTTCATTTACATCTTTTTTATTTATTTTTAAATATTTAAAAGCTAAAATAAAACTAATGACTCATATTCATTTATTTCATTTCTTACAATAATTTGATTTCTTTCTTGAACTTAAAACATACATATATATATATATATAGAGAGAGAGAGAGAGATGATCATGAGAGAACTCCATTTTATGGAGAGAACTAGAGAACTAATAATGAAATATTTTTAATTTAATTAAAAAAAGTATTTTTAAAATTTTTTTTCTTTCATCCTTCTTATATATTGTTATTCTTCACCACAAAAAAAAATAAAAATAAAAAAAATTAACGAGTAATGCATATATGCAATACACCGACTTTTTTTTATAATGCATATGTGCAATAGTGTGCATTTTGATATTTGAAATAGTGTTGAATATCATATATATAGTTGTTTGTATTGTTTATTTGCAATAATGTTATATTATATGCAAAAATTAAAAAAAATCGATATAGTGCATATGTGCATTAGTGTTGTATTACATATATGCGATAATGTGTTTTGCATACAATTATTAGTTTCGTATTTGCATATATTCAGTAGTGTGTATTGGATAATACAATTGTGTTGTATTATATGCAATAAAACACTATTGTATATATGTAATAGTCACTAGTGCACATATGCACTACAGTACTACACCGACAAGGTTTTTTTTTTAGGGTCAATATCATCTTATTAGAATGAGAAAAGAAAAAAAATCACAAAATAATTTTTTTTTAAAATAGTTAAAAATAATTATTTACTAGTTCTCTAGTTCTTTCTTTAAGAGGAGTTCTCTCTAGATCTCACCCCTATATATATATATATATATATATATATATATATATATATATATATAATCTTAAAATTTTTAGTAGTTTATTTAACACGCTAGCAATTATTTGGAATTTTTTTAACTCATTTTGGATAACCTCATAATCTACAATCTTCAATTTAGATGGAAATTAACAGATGGTAGCATGTCTGTTAGGGTAGTCTCAAAGTATGCTGCTACCTTCTCAACATACCCAGCTAGCTGCCAGGTAAAATCTTCTCTTTAAGGTTGATTATACATATAGGCAAGTTATGATTTTTAGGGTCAAACTATAATTTTTGGTTACGAACTTCACTCAATATTACAATGTTCATAAGAAATTGCATGTTTGGGTAAACAACTTTTTTTAATAAAAAACCACCAAAATGTCAACTTAGGAAAAAGTAATAAAGTCAATATAATGTGATGGTTCTGACAGCATATTCAGATAACGATGCAAACGTGAACTAGGAATTGATCCCACAATACGTTAGGACTACTGAAGGTCGGGTGGTAATTTTTTTTGTTGTTTTTATCTTTTAATTTTTATTTTATTTGTTTTCTTTACGTCTTTAATTTTACCTCATGTTTACTCTTGCCGAAACAAATACGTTAATGAATCGTTTTTTAAACATGGATCAGACTTGTGTTCACATATGTTTTTAGCCCATGAGTCCTAGTATGGCTTAAAATCAGGCTTCGGCCCAACTATATATAAAAGGTTGGTTTCTTTGGCCCAATGGTTATCAAATGTTTTAGTTCTCGGCCCATCAGGTTTTCGGCCATGGCCCAAAATTTTTAAGTTTAAAAGGCAATTATTGTTCATTGTGTGCATTATTGTTTATCTAAACTCACATCCGCATAAAACCTTTTCTCTTCCAAATCTCATAACATCTTCACCAATATTATCATATCTGATCATCTAAGTTGTTCTCTACAATCACTAGAGGTTTATGAACATTTAAGTGGCTTGTTCTCGGGTTACCGTCAAAACAATCTATGGACTTAATGAGTATTTTAAGCTTAAATGGTTGTTTGGATTCTGATGTGATTGTGATGATTGGATTGTAATATAAATGTGATGAATAATTGTGGATGTTGGGTCATATTATGAATTTCTTGAGTTGCAGGTTTCTTCGTCAATGGTTTTTGGTGTTTTAGGGAAGATGCCACGAAATTCAAGACGGAACCCAAGGGTTTAAAGGCCCGAGATCATCGGAGATCTCAGGATCTTGGGTTCTCGGGAACGGTTGACTGAAAACCCTTGATCAACCAAAGCACCCCTGAGACAACAGAGATCTCAAGAGTTCTCGGTCAAACTTTGACCGAGAACTCATATGGTTGACCGAGAACTCCTTATTCTCAGGTGTCAAGACTTATTATCAATTGAAATCCCTTATTTTGATCGAAATAACTTATTTTGGACCGAAAACTCCTATCTTTTACAGAAAACTCATATCTGGATAGAGAACTCATTAATATTATTATTATTTAGACAAATTTACTAAAAGGGGTTTATTTTTTCATCATTTCCATGTTTGGTCCCTATAATATAAATAAGTTATTTATCTTAAAAATTGTTAAATTCAAAGATAATGATTATGGACTTAAGTGAATATATCTCTAACTTGACTCGTTTGGTGCAGTCATGGCTGATCAAGCACCTTTGAAGTATGTTGACATACACAATATTGTTGGATGTCTTTTTGATCATCTTCTAGCTCACAAGGAGTTCAAGTCCATGATACTTGGGCTGAATACGTGCAGGATTTCTCACACTTTACGAGAAATCCTGTTATTTGTTAGAAGATGGTGACTGAGTTTTGAAACCATGCATCTATTAATCAAAGAGGTGCCAGAGGAGCTGTTGTTATGGAATCAAAGATCCAGAAGAAGCCTATTATCATCTCTGAGGCTATTATTCACGATGTATTGTTGTTCAGTGATCAACCTGATTACCCTACATAATATTCTAATGAATTCATGGCAGAGATGGTACAAAGAATGGGATACGAGATAACCTACCCTCCAGTCATCAAGAAATTGTTTCATCCATACTGGATGTTCATGGTTCACACCTTCTTTAAGTGTGTGTGTGTGTTAGGACGAAAAAGGGGTTCTGATGAGATTAGCCACACCCAAAAGTCTGTCGTGGTTGCTTTGATTAGATGATAAGCAACCTCAAGGGGAAGAAGAAGGAGATGTTCTTAATGTATCCGAGGTTTGCTACAGATGATTTTTTATTCTCATTATCCGGACTTGACTAGATCTGTAGAGACGCTCGATCTGAAGGCTATGTGTCCCAATACGTTTGGTTTGATAAAGTAGTCGAGATCAGGGGCCAAAATAGTCTATCAGGGGCTTAATCAACTGGTGAAGTTTGGAAGATATGTAGAAACAGAGACTGTTGCTGCTTCTGCTACTATTGCTGAGGAGCATGATGTTCCTGCTCAAAGGCCTACAACTGCCTTTGAGACTATTTTCGATGATGAGTCTGATAGTTCTCCATCACAACATCTCGAGAACATAGTTATTATTGTGTATAGAGTCACATTTGAATACTTTACGATTATTGAATATGTTGAACATAATGAAATTCCTGAAGAGTTTCCTGATGCAATTGAATACTTGAAATTTTAATTGCCAATGTAATTATGTGCATCAATAAACATACACATAAAAGAGAATGTACATAATGAGTACAATATCTCAATAAACAAAGAAATTGTACAATTTAGATTTTTGATATGTTGTAACATCCCGAAATTTCTAAAATAATAGTTAATATATATTATTTGCGTCGGGTGAAATAAATGAGTTAGTGGAACGATAATAATAAAATATGAAAGAGTAAGTAGCATAATTAGATGGGATTAGTTATGGACAAAAAAGGAAAGATGGGCCTTAGGTCCATGGGCTTAAGGGAGTATAAATACCCCCTTAAACCCTAATCCTTTCCATTTCCATCCATATTTTCCATCTTATTCTCTCCACACCTTAAAACACACACACCTAAACCTCTTCATACGGCCGCAAACTAGAGGAAGGAATCAAGACCGAGATCAAGCCAAATATAGATAGATCTTCGCATACAAGATAGATACAAGATCATAGTTCATAAACAAGCTAACCCGAAGCCTAAATACGGTTAAAGGTATGTGCTTTAACCTTAAAGGTTACGTTTTTATGAACGGTTTGCCATGAAACTTAACCCTAGAGTAGATCGGGTCTAGATGTTTCATAAAAATGCAAACTTGATGATTAAAATGAGCTTAATGGAACTAAGACAACATACGGCTCATAGGTGAACCCCGGATCTAGCTTATAATGTTTTAGCACTATAAAGGTTTACACTTTATGACTAAAATGAGTTAGGTCTTGAAGTCGTGATGATAATGGGTGTAAAACGGGTATGAATGGTAGGGAAAAGTGGCTAGGATCATGATATGAGTCATCAAACAGTTACCTGAGTTGGGTAAATGGGATAAAAATAGAAAGATGAGTTGAACACACATGACCTGAGAGTTCTCGGTCCAAGACTAAGGGTTTTCGGTTATAATGGGTTTCGGCTAAGATGGGTTTTCGGTCAAGATGGGTTTTCGGTCAAAATGTGTTTTCGGTCAAAGTGATGTGTTCTCGGTCAAACCTGGGTCCTCGGTCAAACCGAGGTTCTCGGCCATCCAGTTCTCTTGGGCCTGAACCCAGTTGGACCGGGATGCATTAATGGACTGATGGGCCTAGCTTAACTAAATCCTCAAGGTTTAAAGCCCATAACCCATCTAAACTAAGCTCGACCCCAGCCAGGGGCTCTGCCCCTTGGACCCCGCTAGGGGCTGCCGTCCCTAGAACCTCGCTGCCAAGGGCGCTGCCCCGGACCCCCGTTCGTTAAGGGTTATAAGTAGACTACAAACGAGACATGGGTACAATATCTCAATAAACAAAGAAATTGTACAATTTGGATTTTTGATATGTTGTAACATCCCGAAATTTCTAAAATAATAGTTAATATATATTATTTGCGTCTGGTGAAATAAATGAGTTAGTGGAACGATAATAATAAAATATGAAAGAGTAAGTAGTATAATTAGATGGGATTAGTTATGGACAAAAAAGGAAAGATGGGCCTTAGGTCCATGGGCTTAATGGGGTATAAATACCCCCTTAAACCCTAATCCTTTGCATTTCCATCCATATTTTCCATCTTATTCTCTCCACACCTTAAAACACACACACCTAAACCTCTTCATACGGCCGCAAGCTAGAGGAAGGAATTCAAGACCGAGATCAAGCCAAATATAGATAGATCTTCGCATACAAGATAGATACAAGATCATAGTTCATAAACAAGCTAACCCGAAGCCTAAATACGGTTAAAGGTATGTGCTTTAACCTTAAAGGTTACGTTTTTATGAACGGTTTGCCATGAAACTTAACCCTAGAGTAGATCGGGTCTAGATGTTTCATAAAAATGCAAACTTGATGATTAAAATGAGCTTAATGGAACTAAGACAACATACGGCTCATAGGTGAACCCCGGATCTAGCTTATAATGTTTTAGCACTATAAAGGTTTACACTTTATGACTAAAATGAGTTAGGTCTTGAAGTCGTGATGATAATGGGTGTAAAACGGGTATGAATGGTAGGGAAAAGTGGCTAGGATCATGATATGAGTCATCAAACAGTTACATGAGTTGGGTAAATGGGATAAAAATAGAAAGATGAGTTGAAGACACATGACCTGAGAGTTCTCGGTCCAAGACTAAGGGTTTTCGGTTATAATGGGTTTTCGGCTAAGATGGGTTTTCGGTCAAGATGGGTTTTCGGTCAAAATGTGTTTTCGGTCAAAGTGATGTGTTCTCGGTCAAACCTGGGTCCTCGGTAAAACCAAGGTTCTCGGCCATCTAGTTCTCTTGGGCCTGAACCCAGTTGGACTGGGATGCATTAATGGACTGATAGGCCTAGCTTAACTAAATCCTCAAGCTTTAAAGCCCATAACCCATCTAAACTAAGCTCGACCCTAGCCAGGGGCTCTGCCCCTTGGACCCCGCTAGGGGCTGCCGCCCCTGGAACCTCGCTGCCAGGGGCGCTGCCCCGGACCCCCGTTCGTTAAGGGTTATAAGTAGAATACAAACGAGACATGGGTAGTGATAGTTAATTGGTACGTATAATTGTTATACAGTTAGTCGCGCACAGCTAAAGAGAAGGACAACCACTAACAGTGAACGTAACCACAATCAGGTGAGTTTCTAGCCCCATTCCTTGTTATGTTTTCGGGGCTGTGTGCATACTCGATGTGATTAGTTAATACACTTACCTTAAGTGGTAAGTGTATGCTATATATGATATGTGATAGATATGAATGATTGTTTGTTGGTACGCGAACGATCTTCGGATATTCCGCGTACTGTCAGGTTAATAATAAGGATATGAATATTGTATATAATGTAAGGATGATTACTTGTTGATACGTGAACGATCTTCGGATAATGCACGTATTGCCAAGAATAGTGATGATCGTCTCCTTATATGGATATTAAATGATAACTTATATATAGAGTTCCCTTTACGGATAATATATAGAGTGTTCCTTTGATGGAAAGCATAGTGTTCCTTTGATGGAAAGCATAGTGTTCCTTTAATGGAAAGCCTAGTGTTCCTTTAATGGAAAGCCCAGTGTTCCTTTGATGGAAAGAATAGTGTTCATTTAATGAAAAGCATAGTGTTCCTTCTTTGAAAGTATATAGGATTTTCCTTCTATGGAGAATATATATATAAAGTGTCCTTCTATGGAGATATAAATAGTATGGGTTATAGTAATAGTTCTTAATAGATACTATGTGATGTTCCTCTTATGGATATTTATACAAGGTTAAGATATGTATGTATGTAAGATATGTGTATGTATTGTATGTCGCCTGATTAACTAGAACTCACTCAGCGTAGGTGACTCTTAGTATGCACGTAGGTATACATGTTTATTGAGAGAGCATGAGGAGGACACATGGCATGGATTGAACGGCTGGAACCTGAAGATAGAAGAAATGATGTTTTAAATAAGATGTTTTATGTTATGGTTTTCAAAGAAAGATTAAATGTTTTGTAATGAACGATTGATGTTTTATATTCTGCGAAAGGTTTTAATAAACTCTGATTTGTAGAACTGTGTTTATGAGTAAATCCGAAGTTAAAGTAGGGCTACCGGGAACGGGGCCTTACATATGTGATACAAAATGATGTGTTAAGGAGCAAGTTTATGCAACAAAATCCTAGAAAAATGAATGCGTATGCATTATTTGTCAAGTTGAAAAGAAGTCCATGATGGATTGGTAAATGCATGTATTTATGCTTATTATGTATGGACTAAACTATTCAAATTGAGCTTGGCAAAAATCAAGAGATATATTTGTTAAAGAGGGAGATAAGTTGGATATAATTAGCCATACTTTTATCAAAATTTCACTCTTAAAATGTCATTATAATCACAGTTTACAATGATGATGTACATAACACTAAGAGAAACTTATGAGCTTTTGAAGAGAAAATTCTATTTAAAATAACTTGACACGGTGTGATTATTGTTCGACTTATATTTCGAGTATACTTGTAATAATATATGTTTATAAATCCATCAAAGTGCATCTAAAAAATGTTAAGACATTTTACCATGGACGAATTAAATCCTTTTAGCATGTTAAAGGATGTCTAACAATGACTCTATATCATTGTCTATCTGAATATGAATATTATTGGTTCAGAAATACCATAATCAAATGCATATGTGCATTATGCCACACTGTCAGCTATATATGATTATTATTTTCCTTATTTATATTTATCGGCATGTGTCCTGCTATGAGACATCAGAATGGGTTAAATCATCTATTTCAGGTATGAAATATATGTGCTTATATTACTAACCCATAGAAACAAGTTTGGTTATTCTTGTTGACGCAGAGAAACACAACAGGATCATAGTGTTTACCAGATAAAGCAATAGAAGTTTTCACGTGAAGATCATACAACTTTATTCAACTTAAGGATTCAAATGTCAAGGGACGAAGACGCAAATAATTGACTACAAAAGTTTTGGGTAACGTTCACAGAAGATAGATATCTACCATTTTAATGGGTATATAAATCAGGGGGAGACAATATGCGCTGCACTCTTTTTCCCTTAACTATGGTTTTGTCCCACTTGGTTTTCCTGTCAAAGTTTTTAATGAGGCAACATCTCCAAGCGTATTAAGTTGATAACCAATGGAGAGTGTTATAAGTATATTAAAATTATGGTTATAAATACCTAATATAGATTAGCTTTATCCCCAATTTTTCTATTATATATATATCCCGTATTACGGGGGTGTTTTATATTATTTGTTTTTAATATTTATTTATTTTTTGAATTTTTTTTATTGTATGAAAGTTAATAATATACTTATGGTTTGATGATAAAGTGTTTCACAAATAAATGAGATGTTATAACCCGGTTTAAAAGCTATATGAGTTTGATGAGACCCAAGACCCGTTTATTTTTTTTACTATAAAATTGGTTTTTTAATTATAAATTATATATATCTTTTTTTAAAATAAATCATATATTAATTTTTAGTATATCCCTACTTTATAGGATTTTTATATCAAATATTTGGAAAATTAGCTTTTAATTTAATGAGATGTTATAACCCTTTTAAGAAATATATGGGTTTGATAAGACCCATACCCGTGAATTCGGGTCAAATGCATGAGAAGCCTCCATTTAAAAATTAAGCAAATCTGGTGACTCCAAAAAAGGGGGGAGCGACCACATCGCGACACGTAGGATTTTTATGTTTTCATTTATATTATATTATATATATATGTATATATATATATATATATATATCATTGTACCTCTTTGTAATATAAACATAATTAATAAAATCTCTTCCTTTTTCCCTACATGTCTTCTCTCATTCTTTGGCTAAATTTCGTTGTTTTAACACAAACTTCCCAAAACTATCTTTTAGGTTTATATAAATTTTAGGTTCTTTCAACTTTAAAAATTACAATTTATGTTTAATATGTATTATTGATTATGCCCTTTACATTAACTAGTAGTTTCCATTTTCAGTTATATATACTATATGTAACACCCCGTAACCGCAGCGGAAACGTACACGGGATGCAACAGACACATCTGATATCAACAACATTGTTTATAAAGAAAACACCACTACATTAATTTAAACGTATTACATTGTTTTGAGTTTCATAACCATCTAAGCTTTATCACATAAGTGTTACCGATAGTACATTAACATATTTAATGCAAAATATAGATCTCTAGACTTCCACAAAATAGCACACAGCATCGAACACATATCACTCATTCCAATTTGAGTGTACCTATAAAGCATGTAAAGAAAACGGGTCAACTACGAATAGTTGGTGAGTTTCACTAATTTAAATAAACCATAACAAATCATTATAATAATCATAAATAAGCGATGTAATTATGCTAAGCCCACAAGTGAGAACTCTGTTAATCCCAAAAATATCGATTAACCTCCGGGAACTCTGTTACCCCAGAATACTTCCAATAACCTCTGGGAACTCTGTTACCCCAGAAACACATTTAATAACCTCTGGGAACTCTGTTACCCCAGAAACACATTTAATAACCTCTGGGAACTCGGTTACCCCAGAACGCATTTAACAACCTCTGGGAACTCGGTTACCCCAGAACACTGTTTCGGGCCTTACACTGTTAGCAACTCAGACAATTACCATCTTAATTCATTACCGTACTATTCCTGTACAATAAACATTATATAAATACGTTCATTTCCATGCGATCAGCATGTACTTAAACACTTTGATAAAAACATGTTTTCCGCCCCGGGAAAATATTTAAAACAGTTCAGTAAAAGGGGCTCGTGAAAACTCACCTTCTTGTGAGCAAAGACGTACTACGGTGCACAGCTACTGGTACAGATCTGTAATACGATCCCCAAATCGTTACTACACAATTTCTATCAATATAACTTAAATTTGTGTTAACCGGTACGTCCGGGGACACTGTTAACCCAGTACCGTACACGATCCGGGGTCCATGTTAACCCCGATACACTTCTCAGGACTTAGATTGTGATATCACTTAGAGTTTGTTAGTCAAAACTACCGATAGTTTGTTTTCTCGTTTTGCGTGCCTAGCACGGTTATTCGTCTTTATGTTTTCAAAAAAATGAGTTTGACCACATACGTCCCGAAAATAGTCATTATTGATATTTTCATTAAAGTGGTGAAATTAGAGCTCGGTTAGACACCCCGTTTGGCCGCGGGGCCCGTTTCCGCCTTTAATACACCGGAAACGGTTAAGTCGGGTAAAATTACCCAAATCATCCGAATTATTTTCGGATGATTTATTTTTACTTGATTACCTTAGTTTCATAAAAATCATCCATTTTTAAGGTTTTCAAACACCAGTCAGCTCGCTTAGGCGAACTTTGCCGGTTTACTCGTTTTAAGCTTTAAAAGTTTGTTTTTAAGTTCCATTTAGCACAAATAAATATCCGTTTAGTCTCGGACCTTGAAATTTTGTACAAACCATATTTTGACAGTAAAGAATTTTATAAAATTTTTCCAGAATTAATTTTTATATCTAAAATTTATTTAACCATTTTTAAATGTCATTTAAACACCAAATATGTCGAAAATACCAAACGACCTTCGAAAAATCCCAAATTTTTCTGGGATGACCCCTATCACCCACATAGTTCCCTGTATTTTTTCCAGAACCAAAAACTCACTTTTCATGCCATTTTTACCAAAACCGAGCTAGAAATCCCTAGAACTTTTTTTACCGAAAAGCCTACTTAGACTTCTCCAATGAACCTGAAATTTTGTGTGTGACTTTTATATGTTATAAAAAGTTTATCTTAAATTTTCCAGAATTTTTCATGATGTTTAGCTATTTTTCACCATTTTTAGCCAAAACCGAGCATTAAATTCACCAAATATTCATCCTTTATCCAAAAATTACCAAAAATTCACAGATCTCATATTTTCATGTGTAGATCATCTCTGTGAAATTTCATGACCCAACTCTAAGTCTACCACAATCTGTCCAAACCACATAAATCATACGAAAAACCGAACTACCTTATGTTTCTAGCGTTAGATCGCAAAGATCTTGGTTTCTAGCCTTTGCTAGCCACTAGATACAACACCAACAAGCACAATAACACCACACCAAGAAAGTTATACCCACAATCAAGCCATTTCTTTCATGGTTTCGATTAAAACATCAAAACAAAGATTTTGACCGTAAAAATTCGTTTTTGACTCTTTTAACTACTTTCTTGGACCAAGATCCTTTGTATAACTTGTATACATCCCTTGATCACACGAGAATCGGTTTCATCTCGGGTTTTCACCCATTTTTCATTTGAAACCTCATTTTCTCAAGATTATGGAATTAAAACTATGATTCAACCATTAAAATCATGTTTTACCTTGTGATTCTTGCTTAAACACTTGGGTTTTTGGATGAGGAATTGAAAGAAAGTGATGGAGTTTGTTGTAAGGAGTTGGAAAAAAGAAATGAAGGCCAAGGGGTTATCCCCCTTGGTCCGATCGGTGTCATAAGGGGTGTGGGGTGGGGCCCACACCTTCAATACTAGCCACACATTCAGATTACGTAATCTGGATAATGTTGTGGATAATCTGGTTCAGTTCGTTTTTCGGTTAAATGCTTAATTCCGCTCAAAACGAGTCCAAAACAGTCGTTTCTCGGCTTAAAATTTAAATTTATATAAAACTGATTTAAAAACTTAACCCATGACATTTAATGACTTAATACATCGTATTGTCGGTAATTGTGCGTCTTTTTCGGCTTGATCGATCGTCTCTTGCTTGGTTTGATGTTAAAGGTTTCGTTTATCGTACCGACGTACTAATAAATCGAAATCCTTCTTCTGTGCTATAATTCACTTATCCCGAAGCTTTAATACTTCGTAAACATCACTAAACATTATATATTTCGTCTATAATGTAATTCCCGATTCGTTCGGGTTTCAATAACCGTTCATCGATTAATCGTAATTCCGATACGACTAGTTGTACATTTGAGTATAATTCGTACTGAGAATCTTATATACTCGTATAATCACATTATAATTCGTATATTCAATATTAAATAACACGTAAATAGTATATTCCGGCTAGGGTATACCTGAATTTGCCAGAATTGTTACACTATATATAATGCATGAGTTAAGGACCTCTTAAATTTTAAAAAGTACAATCACTATTGCATAAATTGTAATCTCTAATGCATGCAAATTTGAAAATTTAGGGGTAATATACTATTTTAGACATCTTATACGGTTAAGAATATGTAGTTTAGAAAATAGTTACAATTATGATCCTTCAAATTCAACAAAACTTTGTTAATTTATCAAGTAGTTACATATAAACCCCTTATCTTTACCTATTTGTTTGACAAATTCGTTTAAAACTTTTATTTCTTCAATATCTTTTAATATATTATGTTTTAAAAAAAAACCTGAATTTACCATTGCAACATGCTTAATTTTGTTGACATTTCAATATAATTTTTTTATATTGAGACGTTTATTATAATGTAAAAGTCAATTAAGCATAAGGGTACAACTCAAATATACAATTATAAATCTAAAATATATTTACAAGTTTAAACCTCTAATTATACTAAATGAAATTTAATTAAAAATTACCCTTCCACCCCCATTAAGTTTACCCATATATTTATTTATATTTTCTCTTTTACTTGTTTTTATTTTATATATTTGAATATAATAAATTTTAATAAATTTCAGACATCCAATCACGACGTGTTTGTTTTGTCGATGTTTCGATGTAAGATTTACCGAATATTGATGTGCATGTTATAAAAAAAAGGATTTCGTGCTACTTAAAAAAATATATCAATTTTGGTGAGTTTCGAACTTTCGATCATTTTTTAAAATACTTTTTGTTGTTTTGGGTCAACGATTGAGGACTTTGACAGGTCAAAACGTGTTCGAGTTATAACGGGTTGTAGGCCAAATGGGTTTAGGTCATTATAAAAAAAGTTTAAAATTTTGTTTAGATCAAAACTGTCAAATTTGGTTATGGTTAAAACATGTTATGAGCATATCGAATTCGAGTCATCTTTAAAAATTCTTTTGGTTTTGGTTTGCGTCAAAACAGTTATATTCGAAATGAATTTGGGTCCTTTAAAAAAATATCAATTTTGGTTCGGGGTGCACACTAAATATTTGGTCATTCATGAAGGTTTCAAAAGGCTTCCCAAACAACTGTGACTACCATAATAGTTTGTTGTTCAGAGTGTTATTGTGTATTTGATATGGACATTAAATCTTCATACACAACCAAAGATCATTGATGCACATGTTCGTGCATGTTATAAATAATATGTTTTTTTAATATATACTTTTATACTAATAAGTAGGTATCATGCAGCTTTTATCAATCTCTGCGGTTATGATGCACACACTAGACAAACTTTTCGCAAACACGAGTCTTAGTAAAGTTTATTTCAGGGGCTGACTTGGATCTACAGTGTAAGTAAACGATAGGGGGGAGGGGGGTTCAAGGGAAATCCCCCGAATAGTGAACCCCATGAAAAAAAATCTGGATCCGTCACTAGTTGATGTTTCATTTACACACACAATGAGTATAAACAATTTTTTCCAGATTTATTGTTTACTATGTTCTTACGAGATGTATATGTTGTTTAACCATATAGTATTATTGTATTTTATGTTTCCTCATTTAAAAAGTTTTTGAGAGTTTAATTTATTTTTATATATATTGCCAGATCTCGACACAATGACTAAAGCCTCACTTAATTAGTATAGAAGTAAAGGTACATTTGATTATTTGTTGAAAAAATAACATGTTTTCTTAGAATCATTTGTTAATATTGGTTTGCTATATGTTATCTTTAAGATCTAATAGGGCATGGTTTTGGAGTGAAATGACATCAAATTTATTAAAACAAGCGTGTAATGTTTCTTATCAACAAGAAATTTATGGCTAAAAAGGTAAATTTGTCGTTAAAACGTTAAACTACCATACCACTGGTATAAAACTAGGTTTTCAGGATTCATATAATAATTGTAACGTACAAATAGCAACATTTAATTTTTTGAAGAAACTATATCTCTTCATATATTTAAAAGGTTGTAACTACTAAAAATATGTTTAAAACATATTGTCATTTCCGCAACATAACGCGGATTTACTACTGGTTTTAATGAAAATAACAATTTACTCACTTTAAATGACCAAACTTTCGTTTCCTTTTCTTTTCTTTAAGATTTTCCTTACTTTTACATTTCTAATAATTTTTATTTTGGTGTAAACGGTTTAGAGAAATGAAATGTAAAAGAAAGATAAAAACTAAAGGAAAAGAAAACAATTATAAAATTTAAGTTATTGTCCTTTAGGGTTAAGGCTAAAATTATCATCCTCAAAAAAGGAACTCAAGTATGCAAGTTTGTTTAGCGTAAAAAAAATAAACATAAAGAATGTTAAGCAAGATTTTAAAGATACGGGATGAACCTATAATCTATCTATAATATATAAAAATGAAAACATAAAAATTCTACGTGTCGTGATGTGGTCGCTCTCCCCGTTTATGGAAGCCACTAGATTGCTTTATTTTTAAATAAAGGCTTCTCATGCATTTGACCCGAATTCATGGGTATGAATCTCACCAAACCCAGATAGCCCTTAAACGGGTTATAACATCTCATTATATTAAAAATTAATATCATCAAATATTTTATATGAAAAATCCTATAAAATAGGAATATACTAAAAATTAATATCCATTTAAAAAATATATATTATTTATAATTAATAAAACCAATTTGTAGTAAAAAAAATAATTGGGTCATGGGTCTCACTAAACCCATATAACTTTTAAACCTGTGTCACACCCTCATCTTAGGCCCAAGCGTGTGACTCGATAGTTGGTACCACATTTATAAATAAATCAGAGTTACGGTTAATTAGCGGAAGACTTGAAAACTTAATGATCAAAGTTATAAAATATTTACATTACAAAAGATGGAAACAAGTTCCATTTGTGTTTACTTGTTTTAAGTTTACAAAACCACCATTTTAGTTACATTAACATTTAACAAAATTATCCGAGCCATCGGATTCTTGAGCCTTCGTCCTTTAGCTCTAATCTTGGTTACCTGCAAAATGTTATAAAAATACGTCAGCAACGAATGCTGGTGAATATGCTGACGCGAAAATATTTTCTTTTACTTTGTTACCCCTCGAGGGTTACGCAGGACTCGACCCATCTTGGCTTAGGAATAACAAAGTTAAAACAATATCATTATAAACTCGAGCCTCTACCTAGGTCACCCCAGCAAGACACCGCAGCGTCCCGACGTACTTAGGTACCATAAATATACACAAGGTCATTCTCACTCGAACATACTTTGGTTCGGCCCATCGTGGCTGAAGGTCGTGACCAGGCGTGGTGCGATGTGCCCACCGCATTTTTCCACATATGTAAGGATCCAGACAAATGTATACTACAACCTGAGGGCTAGGCTTTTACTCTTATTAATAATGTTTTTAGAGACACTTAGTCTCATGTAAAGTTTTACACATAACATGTTTGTTTATTTGAAAACAAGTTTGTAAAAGTAGGGCGTATTCACCTTTGATCGGGATCGGTTTCCAACACCGTCCTTGCGTAATCTTTCTTGCTATCTTGCACCTATAGTACGAGTATAACTTTTATTAGTCGGATATACAATCCGGTTTTAGACCTTTAGTCTTATTATCTCGATGAACCTTTAGTTCATTTCTTTTACTTTAAAACCTTTAGTTTTAAAAGTAATATTTATAAACCTTTAGTTTATTATAAAAACCCGACGTTTCTTCTTCTCTAAGAAACGTATTCTTTTTCTTTTATCATATAATAATATCCTTTATTACTTATATAATATTCATAACAAATAATTATATATATTTCACACACATATATATACATACACACTTCCATAATTCTTTATTTTCATTTCTTTGTTATATAATTTCTTTCCATAAACATCGAGCATAATTCCGACTTAGGGCATTAAGCCTTTATAATAATTTATTATTATTTTAGTCGGGTAGTAAGCCTTACCTTTCCTCGGCTTAATATTTCCTAGATACTCGAGCAGCACTTCTACGCCACTTAATCTTTTCAACACTCGCTTTGATCGCCACTTCACTTCGGCACGCTTCTCGAGACACCAACTTTTCACGGCACGCACTTCGAGATGATCGTCGGGACGTCGGTACTGGATCACCTTCTTGATCGGAACGTCGTCAGGGAGTGGTACGAATATCGAGGTATGACACGTTTATCGAGGAATCGGGGCACGTTTTTCAAGGTGGATCGTTGGCACGAATTTCGAGGTGTAGTGAGAGAGTAGAGAGATGATTGTATGCTGGATTTTGGTGTGAATTGTGAAGACCCCGGACCTGCTATTTATAGGCCAAATCTTGGATCCTATCGCAATACGCGATAGGCTTCTAGTCACCCATCGCATAGCGCGATGTAGCTACGCACAGTCACAACGTAGGTCTGCCACGTGTTGCTACGGGGCAGACGGTGTGCCAAGTGTTAACACGTGGAGGACGATGTGCCACGTGTTACCACGTGTCGGGACACGTGGCGAGAGGTGTGTCACGTGTGGACACGTGGCAGTCTTGTGCCAGAGGTGTCGGGACACGTCATCGCGATACGCGATGACGTAGGTCCAACCAGCGATCGCGTATCGCTGTTAACCCTTCCAGAAGGTTTGACCAAGCCCCATCGTGATACTCGATGGCTTGTCCCTTGTCCCCATCGCGTAGCGCGATAGGAGAAGAAAACAGATTTTTCATTTTTAACTTTGAAGTTTTAATTTGGCAGGATTAGTCCCGTAACTTTGGAGAGTTGTCATTTTTGGCCCAAAATTCCCGTGATGTTACAACCGGGTATAACATCTCATTTATTTGTGAAACCCTTTTATCATCAACTCCTAAGTAAATGTTAACTTTCTTACTAAATAAAACTAAAATCCGAAAAAATATATATATAAATATTATAAACGAATCATGTAAAGCAACACGTGAGGATGCAAATAATTTGCAATACATGTTGCGCGCAAAAAAAAAGATAAAAAACCATAGAACTAAGAATCTTAATCTTAAATATATATAAACGAATTCCTTAAATGCTCTCTGATTGCTTCATACATTCTCTCAAGTCACAAGATTGTTTTATTTATAAATGAAGGCTACTCATGCATTTGACCCGAATTCACGCGTATGGGTCTCACTAAACCCAGATAACCTTAAACGCGTTATAACATCACATTATATTAAAAAATTATCTCACTTTGATATGAAAATCTTATAAAATAGGGATATATTAAAGATTAATATCCAATTTTTTTAAGAAAAATATATATTTTTTATATTAAGTAACAATTCCATAGTTAAAAAAATAAGTGGGTAATGAGTTATACCAAACACATAGTTTTTAAACAGGTTTAATGTCTCATTTATTTGTGAAACTCTTTAATCATCAAACCCTAATTATATTATTAACATTCTTACAATAAATAAAATTAAAATCCAAAAAATATAAATATTAGACACGAAAAAGAAATACAACCCCCGTAATACGGGGGAGAAAAACTAGTTTTATATAAACGTAAAAAATGTTATCTATAACTTCATCTTTATTTAAAGTATATAATCAAATACTTGAAATTAACAATATTTGTTGTAGTTTATAACTTAATTATGATTAACTAGTAATTTCCATGCGCGGGTGGCGCGATGAATTCCTTGTTCTCTGATGGGGAAGCGTTTGGTCTTCATGATTTTTTACTCGAATGTAAACGGAAATATTTATGTTTAAACATAGCATACGCATTTGTCTTACCAATTCACAGTCATCAAAATCTTGTTCTTAAACTCGTCACGCAACAACAATGTTGTATGGGTTATGCTCATTAAAATACAGACATTAAACTGAAACATTAATCTCACAACACAAGAAACAATAGCAACACTCATATAGCTTATAATAAAATATTAACATATTAAAAAAAACATATACAACTTACGATCATAGCAACATGAATTCAGTTGGTGTCGGTTAGCTTTGTTACGCTGCTAATTATAGAGGCAGGGTAGGAAAAAGACCCAAATACCCATAAAGACTACCCGTGGGTGGAAAATGACCCCCCTCAAAAGTCACCCACGGAACATATTAATCACCCGCATAACTCAAGTCAGAGGAAGAATAATAATAAGATCCAGAGACTATCTGTGGGATAGATCAGGCGCCCTTAGAAGTCATCTGCATGTACCTATTCCCACCCGCAAAGATGACCAGAAGGTGACGTCAGAGGGACAACTGGAATTAACTAACCTCCTTCTAGAAGATTTACTAAGATATTTCCTTGGGAAGCGCGTGATTTAACAACCAATGAAAAAAGGACAGGCAGCGAGTCTGTTATAACCGTGCA
Source organism: Bidens hawaiensis (assembly GCF_021521415.1). Lineage (NCBI taxonomy): Eukaryota > Viridiplantae > Streptophyta > Magnoliopsida > Asterales > Asteraceae > Bidens > Bidens hawaiensis. Next base: position 746,990 of record NW_027491281.1, read on the forward strand.
CATGGCATTTAAGCTCGTCCAGTCATATGCAGACACGTGTCCAGACTGTTACAAAAGCATCTTCTGGACCAATAATTTTCCCTAAACCCTTCGGCTATAAATACCTTTATCATCTCCATGAGGTATGAATTCACACGTCACTCTCACTCCAAATACTTAGTACTTTTCTCTCCTTAAGATCAGTATTTATTCTCACACCGGAGGGTGGTTACGGGAAGAACCCCCTCTTGTCCTTCCCATAACGAGCTCACGGTGGTTGTTTTACTGGTTTTCGTCATTGGACTTGGGAGATTGGGCTTGTATCGTTAGTTTGGTAATTGTTTAACCCGAATCCTGTGGATTCATTGATCTAACTCCTTAGGATTTGATTTGTGTTTCTTCATTGGCGCCATCCGTGCTTGTGCTAGAATTGTGAAATTTTTTTGTTGTTCCGAATGATATGAGTCAATCTCTTCAAGGTCCGACGGAAACTCCGGCGATAACTATACGTCCTACCGGTGTTGGGGCTCATGGAGGTTCAACTCCGGGTGATTTGAGAGATGTAACGGTAGAAACTCGTCTAGCCCAAATGAAGCTAGATCTGGAAGATGGATCTAGTAATTCCGCCCTGACAATATCTCACCATCGTAACCTCATATCTGAGGGAGTTTAATCTCCTGGAGAATGGTTACGCATTCAACCAGAGAATGCTCTAGCTGAATACGAGCGCATGATTCGTGAAGAACGAGTTCGCGCTTGTACATTAGTGTATGATGAAATTCCTAGGAGATCTCCATCTCCTCCTCCAACAGTACGGAGGAGCCAGATGCGTGAGAGTCTCCAGACTGAGAGATTTTCTGAGGAACAAACTGTAAGGAGAGATCATGACAGAGGGCGTCCAATGGTGCGGGAATCTTCCCGCAGAATTGAATACAACAAAACTTATGATCCAACATGTCGTCTGGGAAAAGCCAGCTACTTCAGTGGTGATATTCAGGACCATAGGAGAGAAGGGACTAGTTGCTCACGCGTGATTGTTTGCTATACAGAGTACTACAGTGTCGCAGAAGAAGACTTCACAAAACCATACTGGCCCGCATCATTTGCTGAGAAGTCGAAGTTCATCCCGCGCATTGCCACTGCCCCTTTCCCAGTTAACGTGAAGATCCCTACTACCTTAGGGAAGTATAACCGAATATCCGATCCAAGCGATCACTTATTGAATTTTGTGGCAGTAGGAGGAGTCAGTAGTTGGACCCTCCCATATTGGTGCCATATGTTCGCACTATCATTGACTAAGGCGGCCCGGGAATGGTTTGAAAAATTACCGGACGGACAGATTAAGAGTTGGGACGATCTGGTGGCTAAATTATCCCAACACTTCAGTAAAGCAAAAGAAGCACACTCGCAATCCTTCTGAAATATTAGACGTCATTAGGCGGGACAATGAGTCTATTGAAGACTTCATTTCCCAGTTTAATGATGAGTCTAAACATCGGAGGAATCAGCGAAGACATGTTGAGAGGATCCTTCCACAAAAATGTACGGAGTAACTCCTTGATCCGCTGCTTAACTGGCAAGGACGGGATGCCTAAAGCATGGGATGAAATCATGTTTGCCATGAAACTTTTTGCGAGGACAGAAAAGACGTTAGGGTCTGAAGCCGCAAGCAAGCAAGCAACAAAGGTATAATTTCAAAGCGCGCAGGGAAACAAGCCTGCTAGAGGTTCACTTTGGCCCAGACTTCAACCATCTGCGGAGGTTTTGAAGCAACCAGATGCATGAACATTAATTGGCAATAAAAACAAAGCAAGCGCTTCAACGCAGAGTACCAACAACTAGACTCCGCTGACAAAACCTCCCTCATAAATTTTGACCACTGAGAACATGAACTTCAGGAAGCCTCAGCCGATCATGAAGAGAGCATTTCTTAACCCAAAGAAGCATTGTACCTTCCATGACGATTTTGGCCACAACACAAATGAGTATGTTACCTTGAAGAACGAGATTGAAGCCGAAGTTAAGTCCGGAAAGTTGGAACACTTGGTAAAAAATATAAGTCAAGGAACTGGCAAAGCTTCCGCACAAGTCAATCCTGGCCCTCATAAAAAGCAGGTCAGGGATTTGAACGTTCATATGATTCAAGGAGGACAAATTAGTGGTATTAAAAGGCAAGAGACGGATGACGAAGAATGGAAGAGTTAACCCGTAATTTTTTCGCGGGTTAAAGGAGGTCCATGCAACAAGAACCTGCTGATAATCACCGCCCTATTTTGTCACTATCATTCACAATATGTTTTCTTCGATACTGGAAGCACGTCGGATATAATGTATGGGCAGTGTTTTGAGCAACTGGACGAAGAAGAGAAGGCGAGGCTAAAGCCAATTCATGCGCCAATGTCTGGCTTCGGATACGAAGTAATGCATCCGAGTGGAGTGATCTCTTTTCCCGTAACACTCAGTGATGGAATTCACTCATGCACCGAGGATGTTGAGTTCCTGGTTTTACCAGCCAAGTCAAAACACGATATTATCTTGGAGCGCGAAGCAATTTGTGATTTCAATGCTCATCCTTCCACGGCTCACGGTGTGGTAGGGGTTCCAACCCACACTGGAGTAGCAATCATTCGCATAAACAGACATTGCTTCACGATAGAAAGTTCAAAACCAAGTAAAATACCAAAACAGGCGGAAAGAACCGAACCAAAAAAGTGGGTGTTGAATAAGAAATTTCTAGATCAGACAGTCACGATTGAACCTGCTATCTCTGAGATAGTAAGGACGTTTTTGAAGAAATTATTGACCAAAATATGGACATCTTCGCTTGGAAACCCGCAGACATGACAGGTGTTCCAAGAAAGATTGCAGAACACAAGATGCGGGTGAACCCAGTATTCATACTAGTTGTCTAGAAAAGACAAAAGATGGGTCCTGATCAAACCAAAGCCATGAACGAGCAAGTTTAAGATATGCTGAATGCTGGAATCATTCGGTAAATTTAGTATCAAACGTGGGATGCAAATCCAGTCATTGTTCCAAAGAGCAACGGAACATGGCGAATGTGTATCGATTTTAAAGACCTAAACAAAGTATGTCCGAAGGATTGTTATCCGTTTCCTGAAATTGACTTGAAAGTTGATGCGGTAGCCCCTTTTAAGTTCAAATGCTTCTTGGATGCCTATAAAGGCTATCACCAGATGCGCATGGCGGCAGGTGATGAGGATAAAACGACATTCTGCACTGACCAGGGCACAGTTTAATTACATAATGATGCCCTTTGGATTAAAAAATGCGGGTGTTGCGTATCAGCGTTTGATGGATGAAGCCTTCAAAGATAATATTGGACGTATTTGGAGGTTTACATGGATGATTTGGTAATAAAAAGCATCAAAGAGGATTAGATGTTACGAGACATAGAGAAAACATTTGAAACTTTGAGGAAGATCAATATGAAACTTAATTCCAACAAGTGTTCGTTTGGGATGGAGGAAGGAAAATTCTTGGGCGTAATTGTTACAAGAGCGGGTTTTAAGGCAAATTCGGCCAAGGTCCAGGCAGTCCCCCGCATGCCTTCACCTTCTTCCCTCAAGGAGGTGGAAACACTGAATGGTAGGCTGGTTGCCTTGAATAGATTTTTAGCCAATCACGAGGCTAAGTCTTTCCCCTTTGTATCAACTTTGAGGAATTGTTTAAAGAAAGCACACTTCAAATGGACCACGGAAGCGGAACAAGCGTTTCTGGAGGTCAAGTAGTGCCTAATGGAGTTGCCTATTTTAACAGCACCACAAGCTGGAGAGCCGCTGACTCTGTATTTGTCAGCATCTGACATCTCTATTAGGGTTGTACTGCCGACGGATAAAAAAAATCTTCAAACACCGTATACTATGTCAGTAGAACATTGGCAGATCCAGAACTAGGTATTCAATGCTTGAAAAGCTAGTGTTGGTGTTAGTATATGCGGCCAGCCGCCTTCGCAGATACTTCCATGGGCACCCAATCAATGTGTTGACTGGGTACACACTGAAAAATGTGTTAACTAAACCAGAATTATCCGGGAGGTTGGCAAAGTGGGCCATAGAACTGGGAGAACATTCGATTGAGTACAGACGTCGACCCGTGATCAAAAGTCAGGTGCTAGTAGACTTTGTGACAGAAGTTCTACGGAGCAAAGAAGAAGAATTTTTGATCGAACAACAAACTCCAGTAACCCCTGAGTGTGATCAGATTTGGTCATTGTTCACGAATGTAGCTTCAAGTGGCAAAGGGTCATGCGCGGGCCTCAGATTGGTTAATCCCGAGGGCCATGAGTTCAACTATGCCATAAAGTTGGATTTTATAAGTACCAACAGCGAGGCAGAATACGAAGCTTTCTTGGCAGGCCTGCGGATAGCCAAAAAACTTGGGGTAAAGCATTTGGAAGCACGGTTAGACTTGATGTTGATAGCTGGATAGATCAATGGAACATATGAGGCAAAAAATGATGTCATAGCTTCATACCTGTCGCAAGCAAAAGACCTGATTCTCCAGTTTTCATCTTGCAAAGTCATACACATCAAGAGAAATGAAAATAAATCGGCAGATGCCGTAAGCAAGCTAACTTCAAAAAATTTTGAACATTTTGCAAAATACATCCACATAGAAGTCCTCGATCGTCCTTCTGTACCGCAACATCAAGTGTTGGTCATACAAACAGGTGTTGAATCCTGGATGACACCAATCTTGGCCTACTTAACATCGGGAATACTTTCGAAAGAAAAGGAAGCGGCCCGGAAATTTATACACAATGCTTTGAACTATCAAGTACAAGATGGAGTTCTGTACCGCAGATCTTTCCTTGGTCCATTCCTGAGATGCGTGGACGCTGAGGATGCAAATTACTTGATAAGAGAATCCATGAAGGCATTTGTGGCCTTCATGCGGGTCCAAGGATGGTAGTGGCCAAACTCATGAATGCGGGGTATTATTGGTCGTGAATGCATAAGGACGCAGTAAAAGAAATTAGAAAATGTGACTCATGTCAGCGCCATGCTCCCAGTACCCTACGTCTAAAAACGAGTTAGTACCGATAACGTTCGCATGGCCATTCCAGAAATGGGCCATTGACATCATGGGTCCATTCCTAGAAGCTCCAGGACGTGTAAAGTTCTTGATCGTGGCAATTCACTACTTCACTAAATGGGTGGAGGCTAAGCTAATAGCCTCCATTACTGCAGCCAACGTCAAGAAATTCTTGTGGGAATTCATTATTTGTCGTTTCGGCCTCCTGCAAGAATTGATTAGCGATAACGGAACCCAGTTTGCGTATGGTGGGATTCAAGCGTGGTTGAAAGAACTTCAAATCACGTAAGTGTTCACATCGGTAGCCCACCTGCAGGCCAGGTTGAAAGAGCCAACAGAACCATCAAGGATGGAATCAAGGCGAGACTGGGTACCAAACGGATAGGATGGGTGGATGAACTACCCCATATGCTTTGGGCATTTCGTACTCAAAATAAAACAAGCAATTCAGAGAGACCATTCAGTTTGACGTACGAGGCTATTATCCCAGCTGAGATAGGGGTTCCATCCGCAAGAATGCTTTCCACTGTTAACAATGAAGAAGAACTGCGGTTGAAACTTGATCTCCTCAAGGAAAGACAAGAATTGGCACTCATTCGAGAGCACAATTACAAACACCAATTACAAAAGTATTATGATGCACGAGTCCAAGAATGCAAATTTTATGCGAGGGATTACGTCTTCCGCAACAACTAGGCATCAGGACAAGAACCATTAGGCAAGTTAGCCCCAACTTGGGAAGGGCCTTACACAGTGAAAGTAGTATTATCAAAAGGCACCTACAAGTTGGAGAAGTTGGATGGGACAAAAATCCCAAGAAAATGGAATGTGGCACAGTTAAAAAAGTGCTATATGTAAACCATACTGTTGTTACTTTTATTTTTGGCCTACGTGCCTTAATAGTTAGTAAGAATGATGACTCTTGTCTTTAATTGTATAATAATTAGGCATGTGTGCTAACTTTATCAAAGTAATTGGTTAAGTTGTAACATACGGTGTGTTTAAAGTAAGTCTTATCCCTGGCCTGCGTGCCAGAAAGGACCCGCGTGTCATGAAAATCTATTCTTGGTCTGCGTGTCAGAGGCGGCCGCTGTCGCTAAATTTCATCCCTGGCCTGCGTGCCGGAGATGACCCGCGTGTCAGGTGGCTCTATTCCTGACCTGCGTGTTAGATGTGATCCGCGCGTCACTAAACTTTGCTTCTGGCCTGCGTGCCGGAAATGACCCGCGTATCACTAAACTTATACTCATGAGTAATCCTTTATTGACATACAAGAAGATCCTAAATCTAAAACTTATATTATTCATAAGGCAAAGTGTAAAGGATAAAAACTTCTTATATTAATTCAAAAGAGGATTACAAAAAGAGGATGATTACAAACACAACTATATCTAATCTAAGAGTCTTGGGCAGTCGCGCCTTCTGAACCTTGAATCTGGGCAGAAGGAGTGTTCGTCTTTGGAGAAGTTGGAGGAGTAGACGGCGTATCTTTTGATGCCTCTTGCATATATTCCTTTAGGCGTTGGACGCCATGTTCCGCTGCGTCAAATTCGGGAATCATAGTTTGAAGTGGAAATGACAGATCATCATACTCCTTCATTCGGTTGTTGTATTCCCTTCCAACATTAAGCCCATGCAACAGATGCTCCTCAACTGATCCCATGGATCCGTGTTTCTTCACTATCAGACATGGATTAAGCTGAATAGGCATGATTTGTTAAACTTTTATATCTCTATATGAATGATAGTATTTCCTGAGAAAACAAATGAAGGTTATTGATTTACGGGATTATTAATATGTCTCGTCTTTATCATGTTGTATTATCCCCTTACCCCCATCTTCTCCCTCTCTTTTGTTTGACTTTGGATACCTAAATACCCGCGTGAATGATTTAGGCCATGGAGAACCCCCCCCCCCCTTGTTCGACTTTTGATACTTAAATACCCGCGTGAATGATTTAGGCCATCCATTGAGAAAAACAATTGTATAAATCAATGTTTTGTCATGCCCTATCTCTTCCCTGAGAAATAAAAACCAACGCTTAGTTAGAGTATTCTTATCTTTTCCTTTATTTTCAAATTTAAAATTAAACTAAAAATCATTATTTTTTCGCTCTTCATTTAAAATAAATAATATTATTTTATACTTTTATCAAAATATGTTTTCTCTCTCACTCACCAACAACAACTTTCAAAATATATTAAAAAATTATTAGGGTACTATAAGAACTTTTGAAATGTAAAGAAAAGTCACAGCAATTTCTCCCTTTTATTTACAACACCCTGACCCACTCTTATATTGCAAAAAACTCACTTAGAATATAGTGGATGGATTGTGAATGCTCTTAAGCCTTATCTCTTCTCGGGGTAAAATGCAAAAAAAATGTTTAGTCGAACCCTTTCTCTTCCTTTCACATCAACCATTTTGAAGAAACACGGATCTACACCCCTTAACGAGTCCTAGATCCGATGGATCCACAGGGTAGGAAACGGAGTCGCGCCTTCTGAACCTTGAATCTGGGCAGAAGGAGTGTTCGTCTTTGGAGAAGTTGGAGGAGTAGACGGCGTATCTTTTGATGCCTCTTGCATATATTCCTTTAGGCGTTGGACGCCATGTTCCGCTGCGTCAAATTCGGGAATCATAGTTTGAAGTGGAAATGACAGATCATCATACTCCTTCATTCGGTTGTTGTATTCCCTTCCAACATTAAGCCCATGCAACAGATGCTCCTCAACTGATCCCATGGATCCGTGTTTCTTCACTATCAGACATGGATTAAGCTGAATAGGCATGATTTGTTAAACTTTTATATCTCTATATGAATGATAGTATTTCCTGAGAAAACAAATGAAGGTTATTGATTTACGGGATTATTAATATGTCTCGTCTTTATCATGTTGTATTATCCCCTTACCCCCATCTTCTCCCTCTCTTTTGTTTGACTTTGGATACCTAAATACCCGCGTGAATGATTTAGGCCATGGAGAACCCCCCCCCCCTTTGTTCGACTTTTGATACTTAAATACCCGCGTGAATGATTTAGGCCATCCATTGAGAAAAACAATTGTATAAATCAATGTTTTGTCATGCCCTATCTCTTCCCGGAGAAATAAAAACCAACGCTTAGTTAGAGTATTCTTATCTTTTCCTTTATTTTCAAATTTAAAATTAAACTAAAAATCATTATTTTTTCGCTCTTCATTTAAAATAAATAATATTATTTTATACTTTTATCAAAATATGTTTTCTCTCTCACTCACCAACAACAACTTTCAAAATATATTAAAAAATTATTAGGGTACTATAAGAACTTTTGAAATGTAAAGAAAAGTCACAGCAATTTCTCCCTTTTATTTACAACACCCTGACCCACTCTTATATTGCAAAAAACTCACTTAGAATATAGTGGATGGATTGTGAATGCTCTTAAGCCTTATCTCTTCTCGGGGTAAAATGCAAAAAAAATGTTTAGTCGAACCCTTTCTCTTCCTTTCACATCAACCATTTTGAAGAAACACGGATCTACACCCCTTAACGAGTCCTAGATCCGATGGATCCACAGGGTAGGAAACGGAGTCGCGCCTTCTGAACCTTGAATCTGGGCAGAAGGAGTGTTCGTCTTTGGAGAAGTTGGAGGAGTAGACGGCGTATCTTTTGATGCCTCTTGCATATATTCCTTTAGGCGTTGGACGCCATGTTCCGCTGCGTCAAATTCGGGAATCATAGTTTGAAGTGGAAATGACAGATCATCATACTCCTTCATTCGGTTGTTGTATTCCCTTCCAACATTAAGCCCATGCAACAGATGCTCCTCAACTGATCCCATGGATCCGTGTTTCTTCACTATCAGACATGGATTAAGCTGAATAAGCATGATTTGTTAAACTTTTATATCTCTATATGAATGATAGTATTTCCTGAGAAAACAAATGAAGGTTATTGATTTACGGGATTATTAATATGTCTCGTCTTTATCATGTTGTATTATCCCCTTACCCCCATCTTCTCCCTCTCTTTTGTTTGACTTTGGATACCTAAATACCCGCGTGAATGATTTAGGCCATGGAGAACCCCCCCCCCCCCCTTTGTTCGACTTTTGATACTTAAATACCCGCGTGAATGATTTAGGCCATCCATTGAGAAAAACAATTGTATAAATCAATGTTTTGTCATGCCCTATCTCTTCCCGGAGAAATAAAAACCAACGCTTAGTTAGAGTATTCTTATCTTTTCCTTTATTTTCAAATTTAAAATTAAACTAAAAATCATTATTTTTTCGCTCTTCATTTAAAATAAATAATATTATTTTATACTTTTATCAAAATATGTTTTCTCTCTCACTCACCAACAACAACTTTCAAAATATATTAAAAAATTATTAGGGTACTATAAGAACTTTTGAAATGTAAAGAAAAGTCACAGCAATTTCTCCCTTTTATTTACAACACCCTGACCCACTCTTATATTGCAAAAAACTCACTTAGAATATAGTGGATGGATTGTGAATGCTCTTAAGCCTTATCTCTTCTCGGGGTAAAATGCAAAAAAAATGTTTAGTCGAACCCTTTCTCTTCCTTTCACATCAACCATTTTGAAGAAACACGGATCTACACCCCTTAACGAGTCCTAGATCCGATGGATCCACAGGGTAGGTAACGGATAAAAACCAATACGATACAAGCCTAACTTCCCGAAGTCCAGTGACGTAAACCTGCAAAACCAACACCGTGAGCTCGTTACGGGAAGGACAAAAGGGGGTATTCCCGTAACCACCCTCTGGCGTGAGAATAAGTACAGTTCAGAAGGAGATAAAGTACTTAAGTATAAAGAGAGAGAGTACAGTGAGAGTGAATGAATACCTCATGAAGAATGAGAGGGTATTTATAGCCGAAGGATATGGGAAGGTGATTGGGCCAGCTGTCCTTTTCAGAAGATGCTCTCGTAACCACCTGGACACATGTCCTCAAATGATAGGTTCAGTTATACATCGCATGTGCATGTATAACAACCTGGACATGCGTCCTTGTGCGATAAGGTGATAGATATCCCTGGCCATGTGCACGGTTATAACTGCCTTGCCAGGTGTCCTTTATTCATTGGTCGAGAGATCACGTATTGCCCAAGAAAGCATCTTGGTAAATCTTCTAGAAAGTAATTAGTTAATTACAGCTATCCTGAGGCATCACCTCCTGGTCGTTCGGGCGGACAAATGCTTTATCCTGCGGATGACTTCTGAGGGTGTCAGGATGCTTCCACATAAATCATACGGGTGTTCCTTCCTTAGAAGGTTATGTGGGTGATTCATATGTTCTGCGGGTATCTTACGAGAAGGACTCCTCTGATCCGTGGGAGGTTCTTAAGGGTATTTGGGTCTTTTCGGTACCCTATCTCTATAAGTCCCACCAGTCCAATGTTTCTTCCGCATGAAGCATTTTTATGCGGGTGAAATTTTGGACTTAAGGATGTTTTTGGGGATTTTTCTGAAATTTGCAAGTTGTGGTGAAGATATTTTTGTAATGGATAACCATACCGAGAGTATAATGTGACAGCTTGTAGGCGCGTGTGCCAGGAAATGTGACGTTTATGCCGGTTGTCACTGTACCCGACTGTTCACCTTTTTGCCTTTTTCGAATTTCCCGCGTGACGTGGCGTCTACCGATTGGATCCTAATTTTCTCTCTCCACTGTTCATATCCCATCGCATTAATTGCAATGGGTATAAATAGTGGAGGTTACCTTCTTTGAGAAGTTTTATCGCCTTTGATTTCCAAATATTGTCTTTCTTTTTCTTCTTTAAGCGCCGATTAGCCATTCAACTTTTTCTCACGATTGCTCGTTGTTCTATATTTCTTGCTGAAGTGATGGCTAATCTGTCTTTGCCTCCCAATGTTGATGAAGTGGGGGTCAATTGGGACCGATCTGAGTACGAGAATCTGATACGTACCTACGGTATTCCACCAGAATGGGGACCGGAGTTTCCCTCTGCCAGATCCATCGCTAGTCTGCCACCTCTTGGCAAGATGGCTGTATATGCTGACTATTTCACTTATGGGAATTTCCATTTTCCCATAAGCAAGTTTTTATGAAGGTGTTGAGTGGCTATGGGATCCATCTAACCTAGTTACATCCGCGTGCCATCATGCAAATTTGTCACTACGAATTTGTGTGTACGGCACACGAGATGTTGCCTAGATTTGATCGATATCCTGTATTTTACCGGATAATCAACCGAGGTGGTTGGTTCACATGTCATCCAATCCCGCTGTGAACGCGGAAGGTTTCAGAACTGAGGAATCTCCGCCTCATCCTACTCCACAATTTATAGTCACTTCCTCACCTCCACGAGTGGGGGGGAGTTTTCAATTTGGGCAATCATTTCAGGTCGCCGGGGAGGCAGGAACACAAAATGCTCCTCAACAGTCTTCCTCAATCCCCGTTCGTCTCCGAGCATCAAGCTATGGTTATTACAGAGAGACGAATCCAGGCGAGGACTACCATCTGTTTGTCTCTGGCTGGGATATTGTTAATGGGTCTCGTTTTTACTGACTCGGACGTTTGTATGGCGTTTGTTATCCAGTGCGTGCCTTCTGCAGAGCGAAGTCACCAGCGTGGACGCTCTCGCCATGATCTTCATACGGATTTTTCTTCGTCCTTTGCCAACACTCTGGCTTGCGGAAATAGATACGAGAATGGCGAACGATGGGCGGGAAGCTGGGAGAGATGACCCGAGCTGCCAAGGATGCCAAGAAAGAAGCTGGGGAGCATCGTGCGGTGGCTAATACAGCAAAGTGGAAACTATCTGATGCAGAGATTGCTCTCACAAATGAAAACGATCGGAATTCTACTGATGCCCGCCAATGGAAGAAAGTTTGTGAGAGGCAAAATTCTCTTTTTGAAGCTGCCCGTGGCGATGCTCAGCGGAAGAAAGAGGACCTGGCCAAAGCACTTGAGGCTAACTCAGCTTTGGAGAGCCAAGTGACCCGCCAAGGTACCAAAATTCAAGAACTTGAAGTAGAATTGAAACTACAGAAGGAGAAAGCTGAGCTTAAGGATAGAGGCGCTGCCGAAATACAAGCTGCTTATGACTCGCTTCTGCAAGCTCGTGAAGAAGCGGAAGCTCGTGCAGCTGAACTTCAAGAAATGGCGTAACGTGCTGAACAAGACCGCCGATGGTTATTGGGTCGAGGAATTGACTCCGTAAGTTTCCCTTACATATCTTTCATCACCCATTTAATGTTATTGATGCTAATGAATCACTTTTCCTTTGTCAGGTCATTCGACACATTAAAAAACGTCCTGAGCTAACTGACAGCTTTGCCTACTTGATTACTGCTTCATCCCGACTTGGCCACGTGACAGGCTTTAACGAAGGGATGATGTATTCTTAGACCAGTCGTTCTTTTGAGGATCATCCGCTTCATGGCCTTGAAGTTAAGCAAGAATATGATATGTGGGTCAAAGAATACGACGACCTGGTGTTTCCTTTGCAGGGCATGCTTCCGGAATTTGCCTCAGCCGATGATGGTGTGCAACAATTGAGGAACTTCCTGGATGACGAATCAGAGGACACTCCTTCAATGCCTCCGGAAGATACATTAGCTCCTAATCCTTAGGATAGACTTAATTTTTAAGACTTGTAATTTCTTTTCATTTTTGTTTTTTTAACCATCTTTGATTATGAATGAAAAGGAAATTTTTGTCTTGTGAATATTATATTGTATGTAATATAATATCTTTTGTGAGATATTTTTTAGCTACCAACAATTTGAATTTTTCTAAGTGGGGTGGTTGTGATGACATGGCGGAAAGAGAAATATCGTGGGATAACTATCAAGACGTGTACAACGCCCTTTGACAGCCTGTTCTCACTTTTTCCTCTTTCCCACCTGACGTGTCAATCATCTACTGGTCTGCCTTTTCTCTCTCCTCTGGTAGGCAGTCAGTCGTATTAATCGTGGTGTGTATATATAGGTCACACTTGCACTCATTCTTATCCTCTAATTGATTTTCATTTTTCCTTCTCAATAACCAATCTGAGATTTCCTACTTTGATCTTCTAGTTTTCAGATCTAAGTTTTGACAAATCTGTAGTATAATTTCCTTTATACAGATGGCTGGTGATAAGAAGAGTGCTCCTGCCATTCATGAGGTTGTTGTTAACCTCAAGGAGAAAGATCATGATGACGTTGTCAATGTGTACAGCTTGGCATCGGAATGGGAACCGGAGTGTCCGGCGAGCGGTGCTATTGCGAACAACCCACCAGCAAAGAAAATGGATGTTTATGTGGACCATTTTACAACGGGAAATTTCCGAGTACCAGTGACGAGGTTCGTCCAGTCAATATTGACAACATACAGAATTCATTTATCACAAATTCATCCTTTTGGGATGTTAAGAATTTGACATTTCGAATTTTGTTGTCAAGCTCGTGATTTTGAACCGTCCGTCAGTATGTTTGTTGTCTTCTACAAGATGACTTATCAGGACGGTTGGTATAGTTTTGCCACAACCGGGAAAGCGGCTATTGGAACTGAATGGATCTGTAGCCTCCATGGCTGGAAGCAAAAGTTTTTCTGGATTCGAGAGGATGTTGTTCCATTTGCGATGACTTATTGCAGGGCGGAGGACAAGATGCCAGTGGTTCCCGCCGCTACCCACGAGGATCTTCCTTGGTTCACGACATTGAACGCAACACCAACTCCTATGCGTCCAATACACGAGGGGGCGATGGTGAGTGCTAAGATGAACCATCTATGGCCGTTCCCAAATTTAGAGCCATATTACGAAAAACCAAACAAGGGTAAGTCCGTTACTGCTTTTTTATTTGTAATTTTCCTCTTGAGGTCTGATTTCTATTTTTGTTGATATAGGTGAAGGCTCTATCTTTAGTACTCTTTTGGACCATGAAGAAAGGCTGATGGTGCGCCCTCAAATCGATCCGAAGGAAGCGCCTATCTTGGAGCGTACACGCACCAATTTCCTATTTCCCACCGCATTTCGCTCGGAACCTGTGGTTTCCGAGGCGATGTACGCTAAAGGTGAGAAATTCATTCTGAAAGGTGAGGGCATTTTACAACCTCGACCCGTGACTGCTACTACTTACAGCGGAGTGATTGTACTTCTTTCGTCTAGCGAAGAGTCATCACTCTGCGAAGGACGGTTACCAGTTGATGCTACTAATACCGTGCATTCAACTGTAGGTCTGATCCGCAAGCATGATCAAAAGGCAACCACCAGCCAGGTGGCAGGTGATGAAGGTGCCAATGCTACTGCCGAAGGTGACCGTTAGATTGCTGATGATGTTAGCGTCGATGGAGAGCCTCAAGCTGTTGGTGCGGGTGTTTCCAAGGTAGCTAGTAAACGTAAATTTAAGCCCACCAAGGTCGCCCCGTCCAAAAAGCAGAAAACAGTGAATTTGGAAGCCCGCCTTCAGCAGATTTCTTCTAAAGATATTTCTTTAGGTAAGTTTAACACTTTTCAAGCTTTGACAACTATATTATATCAAACATGTTTTTGATGGACGATTGTCATCTTACGGTAGCCCTGAAAGATTTTTCAGAAGATGTTTCACCTGAAGAGTTCGACTCTGCTTCCCACTTCACCGTCGTCACCACTCAACACCGCTCGGGGCCCAATTATTGTACCGGATACTTCTCCTCTTAAAGAGAAAGAAGCCGGTAACTCCGAATATCCCGTTATTTAATCCTCCTTCAATGTCCATCATTTCAGGGATCAAGGAGGGGTTAGTGCGTTTGCCTATGGGCAACAGGAATCCCCGTCTCCTCATGAGGAAGAGGCTGCAATACATCATCCGCATTGGTCTTTATGCCAAAATTCGACTTTTAGTAACTCGGATGTATGTTTTGAGTATTTGTGGGAAAGCCTTCCTCCTGCGGAAAGGGAACGCCAACGCATCCGCATTCGCCAAGAGTAACTGAACACTCATTCCTACTGTATGGCGAATGCTATTTCTACCAGCCAGGAGATATACCGAGACTGGGTGAATATGAATGAGGCGTGGGATGACTTTGAAGCCAAGGTGGTTGAGGCTAATAAAGAAGTCCTCGGGGCTATGGATAAGGCTATGGAGAGCCGCCATGCTCTAGAAGCAGAGAAGGCTAATCGCTCTACCGCTGAGGAAGCCAAAACTGTTATTTAGCAGCAGCTGGATGAACGTGGTGAATTGATAAAAACTTTGAAGGCTGAATCAGCGGCTAAAGAAGAACGTCTTTCCAACCTTGCCACCAAGAGCCGGGAACAGGCCCTGGAATGTGCTGGCCATAAGATGGAGCTCGTTTGAGCTAAAGAAGATAAAAAAAATGGCTACTAGCGAAGGAGTTCCACAGGTAATTGTGCTTTTCTGTATTGTCATCATCAAATGTGATACATTTACTTATGTCTACATTTACCAGGTTATTGCCCATATCCGGTCAGGTGACGAACTTGGGAACTGTGTCGCCGTACTCTTAAATGTGTCCTCCCAAGCCGTTCGTCAAATGGGATTCCAGGAAGGATTCAAATTTGCGGAAGAGGGCAAGCTTCGGGAGGAGTTTATCTTGCATGGCCAGGATACTGCCAAGACTCTTATTGAGAAAACCAAACTTTTTGACGGCTTGAAGTTCCCTATTGAGGAGCAAATAATTGAGCTTGCAGATCAAGAAGATGGCGTGGATCAACTAAAAGCTCTTCTTGGTCTTGATGAGGAAAGTGAAGAAGATCAAAACGATGCAGAACATAATGATGCGGAAGACGAAAACGCAGCGTCATAGACATAGATTTTTCTTCCTTGTAATTAACATCTGTTTGTAATCCCTTTTGATAAATAACAAGAAGTTTGTTTTATCCGATACACTTTGTCTTATTTTTTATAATATAAGTGCTTGTAGGATCTTCTTTTTTTTGTCAATAAAGGATTACACCATTATTGCTGTTCGATCATACGGATCCCTCTGGTATGCGGACCAGAACATATGTATTACATAAGACTATAATATAAAACTAACAGTCTTTCATAAACAAGGCCTAAACCAGATGAAATTACAAGAGAAAACGATACATGTCTTTCATTCAATCTACTTGGCATGCATGCCTAAAAATAAAAACTAAAAACATGTCTTGCTAAATGTAACATTTTTTCAACTGTGCGATGTTCCAAGTTCTAGGGATCTCAGTCTCATCCAACTTTTCTAACTTTTAAGCTCCCTTGGATAAAACTTGTTTTATCCTATAAGGGCCTTCCCAATTTGGGGCCAACTTGCCCGGAGGTTCTTGGCCAAAAGCCTCATTGTTGCGGAAGACAAAGTCTCCCGCATCAAATTCACATGTTTGGACCCGCGAGTTATAATATTTATGCAGTTGGCGTTTATAATTATGCTCGTGGATCGATGCCAGTTCCCTTCTCTCTTCAAGAAGGTTGAGATTCATCCGGAGTTCATGATCATTATCATCGATCAACAAGACTCTTGCGAACGGAATCCCTATTTCGGCTGGGATCATGGCCTCGGTGCCATAGGTTAAAATAAAGGGCGTTTCAGAATTACTAGAATTCTTTTGGGTGCGGAAGGCCCAAAGTACATGGGGGTAATTCATCAACCCAACCCGGCCGTTTAGTCCCTATCCTCGCTTTGATCCCGTCCTTGATTGTTCGGTTGGTTCGTTCAACCTGACCGTTTGCCTGCGGATGGGCTACAGATGTAAAGTTTTGAATGACTTGAAGTTCTATCAACCATTCCTGTAATCCGCTTTCCGCAAACTGGGTCCCGTTATCACTTACCAGTTCCTGCGGAAGGCCAAACTGGCAAATAATGAATTCCCATAGGAATTTCTTAATGCTCGATGCCGTGATTGATGCAACTGGCTTGGCTTCCACCCATTTGGTGAAGTAATCAATGGTCACTATAAAAAACTTAACTCGTCCAGGGGATTTCGGGAAAGGTCCCATAATGTCGATAGCCCATTTCTGGAACGGCCATGCGGACGTCACTGGTATCAACTCGTTTTTTGGGCGTTAGGTATTGGGAGCATGACGTTGACAAGAATCGCACTTCCTGATTTCTTGCACAGCGTCTAAATGCATCCCATACCAGTAATACCCAACGTTCATGAGTTTTTCCACGGTCATCCTAGGACCTGCGTGTAAGCCGCAAATGCCTTCGTGGACTTCTCGTATTAAGTAGTTCGCGTCTTCAGCATCGACACAACATAACAATTGTCCCAGGAACGATCTTCGATATAAAACACCGTCATTCATTTGGTAATTCAAGGCCTTGTGCTTGATTTTTCGAGCCATAGCCTTTTCTGTTGGCAGGGTTCCTGATGACAGATAAGCTATAATCGGTGTCATCCAAGATTCCCTGCCAGTCTGAATCACCAGAACTTGGTTTTGCGGAACGGACGGGTGATCGAGGACTTCAACACGAATATCTTTAGCAAAGTGCTCGAAATTTGTCGAGGCCAACTTGCTAAGGGCATCCACTGATTTATTCTCGCTCCTCTTAATGTGAATAATGTTGAAAGAGGAAAATTGGCGAATTAAATCCTTTGCTTGTGACAGATAAGAAGCCATGACATCGTTTTTCGCTTCGTAAGTTCCGTTCATCTGTCTCGCAATCAGCATAGAATCCGCCCGTGCTTCCAAATGTTTCACCCCAAGCTTCTTGGCTATCCGCAAGCCTGCCAGGAAAGCTTCATATTCCGCCTCGTTGTTAGTACTTTTGAAGTCTAACTTTATGGCGTATGTAAATTTGTGGCCCTCGGGATTGACTAACCTGAGGCCTGCACTAGATCCCTGTCTGCTTGAAGCCCCGTCCGTGAATAGTGACCAAATTTGTCCTTTTTCAGGAGGTGCTTGGAGTTGTTTCTCAATCAAACATTCTTTCTCTTTGTGTTGCGTAACTTCAGTGACGAAGTCCGCCAACACCTGTCCTTTAATTGCTGGTCTGGGTTTATATTCTATCGCATGTTCACCCAGCTCGATGGCCCACTTTGCCAGTCGCCCAGCCAATTCTGGTTTACTCAGAACTTTTTTGAGTTTGTATCCAGTTAACACATTGATGTGGTGCCCCTGAAAGTACCTGTGGAGGCGTCGGGCAGCATAAACTAGTGCTAAAACAAGTTTTTCAGCATTGAATATCTGGTCTCCAGGTCTGACAATGTCCTACTGACGTAGTAAATCGGTGTTTGGACATTCTTTCTATCTGTCAATAGTACAGCCACGATGACAATCTATGATGCTGATAGATATAGCGTCAAAGGTTCTCCCGCATAGGGTGTTGTCAACGTAGGTAACTCCATTAGGCATTTCTTGACCTCTAAGAATGCTTGCTCAGCTTCCGCCGTCCATTTGAAGTGTGCCTTCTTGAGGCAATTTCTCAATGTTGAGACGAACGGATAAGACTTAGCTGCATGATTTGCTAAGAAACGGTTAAGGGAAACCAATCGACCATTAAGCGTCTGAACCTCTTTGAGGGAGGAAGGAGAAGCGCAGGCTACTGCCTGGATTTTATCTGGGTTAGCCTTAAAGCCTGCACCAGTGACAATCACTCCAAGAAATTTTCCTTCTTCCATTCCGAATGAACATTTGACGGGATTCAGCTTCATGTTGATACCCCTCAAGGTTTTGAATGTTTCTTCGATGTCTCTCAACATCTGATCTTCTTCAATGCTTTTTATTACCAAGTTGTCCATGTAGACTTCCAGGTTTCGACCAATCTGGTTCTTGAATGCTTGATCCATTGACCGGTGATATGTGGCACCCGCATTCTTCAGTCCGAAAGGCATCATTTGGTAGCAAAAAGTGCCCTGATAAGTACGAAATGCTGTTTTATCTTCATCACCCGCTGCCATGCGGATTTGATGATAGCCTTTGTAAGCGTCGAGAAAGCATTTGAATTTAAACGGGCCACGGCATTGACCTTGAGATCAATTTCAGGTAATGGGTAGCAATACTTCGGACAAGCTTTGTTCAGGTCTTTAAAGTCTATGCACATCCGCCACGTTCTATTACTTGTAACATCCTAAAATGATTCTAGTATTAAATAAAGAAAGTTGCGTTTAGTTATCGAGTGTTAATAATTAATCTATGCTAAATAAAGAAAAGATCATGGATTGGGATTAAATAAGATGGATTAAAGGGTCATGGGCTTTAGGTCCCTGGGCCTTGGGGAATATAAATATCCTCCTAAACCACCATAAAACCCAAAACCTCATTTCATTCCATCTAAATCTCTACACACACTCCAAAACACACACACCACACACCACCGTATACACGGCCGAGAGAGACGAGAGGGGCTTGAGGCCAAACAAACGTTAGTTGGTATTAGATCTTTATTACCCGAGATCTAGAGTGCTTAAACAAGTTAAATGAGATCCAAACGAGCACTAAAGGTATGTTCTTGACCCTTTAAAGTTTACGTTTTATTAGCGTTTAGCATTGAAACTTAGAACGAGAGTAGATCGGGTATAAACGAAAGATAAAGTTGTAAACTTGATAGTAAATATGAGTGAAATGAACCCGTAAATGGAAACGGCTCGATTAAATGAACCCTTAAACTAGTATTGAACGTTTCGAGCTTAAAGGTCCAAAATTTACGTGTTTTCGGGTCAAACCATATCCAAAAACGACCATAGGATTGATCGTGAGTTGGTTAAATATCGAATCCAAGAGTTTCACGTTAAAACAGATATGATTGTGGGGGATTAAGATTGAACAGAGACGGCAGCTAGGCAACTTCGCCTGCAAGCTTAACTTCGCCTGCAAGGTTAACTTCGCCTAAGGCTAAGTTCGCCAAACTGATAACTTCGCCTAAGGCCAAGTTCGCCCATGATAACTTCGCCTAAGGCCAAGTTCGCCCATGATAACTTCGCCTAAGGCTAAGTTCGCTAATGCTCAACTTCGCCTGGCATATGTTCGCCTAGGGTTAACTTCGCCGATCACTAACTTTGCCTATGCTTAAGTTCGCTTAATGTTAAGTTCGCTTATTGTTAAGTTCGCTTAATGATAAGTTCGCTGGAGTTAGCAAATTAGAAAATAAATTAAAAACCTAATGAAAAATGTGTTAAGACAGCTCGACCCCAGCCAGGGGCTCTACCCCTTGGACCCTGCTAGTGGCTGCCGCCCCTAGATCCCGCTGCCAGAGGCGCTGCCCCCGGACCCCCGTTCGTTGTGGGTTATATAAAGATAGAAATACAACATGAGTAGTAGTAGTTAATTGATACATGTAAATATTACAGTTAGTCGTGCACAGCTCAAGAAGGGAATAACGATTAACGGAGAGCGTAACAGGATTCAGGTGAGTTTCTAGCCCCACTTTCTTGTTATGTTTTCGGGGCTATGTGCATACTCGATGTGATAGTTAATACACTTATCTTAAGTGATAAATGTATGCCTTGTATGATTTATGTATGATGTTTGTTTAACGGTGCGTGAACGATCTTCGGATATTGCATGTACCGTCAGGTGGTAGTTAAGATATGATTGATAAGTATGATGAAAGATATGATGTATGTATGAATATATGATGTATGCATAATGTATGTATGTTATGATGATGGTACGTGAATGCTCTTCGGAGATTGCACGTATTGTCAAGGAAAGTATGTATGAACAGGTACGGTACAATTACACGAAACAAAGGGACCAGACCCTAATAATATATGTGATGTTAGGGACCAGACCCTTACAATATCTGTGATGTCAGGGACCAGACCCTTATAATATCTGTGAGGTTATAGGGCGAAAGGCTCTTTAAAACGTATGATTATGTATGTAAAGAAAGTATGAAGGTAAGAATGAAAGTATATGCACTTATGTGTGTATGAAAGAAAGTTAAGAGGTCAAGTATGAAATGTAAGAAGGTATTGTATGAGTATGTGATTAACTAGAACTCACTCAGTGTAGCTGACTTTTAGTATGCACGCAGGTGAGTAGAATGAGGCAGGTAGCTTGAGGAGGACACATGGCAGCGTTGGACGAAGCTGGCATCTAAAGATTTTGCTATGATGTTTTATTTTAAAAGACTATGTTTTGTTTTTAAATGACTATGAATGCTCGATAAGACAAGAATTATGATTACGGAGTGTAATGGTCTGAATGTTTTAATGTTCCGCGAATGTTTTAATTAACTCTGATATTTAGAACTGCGTTTATGAGTAAATCCAACGCGAAAGTAGGGCTACCGGTTGGGGCCTTACATTACTTTTTGGAACGATGACCGGATTAGCCACCCATGTTTGATATTTGATTTCTCGGATGATTCCAGCATGAAGCAAATCTTGTACCTGATCATTCATGGCTTTCGTCTGTTCCGGGCCCATATTTCGCTTTTTCTGGACAACTGGTGTAAACATCGGGTTTACCCTTAATTTGTGGTCCGCGATGCTCCGCGGGACACCAGTCATGTCCGTGGGTTGCCTGGCGAAGATGTCCATATTTTTGGTCAACAACTGCTTTAAGAAAGTCCTCACTATTTCTGAAATATCGGGTCCGATTATGACTGTCTGATCAGGAAATTTTTTGTTCGAAACCCATTTTTCTGGTTCAGTCCTCTAAGCTTGTTTTGGAATTTTGCTAGGTTTTGAACTTTCAGTTGCGAAGCAATGTCTATTAACATGAATTATTGCTACCCCGGTGCGGGTTGGAACTCCTACCGCGCCATGAGCTGTGGACGGGTGAGCATTAAAGTCACCAATTGCTGCTCGTCCTGAGGATGATGTCATGTTTGGAAGTAGCTGGTAAGACCAAAAACTCAACTTCCTCGGTTCTTGAATGAATCCCATCACTAAGAGTGACTGGGCATATTACCCCTCATGTGCATTACCTCACCTCCAAATCCGGATACAGGAGCATGAATAGGTTTCAATCTCTCCTTATCCTCCTCATCAAGTTGTTCAAAGTACTGTTCGTACATAATGTCAGATGTACTACCAGTGTCAAAGAAAACATACTGCGATCGGTAATGACCAAAGAGAGCAGTGATTATCAAAGGATTCTTATTGCACGGTCCGCCTTTAACACGTGGAAAAATTACTGGTTCACTTTTTCATTCCTCATCCAGGAGCTCTCTACCTTTTCCCTCCAACCCTATGTCCACCTTGAATCATGTGGACATTCAAATCTTTGACTTTTTTTTAGATGGGCCCTGGCTATCTCTCGCGGGAGCTTTACCAGTCCCTGGTTTTGTGCCCTTGACCAGATGTTCAAGTTTACTTGATTTCACAGCTGCCTCAATTTCATTTTTCAAGGTTATACACTCGTTCGTGTTGTGTCCGATGTCATTATGAAATGAGCAGTGCTTTTTGTTATCGAGGAACGATTTTCTTGGTAGTGGTTGGGGTTTTCTGAAATTCATATTCTCTGTGGTGAGAATTTCCGTATGAGTCTTTGATAACGGAGTCCAACTGTTGGAGGATCGTGCTGAAAAATTTTGCTTGTTCTTATTACCAATCAAAGATCTTGCGTCGAATGGTTTTAATACCTCCGCGCTCGGCTGAAGTCTAGACCAAATTGGCCCCTTCGCTTGTTTATTAGGTCGTGGAGTTTGGAACTCCACTTTTAACTTCTGCTTTGAGTTACTATACCCCAAGGTTTTCTCAGTTCTGGCGTACAACTTTGCCGCGGTCATGATATCATCCCATGCTTGTGGCATTCCATCTCTGCCGGTTAGTGTGTGGATCAACGCATCACATCTGACATTCTTGCGGAAGGCACCGCAAAGCATGTCTTCGCTGATTCCGCCGATGTTTAGACTTTCATCATTGAATCGGGTAATAAAATCTTCCATAGATTCGTTATCTCGGCGGATAACGTCCAAAGTTTCCGACTGATCACAGGTATGCTTCTTTTGCTGGCTAAACTTTTGAGAAAAATTTTTCACCAGATCATCCCAGCGGGAAATTTGACCATCGGGTAATTTTTCAAACCATTCTCGTGTTGCTCTTGTTAGTGTCAATGTGAACATGTGACACCAATAGGGGAGCGTCCATCCCCTAACACCACCTACCGCCACAAAGTTTTGGAGATGATCGCTTGGATCGGTCATTCCATTATATTTACCCACTGATGTAGGTATTTTAGCATTGATTGGAAAAGGTGCTGTCGCGATGCGAGCTATGAACTTCGATTTTTCAGCAAAGGCTGCTGGGCGATACGGTTTAGTGAAATCCTTCTTCCGCATCGCTATGATATTGAGTATGCCAGACTACGTCCTGCGGGCGACTAATCCCTTCCAGAGAACGCATCCTGCTGTCACCAGTGTAGAAACTGAAGTCTCCTGGGTGATATGTTGAATCATAACTATCGAGCTCATCTACTAAGATGGTATCCGCATGTCCACACGAGGACGGGGACGCAGCCTCCGTACTTCACCGAATTCTTGTTCCGTTTGTTGACTATAACGGATTTGACTTCCTCTCATTGTTGGTGGAGGGGAAAGAGATCTCCTGGGACATTCTTTATAAGTCAGAGTGAGGACATGAAAACGTTCGTTGCGCACTTTACGCTCATACTTAGCCGTCAAATTCTCTTGCTGTATGCGGAGCCACTCCTCTGGAGACAGTGGTCCCCTAGATCTGGAATTATGCTGATGAGTTCTCGCCAGATCAGAATCGCCAGAATCATCTTCCAAACCCAATTCGGCGAGTTTCTCTCATAATTCGTCCGAGGTCACCCATATTAGAGCCTTCTGGTGCTGTGACATGTCCTAAATCAGTAGGAGTCGGGCCAACTAGTGCTGTAACACGCTCGAGGGTATGACCAGCAGTTCGTGAACCCGGAGCCGTGATACGTACAAAAACACTTAAAGTAAAACCTTCAGGTGCTTCTGTATTAGTAACACGTGAAGCAGGTGCAGGGGTTCCCGTCGGCCCCTCAGGAAATTGACTCATATCGTACAACGAAACAAAAAATTATTGTTGTTCTAAAAAAAGCACGGATGGCGCCAATGAAGAAACATGGATCTACTCCCCTTAACGGGTCCTAGATCTGATGGATCCACAGGGTAGGATACGGATAACAACCAATACGATACAGGCCTAACTACCCGAAGTCCAGTGACGTAAACCTACAAAACCAACACCGTGAGCTCGTTACGGGAAGGACAAGAGGGGGGTCTTCCCGTAACCACCCTCCGGCGTGAGAATAAGTACAGTTCAGAAGAAGATAAAGTACTTAAGTATAAAGAGAGAGTACAGTGGGAGTGAATGAATACCTCATGAAGATTAAGAGGGTATTAATAGCCGAAGGATATGGAAAGGTGATTGGGTCAGCTGTCCTTTTCAGAAGATGCTCTCGTAACCACCTGGACACGTGTCCTCAAATGATAGATTCAGTTATACGTCGCATGTGCATGTATAACAACCTGGACACGGGTCCTTGTGCGATAGGGTGATAGATATCCCTGGCCATGTGCAACGTTATAATTGCCTTGCCAGGTGTCCTTTATTCATTGGCCGAGAGATCACATATTGCCCAAGAAAACATCTTGGTAAATCTTCTAGAAAGTAATTAGTTAATTACAGCTGTCTTGAGGCATCACCTCCAGGTCGTTCGGGCGGACGAATGCTTTGTCCTGCGGATGACTTCTGAGGGTGCCAGGATGCTTCCACATAAATCGTACGGGTGCTCCTTCCTTAGACGGTTATGCGGGTGATTCATATGTTCTGCGGGTGTCTTACGAGGAGGACTCCTCTGACCCGCGGGAGGTTGTTAAGGGTATTTGGGTCTTTTCGGTACCCTACCACTATTCATTTCTTTAACCACTGACAAAAATTTTATACACAGTGCCATATACTAGCCATACTAGCAAGAAGTTAAACACCATAATTCAAGTACCCGTACAAACACAAATCACCACACAATCCACATATTACAATGTGAAATTAAAGTGACACTACATCACCCACGTTAGCACAGTACTCTTTAATCTATTTGATCCATAGGCCCAGCCCCATGGGAAGAGCAGGAGTCCGACGGCCTAAAGCCCAACATCCTTTTGGGCTACGAAAGAAAATATATATTTGATTATATAGTAAAAACAAATTCATGTAAATTAAACTTGTAGAATATAAATAACTAGCTTTAAAAACCCGTGTATTACACGGAATAAATTAATGTATAAATTACAATAAATAATTTAATACAAATAGAAAAAGATAATTAAGTCTCTTTATATTATGTAAATCAAATGTATTACAAATATAGTCGTTTTATATCATCAAATATTTTTGAATTTTAAATCAAAAATGAGTTGTTCTGCCATCGGTATATAATAACGAAGCAACATTTAAAACATTGAGGCCTTTCGATGTGAAAGATGTAGCTAAAGTCTTTCATCAAAATGTTATACATTCCATACCCGGCCATAGACAATAAAGACACCAGATTTTTCTTTTTAAACAGTTTTCATGTTGTCCTTATAAACACACTTTTGTTCAACTATCACAATAGTCTTATAATAAATATTAGAAATGGAAAATTTGTTTATGATTTTTAAGACTGAATAGTTGTAAAAAATAAAAAAAAAATTATTATAGTTTTTTCAATATGAAAATGTCTCAAAAAATTGAATGTTAATGTAATCTTTAAACATAAACTCTTTTATATATACTTTTCAATTTTAAAGAAAATATATTCATGACACGTATTTATTATATTAATATTTTTTTATATTAAGTATGTGTAGAATATAATTGATGACAATAATAATTCAATCAATGGAGACTAACTAATTAATACGGTATGTTGAATTTATAATCAAAACTATATTTATAACCAATATTTTTTTTTCCATCAATAGAAGAGAAGTGATTTTGGCGAGAATTTGATAGAAGAATTAAGCTTAGAATGTGACGTGTTTAAAATTATTTTCTTTTATTAGTATAGGTAGATTTCATCAAGCAAGAAGTTTAGGTTCGGATTCGAAACTTGGATTTTGTTTTTTTTCCTAAAGTTCCAGGTTCGAAACTTGCATTTGACATTTTTTTCCTAACTTTTCGTATTTTACTTAGTTAAGGTTGGACTTTCTTAATACTTTCTTGTCATTTTGTTTTCTTTTTATATTTTAAGAAAAAAAAAGCCTTTGGATTTAAAACAAAAAAATGTGAGAAAAAACTCATACTTTATTTTAGTATTTGAATTAGATCGTTTTGCTGCAATATTTTTGTTTTATAAATGGTTATCACAATTATCGCCGTAATAAACTTTTTTATATAGAGGTTACTGAGTCTATACTTTTAAGACCCATTTTTTACTCACCCAAGCCCTTAAATTCTTAGGGATTATCGGGGACGTCCTTGTTGATCTATTAATTCTTAACCCATAGGAAACTTAACGCCTTGATCTTGCTATTAATATTATTTATGATCGTTTGTTTCCCTTCGAACATTGAAGAAACATGAAATCTCACACCTCCTGGGTCAGATGGATGTTCTCTTCGGTTTTGGACACTAACGAACCCGCACCTCGATCTTCTTTTCCGATTGCTCGAGACCTGCCATTGAAAGACCATGGGGGAGTGGAGGTGACTGCTAAGATTAAACTCTTTTTTATAGACACAAAAATATTGGTGGAGGTCAAGAGTCCAAGAGAGGATCCTTTCAAATGAGATATGAAGGTCCTTTATATAGGGACTCCGTGTCAACCATCATGAACCCAAACCTTAGATGGCCAAACCCAGCTAGGGGTTACCTCCACAACCCCCAGCCCATTGGGCCTTGGTTAGTAAACAAAGAATAACATAACAAATATAACATCTTATGTATTAAGTAAAGGGTCGTACCGGGGGTTTGGGACCCTACCTCTACAAGTCCTTAGTTGCTCGTTTTGAAGAAAGGGGATCTATGGACTTATCAGGAGCGCTTGAGGGTTAAAATTAACGGGTTTTAAGAGGTTTTAAAATCATGATGGTGAATTTGGGTGGACCGTGTCTGGGGCGCGTGGGACGGATCGTGTCCGTCTTGAACATGACGTGTTCGGGGTGCGTGGAACGAATCGTGTCCGTCTTGGGTTATTATCAGGTTCCCAAACCTTTATGTTTGGCGCGTGGCCGTTTTGGGTTATTATTAGGTTCCCCAACCTTTATGTTTGGCGCGTGGCCGTTTGGGTTATTATGAGGTTCCCCAACCTTTATGTTTGGCTCGTGGCCGTTTGATCGGAACGTTTTCGACGCGGTGGACCGGAGCATGTCCATTTAGATCGGAATGTGCCTGACGCTGTGGACCGGAGCGTGTCCAACACGGTGGAACTAGAGTATTTCCGGCGCGCGTTAAATTAAGTATCTTTTAATTAACACTAATTTAGATTGCCAACACCGGAGTATCGTTTTTATTAATATTGCGGCTTTCTGCCTGCCTTTATATAAAATAAAATCGATTTACGTATAACACTTCACAGCTACGCCGCGTTATAAACAGGCGTGCCATCAAGTTTGTTCAACGCATACACGTTGTACGTCTTGTTGTTGCGAATGTCGTAATCTCCTGTGCTAAACCTGTCAATCATAACTTTGGCGTTACGGCCGGAGCGCTTCCGTTTTGAGCGGATCTTGCCCGTCCTTAGATTTGGCAGGTAGCCGTATGTTTTTGTATTAATATACGCATAATTGTTTAATGCAAATTTTATATACCCCAAGTTTTTATTTTGTTTATTACATAAACAAAATCAAAAAGTTTGATTTTTTGTGAATAATAATTCACTTGCTTGAAATATAAGTAGCCATCCGTGCTTTGTTTGTAACGCATGTTCCACATTCGTCATTCACAGTCGCGGTCTGCGGTTTTTTCTTGTACATGCAAAACTCATGTTTTAAATTATTTGTAGACCATAATAAATATCATGCCATACTTGAGGGGTTGTTCTGAAAGTTTGGAAATTAATTTCCTTTCACTTTCTAAACACCACCACCTTCACGTGTCATCTTCATACATATATATACATATGTCGCTATGTGTATGCAACACATATATATATGCAACATAATGGTGAGATGTTTGCATTACTTGCTCCTCGACTCTCTGTTATACTTTCGCAATGTCGTCGGAGATGTCTCGCTACTGTATCCAGTGTTGATCCGCAGTCACACGCACGCAGCCCACTATGATGGAGTTTGAATCGTTGGTGCTGGTATGTTATCCGCGGTAACCAGATTTGTACCACCGCTCCGTTCCGTTGACCCGCGGTGATTATAGTTGATCCGCCGAATAATGTAAATAGTCTGATATGAGCTCAGCTTCATTGATCCGCGGTAACTAAAGTTGGTGCCTTTTACCAGCAGTTGATTTACGCGTTGGCGTTTGGTGTGACGCCGTTGGCGCTGGAACATGTTTGCTCGCGGCGACCAAGTTGGAACTGTCTAAACCCCACATGTTGCCTGCGGTGGCGGAGTTTTATCCGCCAGAGCGAGATGCCTCCGCGGTGGCGGAGTTGACTCCTCGTAGCATTCAATATTTCCGTGGTGGTGGAGTTTGATGCCGCGAGAGAGCGTGTGACCACTTACATGCAAGTTGGATGAGTGTTTGATCCGCGACGGCGCGTGTGCATGGTGGCATAGTTCACTTGTTGTAGTGGCGCACGCATGGTGGCGGGATTGTTGTTCCGCCACTTCGCGCATGTATGACGGTGGAGTGGTGATCCTTAGTGGCACGCAAGCATGATGGCTGCGTGTTGTTTGGCGACACTCATGCAGGGGGCGAGGTGTTGAATCGCCGGAGCGCGGATACTTCCGCGGTGGCATAGCTTACTCACTTTAGTATGCATGTTTCCGCGTTGGTGGAGTTTCTCGCCGGAGCGTATCCGCATGGTGAAGCTTGCTCCCTGAAGAAACACTAACCGGACCCCGGGCAAATTACTGGTAACCTGAGGGTTGGAGAGATGTTTCCCACGAGGGGTTAGACCCTTGGAAGATGGTTCTTCTGATATCCTGCAAAACAAACACCGTGAGCTCGTCACTGAGAAGGGGGGGGGGTTCCTCCTTGTGACCACCCTCCGGCGTGAGAATCAGACTAGATTGCTCTTTAAATATAAAAGTATATTAAGAGATTGCTAGAGCAGATATCAGGTATATTATGATGATAATGTAGTAAGATATGATAAGATGAGATGGTCATACCATTTGTGGTATTTATAGCCGAAGGTAGGTTTCCAAAGAGGTATGGCCGGCTGCAACAGTGTTCCTGTTCCACCAACAGTAGCCTACGCACGTGCCCTGCTGGTAGTTGGTGGGTAGGTAGCGGCTGATAGCGACCAGGCCTGCTGTATACTATTCCTGTTCCACCAACTGACGGCTACGCACGTGGTATGGCAGTAGTTGGTGAGTAGGCAGCGGCTAATAGTGACATACAGTGCAGGAGCATGCTGCTCGCCATACTGTTGTCAATAAGCTGTCGTATCTTTAGTCAGATCTTTTCCCATACCTCGTCAGGTACAGTACAGAAGATCTTCCTGTATCGTACGGACTGGCTTATTTGGGCGGGAGTATTCCCCCTCCCGCCCTTGTGCGGGATAGTTCCCGGCTTCGCTCATTCCTTCAGGTGACACTGAGTGATTGAGAGCTAAGTGCCTTGTGCGTGTAGCCTTGCTGCGCGGGTGGCCTTCCCTGATGGCTTGTATCCGAGGCTGCGGGAACAGGCGGAGTCCTTCACCATCGGGAGGCATTTCCTGCGGGACCAGCTTGCGTACTGCGCGTAAGGACGTCACGTCTCTGAGCATGGTTGGTCCTGCGGATCCAGTTGGTTTCTGCGCAGACGTCCCTCTTCACGGTGAGTCTTGCGGGTCCAACTAGGCTCTGCTAGGACCTACCTCTTCAAGTCCCCCCAGTCCAATGTTCTTCTCATGAGTGTTTAATAAAGTGAGGTGAACTTTTGGACTTTAAGCAGAGGGTTTTGAAAAGGGTTTTTTAAGGTTTTCCATGGGGATTCTTCCCGCGGAAGTCCTTGTCACTTGCAGAAATTTTCGAGTTTCCAGCTTGGTCTTTGGGTATGATGCGGGTAGGCTGTAACCTCCTCGCAAGTCAGGAGCGTTGAGTTCCACTTGTGTGGATTCTCCATGAGGTTTTGGTAGTTTTGAACATAGTGATCAATTATGTTAAAACCACCAATTCCATCATGGAGCTTCAAACAACGTAGTTCTCGACGTTCCCGCTATGCGGGGATGTTATTTCCGTTTCCGCAAGCATTGCCCAGAAGATCCTTCTTGGTTTCAATTCCCAGCGGAGCGCTAGGTATGTGAAGGGTTTTGCCTTAACACTGTACCTGCGCTCGTCTTACGGTTACTTTACTTCCAAGGTATTCCTGGCGTCAATTCCCTGCGGGTGCTAGGTATGTGAAGGGTTTTGCCTTTACACTGTACCCGCACCCGTCTTATAGTTACTTGGCTGCCGAGGTACTTGGCTTCAATTCCCTGCGGGTGCTAGGTATGTGAAGGGTTTTGCCTTTACACTGTACCCGCATCCGTCTTACGGTTACTTGTTTGCCAAGGTTTACTTGGCTTCAATTCCCTGCGGGTGCTAGGTATGTGAAGGGTTTTGCCTTTACACTGTACCCGCATCCGTCTTATGGTTACTTGTTTGCCAAGGTTTACTTGGCTTCAATTCCCTGCGGGTGCTAGGTATGTGAAGGGTTCTGCCTTAACACTGTACCCGCATCCGTCTTACGGTTACTTGTTCGCCAAGGTAAGGGGGTATTTTCCCGCTTACTTTTTAATATTTTTAAATTTTGAATTTTTAAAATTCGAAAGGTTGGTGGAAAGGTAGGAACAGTCCAAACCTCTGAAACGTCGTGCGACAGTTTCTTCTGACTGTGTCAGGACGTGCAGGAAGTTATGGTGACGTGACATTATATGGTCATTCCAGACGCTTTTTACGGCGCGTGGGCGCGATATTTCGGGCGCGTGGCCGCGAAATTACTGGCACACGTCCTGTCAACAGCTGTTGCCAGCCTGCTTTTTGCCACGTGTCATAGTTTCATTGCACCTTCGATTTCTCTCTCCTCCGCATTAAATTCACCGCATTAATTGCGATTAGTATATAAAGGGGGAGAGGCCTCTTTGTAATCCACACTTTCACCTTTCTTCTTCTTCTTCTTAGTGATTTCCGGCAAATACTCCCCTTTTCAGGCAAGCATTTTCCCGAAATCACTTTCTTCTTTCTACAAAATGTCTTCCCATGATGTTGAAGCTGTAGCCGACGATAGGAGTACTGCTGGCGAGTGCCAGTGTGCTCTACCTGTCGATCAGTACCAGTATATCGTCAGGAAATTCATGCTTGAGTCTCTTGAGCCTGAGTTTCCTGAATCCCACCAGACTGTGTACGATGCCCCCAGTGGCAAGATCGGGGTATATGCTGCATTCTTTGTCTATGGGAACCTTAGGTTTCCTTTGACAAAGTTTATGTACCGTGTCCTGGAGAGGCACGGTGTGCACCTGACCGAGGTGCATCCGATGGCGATTGCCAAGGTCCGGCACTTCGAGTGGGTGTGCCGGATTCTTGGTATTGAGCCCTACGTGGACCGCCTGATGACCTTCTATACTTGGAGGTGCGTCCAGGGGAGTTACACCCTGACAACCCGTATTAAGGGTTTGAAGATCTGCGTGACCGAGCGCAGTCTCCGATCGTGGAAGCGGGAGTTCTTCTACATTTCTGCCCGCGCCATTCCCATTGCCATGAAGTTTAAGAAGGGGCAAGCGCTTCCGAGCCTTCAAGCTTCCAGCTACCAGGAGGCGGAGTGGTTCGCGAAGATATCCCGGGTCCAATCTCCGGTTTACCGGTTTGCGGAGTCCGGGATGGTGATGCTGGGGATGAGTCGGGTATGGAAGAATGCGTCCCGGTTTCCCATCCTTCTCGAATACGGTTTGAACTCTATTCCTTATGGTATGTCTTGTCTTTCTTGCTGATATTAGTTTGTCTTCTAACTGTTTCTTTTCTTTCAGAGGGGAATGACTTGGAGTCGCTCCTGTACCCGCGGGAAGCTGACGGTCCCGTGCGGGTGGGCACTCGTGCTTTAGACGAGAATGAGTTGCCCATCCTGGAGCAAACGGCGGATCGGTTTGTGGAGGTCTATCCGCCGGGCCAAGAGATCCTGAGCCAGAGGCGGCCAGGTAAGGCGATATTCTATCCTCAACACCTCAATGCTGTACCTGCTGCTGGATTTCCTTACATCCTGTCTTCTTCTGAGGAATCCGCAGATGGTCCTCCGCTGGTGCGGAAGAAGAAGGCTGCCGGAGGGAAAGGAAAGGAGAAGGTGGCCTCCACGGCTGATCCGGTGCTTCTATCTGACACCGAGTCAGATAGTGAAGAGGTGGCGGGGAACCCCGGTGGTGAGAAGACCACTGCTCCGGAGGCTACGACTGTTACCTCCGGAGAACCAATGACGACGACGGTGACCGGCGTCAAGAGACCGGCCCCATCGGGCTTGTCCCCGCCCCTCCGTACGTTCAGGCTCAAGAAAACCCGTAAGTACAAACATTCTTTTTGTAGATTTATCATACTTCATAAATTTATTAACACTTATCTTCTTGTGCAGGCGTGGATGTTGACGCATTCCAGGGTGAAGTGCCGAGTAGTATCTCTCCGCCGATGACGGTAGGCTTGGTCAGCCTACCTGAGGCGTCGACCCAGGCGCCTGCGCCTGGTCCCGCTGGTTCAGTTGCTCACTCTGAGCCGACTGTTCCAGCCGAGTTTATGCCACCGCCGGCCGTGAGTGCGATTTTTACGTCGTCCTTCACCGAGCCGGCGGTTACGATTGCTGCGGATTCTGCGGCAGCGACTGCGGCGGCTGCCACCATGCCCCCGCCACCGGCACCGACGGCCGGCTCATCAGGTACGCATGGGAGTACTCGCCAATCCTTGCCACCTTCCCATCTGCCTGACCTTTTGGATGGGTTTCCTTTGGGTTCAGGTGATGGGTTCGGCGGCTATCGGCCTGTTATAGACCCTACAGGTGCGTAGGGTTCCTTTGGCCCTTTTTCACTTTTATTTTTATCATCTTTTCCTAACTGCTTTTTTGT
Organism: Bidens hawaiensis; assembly: GCF_021521415.1. Taxonomy (NCBI): domain Eukaryota; kingdom Viridiplantae; phylum Streptophyta; class Magnoliopsida; order Asterales; family Asteraceae; genus Bidens; species Bidens hawaiensis. Next base: position 780,025 of record NW_027491281.1, read on the forward strand.
TTTTTGCAGTGTCGGATTCCAATGAAGTGTATGTTCCGCGATGGAACATACGCCGAGGAACAACCCTTCGCACCCCTGTGGAGTGCGTAGAATGGGCTCGCCACGCTGCTCCCCATGGTGCGTTGGGGGAAGCCATGGCTAGCTACCAGGAGGGTAGGCTAACCAATGAGCTTCGGGTTCTCCAAGCCCGGATGCAGCCGCGCGTCGAGCTGCTTTGTCGTGAAAACGACAAGTTGAAAGCAGCTCGCGCAAAGGACGTATCTCAGGCGCGGGCTCTTCGGGAGGAGAACCAACGGTTGGCCGCAGCTGCTGCGGAGAAGGAGAAGGCCTTCAAGGCCCTCGAGGTTGAAGTTCAAGCGAGACTCGAGGCCCGCTCCAAGGCTGCCCAAGCTGTTAACGAACAGCTTCGGCTGGCTAAGGAGACTGCGAGGAACGCAACTGAGAGGGCCACCAAGGCTGAGGCCGTTGCTGAGCCTTTACGCGTGGAGAACGAGGAGCTCAAGGCCAAATTAGAGGCTCTCCAACGTGCTCATGATGCCTTGGCCATGGAAGATGCCAAGAAGCTCCAAGAGATCCTGGACCAGAGGGGCGTGCTTGACCACACCGAGCGGAAGCTTAAGGGCGTTGAAGAGGCTGCTGCAAAGGAAGTGCAACTTGCCAACCTCAATAAAAGCGAAGCCGAACGCGCCTGTACCCAAGCCCTGGTTGCCAAGGAATGGCTTCTTCGAGAAGCGTTGCCTCAGGTAAGCTTTCATGTCTTTACGCTTTCCTTTGTACATAGAATGATTTGTATATTTTCTTTTGTAGGTTGTGCATCGTGTCTTCTCAGAGACATCCTACGACGATGCGATGAGCGCAGCCCTCAACGCTTCTCACGAGGATGGGGAACGGGCTGGCTTCCTGCTTGGTCTAGGGTTCGTTGAGAAAGGCTTCCCGCCTTCCAACTTCCCTTTGTACAATGTTGATACTGAAGCCATATATGACCAAGCAGTAAACCAATATGCTGCCTTCCCGCATCCAGTGGTGGAGAAGGTGAACCAAGTAGCTGCTGCTGATGATGGGTTAGCTATCCTTAAAGCTTTCCTCGAACCGGCCCGTTCTTCTGATGGAGCGGGTCCAAGTGGAAGCGGCCCTGAGGCTTGATCCCGAAGATCCCTTCCCATTGCTAGGATAGTCTTGTAATGTATTTATTTTTCTTTTCGTAGGCGGGTAGTTACCCGGCCATTCTTGTAATAATTCATTTGTGAAATATAAATCTTTTTGCGTATAAGATTGTTATTTCCTTCTTTGGGTTCCTTGCTTTATAAACTTATGGCTTGCATACTTAGTTTAAATTAGCAATTTTCCAAGTGTTTAGAATAAGTTAACCTGTTGAACGTGGTTGATAATGGGTTAAAGTTTTGCTTCCTCTTTCGTGATTGTGCGGGTAGAACCGTCACTTGCACTTAGTAGGATGGCTAAACTTTAACCTTCATCTGACCTGCGTGTAGGTTTTCCTCATCTTTTGAGGATAAGTTAACCTTTGAACGTGGTTGATAATAGGTGTGAAGTTTTGCTTCCTCTTTCGTGATTGTGCGGGTAGAACCGTCACTTGCACTTAGTAGGATGGCAAAACTTTACCCTTATCTGACCTGCGTGTAGGTTTTCCTCATCCTTTGAGGATAAGTTAACCTTTGAACGTGGTTGATAATAGGTGTGAAGTTTTGCTTCCTCTTTCGTGATTGTGCGGGTAGAACCGTCACTTGCACTTAGTAGGATGGCAAAACTTTACCCTTATCTGACCTGCGTGTAGGTTTTCCTCATCCTTTGAGGATAAGTTAACCTTTGAACGTGGTTGATAATAGGTGTGAAGTTTTGCTTCCTCTTTCGTGATTGTGCGGGTAGAACCGTCACTTGCACTTAGTAGGATGGCAAAACTTTACCCTTATCTGACCTGCGTGTAGGTTTTCCTCATCCTGTTTAAAAATTGTTTTGAACCGTTCGACGCGCGGTTGTCAATAGGTTAGTGTTCAGTTTCCTTTAATGATTCATGCGGATAGACCGGCACTTTCATTTGATGGGATAATTGAACTCTTCCCCTTCAACTGACCTGCGTGAAGGTTTGCCACGTTATTGGGTTCGTGCGGGTAGGACCGCCTTCCCACGCAACGACTTCACGTAATGTGTGCCGTCACCAGTGTTGCATAGTTTAACCGTTCGACGCGCGGTTGTTGATAGGTTTTTATTCAGTTTCCTCGTTATGATTGGTGCGGATAGACCGGCACTTTCATTTTTGGGTGCTGAACTTTTTCCCCTTCAACTGACCTGCGTGAAGGTTTGTCACGTTATTGGGTTCGTGCGGGTAGAACCGCCTTCCCACGCAATGACTTCACGTAATTATGCGGTGAAAACCGGCATATTAGTGTTCAGAAAAGTATAAATGTAAAATCATCAGCTTCGATGTTCTTAAAGAGAATCATTTCCATTAGAAGTGGCTCTTGGCCTTTTCTTTACAAATTGGAATTGATTTACATGCAAACTGTGTAAATGAGCTCCCTTCCATGTTGTTGGGATGGGAGTGCCATCGAGCCGATACGCGCCTGGTTCGGGATCTCGTTCTTTACGCAGCATGTAGTCTCGATGTTGGAAGCCGGAATTTTGCTTCGTGTTTTCCCCAGCTGGGGTTCTATACGCATCCGCCTGCTCAGCCTTTATTGCGCCACGAGGTGCGCGAGCGTCCCATCTCTGACAAATGCTTCGACCATGTCTTTTACGTCTGTGCATTCTTCAGTGTTGTGGCCTTTTGTCTTGTGAAAGTCACAGTATTTGCTCCGATCAGCATCGTGACGATGTCGGATTATTGGAGGCTTTGGCCACGGGAGCTCTTCAGTGGCGAATATCTCAGTGACGCTCTTGGTGAGTGGCGTCCATCTGGAGTTCCGGTGCGGATGTACATTATCCCTTCCGCCCAATCGATGTTGCAAGCCGGATGAGGTGTCAAAGTTTACCCTTGACTGCCAAATGCCTAGCTTCCGCTTTTTATTTAATCGGGCGGTGAGGACGTTGTCTTCTCTCGTTTTCTGAGTGTAGAGGTTTGTGCTCTGTGGGAGATCTCTACCCAGTTGCTTCTCCGTTTCCGCATAGCGTTTTGCTGCTGTCATGATGGCATCCCATGTGGATGGCATGCCATCTTTACCCGTTAGGGTGCGGATGAGCTCTGGGTCGTGCGCGCCCTGGATGAAGGCAGCGCGAACAAGATCTTCGCTGATATTGCCCAAACTTAGCTTCTTTGAGTTGAAGCGAGTGATGAAGTTTGGCAGGGATTCATCTTCTTCTCGTATGCATTTGAGGATTGTCCATTGCTCCTCGGTATACTTCCGTTGCTGGCTGAAGTGTTGGCTAAACTTCTGCTGGAAGTCTGCCCAGTCGTAGATGTGGTTGACCGGTAGACGATCAAACCAAGCTCTAGCAGCCCCAACAAGCGTCATTTGGAACATGTAGCACCAGGTGGGTTCCGTCCAATTGCTGACGGTTGCCCCCGCTATGAACCTGTTCAAATGATCGTCTGGATCAGATATACCATCATATGTGCCTATGTTAGGCATTTGTTTGGCACTCTTTGGGGCGATTGCTTCCGCAATGTCCCTTGCAAACTTGGACGTTCCTGCATTTGCAATGTTTGGTCTGAACGTTTTGGAGAAGTCTCGTGGACTTCCACCTGTGCTTTTTGGTTTGAAGGCTTGTCCAAAATGCCTTTTCGGTTGGGATTCCATTTCCTTACGCTTCCCTTTTGCCCTATGGCGAGGGTTCGCGTCGGAGTCGGATTCCTCCGAGTCATCCAAGTAATCTTCGAATTCGTCAGCCTGTTGGACGGAACGCAGGCGTTCGTCCAACTCAGCCTGGAATTCCTTTTGTCGTGCCTCCGCCCATGCCTTGACTTCATCGAGAGTTTGGCGGGGGAGTCTTCGTTTCTCAACTTGGGTATCAGTGGATCCCAGTAGGCGATCATTTACTGCACTTGCCCCAGCCTGAGTAACTGGGGTAGTGTTCGTAAAATTTACTTCACTTGCCCCGGCTTGGGTAACCGGGGTAGTGTTTGTAAAAACTGTGTTACCGGTGTTCACCCCAGTAGCTGGGGTTGTGGTTACCGGAATTTCTCTAACCATCTTTTGTAGAAAGTTTGAAAAAACTGGAGAGATAAAGTTCTAGCTTTATGCACGGATGGCGCCAATGAAGAAACACTAACCGGACCCCGGGCAGATTACTGGTAACCTGGGGGTTGGAGAGATGTTTCCCACGAGGGGTTAGACCCTTGGAAGATGGTTCTTCTGATATCCTGCAAAACAAACACCGTGAGCTCGTCACTGAGAAGGGGGGGTTCCTCCTTGTGACCACCCTCCGGCGTGAGAATCAGACTAGATTGCTCTTTAAATATAAAAGTATATTAAGAGATTGCTAGAGCAGATATCAGGTATATTATGATGATAATGTAGTAAGATATGATAAGATGAGATGGTCATACCATTTGTGGTATTTATAGCCGAAGGTAGGTTTCCAAAGAGGTATGGCCGGCTGCAACAGTGTTCCTGTTCCACCAACAGTAGCCTACGCACGTGCCCTGCTGGTAGTTGGTGGGTAGGTAGCGGCTGATAGCGACCAGGCCTGCTGTATACTATTCCTGTTCCACCAACTGACGGCTACGCACGTGGTATGGCAGTAGTTGGTGAGTAGGCAGCGGCTAATAGTGACATACAGTGCAGGAGCATGCTGCTCGCCATACTGTTGTCAATAAGCTGTCGTATCTTTAGTCAGATCTTTTTCCCATACCTCGTCAGGTACAGTACAGAAGATCTTCCTGTATCGTACGGACTGGCTTATTTGGGCGGGAGTATTCCCCCTCCCGCCCTTGTGCGGGATAGTTCCCGGCTTCGCTCATTCCTTCAGGTGACACTGAGTGATTGAGAGCTAAGTGCCTTGTGCGTGTAGCCTTGCTGCGCGGGTGGCCTTCCCTGATGGCTTGTATCCGAGGCTGCGGGAACAGGCGGAGTCCTTCACCATCGGGAGGCATTTCCTGCGGGACCAGCTTGCGTACTGCGCGTAAGGACGTCACGTCTCTGAGCATGGTTGGTCCTGCGGATCCAGTTGGTTTCTGCGCAGACGTCCCTCTTCACGGTGAGTCTTGCGGGTCCAACTAGGCTCTGCTGGGACCTACCTCTTCACTCCCCTTAGTGTATACTTTTATGTTGGCATTCTTGCTTCGCGGTAGCTGGATAGGCACCGGTGGTGTGTATTACCCGAGACAAATTCTTTGGGAACGATTTAAAGTTGTCATCATGTCATGCTTTCAAAAGATGTCACCATCAAAGGAATCATTCCTCATCATGCTGTACAATATTGTAAATATTTTTTTTTTTATTTTTTATTTTGAAAACGGAGCAGATCTGAAAGCTCCGATTTTTGCCGGATGAACTCATATATATGAAGATTTCTGAACCATATCTCGGTTTTATTACCGGAAAAAATGCAGATCTCGCACGGTGAGTTTTTTTTTGCCTCAAAAATAAAGTAGATCTGAACATCAGTCAGATCTAGCTAAAACCATCACATATTTGGAGGTTTATCGTCCGAATCTGGTAGGTTTTTTGAAAAAATTTCAGATCTGAAAGAGCTTTCAGATTTATCATTTATTTCACCCTCTTGTTCTTTCAAAACACATATCTAGAAGTCAAAAAGAGAGAGTCAAGATGCGGTTCGTTGTCGTGTCCCACGGATGACGTCAATGAAGAAACATGAAATCTCACACTTCCTGGGTCAGATGGACGTTCTCTTCGGATTTGGACACTAATGACCCGCACCTCGATCATCTTCTTCGATTGCTCGAGGCCTGCCATGGAAAGACCAGGGGGAGTGGAGGTGACAGCTAAGAGTAAACTCTTTTTTATAGACATAAAAATATTGGTTGAGGCCAAGAGTCCAAGAGATGATTCTTTCAAATGAGATATGAAGGTCCTTTATATAAGGGACTTCATGACAACCATCATGAACCCTAACCTTAGTGGCCCAAACCCAGTTAGGGGTTACCTCCACAACCCCCCAGCCCATTGGGCCTTGGCTAGTAAACAAATGAAAACATAACAAATATAACATCTTATGTATCAAGTAAAGGGTCGTACCGGGGGGTTGAGACCCTACCTCTACAAACATTAAGGAGTTTCTCACATTCTAAATACACCAAATTGTAGTAAGGCACATCACATGAAATGTCTTAGCTTTTTAAATTGACAAACAAGGGAACTTGTATAGCTCCAATAAGTCCACAATTGAAAAAACATAATTGTTTCGGACGTTACATCAACACGTAATGATGCTCCACACCGTTTGGTCAAATTGACAACACAAAAATATGGTCCACCATCTCCAACTCTTCAATACATATTGGACATAACATCGAGTCAACCGAGATATTCCGTTTCATCAATGCACAAGATGGGATTTTCACTATTTTCGTTCACACAAGAATTCCCACCTTCTAACAAATTTGTTCCATTCAAATATGTATCTATCTTCCCCAACCAACCCTCCTGATATTACATCCTTGTACTTTTTGCCGAGGAGCTTATCTCATCGTCTAGCCTCCACACAAGCAGATCTCTAACTTCGTGTAATCGTACACTTTGGCATTCGACCAATAATTTATGTAACTCATTCTTCTCGGTTGGATGTTGCGGTTCACATCAAACATATTGAAAACTGAAAAAGCATTTTTTATTTTAAAATTAAGAAAACTTTATTTTTATAGGTTTTAGAGACCACCCAACATGTTCTTCCCAATGTGATGTACTGGTAGAGAGCATGGGTTTCTCAATGAAAAATCAAGTTCAAACACCACTTACAAAATTTTGGAGGGACATGGGTGGCTCAATGAAGGAAGACTGAGATCTTTGTGATCTCCAATTCGATCTTGAGTGCGGCCCGGTTTTACCCCCAGTGGGCCTTCGGGCTGTTGATTTTACCCGGAACTGGAGATAACTTGGAGACGCTTAAGGGCTCCGTACGACTGGGTTGGGCCAGCTGGCGATGGCCATTTGCCATTGAATCACCCTGTACGAAGTGTCTAGGCATTCTATATTTGTTGATCATTTAAAAAAATTTGAAACCACCCAACTTGTTGGTTGTATAAAATATAATAAAAATGTTAATTCTAAAAAATAGAAAGTTTACTTTTATTATTTTTCTGTTATGGTTTGTTTATGGTTTTTACCAAAATCCAACTGTATAAAACCGGACCGGACCATATATTTTATTTATATTTCATTTCTAAACATATTATATTATATGTATATGTATATATTATTAAAAAATAATAATAATAATAATAATACAACTAAAATTGTTTCGACTGTATACAAATATACTACTACAGTATTGAAGAAAAAACTGGCTAAGCCAATGGCATAACTTATATTCTAGGCTTTAACAAACATGTTTGGACAGCTTTTTTTTAAATTTTAGCATTGTTACTATTTTAACTTGTGTTTTAAACATCTAAATTATGTAAATTCTTCACAACCTCACCATATATCTCACCTTATTTTGGATATCTTTGTTTAAAAGGCAACAGCCGACAAGTTCATAAGTGAAACCAAACTGTTATTAGTGGTTTTGTTTGATTTAACAGTTCTACGCTTTGATTCATGAGTTGACCTATAAATTTTAAAAACCGAACCACAAACTCCTTAATTAGTAGCCATAACAAAAATAGTAGTCAGAGACCATAATAAGAATAGTAATAGATCACACACTAAAAAAAATCCCATTTACTGACACACATTATTTATGACATGTAGCCTTTGTGACACTAATTTAGACTTTTAATGGCACTTTGCGTGTACCATCTTTGCTTATAACATATGTTTAGTAACACTTAGTTTTAGTGCCACTAATTTATAATTTTAGTGGCTCTTTGCATATGCCACTAAAATATAGTGCCATTCATTTTTAATGACATTTTGCCTTTGTGCCATTAATTTAGGTTTTTAATGGCATTTTGTGTCTGCCATCTTTGCTCATAACACATGTTTAGTGACAATTAGTTTTAGTGCCACTAATTTATGTTTTTAGTGGCACTTTGCATATATGCCACTAAAAATATAGTGTCATTCATAATATGATATCTAGCCTTTGCGCAACTAATTTAGGTTTTTAATGGCACTTTGTGTGTGTCATCTTAGCTTATCACACATGTTTAGTGACGCTTAGTTTTATTGCCACTAATTTATAATTTTAGTGGCACTTTGATATGCCACAAAAAATCTAGTGTCATTCGTTCTCAATGACATTTAGCTTTTATGCCACTAATTTAGATTTGTAATGACACTTTGTGCGTGCCATCTTTGCTTATCACACATGTTTGTGACACTTAGTTTTAGTGCCACTAATTTATGATTTTTATGGTACTTTTGCATATGCCACTAAAAATCTAGCGTCACTTGTTTTTAATGACATTTAGCTTTTGTGCCACTAATTTAGGATTTTAATGGCACTTTACGTGTGACATATTTGCTTATATCACATATTTAGTGACACTTAGTTTTAATGCCACTAATTTATGATTTTAATGGCATTTTGCATATGCCACTAAAATCTAGTGTCACTTGTTTTTAAATTTGATATATATTAGGATATGCAATAAAGTATATATAGGGGTGAAAACGAGCTGAGCTACTCGCGAGCTACTAAGATCGGCTCGTTCAAAAGCTCGATCGAGCCTAACTTAATAGAGCCCGATCCCAAGCTCGAGCCTAAAAGTAAGCTCGTTTAATAAACGAGTCCGAGCCCGAGCTTCAGTTATCGAGCTTGAGCCGGCTCGCTAGCCTAAACGAGCATTTCGTTTATATAACCTTTTAATATATATATATATATATATATATATATATATATATATATATATATATATATATATGGTAGGATTAATATAAAAGACAATACTATTGTGAGAAACATAAGAAAAGATTTAAACCATTGAATCTAGGATCTAGTGGTTGAGATTATTAGTTTCTAAAAACCATATAGTTTCCTATTTAGGTGGTTTGCTTTATGTTAAAGCATTCTCACACTTGTTACAAATTTGTTTTTTATTTGAACCCTTATATATATATATATATATATATATATATATATATATATATATATATATATATATATATATATATATATATATATATATATACTAGGTTAGTTACCCGTGTAGCACACGAGTTAGAATAAGCAATTTTTTTAAAATAATAACATAATGTGAAATGCAAAAAAAATATATCACATATATAAAGATATATTATACGGTAAAAAAAATTACACATTGCACAATTTGAAAATAAAAAGTTATTAGAAAATTCATAAATCATAAATTATTTCTTTGTAATTTTCCATATCAAAACTTTGTTATAAATGACTACTTTTCTAAACCAACTCGTGGACCAAAATTCATTCTAATCTTAAACTGTTTTGACATGAACAATGTTTGATACTTTAGCCTGTTAAAGAAACCCACCCGTTTCATATTTGGTTACTTATAAAAATCTAATATTAATAACTAATGCAATATATTTTATATCAAACAAATTAACATATTTATGATGGTATTAATTCTTTTAAATTTGGATGAAATTATTAAAAATTGAAAATGAAATATTAAAAAGAGAAATGTATTTAATATAAGAGAGATGAGGGAAAATTTTGTAAGGATCAACATGGTGATGAAGTTTATAGTTGGGCTCCTTTAATTGAGATGAAGTTTATAATTGGTGATGAAGATTTTTTTATACGTTTTGCCTCTTTTAATTGAGATTAATTAGTTTATAGTTGGTTGGAGTTGAAGTTTATAGTTGGGCTCCTTGGATTGAGATGAGTATATGGGCAGTGACGGCCCAATCATTTTGGAGGCCCAAAGCGAAGTAAAAAAACAGGGGCCTTTTACATTGTTGTTATTCAATTTTAAGCTTAAAGTTCTTCAATTTACCTGACCCATTAGCTATTTAAAAAAACTCAAACCAATCTATTTATGCTCAATAATAATATATTAAACTCCAACATAAGTTATGTTTGATTCCTTTGATACAAAAATGTCACAAGAAACAAAATAATTGATGCCAAGTTTTAGATCTGTATTGAAAGGAAGATCTACAAACAAAGTAACAAACTAATAAGAATATGCCTAACAATTAAAATGTGTAACCTTTAATAGCAAATTTTCCAAGTTCAAAGATCTTCAACTATTTTATTCTTTTACATTAAGTTTCTATTAGAATCATCAAGAGTATTTATAGCACTGGATGTTTAGGTTCAAAAGACAAACTACGAATTAGCTCGTTAAAAAAATCTACAGTTGTAGCATAAAGATAATTCATAATTGGAATTTTTATTTTAGAGCCCGTAAGCCGAAAGATATGCACTCATATACAATTGCAAAAAGAAGAAAACAAAAAAAAAAATAAAACAACTGCTGGGATTCGAACCCAAGCATTCAATTCATGCTGCAAACAAATAAATTAACAGCAGACTACACAATTAAATGTGAATTGAAACATAATACAAATTATATATATATATATATATATATATATATATATATATATATATATATTATGAATATAATTATGTTTTAAAATGGAGGCCCAAAATATTTGGGGAGGCCCTAGCTTTACTCCTTTACTCTATTGGGCCGACCCTGTATATGGGTGTTAGTATGTTTGTATGTTCTTGTTGTTATACATTTGTTTTGGACATACATGAGTTTATAGTTGGTTTGGTGTTTAAGTATAGTTTTCGTGTTTATGGAAGTTTTGTATGGCTTGTTGTTAACATGTAAACATTACCTAGTATGTAATACTTTTAACAAACTTAATGTTTGTTATCATTTTGTCTACTTTTATGGTATTACATAGGTTGTTTATGTTTTTTTTTTTAAAATGTTATGAATGAAAAAATATTTCTTTTTATTAATAATATGTATATATTTAATTTTTCTTACGTATATAGTAAATTTATATTTTTTTAATAATTAAGTTATTAAATTGGTAAATATTGAAAATCTTTGTTTGCGTCATTTGGATATCTTGCTTGTAATTGCACTGAACAACTTTTAAGTATCTATTTTCTTATTTATAAAACCGCCGTCGATTTACCATCTTCACAAACCCTAACCTAATTGTTCTCTGTAAATCGATGGAATTGGTTTGTTAAATCCGATGGCGAATGTTGTTGAATGGAAATATTGAAGGGTTCAATGTTTTTCCTTAGTAATCTGTTAAAAATTGAAAAGTTTAACAATCATGAAGTTTTTACGTTGAGTGACAGGTTTGAATAAGCTGTTTCCATTAATTGACGAAGTATCAATGTTTAATAAGATTTCTTTGAAATTTGAAAATGATATTGAAGATGAACCTGCAGTTTATATATTATGAAAAAATTGATAGAGCTCTTGTTAAATGGGAAGATGGTTGTTACAAAATTTTAAAGCGCTCCAAAACTCCTCTGATTTGATATTTTTGAAATATTTTCACTTATGTTGGTTCGTTAATAATTTAAATGAACAGTTAATAAACGTAAATGAACAAACATAACTAAACAAAAATTAACAAACGTAAATGAATATAATTTCCCAAACACCAATTCATGGTTGTTGTAACAAAACCAAGCTGCCCCAAGCAACCTGCATTAGTAACCCCCTTTATGAATTGAAGTACCAGTAGCAGCCAAAGTTGCAGACCCTTGAGTCAAACTATTATACTCGAACCCAAGCATAGGCTCCTGCTCGTTTTGTAAACTGGCTTCGGTGTCTTCTTTAGATCTTCTACTGTCATCCCATGTACCTCCCAACTTTTTTCCAAATAATTTGATTCTCAAAAAGTATGAAAAAATTGGAGGAAGCATGACTTTATTGTGTCTCTTACACTTACAGAAGACTTAATGTTGAGCTCTTTGTAATGCTTCGAAAGAAGTAAGACAACTTTTTTCTCCTTAGACATGAGTCAATGTTTACATACATTTCAAGGTTAAATTTGCTTGGTATTTGTCTGATTGACCTTGAACAAATAACTTTAAGCGGTTGAACCCTCTCAAAGCATGCAACGCTCTCCTCGCCTGAAGACGATATGACGATATGTATCCTGCCAACTGTTGGCTGATCGGACCCTCGTCGATTGTACGCCATTGTTTCTTCAGATTCTAATCCACCAAAGCTTAAGCTCACTAAAAAATACTTGCTGGTATATATATAATCAGCACCTTGTGTAGTAATATTATATCCTAAAAGTAAGATCACTTTATCAAAATAGTGGACCAAATTCTTCAAATTCTCAAAGTTATTATAAGCTAAAATACTACAATCTGTTACATAAGGAATACTATTATTTTGTGACATATATTATTTAAAAGTTAAAAAATTAGATGGCCTAGAATCTTTATCATAACAAAGCTATTGTCAAAACGCACACACACTCACAGACACATATATATATATAGGGGACGGTTCAAGAGAGAAATGAAATTACTGCGAGAAATACGAGAAATGAATATGGGCCACTAGTTTTATTTTAGGTTTTAAAAGGTTCAAGATTAATTAAGAAACTATAAATGCATATCTCTTTTCAATTAATATATCTATTAAATTAATATAACTAATCAAATTACTATCAGGGCCGGCCCAAATGCATTACAAAGTAAAGCTTGGGCTTTAGGTCCACAAATTTTTAAGGCCCCCATTTAAAAAAAAATTATATATAATATATGTATTTTATTTTAGCCATTTATGCAAACAACGTTACATTCGTGTACTGGCAGTGTGATTGCTATTTCTCTCACACAACCGGTGTTCGATTCTCCCCTTCCTCTTTAAAGTGTGAATTTTTTATTTTATTCAACTTTTCAATCCCAAGTAAAAGAATGTAGTGAGGAACAACTTAAAAGCCCAAACATTTTCTTCTGGCTAGTGTTTAAAGTACATATTTACCCTTCTCAAAATAAATATTAGTTCATGAACCTTTTTTATATAAAGTTTTTTTAATAACCTTTCATTTTTCTTAAATGTAAGACTACTTTAAAACCTAAGTATGTGTTGTTATAAAAAGCAATAATTAATAAATAACATGAGCATATACAGTAAATTCATAATTTACAGTTAAAACATGTTTTGAGTTGATGTGATTAAAATTTAATCATTATCTTATTTTAATGGCTCATTTTTTCTTGAAAGCAAGATAATATATGCTCATTACAATTGTAAACGTTCATGTTGAAAATGACCAATGTGTGTATTAATGTCCACAAAATGTTTTTCAATATTATCCAATCAAGTTACACTCATGACGTGTTTCAACATATTTACACTTTCTTTTTATGCTATAGTTATTATTTATTTATTACCATTCAAACAATTACAACAAAATATAAGAGTATCTAAAGAGTATTTGCATATTGGTTGGGTTTTAAAAGAAACAAAGAATCATGTACTAGTTATCTAGCTCATGTTATAAAATAGGGTAATTAAAGGGAGATAAAGATAAGTGAAACTATTTTGGTTTTGAATTTAACCTATTCATTTAATAAAACGTGAAGTGGAATGAATAGAAATGTAGAAAGTGCAAACCCAATATTTTTTAAAAAGGCCTCGGGTAATTTACTCGCTTTAGGACACCATAATGATTGGGCAGCCACTGATTACTATAATTGAAAAATATTAAGAATTTGTTTATTTTCTATCTAAATTTTTATCCTACACAAGTACAATTTATTCTACACAAGTACAATTTATTCATACGTTAAAATTTTTTTCTATCCAAATTTCTTCCAACTCAATATATAAATATCCATCAACACGTAGTTACATTGTGATAAATAATATAAAAAACTATTTTACATGTGGTAGCATTAAATATCAACAAAAAAAATACAACATACACAAAAGTATATAGCCTACACTTGTTCTGAGAATAAGAAAACATCTAACATACACAAAAATTCATCATCAATAAAATATACACGCACACGAAAACATATAACATACACATGAAAACTTTATCCTACACAAATACAATTTATTCATAAATTAAAAAAAATTTATATTTAAAACCAATTTCTTCCAACTCAACTTATCAATATCCATCAACACGTAGTTACATTGTGATGAATAATACAAAAACCTATCTTACATGTGTATGCATTAAATGTGAAACATACAACCTACACAATAACATATAACCCACACTTGTTTTAAGAATAAGAAAACATAACCTACACACGAAAAACATATAACCTACACACGTGTTGGATATGTGTATATTTGTGTAGTTTATATAATTGTTGATGTCGAATTTAATATGTAAGTTGTATGTTTTTTTGTATATTTAAACAAGTGTAGGTTATATAATTTTGTGTAGGTTGTATATTTATTGTTTATATTTAATGGACACATTTGTATGGCATTTTTTTATTATTTATGAAAACTAAATTAGTGTTTTTATCTTTTTAATTATTTTAGTTTAATTATGTAGATATATTAATTAGAGAGATTTATTATGGTTATATTAGTTGTATTAATTGAAGAGAGAGTGTGCATTTATTGTTACATTTATATCTTTTTTATTTATATTTAAACTTTTAAAACCTAAAATAAAAGTAGTGGCTCATATTGATTTCTCGCATTTCTCGCAGTAATTTCATTTCTTTCTTGAACTTAAACCTATATAAATGATGTAAGTTTTATGGGGTTTTTAAATTGGTAAGTAGTACACTTACGTATATATATAATGTAAGTTTTGTGGGGTTTTTGAAGTGGTTAGTATTACACTCACACATAACACATGTATCAGCTTTTATCGAAGAAAGTTAACCAACTTCAAATTTTTTTTACCATTTTTCATAAACTACTTTAACTTTATATTAAAAAGATTATAATTTCAATGTTAATCAGTGCAATCCAAAATCATACTGACATGAAAACGATCATTTAAAATAATAAGATTATTATAATAGGCTTGTCGGTGTAGAGGAAACCCAAGGGGGCTAAGCACAAAATTTGAAGAGGTAGGTCCCAGCAAAGCCATGTTGGACCCGCAAGACTCACCATGAAGAGGGACGTCTGCGCAAAGACCAACTGGATCCGCGGGACCCACCATGCTCACAGAAATGAAGACATTACACGCAGTAAGCCAGCTGTTCCCGCAGGAAAGCCTCCCTTGGTAAAGTACCCTGCCTGTTCCCGCAGCTGCAGATACAAGCCAAGAAGGAGGGCTACCCGCACTAACAGTAAGGCTACACGCATAAGGCACTAACTCTTATACTTCAGTAATGTCACCTGAAGAAGGAATGAGCAGGGCGGGAATATTCCCGCCCAAAAGAGCCAGTCCGTACGCTTCTAGAAGATCTTTTGTACTATACCTACCAAGGTATGGACAAATAGACAAGATCTGGCAAAAGCAACCCATGAACCAATCACAGGGTGACAGCTCACCGACAATAGTACGAGGAGCAGCACGCTCCAGTACAAAATGTCACTATCAGCCGCTGCCTACCCACCAACTCCCATCGTGGCACGAACATAGCCCGTAGTTGGTGGAAAAGGAATATTATACAGCTGGCCGTACCTGCTTGGAAACCTACCTTCGGCTATAAATACTCCAACACCTTGGAACGGTATCATCATCTTATCTTCTCTCTAGCTATTTCTCTCTATATACACTTATATTCAGAGCAATCTAGTCTGATTCTCACGCCGGAGGGTGGTCACAAGGAGGAACCCCCCCTTCTCAGTGACGAGCTCACGGTGTCTGTTTTGCAGGTCGAGAAGAATAACCATCTTTGCTGGACCTAACCCTCGTGGGAAACATCTACTTAACCCTCAGATTATCCTTAATCTGCCGGGGCCATTTAGTGTTTCTTCATTGGCGCCATCCGTGCATTAAGCTAGAACTAATTCTTTTTCTCAGTTTTTTCAAACTTCTGGAAATATGGTTAAGGTTACTCCAACGCCAAGGCCACCGAGTGACCAAGAAACTCCGGTAACCACAACCCCAGCTACTGGGGGGAACACCGGTGTAACGATTCCGGCAAATCCAGGTATACCCTAGCCGGTATATACTATTTACGTGTCATTTAAATATTGATTATATGAGTTATAGTACGTATATACGAGTATATATGATTCATAGTACGAATCATACTCGATTATATAGTGAATCGTATTGGAATTACAATTAACCAATGAACGATTATTGAAACCCGAACGAATCGGGAATTACATTATAGACGATGTATATAATGTTTAGTGATATTTACGAAGTATTAATGCTTCGGGATAGGTGAATTATAGCACAGAAAAAGGATTTCGATTTAATGGTACGTCGGTACGCTAAACGAAACCTTTAACACCAAACCAAGCAAGAGACGATCAATCAAGCCGAAAAAGATGCGTAATTATTAATAATATGATGTTTTAATGTCATGGGTTAAGTTTTTAAAGTTTTTAAACCAGTTTTAGGTAAATTTTATTTTAACCCGAAAAACAACCATTTTATGCTCGTTTTAAGCCGAATTACGAGTTTAAACGAGAAACGAACTGAACCAGACTATCCACAACATTATCCGGATTGTGTAATCCAAATGTGTGGCTAATATTGAACTTGTGGGGCCCCCCCACACCACCTTAAGGCCGGCCCCTTTACACACACTTTACACCATTTCATTTTCTTTTTATAACATAAAACTCTCTCAAATCTCTCAACTCTTCCATACATTCATCCAAGTTCATCATTTTTAACCAAAGATTTGAAGGTATAATACATGATTTAAGGCTTTAATCTTGTTTCTAATTCTACAATATTGAGAAAAGGAGGTTTCATGTGAAAAATGGGTGAAAACCCGAGATGAAACCGATTCTCGTGTGATCAAGAGATGTATACAAGTTATACAAAGGATCTTGATCCAAGTAATTAGTTAAAAGTGTTTAGAACGAAATTTTTCGGTTAAAATCTTGTTAAAATGAGTTACAAGTGAAAGATGGGTGAAAACCCGAGATGAAACCGACTCTTGCATGATCAAGAGATGTATACATGTTATACAAGGGATCTTGGTCCAAGAAATGAGTAAAAAGAGTCGAGAACGGATTTTTACGGTTAAAACCTTTGTTTTTACTTAAAAACCGACACTTTGAAAGAAATGGTTTGATTGTTAGTATAGTGTTATTGTGCTTGTAAGTGTTGTATCTAGCGGCTAGCAAAGGCTAGAAACCGAGATCCTTGCGATCTAAAGCTAGAAAACACAAGATAGTTCGGTTTTCGTGTGGTTATGAAATTTGGACAGATTGTAGCACGCTTAGAGTCGGGTCACGAAATTTCACAGAGATGATCTACACATGAAAATATGAGATCTGTGAATTTTTGGTAATTTTTGGATAAAAGATGAATATTTGGTGAATTTAATGCTCGGTTTTGGCCAAAAATGGTGAAAAATAGCTAAACGTGATGAAAAATTCTGAAAAATTTAGGATAAGCTTTTTATAACATATAAAAGTCACACACAAAATTTGAGCTCAGTTGGAAAATTCTAAAGGGGCTTTTTGGTAAAACGAGTTCTAGGGCTTTCTAGCTCGGTTTTGGGTGAAAATGGCTTGAAAAATGAGTTTTAAATTCTGGAAAAATTCCAGGGAGTTATGAGGATGGCAAGTATCATCCCAGAAAAATTTGGGATTTTTCTAAAGTGTTTTGGTATTTTTGACATATTTAGTGTATTAAAAAGGTTTAAAAATAGATAAATAAATGTAAATATAGGAAAATAAATCTGGAAAATTTTGTAAAATTTTCTTTCTGTCAAAATAAGTTTTGTGCAAAATTTCAAGACCCTAGACTAAACGGGTAATTATTTGTGCTAAAATGAACATAAAAACAAATATTTAAAGCTTAAAACGTGTAAACCGGCAAAACTCGCATAAGCGAGCTGACTGGTATATAAAAACCTAAAAATGAACCATTTTCATAAAACTAAGTAAAATAAGTAAAAATAAATCATCCGAAAATAATTCGGATGATTTGGGTAATTTTACCCGATTTTACTGTTTCCGGCACCTAAATGACGGAAACGGGCCCCGCGGCCAAACGGGGTGTCAAACCGAGCTCTAATTTCATCACTTTAACTAAAATAACAGTCAAACACCATTTTTGGGTTAAGTGTGAATAAACTCATTTTTGAAACTAAAAACGGACGACCGTGCTAGGCACGCAAATCAAGGAAAACATAAAAATGATAATTTTGACCGTCCGACTCTAAGTAATGGCACAATCTGAGTCCTTAGGAGTGTCACGGGGTTAACATTGTCCCCGGATCGAGTACAGTACTGGTTAACAATGTCCCCAGATGTACCGATTAATACGGATTTAGTTTATGGGAATTATATAGTAACGACTAGATATTATATTACAGATCCAGGCACGTAGCTGTTCATTGTATTACCCACAGACTCACAAAAAGGTGAGTTTTCACGAGCCCCTTTTAATGAACTGTTTTAAATATTTTCCCGGGGCGGAAAGCATGATTGTGTTAAATTATCTAAGTACATACCGATCGTATGGAAACACTTGTATATTTTTATATATATATATGGTATGATGCATAGAATAGATAATTTGTTTATCGGGTGGAATTGTTCTGGGGTAACTTAGTTCCCAGAGGGTTATTGGATATATTTCTGGGTTAACAATGTTCCCAGAGGGTATTGGATATGTTTCTGGGTTAACAGTGTCCCCAGAGGTTACTGGATATGGTTCTGGGTTAACAGTGTCCCCAGAGGTTATTGGATATGGTTCTGGGTTAACAGTGTCCCCAGAGGGTATTTGATATGCGCTGGGTTAACAGTGTCCCCAGGGGTTATTTGATATGTACTGGGTTAACAGTGTCCCCAGGGGTTATTGGATATGTTCTGGATTAACAGTGTCCCCAGGAGTCATTTAATGTGTTTTTGGGTTAATAGAGTTTTCATTAACGGGCGTAGCATAATTTCATCATTAACATATGATTTTTATACTGATCTATGGTTTATTTAAATTAGTGAAACTCACCAACTATTCGTAGTTGACTCGTTTTCTTTACATGCTTTCTAGGTATGCCCAGGTTGGAATGATTGATATGTGCTTAACTATCTGTGCTACCTGTTGGAAGCTTGCTGCTCTGTATTTTGTAATGAATATATATTAATGTCTTATTGGTAATATATGTGTGTAACACCTAGACAGTAACGCAACTCGCAACAATGTAATATGTTATAAATTAATGTAGTGGTATTTTCTTTATAAGCAATGCTGTTGATATCAGATGTGTCTGTTGCATCCCGTGTACGTTTCCGCTGCGGTTACGGGGTGTTACAGAACTTGGTATCAGAGCCATTGGTTATAAAGATTTAGGATGTCTTTAAAAGATACCTAAAATATAACCAGTAGCTCAAGTATTATAGGATCTGAATATCAACTAATAATATATTGTGACGAGATCGGGATGAACTTGGATGGACAAGTGGGTTATTATGGTCCGGAACATAATAACAGACTTGTCTGCACGAGGGAATTCAGGGGAAGTCACGGGGGACTTAAATAGGTAAAATTGGCAACATATGTGTAAATATATGATAATATTATTATGTGGTAAAGTTGTATAAATAAGTATGTGTTAATTTAATTATGAATTACACTATGGAAAGGACTATATGCTTGTTAACTTGTGTGCAGGTAAAAATGTCAAGCCCGCATAGCTTATCTGTAGAGGAGGATTCGGAGGAGGTTAGCCCCGGAAACTCCGGGAGCTTACACGTGTCATCCGACTCCGAGCCTAGCGAGGCGAGTCACAGGAGCTCGAGTCAGTCCTCCCCGGCCCGGATCGTCAGATCCCCTACTCCCCT
This sequence comes from Bidens hawaiensis, assembly GCF_021521415.1. Lineage (NCBI taxonomy): Eukaryota > Viridiplantae > Streptophyta > Magnoliopsida > Asterales > Asteraceae > Bidens > Bidens hawaiensis. The sequence continues at coordinate 799,943 of NW_027491281.1, forward strand.
CGCACCGCAGGCCACCTCTGTCCCTCCGGGATTTGGTCCCCGCCTTACGGCGCGGATCAGCATTCCGCGTGTCCCACCGACCTCTCCCCCACCCCGACCTGCTACTCGTCGGGGAGAGTCCTCATCCCAGCCCGAGCCGATGGCTCTACCTGTCTGGGGCCTTCCCAGACAGGAACGGGAGGCGGTGGCCTGGCTGCGAGTGCTCACAGAGCAAGTAAATGAGCACTCAGCCGCCCTGACCGTGGGGGTACAGAGACGAGTGTACCTTGGTGACCGCATACTGGATTGCCAGTATGCAATCGACCGGTTGACCAGGGAGAGCTCGTACTCCCTAATGATGGTTCAGCGGTTAGAGGCGTGGCTCCGGGGGGTGATGGCAGTAGTGGTGGCGATGGTGGCAGTGATGGTGTGGTGGGCATACCACCGTGTTTAGTAGTTATGTTTGGTTGGGGATAGTCGGGGACCATTTTTTTTTGATACTCCGTGTAAGTAGTTAGTGGTGATACTAACACGGAGTGAATCTTGTTTAGTTATAGTACAACCACTGGCCCCTAGGGTGGGTCTCTTGTAGGGCATATCACTATAGATACTTTTGGGTATCATTCAAGCACTGACCCCTTTGCGGGTTATGTCGAGATGATACCGACCTAGGGCCCTTGTAATAAAACTAGTTATGTAATGTGACTGAAAGTATGTAAACTGATGTTTGTGTAATATGAATCAATGTTTACTAATGAATGAAATATGTATTGTGTTTTATGTTTTGAGATGGTATTGATTATATATATTTCTTTGATGATTGTGTAGAATGGCACCGAAACGATCCACGAAAATATCGGAAGTAGATGTGAGCCGTTTGATTGCTCAGCAGTTGGAGGCGGCGATACCGGATATAGTATCGCGCATCGCCGCCAGTATTAATAACTCAACCAATCCAACCCCTCCGAGCAATCAAACGCCCATAAATAATGGCGGGGAACATAATGCTAATCCTCCACCTACTGATAACACGATTCCGAGTAATGACGCACCGCCTACGGTGGTCGCTACAGACAGTAATGGCCCTATACCTACCGTAGAGACCAACCGCACTGGACCATCCAGGGGTTGTTCAATCAAGGACTTTATGTTATGCAAGCCTTTAGAGTTTAACGGGTCGGAAGGACCGAATGGGTTAGTGAAATGGATAGAGAAAATAGAATCAGTGGTGAATATCAGCAACTGTCCCGAGGATTGTGTCGTTAAGTACGCCACCTGTACGTTCACAGACCATGCCTTGACATGGTGGAACACCATAGTACAGACTCGAGGTCAGGCGGCGACAAACCGCATGACCTGGGCAGAGCTTAAGGATCTTGTTTTGAAACATTTCTGCCCGAAGAATGAATTGCAGAAACTGGAACATGAGTTGTGGAACCTGGAAATGCAGGGGGCGGACCACTTGGGATATACCAACCGGTTTAATGAACTGTCACGATTAGTGCCGTGGTTGGTCACCCCAGAGTCAAAGAGGGTGGAACGTTATATTTGGGGACTTACTCCAGTAGTGAGGAGTATAGTTAACGCGGGAGGACACCAGACGTATGAGGGTGCAGTGACACAGGCTGGTATTGTCACGTATGATTTCTTAAGGAGTGGATCGCTAAAGGCGACAGGAGAGTCGGCTGGAGGAAAGCGAGGTACGTATGACAATAGGATCCGGGAGAAGCAGCAAGGTAAACGTGCTAGACCCACTGCCCAGAACTACGCCATGACTAGTTCGGGCGGAAGGCAAGAACCGCAGAGGGGAACGTTTCCTAAATGTGGGAAATGTGGTTACCACCATGGTGGCGTGTGCAAAGAGGTGGTGTGCCACCGGTGTGGCAGGATTGGGCACTACGCACCCAGTTGTAGGAAAAACTTGAACAACCTGAACCGTCAACCGCAACCTATCCGTGCGCAATCATTTAGGAACCAACCAACCCAACAGCAAAACCCCCAAGGAAACCAATTGGTGACCACCAGCCGTGCTTGCTACGAATGCGGTAGCACAGATCACTTCAAGAAAAACTGTCCGAAGCTGAATCAAGGAAGAAATGGGCGGCAACCCGCGGGTCAGGCATCGTCATCCAACCCGGCGAGAAGCCGAGCTTTCGTGATAGGGGCGAGCGAAGCACGTCAGGATCCCAGCGTAGTGACAGGTACATTCCTTGTTTCTGACCATTACGCTTCTGTATTATTTGATACGGGTGCTGATAGAAGTTTCGTCTCCGTTAAATTCCTGTCATTAGCAAACATGCCGGTTAGTGAATCCATAGAACCCTATACCGTAGAAGTTGCTAACGGTAAGACCATGATAGTCAATCAAATTGTTCGGAATTGTCCTTTTATTCTAAACGAACAATCCTTCCTGATCGACTTGTTACCAGTAGAACTGGGTAGTTTTGATGTGATAGTGGGAATGGATTGGTTAGCACGCAACAAGGTAGAAATAAATTGTGAAAAGAAACTCGTCAAAATCCGGGTGTCGGATGACGAAGAAGTGTTAGTGCAGGGTGATAAATCGGGCAATATGATGCCATTTATATCTCACCTCAAGGCGCTAAAATATATGCGTCAGGGATGTGTGGCGTATCTAGCGAGTCTGACGGCCACTGATTCTGAGGAAAAACGAGTGGACGATATTCCCGTGGTACGCGAATTTCCACAAGTTTTCCCAGAAGAACTTCCTGGATTACCGCCAACCCGACAAGTCGAATTCAGAATCGACTTATTACCTCAAGCCGGCCCTGTTGCTAAGGCCCCTTACAGACTTGCACCGTCCGAGATGCAAGAACTATCCAACCAGTTGCAGGAATTGTTGGATAAGGGGTTTATACGTCCCAGTTATTCCCCGTGGGGTGCACCTGTACTATTTGTGAAAAAGAAGGACGGAAGCCTTCGAATGTGCATTGACTACAGGGAATTGAACAAATTAACCATCAAAAATAGGTATCCTCTTCCCCGAATCGATGATTTGTTCGACCAACTACAAGGTGCGAGCTATTTCTCAAAAATTGATCTTAGATCGGGATACCACCAAGTTAGAATTCAAGAGGAGGATATCCCGAAAACCGCGTTTCGGACTCGCTACGGCCACTACGAATTTTTAGTTATGCCTTTTGGGCTAACAAATGCGCCAGCGGTGTTCATGGATCTCATGAACCGAGTCTGTAAACCCTACCTCGACAAATTCGTCATTGTATTTATTGACGATATTTTGATATATTCAAAAAGTAAAGAAGAACATGAGCGACATTTGAGGTTAATTTTGGAACTCTTGGATCAGGAGAAGTTGTATGCAAAATTCTCCAAGTGTAACTTCTGGTTACAGGAGGTGCAATTCCTCGGTCACGTTATAAACCACCAAGGAATACACGTTGATCCGAGTAAAGTTGAAGCAATTAAGGATTGGCAAGCGCCTAAATCTCCGAAGGAAATCCGCCAATTCTTAGGCTTAGCTGGATACTATCGTCGATTTATAGAGAACTTTTCCAGCATCGCCCAACCTTTAACCCTCCTGACTCAAAAGGATCGGAAATATGAATGGGGTGAAGAGCAGGAAGCGGCGTTTCAAACGCTAAAGCAAAGGTTGTGTCAAGCGCCAATCTTAAGTCTCCCCGACGGAGACGATGGATTTGTTGTATACTGTGACGCATCCCGTAAAGGGTTAGGATGTGTGTTAATGCAAAATAAAAAGGTCATAGCCTATGCGTCTCGACAGTTAAAAGTTCATGAGAAAAACTACACTACTCATGACTTGGAACTGGGAGCAGTCATCTTTGCACTTAAAATCTGGAGACACTATCTCTACGGTACAAAGTGCACCATATTCACTGATCATTAAAGTTTGCAACACATATTCGATCAGAAAGAACTGAATATGAGGCAACGAAGATGGGTTGAGTTGCTGAGTGACTATGACTGTGACATTCGATATCACCCCGGCAAGGCTAACGTCGTAGCCGATGGCAAATTTATATAAATGAAATAGTGTCTCGTCATGGCATCCCCATCTCGATCATCTCCGATACGGATAGCCATTTCACCTCCAAACTTTGGCAAGCTGTCCAAGAAGCGTTGGGAACACGTATTGACCTAAGCACAGCTTACCACCCTCAGACCGATGGTCAGTCTGAGAGGACCATTCAAACTTTGGAGGATTTGCTTCGTGCCTGCGTACTGGACTTTAAGGGAAATTGGGATCAACATCTCCCACTCGTTGAAATTTTCCTATAATAACAGTTACCATAGCAGTATAAAGGCAGCACCTTATGAAGCATTGTATGGGCGGAAGTGCCGATCACCACTTTGCTGGTCTGAAGTGGGAGACTCGCAGGTCATTAGATCGGATCTGGTCCAGGAGACGACCAGCAAGATTCTTGAAATTAAGAACAACTTGAAAGCCGCGCGGGATCGGCAGAAGAGTTATGCCGATACCCGTCGAAAACCGTTGTCATTTGAGAAGGGTGAAAAGGTATATTTGAAAGTATCACCCTGGAAAGGAGTGGTCAGATTTGGAAAGGCGGGGAAGTTGGCCCCTAGATATATTGGACCATTCATTATTACTGCGAAAATCGGTCCGGTAGCTTACCGATTAGAACTGCCTGAAGAACTAAGTGCAGTTCATAACGTGTTTCATGTGTCAAATTTGAAAAGATGTCTGGCGGATGAGACATCGGTGTTACCCTTAGAGGGTGTTCAAATAAATGATAAGCTCAACTTCGTAGAGGAGCCCATCGAAATAGTGGACGGTAAGATCAAGCAACTTAGACACAATAAGATCTCGTTGGTCAAAGTTAGATGGAATTCGCAACGAGGCCCAGAATTTACTTGGGAACGAAAGGATGAATTTCGGAAGAAATACCCCCACCTATTTCCTCAAAAGGAAGTAGTTGACGTGTAAAATTTCGAGGACGAAATTTTTATAACGGGGGGAGAATGTAACGATTCCGGCAAATCCAGGTATACCCTAGCCGGTATATACTATTTACGTGTCATTTAAATATTGATTATATGAGTTATAGTACGTATATACGAGTATATATGATTCATAGTACGAATCATACTCGATTATATAGTGAATCGTATTGGAATTACAATTAACCAATGAACGATTATTGAAACCCGAACGAATCGGTAATTACATTATAGACGATGTATATAATGTTTAGTGATATTTACGAAGTATTAATGCTTCGGGATAGGTGAATTATAGCACAGAAAAAGGATTTCGATTTAATGGTACGTCGGTACGCTAAACGAAACCTTTAACACCAAACCAAGCAAGAGACGATCAATCAAGCCGAAAAAGATGCGTAATTATTAATAATATGATGTTTTAATGTCATGGGTTAAGTTTTTAAAGTTTTTAAACCAGTTTTAGGTAAATTTTATTTTAACCCGAAAAACAACCATTTTATGCTCGTTTTAAGCCGAATTACGAGTTTAAACGAGAAACGAACTGAACCAGACTATCCACAACATTATCCGGATTGTGTAATCCAAATGTGTGGCTAATATTGAACTTGTGGGCCCCCCCCCCACACCACCTTAAGGCCGGCCCCTTTACACACACTTTACACCATTTCATTTTCTTTTTATAACATAAAACTCTCTCAAATCTCTCAACTCTTCCATACATTCATCCAAGTTCATCATTTTTAACCAAAGATTTGAAGGTATAATACATGATTTAAGGCTTTAATCTTGTTTCTAATTCTACAATATTGAGAAAAGGAGGTTTCATGTGAAAAATGGGTGAAAACCCGAGATGAAACCGATTCTCGTGTGATCAAGAGATGTATACAAGTTATACAAAGGATCTTGATCCAAGTAATTAGTTAAAAGTGTTTAGAACGAAATTTTTCGGTTAAAATCTTGTTAAAATGAGTTACAAGTGAAAGATGGGTGAAAACCCGAGATGAAACCGACTCTTGCATGATCAAGAGATGTATACATGTTATACAAGGGATCTTGGTCCAAGAAATGAGTAAAAAGAGTCGAGAACGGATTTTTACGGTTAAAACCTTTGTTTTTACTTAAAAACCGACACTTTGAAAGAAATGGTTTGATTGTTAGTATAGTGTTATTGTGCTTGTAAGTGTTGTATCTAGCGGCTAGCAAAGGCTAGAAACCGAGATCCTTGCGATCTAAAGCTAGAAAACACAAGATAGTTCGGTTTTCGTGTGGTTATGAAATTTGGACAGATTGTAGCACGCTTAGAGTCGGGTCACGAAATTTCACAGAGATGATCTACACATGAAAATATGAGATCTGTGAATTTTTGGTAATTTTTTGGATAAAAGATGAATATTTGGTGAATTTAATGCTCGGTTTTGGCCAAAAATGGTGAAAAATAGCTAAACCTGATGAAAAATTCTGAAAAATTTAGGATAAGCTTTTTATAACATATAAAAGTCACACACAAAATTTGAGCTCACTTGGAAAAGTCTAAAAGGGCTTTTCGGTAAAACGAGTTCTAGGGCTTTCTAGCTCGGTTTTGGGTGAAAATGGCTTGAAAAATGAGTTTTAAATTCTGGAAAAATTCCAGGGAGTTATGAGGATGGCAAGGATCATCCCAGAAAAATTTGGGATTTTTCTAAAGTGTTTTGGTATTTTTGACATATTTAGTGTATTAAAAAGGTTTAAAAATAGATAAATAAATGTAAATATAGGAAAATAAATCTGGAAAATTTTGTAAAATTTTCTTTCTGTCAAAATAAGTTTTGTGCAAAATTTCAAGACCCGAGACTAAACGGGTAATTATTTGTGCTAAAATGAACATAAAAACAAATATTTAAAGCTTAAAACGTGTAAACCGGCAAAACTCGCATAAGCGAGCTGACTGGTATATAAAAACCTAAAAATGAACCATTTTCATAAAACTAAGTAAAATAAGTAAAAATAAATCATCCGAAAATAATTCGGATGATTTGGGTAATTTTACCCGATTTTACTGTTTCCGGCACCTAAATGACGGAAACGGGCCCCGCGGCCAAACGGGGTGTCAAACCGAGCTCTAATTTCATCACTTTAACTAAAATAACAGTCAAACACCATTTTTGGGTTAAGTGTGAATAAACTCATTTTTTAAACTAAAAACGGACGACCGTGCTAGGCACGCAAATCAAGGAAAACATAAAAATGATAATTTTGACCGTCCGACTCTAAGTAATGGCACAATCTGAGTCCTTAGGAGTGTCACGGGGTTAACATTGTCCCCGGATCGAGTACAGTACTGGGTTAACAATGTCCCCAGATGTATCGATTAATACGGATTTAGTTTATGGGAATTATATAGTAACGACTAGATATTATATTACAGATCCAGGCACGTAGCTGTTCATTGTATTACCCACAGACTCACAAAAAGGTGAGTTTTCACGAGCCCCTTTTAATGAACTGTTTTAAATATTTTCCCGGGGCGGAAAGCATGATTGTGTTAAATTATCTAAGTACATACCGATCGTATGGAAACACTTGTATATTTTTATATATATATATATGGTATGATGCATAGAATAGATAATTTGTTTATCGGGTGGAATTGTTCTGGGGTAACTTAGTTCCCAGAGGGTTATTGGATATATTTCTGGGTTAACAATGTTCCCAGAGGGTATTGGATATGTTTCTGGGTTAACAGTGTCCCCAGAGGTTACTGGATATGGTTCTGGGTTAACAGTGTCCCCAGAGGTTATTGGATATGGTTCTGGGTTAACAGTGTCCCCAGAGGGTATTTGATATGCGCTGGGTTAACAGTGTCCCCAGGGGTTATTTGATATGTACTGGGTTAACAGTGTCCCCAGGGGTTATTGGATATGTTCTGGATTAACAGTGTCCCCAGGAGTCATTTAATGTGTTTTTGGGTTAATAGAGTTTTCATTAACGGGCGTAGCATAATTTCATCATTAACATATGATTTTTATACTGATCTATGGTTTATTTAAATTAGTGAAACTCACCAACTATTCGTAGTTGACCCGTTTTCTTTACATGCTTTCTAGGTATGCCCAGGTTGGAATGATTGATATGTGCTTAACTATCTGTGCTACCTGTTGGAAGCTTGCTGCTCTGTATTTTGTAATGAATATATATTAATGTCTTATTGGTAATATATGTGTGTAACACCTAGACAGTAATGCAACTCGCAACAATGTAAAATGTAGTGGTATTTTCTTTATAAGCAATGCTGTTGATATCAGATGTGTCTGTTGCATCCCGTGTACGTTTCCGCTGCGGTTACGGGGTGTTACAACCTGTGAATACACGATTTTTACGAACACTACCCCGGTTACCCAAGCCGGGGCAAGTGCAGTAAACAATCCTCCCCTGGGATTCATTGATACCCAGTTGGAGAAACAACAGACCAGGTTTCCCCGCCAAACACTAGAACAAGTTAAAGCTTGGGCGGAAGCACGTCAGAAAGAATTCCAAGCCGAGTTGGATGAACGTTTACGTTCACTCCAACAGGCCAATGACGAATTCGAAAGCATTCGACAACAGCTCAACATGAGCAATGATTGCGAGTATGTGGATGATGAAGATTGGGAAGAATCTGACAGTGACGCAAACCCTCGTCATAAGGCGAAAGGGAAGCGTAAAGAAGACTTCCACTCGAAGAGAAATTTCGAGGAAACCTTCAAACCAAAGAACACGGGGGGAAACCCACGTGACTTCTCCAAAACTTTCAGACCAACTGTTGCGAATGCGGGAACGTCCAAATTCGCAAGGGACATTGCGGAAGCAATCGCTCCAAAGAGTGCCAAACAGATGTCCAACATAGGCACTTACGATGGCATATCTCACCCGGACGATCACCTGAATAGATTTATAACGGAGGTAACCGTCAGCAATTGGACGGAACCCACGTGGTGTTACATGTTCCAAATGACGCTCGTCGGGGCAGCCAGAGCGTGGTTTGATCGTCTACCGGTCCACCACATCTATGATTGGGCAGACTTCCAGCACAAGTTCAGCCAGCACTTCAGTCAACAAAGAAAATATACTGAAGAGCAGTGGACGATCCTCAACTGCGTCCGAGAGGAAGACGAATCTTTGCTAGACTTCATCACTCGCTTCAACTCAAAGAAGATAAGTCTGGGCACCATTAGCTAAGATCTTGTTCGCGCCGCTTTCATCCAGGGCGCTGAGTACCCAGAGCTCATCCGCACGTTGACGGGTAAAGATGGCAGGCCATCCACGTGGGATGCCATCATGACGACAGCTAAACGCTTCGCCGAGACGAAGAAGCAACTGGGTAGAAATCTTCCCCAGAGCACAAACCTCTACACGCAGAGGACAAGAGAAAATAACGTCCGTACCGCCCGACAAAATAAAAAGAGGAAGCTTGGTATTTGGCAGTCAAGGATAAACTTTGACACCTCATCCAGCTCTCGCCCTCTATTAGGCGGAAGGGACAACACGCACTCGTCAAACTGGAATCCCAGATGGACGCCACTCACCAAAAGCGTCACCGAGATATTTGCCACCGAGAAACTCCCATGGCCAAAGGCTCCGATAATCCGACAGCGTCATAACGCTGATCAGAGCAAATCCTGTGACTTCCACGGGACAAAAGGCCACACCACGGAGGAGTGCACATCTTTGAAGGATATCGTCGAAACATTCGTCAAAGATGGGAAACTCACACACCTCGTGGCGTCAATCAAGAACGGAGGGAAGAATGACAATCGGTACAAGGGCAATGGACGAAAGCCCGTCGACATCAGCATTCACATGGTTCATGGCAACGTCAGAGGAAGAAAACGACGAACAACAGAGCCAAGTGCGTGGAAGGAAGCTGAAGTGCGCTTCCCGCGTGTGCCAGGAGGACCCAACAAAGAAGGCCCCATAGTCATCAAAAGCCAGCTCGGACACTACATCACCTCCGGCACTCTTGCGGATAACGGCGCTTCGTCCACGGTCATGTACAGGCAGTTCTTCGACAAGCTAGACGACGAAGACAAAGAACGCCTAGAAACGGTTTACGCCTCGATGGAAGGGTTCGATGGCAGCACAAACACCCCCTTGGGTATCCTATCTTTCCCCGTCACTCTCACGGACGGGAAGTACTCCCGTACAGATGACGTGGACTTCGTCGTAATGAGGAAGCCACACCACACATACGACATTCTCTTCGGGAGAGATGGGATGGCAAGATTTAATGCCGTGGTGTCTTCGGTCCATGGCATGATGGGATGGCCAACAGCTGAGGGTGTCGCGATGATCACGGGTATTCCCCAGGTATGCGTCGCATCTGTCTCATCTTAACCCAAACCAAAGATGGCTAAACCAACCATTACCGAGCCGGAATAATGGGCCTTTAATGGCAAGCACCCTGACCAGGCCGTTACCATTGGCCCAACGATCACTAACCCCACGCGCACCTTACTCAAACGCTTATTGCAAAAAAATGCTGACATCTTCGCGTGGACACCAGCTGACATGACTGGTGTACCCCGAAGTAAGGCGGAGCATAAGCTCAAGTGTGACCCGGCTTTTACGCCGGTCATACAAAGCGTCGCGTAATGGGTGCGGAACAGGCTAACGCGTGTAGAACCCAAGTCAAGGAACTCCTTGACGCAGGCATCGTACGCGTTAGTAAATATCAAACATGGGTTGCAAATCCCGTCATGGTACCGAAATCCAACAAACAATGGCGCATGTGCATAGATTTTAAAGACCTAAACAAAACATGCCCCAAGTATTGTTACCCGTTACCCGAAATTGACCTTAAGGTAGATTCGTTAGCACCGTTTCGCCTTAAATGCTTCCTTGATGCGTATAAGGGATATCATCAAATCCACATGGCCGTTGACGATCAGGACAAAACCGCATTTTGGACGCCCGATGGCACATTTTGTTACCAAATGATGCCATTCGGACTTAAGAATGCTGGGTCCACGTACCAACGCCTGATGGACAAAGAGTTCCATGCCCAAATCGGGAGGAACTTAGAAGTTTACATGGATGACTTGGTCATCAAAAGCCTTGAGCCAGAGGCGATGTTGACAGACATTGAAGAAACTTTCAACACGCTCAGAAAAATAAACATGAAGCTCAAACCGAGCAAGTGTTCCTTTAGGATGGAAGAAGGGAAGTTCTTAGGAGTTATCGTTACCAAAGATGGCTTCAGAGCGAACCCTGAAAAGGTCGAAGCCATTATGAAAATGGAATCACTTACTACCATCAAACAGGCTCAGACACTGAATGGACGACTAGTCGCACTTAACCGCTTTTTGGCAAACCATGTGGATAGGTCGTTACCATTCGTGTCAACATTGAGAAATTGCTTGAAGAAAAGGCACTTCCGCTGGACACCAGAAGCGGAAGCAGCTTTTCAAGAGATTCGGTCACGCTTGATCGAACTCCCAACGCTCACAGCACCAGAAGTGGGGGAGGAATTAATTCTCTACCTCTCCGCCACAGACAGAGCAACCGGGGCAGTCTTACTAGTAGAATGAAAAGGCATCCAGATGCCTATCTACTATGTAAGTCGCGTCTTAACGGACGTGGAAACCCGGTACTCTACCCTGGAAAAATTAGTCTTAGCACTTGTACAGGCTTCACGCAGGCTAAGACGATATTTCCAAGGTCACCCAATCACCATTCTCACCAACTTCAAACTTGCAAACGTTCTAGGCAAACCCGAGTTGTCGGGACGCCTAGCCAAATGGGCAATTGAGTTGTGGGAATACGCGATAAAGTACAAGCCAAGACCAGCCATAAAAGGCCAGGTCTTGGCCGACTTTATTGCGGAAGTCCCCGCATCATGGGAAAAAGAGTGCCAGGAAGAAGCTCAACCCTCTCCAGCACAAGACATTAACGATGTCTGGCGACTCTATACTGATGCAGCAGCCAACAGCGAAGGTTCAGGCGCAGGGTTGAAACTAATTAACCCGGCAGGCCAAGAATACACTTACGCTATTCGGCTTGATTTCCCAAGTACGAACAATGAAGCGGAGTACGAAGCATTCTTGGCCGGATTAAGAATTGCGCGTAAGATGGGAGTGAAAAACTTGGAAGCCCACATGGACTCCATGCTAGTAGCCAACCAGATAAACGGGACGTACACGGCCATGAATGACATAATGGCCCTGTACCTTGCGCAAGCCAAAACCCTTATGCGCGATTTTAACGATTGCAAAGTTGTGCACATCAAGCGAAGCGAAAACAAATCTGCGGATGCGTTAAGCAAGCTTGCATCGTTAGCCTTCACCCACTTGGGAAAGGACATCCGCGTTGAACTTCTTGGAGTACCATCAGTCCCGCACAAGGAAATTTGTGTCATCCAAACCGGCACGGGAACATGGATGACACCAATCATAAATTACCTTGCAGCGGGTATACTACCAGAGTCGAAGACACAGGCAAGAAAGATACGCTGTAAATCACTGAACTATCAACTTGTTGATGACATACTTTACAGGCGTAACTTTCTTGGCCCACTTCTCAGATGCGTTGAAGACCAAGATGCTGACTACCTCCTAAGGGAAGTACACGAAGGCATCTGTGGAGTACACGCAGGTCCACCCGCAGTTGTAGCTAATCTAAACAACGCGGGATACTTTTGGCCGGGGATGCACACGGATGCGCTGGCCTACATCAGAAAATGTAGGTCCTGCCATCTTTACGCACCCAACACGCATCGCCCGAAGAACGAACTTGTTCCAGTCACTTCTTCATGGCCATTCCAGAAGTGGGCCATTGATGTGACATGCCCATTTCCCACAGAAGCAGGGAACGTTCAGTTCCTAGTGGTAGCCATCGACTACTTCACCAAGTGGATAGAAGCAAAACCCTTAGCCCAAACAACCGCAAAACATATCAAAAATTTTATTTGGGAATTTATTATTTGTCGTTTTGGACTTCCACAGAATTTGGTGAGCGATAACGGCACCAACTTTGCTAACCAGAAGCTACAAAAGTGGCTGAAAGAGCTTCAAATAACCCACACCTTTACCTCAGTGGCACACCCGCAGGGTAATGGTGAGGTGGAAAGAGCAAACAAGAGCATCGTCGACGGCATAAAGAAAAGACTCTTGGAGCATAGATCCGGCTGGGTGGACGCAGTTCCACATGTCCTTTGGGCAAACAGAACGCTGAAAAAAGCAAGCACGGGCGAGACTCCGTTCAGTCTCACCTATGGCACTGAAGCCATGGTTCCAGTCGATATTGGTCTACCCTCACCAAGAGTCATAACTCAACCAGAAGACAATGATGCGGAAAGACGGTTAGACCTTATGCTAACCGAAGAGCGCATAGACCTAGCCGCAGTGCGTGAAGAGAACTACAAGCGACAAATGCAAAAGTACTATAACACGCGGGTGAAACTCTACAACTTCAATGTCGGAGACTACATACTGCGTAACAACGAGGCTTCGAACCAAGAGCGCCCAGGAAAGCTGGCCCCGGTCTGGGAAGGGCCATACATTATTAAAGAAGTTTTGGGAAAGGGCGCATACCGGCTCGAAAGGCTCGATGGCACCCCCATCCCAAGAACATGGCATGGAGCTCAATTACGCAGATGTTACATGTAGATCAATTCCAAACTTGTAAAGAAAAGGCCTAGAGCCACTTCTAATGGAAATGATTCTCCTTATCACATTGTGTTGATAGCCATACCTTTATACTTATGAACTGACCACACTGATATGCCGGTATTCACCGCATAAATAAGTGAGGGAGGAAGTAAGTCGTTGCGTGTGGAAAGCGGCACAACCCACATAAACACAAAAACAGTAAATATTTCTAAGGGGAAGATGAGGAAAACCTTCACGCAGGTCAGATATGTCAGATATAGATAAAGTTTGGTCATCCTACTAAGTGAAAGTGACGGTCCTACCCGCACAATCATGATAGAGGAAACAGAACATTAACCTATTGTCTAATACGCGTCGAAAGGTTAACTTATTCAAAACACTTAGAAAATTGCTAAGTTAAACTAAAATATGCATGAGCAAATCATATAATGTTTACAAGGCATGGCGTTACCAAAACATTTATATTCACAATAAAAGTTGTTCAAACATTACAAAATGGCTAGGTATCTACCCGCCTACAAAAAATACAAATCTATCCTAACGGTTGGAAGGAATCTCAAGATTCAAGCTTCGGGACCACTTCCTCCAAACCCACTTGAACCCGCACCATCAGTCGGTTGCGGCGGTTCGAGGAAAGCTTTGAGAACAGCTAGCCCGTCATCAGCAGCAGCAACTTCATTCACCTTCTCCACAACCGGATGCGGGAAGGCAGCATACTGGTTCACAGCTTGGTCATAGGCAGCTTCAGTATCAACATCGTGTAAAGGAAAATTGGAAGGCGGGATGCCTTTCTCTGCAAATCCTAGACCAAGCAAGAAACCAGCCTTCTCCCCATCCTCATGAGAAGCGTTGAGGGCTGCGCTCATGGCATCATCATAGGATGTGTTCGCGAATATCCGATGCACAATCTACAATAAAAAATATATATAAAAAACTTTTCTAAGTATAAAGAAAAGCGCAAAGCAAAGAAATTATGGAGCTATGCGTACCTGCGGCAACGCTTCTCGTAGAAGCCAATCCTTATTGGATAGAGCTTCTTGAAGGGTAGCTTGAGCTTGATCGCGGGCGCGTTCGGCTTCATTCTTGTTGAGGTTGGCAAGCAACACATCCTTGGCAGCAGCCTCTTCAACGCCTTTAAGCTTGCGCTCAGTGCGATCAAGCACAGCCCTCTGATCCAAGAGCTCCTGTAGCTTCTTGGCATCCTCTAAAGCCAAAGCCTCATGAGCCTGCTGAAGCTTCTCCAGTTTGGCTTTAAGCTCTTCATTCTCAGCGCGCAGAGGCTCAGCAACGGCTTCAGCTTTGGTGGCCCTTTCGGTCGCATTACGCGCAGTTTCCTTGGCTAACCTAAGCTGTTCGTTAACAGCTTGAGTAGCCTTGGAACGGGCCTCATGCTTGGCTTGGATCTCGGCCTCAAGGTCCTTGAAGGCCTTTTCTTTTTCAGCAGCGGTGGCAGCAAGCTTCTTGTTCTCCTCCCGCAGCGATCGCACCTGAGCCACCTCCAGGCTACGCGCAGTCTTTAACTTGTCGTTTTCATGACAAAGTAACTCGACACGCGGCTGCATCTGGGCGAGAAGAATTCGAAGCTCGTTGGACAACCTGCCCTCCTGGTAGCTAGCCATAGCCTCCCCCAGTGCACCGCTTGGAGCGGCATGGCGCGCCCAGTCGACGCAGTCTGCAGCCGTCCTGAGAGTCGTGCCTCGGCGGATATTCCACCTTGGCGCATAGACCTCATCGGAATCTGAAACTGCAATAAAAAACAGTTAAGAAAAAATGAATCAGGAGAAATAACAGGCCAAAGTAACCCCACGCACCTGTAGGGTCGATAACAGGCCGATAGCCGCTAAACCCATCACCTGAACCTAAAGGATATCCATCCAAGAGGTCAAGGAGATGGGAAGGAGGCAAAGGTTGGACTCCCTCATCAACAGAGGTAAGTCTAGAGGTCCCAACTCTAAACATACCTGAAGAACTGGCCCTAACAGAGGTAGTCGCTGACGCCGAATGTGACAATGCAGAAGCCATTGAGGTAGAGACCATCGGAGATGAACTCATTTGAGATGAACTCATAACCGTGGTAGCCGCCGCAGATGAGCTCGCGGAAAAAGTCACCGTCGGTCCGGTGAAGGATGTAGTAAAGATGGCACTGACGGCCGGCGGAGATGACGTCATAACTGGAACAGTTGCTTCAACAGTATGAGCAACTGAACCAACACCAGAAACAGGCGCAGCCGCCTGGGCCATCACCTCGGATAGGTTGACCAAACCTATCATCGTGGGTCCTGAACCGCTTCCTCCCGCACCGCTCTCGAAAGCGGATAAGTCCACTCCTTCATGAAGAAAAACAAAAGATATTAAAAACAAAGGCGGAAGGAAATGCGGAACAGGTACACAAAAAATATACTTAATGGCTTTCTTGATCCTGAAAGACCTGACAGGCGGAGATAGACCCGATGAAACTGGCCTCTTCGCGCCAGTCACCTTCGCAGCGCTTGGTGGCTCAGAAGTGACAACCGTTGTCTCAACCTCTGAGAAAATGGTTTCGTCACCACCACCAAGGTTCCCCGCAGCCTCCTCACTTTCAATCTCGGAATCAGACTGATTCCCCAGGTCGACGACGGAAGCAACCTTCGCCTTGCCCTTCACGCTAGCAGCCTTCTTCTTCCTCACAAAGAAAGGCCCATCTGCGGATCCCTCATCAGAAGATGACAAAATCAGAGGAATTCCAGCAGAAGTTTGAGCATGGAGAGGAAGAGGATTAAAGAACTCCCTACCTGGCCGAGTGGTGCTTAAAATTTCGTGGCCCGGCGGGTAGACCTCTACGAATCTATCCGCCGTCTGCTCCAATATGGGCAACTTGTTCTCATCAAGATCACGAGTACCCAACCGTGCGGGACCACCAGTCTCCCGCGGATGCAAGAGCGACTGTAAGTCGTTCCCCTCTGAAATAAAAAAGATAATGTTAGAAGAAAATCCTAAACCAACACAAAAGACGGAGCATACCGTAAGGAATATAGTTCAAACCGTATTCAAGGACGATGGGTATTTGCGGCATCCCAGACCCGTCATCCTTCCACACGCGGCTCATCCCAAGCATCACCATCCCAGACTCCGCGAAGCGATAAACCGGAGTCTGGATCTGGGAGATCTTGGCGAACCATTCCGTCTCCCGGTAATTGGAGGCGTGAAGGTTAGGGAGTGCCCTCCCATTCTTGAACGTCATCGCGATGGGGACGACGCGAGCGGAGAGGTAGAAAAACTTCCGCTTCCAAGAACGAAGACTACGCTCAGTAGCGCAGATCTTCAACCCCTTGATCCGAGTAACAAGGGTATACCAGCCCTGGATGCACCTCCAGGTGTAGAAGGTCATCAGACGGTCGAAGCGGGGCTCAATGTCCAAAATACGGCACACCAATTCGAAATAGCGAACTTTAGCAATCGCCATTGGGTGCACCTCCGTCAAATGAACACCGTGTTTCTCCAGAACACGGTACACGAACTTCGTTAATGGGAATCTTAGATTCCCATATAGGAAGAACGAAGCGTAAACCCCTATCTTGCCCTTAGGGGCATCGTACACCTTCTGGTTGGGCTCCGGAAACTCTGGCTCATACGGCTCCAGCATGAACTTGTTGACGATGTAATGGTATACATCGACAGAAAGAGTACACTGGCAATCGCCAGCAGTACTCTTATCGTCCTTATCGGACGTAGACGTCGGGTTCTCGAGGTAAACGTCAGACTCCTCGACGTTAACCTCAGGATCATGAGTAGAAGACATTTTTTAAATGTTAAAGAAAGCGGTTTCAGGAGAATGCTCGCCGGAAAAGATGAGTATTCGCCGGAAATTGCTTAAAAGGAAAAGAAGAGTGAAGTGAAGGTATGGGATGAGATACACCCTCTCCCCCCTTATATACTCATCGCAATGAATGCGATGAATTTAATGCGGAGGAGAGAGAGAGCGCAGGTGCAATGAAACGGCGACACGTGTGGATAAAGCAAGCTGGCAACAGGTGTCGGAATGGCGCGTGACATGAAACTCGCGCCCACGCGCCTGAAAAAGTGTCCTGATTGACCACATGCTGTCACGTCGTCATAACTTCCTGCACGTCCTGAAACCGTCAGAAGACGCCAACGTCCCTTCAACCGTTTGAACTGTCCTTATCCTTTCACCAACTCTCCGAATTCCAAAAAGATTCAAAAAGATTCAAAAATAAGAGGGAATATACCCCCCTTACCTTGGAAAACAAGAAACCGTAAGACAAGTGCGGGTACAGTGTCAAGGCGAAACCCTTCACATACTTAGCACCTGCAGGGAATTGAAACCAAGAAGGATCTTATGGGCCATGCTTGCGGAAAGAGAAATAGCACCCCCGCATGGCGGGAACGTTGAGAACTAGATTGTTTGAAGCTTCAAGGTGGAATTGGTTGTTTAACATAACTGATCACTATGTCAAACTACCAAAACCTCGTGGAGAATCTACACAAGTGAAACTCAACGCTCCCGACTTGCTAGGAGGTTACACACCTACCCGCATCATACCCAAAGATCAGGCAGGAAAGTCGGGAATTTCTGCAAGTGACATTAGGAAAACTGCGGGAAGAATCCCCACGGAAAACCTTAAAAAACGAAAAACCCTTTTCAAAACCCCTTGCTTAAAGTCCAAAAGTTCCCCTCATTAACAATTCACGAGAAGAACAATGGACTGGGGGGACTTGAATAGGTAGGTCCCAGCAAAGCCATGTTGGACCCGCAAGACTCACCTTGAAGAGGGACGTCTGCGCAAAGACCAACTGGATCCGCAGGACCCACCATGCTCACAGAAATGAAGACCTTACACGCAGTAAGCCAGCTGTTCTCGCAGGAAAGCCTCCCTTGGTAAAGTACACTGCCTGTTCCCGCAACTGCAGATACAAGCCAAGAAGGAGGGCTACCCGCACTAACAGTAAGGCTACACGCATAAGGCACTAACTCTTATACTTCAGTAATGTCACCTGAAGAAGGAATGAGCAGGGCGGGAATATTCCCGCCCAAAAGAGCCAGTCTGTACGCTTCTAGAAGATCTTTTGTACTATACCTACCAAGGTATGGACAAATAGACAAGATCTGGCAAAAGCAACCCATGAACCAATCACAGGGTGACAGCTCACCGACAATAGTACGAGGAGCAGCACGCTCCAGTACAAAATGTCACTATCAGCCGCTGCCTACCCACCAACTCCCATCGTGGCACGAACATAGCTCGTAGTTGGTGGAAAAGGAATATTATACAGCTGGCCGTACCTGCTTGGAAACCTACCTTCGGCTATAAATACTCCAACACCTTGGAACGGTATCATCATCTTATCTTCTCTCTAGCTATTTCTCTCTATATACACTTATATTCAGAGCAATCTAGTCTGATTCTCACGCCGGAGGGTGGTCACAAGGAGGAACCCCCCCTTCTCAGTGACGAGCTCACGGTGTCTGTTTTGCAGGTCGAGAAGAATAACCATCTTTGCTGGACCTAACCCTCGTGGGAAACATCTACTTAACCCCCAGATTATCCTTAATCTGCCGGGGCCATTTAGTGTTTCTTCAGACATGAAAACGATCATTTAAAATAATAAGATTATTATAATAGGCTTTTCGGTGTAGAGGAAACCCAAGGGGGCTAAGCACAAAATTATCCTTTTTTATTGCCCAATCAGACGGACGATGAAACTTACAAGACGCCCCAAACTTACAATCACCAGTTTAATTGTAGTATTGACATTCAGGTTAACGATTAACCAGGTCTTTTTGGAAATATCTTTACTGTTTGACCACTACTTAATGGCCAGGTGTCAATGGTCAATACTGTGCTGCAAAAGACATGTTGAAAGTATTTACTCCATATACAGAAGATTAGGCACCCAGAGACAAAACTGGGCTCACATGTCCCTGCAACTCATAAATTTTAGCACGATAAATAAACATATGAGTGTGAGTTGCAAAACAATAATATTTCTTACCCTAAAAAATCTACTGCATAGCCATACTGATGAAAAATCATCATTCAGACGTGAAGCTAAACTTTTATAATAAATTAGTAAATAGTTGTTACATGTAGAAGACAAATCCACAATCTTGTACACCCCTTCCTTGCCCTAATCACCAGACATCATATTCGAATTTGATTTCCAATGGAATGGAAATTGATTAGATTACCTAGGATAAAAAGGCTGGGCAGATAACTACTCCTATCCATATACACTTTAGCCCTAATAGGATGATACAACCATAGATACGTTAGATATGGTCACAATCGATTTATCCTAATTAATTAAAAGAATACGTTAGATGGAATCGTACCTGGAAGATGCCTTAAAACTCGATTAGGGTTTTAAATCAAAGTGGTCTTGAAGGAACAGTTACATGACGAGCATGATGTTGGGAACGAATGAACGGTTTATTGCTTATCCAATGATATCTTAGGATGAATAAATATGAACAAGAGAGTTGAAGTTCAAGGACACAGGGGCACAACTCAGAGAGTGATTTGGGAAGTGTTATGACCTGTGTAATAACTATTCGCGTCAAACCTGGCTAAATTAATGAGAGCTTCCTATTTACAAATAAAACAATATGGTGACTCTATATAGGGTGGGGAACAACCAAAGCATGACACGTATGATTATTAGGTAGACAATTATATAAATAGTTAGATTATATATATATATATGTGTGTGTGTGTGTAAAATTAAAACACTTGAAAAATAAACTAGTTGGCTCGAAAAGTCATGAGTTGGCTCGTGCTCAACATGTCAGATCGTTAAGATAAACGAGACGATCCGTCTTGGCTTGGTTAGTAGAGATTCAAACTCGAGCCCTGTAAATGGTTCGATTCGACTCGTTTACAGCACTAATCCAATCTACCACTGATTGCAACGCTATCTTTTTCAAAAACAAAAATGACTTGTATGTTTAGTTTTCAAAAAGTTTATTACACCTAAAAAATCTATCTATTCTAATAAATAACTACCGATTTTTGCCACTTGTCACTTTCATAGCCATCTTCACCTTTTTTTTCAACATTTCAACATATGATCCTTGTATTTTAAGTTATTTTAATATATGAATTCAAGTTTATTTTTATTAAATGTAAATCATATTCGATTCATTCATTAATATTAATAGTGAAAGATAAGAAAACAAGGAAATCTCAAAATTGAAGTTGCAGACCTATTAGAACAAATTTTAAAATCATTGGTAATTAAAATTATAGCAAACTATAACTTGTTTTTAAACTGGGATTTGAGCAGTAGTGCATAATTTTTTACATAAGATTAGTTTCAAATTTGGATTTAAAATTTTTTTCATATGTATTTGCACTCAATAAATATGTATTTTCTTAATTTCTCCAAACATTTTATATAAATATTGCAAACATGAAGAATCTATCTATCTATCTATCTATCTATCTATTCTAATAAATAACTACCCATTTTTGCTACTTGTCACTCTCATAGCCATCTTCACCTTTTTTTTCAACATTTCAACATATGATCCTTATATTTTAAGTTATTTCAATATATGAATTCAAGTTTATTTTTATTAAATCTACATCATATTCAATTCATTCATTAATATTAATAGTGAAAGATAAGAAAACAAGGAAATCTCAAAACTGAAGTTGCATATCTATTAGAACAAATTTTAAAATCATGGGTAATTAAAATCATAGCAAACTATAACTTGTTTTTAAATTGAGATTGGAGTAGTAGTGCATAATTTTTTACTTAAGATTAGTGTCAAATTTGGATTTAGAATTTTCTCATATGTATTTGAACTAAAAAAATATGTATTTTCTTAATTTCTCTAAACATTTTATATAAATATTGCAAACATGAAGAATCTATCTATCTATCTATCTATTTATTCTAATAAATAACTACCCATTTTTGTCACTTGTCACTCTCATAACCATCTTCACCTTTTTTTCAACATTTCAACATATGATCCTTATATTTTAAGTTATTTCAATATATGAATTCAAGTTTATTTTTATTAAATGTACATCATATGTACATCATATTCAATTCGTTCATTAATATTAATAGTGAAAGATAAGAAAACAAGGAAATCTCAAAACTTAAGTTGAAGATCTATTAGAAGAAACTTTAAAATCATAGTAATTAAAATCATAGCAAACTATAACTTGTTTTTAAATTGAGATTGGAGCAGTAGTGCATAAATTTTTACATAAGATTAGTTTCAAATTTGGATTTAGAATTTTCTCATATGTATTTGAACTAAAAAAATATGTATTTTCTTAATTTCTCCAAACATTTTATATAAATATTGCAAACATGAAGAATACATATTATATATATCTTGGTGTTTAGCATTAAGTTATTGAAGTTGAATATTATAATTATAATCCATATGAATAACGATTTACTATATGAACTATCTATCATTTATTTATATAATTTTTTTGTGTAGTATAAATGGTTAGCAACAAGAAGATCAATATTAAGTTTTCAATAAATTTCTTTCATAACTCAGACAAAATGTTCCAGAAACATATATTTATGATTTGATTTATACTTTTTTTATACATTCAAATATATTTAATTTAATGTCTTATAAGACAAATTACTTAATTAAAAACATTCAAATTTTTAAAACAAAAAATATGTTTCAATCCCTTTCCACTATTTTCGCTTTTCAAAAAATCATTTAGGATATGGAAACTTAGACTATCGTTTTCATCAGTTATTTACATCGTTTCAATATTATATTAACTTAGTAATTTTATTTTTATACAAATACAAAGATTTGAGGTTATGTTAGTGTTACATGTTGGTTAATACATAATTAAAGTGTCCATTAAAGTTTATATTCAAAATAATAAAGCTATCACAATTTTACTTTTTAAAAGTTACTGTTAGTTGAACATGACTTAAAGGTTATCATTTCTTTGTCATTTTCTGCTCATATGAAATGAAACAAATCATTTTTTATATTTAAATTTTGGGTATTATATGTTACTTGATTATACAATTGTTAGTTTTAATATATAAAATTAATTAGAATTTGTCATATGCAGTATATTAATTACAACAAATAATTTATCATGATTAATCAATTTCAGATTCTGAAGACTCTAAGGATGGTTACATCATCAAAGTTCAGGTAATCTGTTTTTTTGAATAATCATGTTTTTTTGGATAAACATGAGCGGATGATCTCAAATGAAATCATATATATTAATTGATCAAAAGATATGACATTTTATGCGTATGAATATTTTTTTTTGTTAGTATCATGGATATATATTATCATTTCTCTAGGGTCGCGATATGTACTTGAATAACCTTATTTTTCACACAGATAACTATACATGGCTATATCAAGAGCTATAAGCAGACATATATGTTACCTTAATGTAAGGCCCCGTTACCGGTAGCCCTACTTTAACGTTGGATTTACTCAAAAACGCAGTTCTAAATATCAGAGTTAATAAAAACTTTCGCTGAATAATAAAACTTCAACCATAACATTTTACATAACCATCAAATCATGTCTTATAAAACATTCGTAGACAATTAAAACAAAACATAGTCTTTAAAACATCACAACATTTCTTCGAGATGCCAGTATCTTCGATTCCATGCCATGTGTCTTCAGTCACGCGAGATGCCTCAACCTATTTGCCTGCGTGCATACTAAAAGTCAGCTACGCTGAGTGAGTTCTAGTTAATCACATAACTTACTTTTCATACACATATACGTGCCCGAAGGTACGCATTACATACATATCAAGATCAACATTCGTCAATATACATTCATATCTATCCATTCATTATAAAGGGGGTTTCACCCTACATACCTCGGATATTATTAGGGTCCGGTACCCTCCATCCTCGGATATTATTAGGGTCCGGTCACCCTTCATCCTCGGATATTATTAGGGTCTGGTCACCCTTCATCCTCGGATATTATTAGGGTCCGGTACCCTTCATCCTCGGATATTATTAGGGTCCGGTACCCTTCATCCTCGGATATTATTAGGGTCCGGTACCCTTCATCCTCGGATATTATTAGGGACCGGTACCCTTTCTTCCATAGCTTCATACTATACCTGTCCTTAAATACTTTTTCTGACAATACGTGCAATCTCCGAAGAGCGTTCACGTACCATTAACATATCATATGTACATTATGCATACATCATAAATATTCATACATGCATCTTATCTTACATCATACATAGCAATCACGTCTTTAGCCACCACCTGACGGAACATGCAATATCCGAAGATCGTTCACGCACCGTCAAGCAATCATCATACATAAATCATACAAGGTATACACTTACCACTTAAAGTAAGTGTATTAACTATCACATCGAGTATGCACACAGTCCCGAAAACATAACAAGGAAGTGGGGCTAGAAACTCACCTCAATGCGGTTGCGTTCACCGTTTACGGTTATTCCCCTCTTGAGCTGTGCACGATTAACTGTATAATAATTATACGTATTAATAGACTATCACTACACATATTGTCTTTCTAGTTTAATTATTACCCTCAACGAACGAGGGTCTGGGGGCAGCGGGGTTCTAGGGGCGGCAGCCCTTAGCGGGGTCTAAGGGGCAGAGCCCCTAGCTGGGGTTAAGCTGCCAGGTCAGCTTGGAAAAATTTTATTTTCATTAACTGTCTTAACACATTTTCCATTAAGATTTTGAATCATTAAATAATTTGCTACTTAAAGTCCAAGGGCTTCTTTGTAATTAAATCATTCTTTTCTAAGTCCAGGGACCATTTCTGCCATTCTGGTAAACTTCAAGTTCGCTACTGGGTTCTTTAACGAATTGGTTTGTCATAACAAATTGGACCTTATGACGAATTGGCCCCTTTTAACGAATTGGACTTCATAGCGAACTGAACCTTTATAACGAACTGAACCCTTAACGAATCAGTCCATATAGCGAACCAGTCCACATAGCGAATTAGTCCAGGTAACGAATTGGACCTTCTAATTCGTTATCTCCTTCACGAATGACTATAACGAATTGGGGGTCAATTCGTTATCTTTTCCTTAACGAAACTGGACGCGAACTAAGGCTAGTTCGCTATGCTTTCTTTAGCGAATCACTTGGCGAATCACCCCTGGTTCGTTAACGAAGCAGGGTTAGGGTTTGTCAGAGAATGTCAGAAACATTCTCTGACATACTTAAAATACTCAGCCGACTTTTCGGGCGCCGCCGCCGGAAAGCCGCCGGAAAACCGCGAACACGCCGGAAAACGAGTTTTAACTCGTTTTTCACCGTTTTTCGCCCCGTTCGGTCCAGATCTGAGCTAGGGTTACCCCTAAGCTCATCATAGGTTCGGTTTATACCCGATTCCACCCGGATCTCGTGACTTAAACGGTTTAACGGTGTCGACTCGTCGTTTCGTGACTATATCTAACGGGTTTAATCTAAAACAACATCATACTATTATTACCTCGGGTCGGTTCTCGGTTTCCTTCTTGGTTTCGGTTTAGATAGGGAGAGAACTAGAGATAAAGCTTAAGTGTGTGTTTTGGTGGTGTATGAAATATGTGTGAAATGAGGAATAAGTGGAGATTAAGGGTTTATATATTTATGGATCATGGGCTTAAGCCCATGGTCTTTCCTTCTTTCTTTCATAACCCAAGTCCATAACCCATATTCATTTACCCAACACTAGCCCATCTCGTATTCTATTTATCTAAACCGATAACGACCCACTATAAAATAACGAAATTTATTTTATTATAATAACCAAAAGTAGGATGTTACACTTAACAAGCGTTACAAACATACATGGACTAAAGATTTTGATTTTTGATAAACAATGTATACCAACCAATACAATCACAAATGTAATTTATAAGAACAGTTTTGCTTATTTGTAACATATTTGTGTAATCTTATTTATGTAATTTATGTAATTTTTATATAAATTGTATTAACAATAAATGGATTATTTTGTTGACTGTAATTCACTTCATAGTTAAAGTTTAAAATTTTTATCAATTACCCGTGTAATACACAGGCCTCAAACTAGTAATGACATATACACTTACATGGTAGCAGTCATTAAATAAACACTTGGACTTATTCATAATAATACTCAGTCTACACACACTAGAATATATACTCAAGTCTCCACGAAATATGTTTTGTACAAATTCAGTATCCACGATATAACAATTGCTTTGGTTCGCATCACTTCTCTGGCGACATCTCCACGACACACCACTTCTCGCATCACCAAATATCCGGCGACGATAGCCTCTCATCACCAAATCTCCGGTGACGTTAACTTCTCAGATTAATACGAATTGAAATTAGGTTTAACTGTACGATTGAGTTAAATTTTTTTTACTTACGTTTTATTGTAATACGCACTGAATAGTGATTATGCGATTGAGCTGAACTATCATGAGTTGTGATTGAGCTGTTAGTTGAGATAGGTTAACTATATGATTGAGCTGTTAGGTTATTGTTTAACTCAATTATTAGATCAATCTATTGCTGTTAGTTAGTTCTTAGTTCTTAATTGACTGATCATTGTAATCGATTATTGAATCAATCAATTATTGTTAGGTTTAATATGCTAGTAAATGATACGGTGTAGCATTGTGAATAATATCGAGGAATTGATACTCGAAGGTAATGTTTTTGAAGAGGGTACGATCAATTCTTGTGTAATTGCTTGTTTACTGAGTGTTTCTCAAGGTAAATCTGTAAGGTGTAGATACGGTCAAACAGTCTGTTTAATAATTAATATGCTAGTAGTGATATTCATATGACAAAATGGCAAAATTCGTCCTTTATGTTTGCATCAATTTTCAATGGTCGTCCTTTACAAACATGAATGCCATAAAACATCCTTTATGTTTAAAAACCCTATCACGTTATGTTCTTTGTCTCTAACCCAGTTAATTTTTGTCGTTAAGTTTAGTCATGTGCAAGTCACATGAGGGTATTTTTGTAATTTTGCATATTTGTTTAAATGTTTGATAATTAAAACTAAAGAAATAGATATATTTCTCTTCTCTCTTTACTCCCTCTTTCTTTACAGCATATAACCATCGCCACACCTGCAACCACAGCCACCTACACGGTGGTTCCCCCAAATCCGATCTGAAACACCACTTGATTATCTGTCTCTAGAAAACTAAACCGCCGACCGTCACACCTTCGCCGACCGTCACAGCCACCTACACGGTGGTTCCCCCAAACCCGATCTGAAACACCACTTGATTATCTGTCTCTAGAAAACTAAACCGCCGACCGTCACACCTTCGCCGACCGTCACAGCCACCTACATGGTGGTTCCCCCAAACCTGATCTGAAACACTCTTGTGCAGATCTGAAACAAATCGCATCTAAACATTTCATCATGGTTGGTTTGGTGGCGGTTTGGTGTAAGTGAACGGAAAGTTGACCGGTGTGGGTGAACGGAAAAGCAGATCCGCCGTAACCTCATCCGCGATTACGGCTGCAACTCCCCTAGGGTTAACAAGATTTACTTCTCAACTATTCCCTCTCTATTTTGTGATGTGATTTTGAAATTGGTGGTCGGAAAACATGATTTTGAACGAATAGGGTGGTTTTTGTTGAAGAAGATGAAGATGTGGTGGTGGGTTTTATGGTGAAGCTGATAAAGTTATTGATTTGCAAGAAGAGTCACTGAAGATGATACTAGTGGAGTCTCTCAAGATGGTGGCGGTGGTGGAGTAACCGGAGATGGTGGTAGAGTCATCGAAGATGATTGCGATTGTGTGGCGGTGGCATTTGATGTAAAGAGAGTAAAATGAGAGAGATGAAGAGAGATGAATGGATGTAGAATAAAGAGAGAGAAAGTGTTTTAATTTTATGTTTTAAAATATATCATTTTCTTTATTTTTAATTATTAAACAAATATGCAAAATTATAAAGATACCCTCATGTGGCTTGCACATGACTAAACTTAATGACAAAAATTAACCGGGTTAGAGCCAAAGGACATAACGTGATAGGATTTTTAAACATAAAGGATGTTTTATGGCATTCATGTTTGTAAAGGACGACCATTGAAAATTGATGCAAACATAAATGACGAGTTTTGCCATTTTGTCTATTTATATTACATGTTTCTAATGTTTTTTTAATGGATAGTATGGGTAAATGTAAGAGGCTATGTATAATTTCTAGTGACTTGGAAGAGACCATTGAAGAAAATGTTGTAGATAATGAGCGATATGAAACTCAAGGTGTTCATACAAGTGAAATGCAAGGTGATCAATTAGATTATGAAGAATTTCGGTCTACAAATGAACAAGGTACCGATTTAACCTAATTTGACCATGTAAATCTATGTACACTAGTGGTACACTTTATATAGTGGTTGTAATTCAATATTCTAAAATTGCCCATGTACATCTCTTGCTATATTATAACTAATTTTTGTGTATATGAGTGCATTGTAGATGTATGTGTATCTGTATGATGTTTCATTTCATATATCATGTGTAACTTAGTTTAAAATTTTTATTAGAAATTGAGCTTCAGGTTATTGAAATGTGGTTTTGAGTATTTGACTCGTATCAATATGAGCAGATATATGCTCTAATTCATTATTCCAAAATTTCCCATGTACACTGGGTTATAATAATGTTTATTTAGGTGTAGGTAGGTATTGATCATTAGCTAGTTAAGATTTCTTTGACGTATATTAATTTTCTTGTACTTACAATACAATAGCAAAATATATCTTATGTTCATATTCGTAGTTTTATTAAATCATACATGTTTCTTTTCGAAAGTAAATGGTGATTTATGGTTCTTATATGTTTCAATACATGTCACTAGTTTGCTATCTTCTAGCTAATTTTTGTGAAAAAATATATTTTCCTTTTTATAATTATCAAAAGTTATATAAAATCTTGTAAATTATTAAATTTTTATAAGGTCTTATTGATAAAACTTGATTATTAGAACTTTATATTTAAATTCCAGTTCTTATGAATTCCAACGAATTCCTTGAAAAAAACACGAAATTAGTTTGTTGAACTAATCTTTTTCCAGGTTATAGAAAATATATAGGCTATTTTTTCCAGTTTACACTTTCGGGTTTCGATTGATTCGGTTCAGTTATTTTTTGTCTGGTTGTATCATATAAATGGTATTGATTTGGTTGAATTTTATAAGTCTTTAAAATCTTATTTTTAGGCAATGGAAAAACCATATATTTTGGTTGCTAGTAGGGGTGTAAATGAGCTGATCTGAGCTCGAGCTCGTCTCGCTAACTGGCTCAAGCTTGACAAGTGAACATTTGTTGGGCTTGGGCTCATTTATTAAACAAGCTTGTTTTTAAGCTCTATCTCGGGCTCTTAAGCTGACTTGCAAAAGGTTTTATTAACATTACTAGGATAGTACCCGTGTTACACACAGGTTGAAAATAGATAAATAACAAAATCAATATAGACAACCATAAATTTTCATAAATAGATAACCATATATTAACATTAAGATGGCCTAAACAAAATATTAGAGAGTAACATTGTTTACATAAAAAGTTAATAGTAATGCAAACTTGTCTATATTAGCAAAGTCATGAAAATATTTAAACAGTATTATCTTAGTATGAACTTCAAAATTTTCTGTCTAATTGAGTCCCCGATTAGTTATTAAACTGTATTATCTAATTTCAACCAGTGTTTAACATACCAACCTGATTAAGTATTAAACTAAAATGCTAATGTATGTCATAATGAGTTTACGTTAACATTAATATCTAGAAGATTATGTAAAACTAAAAACAAAATATGCGAATGTAATTATTACCATAAAAATATAGACAATTATAAAATTTCACAAAAAAACAGTTAGAAAATCATAAAATTTAACACAACTTTATAACCGTAATCTTAAGAATTCAGATGTTTTTTAAAAAAAATGCAACAAACTGGTCATCAAAATCATAATATTTTTTCACTGTCATATTAAACAAACACACATTATAAACATAACTTAGTAACAAAACTATTGATTATTTAGTTTGTATTAATACAAGCTTAATACTAAAACAAACTAAATATACACATAAAAAGGAGGGACCAAAAGAAGATCTAAACATTTCGAAGTCAAATTTACCAACCATCAACTTCTTCAAAATTTCACCACAAAAAGCAAATTACATTCACAACCTGACAAACAAAATAAACGATTATGGAAGTTTATTGTACGTTTTTGAAAGTTTATAATTATGAACTAAACTAATAACTTAAACAGAAAACACAAAGTAAACAATGAAAGTAAAAATTTAGAGTAATCAACTACATAACTAAGTTATTGAATAAGTGTTACCTTAAATTTAATCTTCAGATTTCAAAGAGTTTAGATATCCTCAAAATTTGACTCATAGTTCTCACACTCTAACAACCATTTTACCTTCTCATTAACTTTATTATCCAAATCCAAATTTGCCATTTCTTTTCTAACATTAGCAAGCTTCAAGTGATTCAAATCTCTTAAAAGAAACATATCATTAGATTCTAATATTGATTTAGGATAGTACCCGTGTTACACACGGTGGAACGTATTTAAAACGTAATATATATGTAACATCATATAAATTTAATGGAATGCAAATGTTGTACTTATAAAGAAATGGTATTTTTACATGAATTATAAGACATCATAACTTATTTAAATCAAATACAAAAACATACAAAGACTAACAAAGATAAATGAAAAGTTAAAATATTTTATAACTTATACCATCAGTACAATAATAAGCAAACAAAGGAAATTAGTCTCCAAATCAATCAAACAATTCTACAATGTTGATTCAACAAAATTTCTATTTCAATGTTGATTCAAAAGATAAACTTTATTTAAGACATTTATTACACATCAATAACTGTAATGTTTATTATTCTAAGATAATACCCATGTTTATTTACACATCAATTTTAACATTTATTGCACATCAATGTTAAAAGATAAACAATATATAAGGCATTTCTTTTTATAAGTATATTAAAGAAATATGTTATAAAACAAACTATTATGACAATCAAAAACCTAAATTTAGTCTTTCATAATATTATAATTAATTGATCTTTAAAATAAAGTCTTAATTAGTATTCAATAACATGTTAATTTTAATTCAAGTGTGTTTGACATATAGTTGATTCCTAATATATATTATTCAGGAATTAGCCAAAGCCTTCTCATCCAATTTTTATAACTTTTTTGTGGATAAATTATGTTAAATAATTATTGAATACATATAATAATAAAAATTTCCGTCCAAAAACAAAAGCATTTTGCTTTAGAACATGAAAACAAAGCAAACCATGCAATCTGATTAAGTATAAAACGAAAATGTTATTGTATGTCATAATGAGTTTATGTTAACATTAATATCTAAAGTTTTATGTAAAACTAAAAACAAAATGTGTGAATGTAACAATTACCATATAAATATAGACAATTATAAAATTTCATAAGAAAATATTTTAGAAAATCATAAAATTTAACATAATGTAACATCCCAATTTTCGAATAATAAATATTTTATATTGACTCGTTATGACGGAAAAGCTACTTGAGTTAGTAAATAAGTAAAATAATAATAAAGAGAGAAAGATAAGTAAGCTAATTAGATGGATTAAGCATGGACTAAAAAGGAAAGATGGGCCTTAGGTCCATGGGCTTAAGGGAGTATAAATACCCCTTAAGCCCTAAGTCTTTCCATTTTTATCCATCTTATTCTCTCTCTACACCTAAAACACACACTTAAGCCTAAGAACACCTCCTTAGCCGCCTGCCGCCATCCATATCCACAACCAAGCATCGTGACTAAGGATCTTCAATCATACAAGCAAGATATCAAGTCCAAGATCATAAATCAAGCAAAACCATAACTTAGAAACATCAAAAGGTATGTTTTCTATGATTAAAGGTTACGTTTTTATGAATGTTTTGCCATGAAACTTGCCCCTTGAGTAGATTGGGTCTAGATGCTTCATAAAAATACAAACTTGATGACTAAAATGGACATAGCGAGCTTAAGGTTATGAACGGTTCGTCAAGTAAACCCTAGATCTAGCCTAAAGGATTTATGCCTAAAGGTTCAAACTTTACACCTAAAATGGACTAGATCTTGATGAAGGATTACTAACGAGTGTAAAACGGTTATGAGTGATGATAATAGAGGGTGAAAAGTTCATGATTTGAACCTTAGAACAGTAACTGGGCAGGGTAGAAACATAAAAATGGAATGATGAGTTGAACTGGGTGTTCTCGGCCAAGATTGAGGGACCTCGGCCAACCCATGTCCTCAGCCAGACACGGGATCTCGGTCAACGAAAGTTCTCGGTCAACGAGAGTTCTCGGTGACCTGGGTTCTCGGTGACTGGGGTTCTCGGTCAACATGAGATCTCGGTCAAACCTGAGTTCTTGGTCAGATCAGTGTTCTCGGCCATCTCTGTTCTCTGTTTGGATTTGGGCCTGAGTCCAGTTGAGCCCAGATACCATAATGGACAGTTGGGCCTGAATCAGCTAGTCCACATGAAGCTAAGCCCATATCCAATTTAGCCAAACTAGCCCATTATCTTGAGCTTAACTAGACAAGCCCAACTTAGAAAATAATTCAAAATGATAATAGAAAATGTGTTAAGACAGTTAACCCCAGCCAGGGGCTCTGCCCCTTGGACCCCGCTAGGGGCTGCCGTCCCTAGAACCCCGCTGCCAGGGGCGTTGCCCCCGGACCCCCGTTCGTTGAGGGCAATAATTAAACTAGAAAAACTATATGGATAGTGATAGTTAAATTGATACGTATAATTGTTATACAGTTAGTCGTGCACAGCTCAAGAAAGGGATAACCATAAACGGTGAACGTAACCGCATTCAGGTGAGTTTCTAGCCCCATTTCCTTGTTATGTTTTCGGGGTTGTGTGCATACTCAATGTGATAGTTAATACACTTACCTTAATTGGTAAGTGTATGCCATGTATGATTTAGGTGATAGATATAATGTTATGATTGTGAATGAAAGCTTGTCGGTACGCGAACGATCTTCGGATATTGCACGTATCGACAAGGGAGGTACGCTTATGAAAGATGCATGTGGATGATATATATGTGTATAAAACATGAGTATGTAATAACGATTAAAGGGAGTATATGTATGTTACGGGTATGAAAAGACAGTATGTACAAAGATGAAGAAGTAAGGGATCAGACCCTAATAATATCTGAGATAGAGAAGAAAGGGATCAGACCCTAATAATATCTGAGATAGAGAAGTAAAAAGGGATCAGACCCTAATAATATCTGAGATAGAGAAGTAAAAAGGGATAAGACCCTAATAATATCTGAGATAGACAAGAAATGGATCAGACCCTAAAAATATCTGAGATAGACAAAGGAAAGAGGGATCAGACCCTAATAATATCTGAGATAGAAAAGAAAATGGATCAGACCCTAATAATATCTGAGATAGAACGGACAGTAAACATAAAGTATGAAAGTAATTTAGTATGTACGTATGTATGAAAGTATGAAATGAAAGTAAATTAGTAAAGTAATTATTATGTATCTTCGGATGCATGATTGAAGGTAAGTGTAGGTATTGTATGATGTATGATTAACTAGAACTCACTCAGCGTAGCTGACTTTTAGTATGCACGCAGGTGAGTAGGATGCGACAGCTGGCATGAGCGGGACACATGGCAGAAGAATAAAAGCCTAGCATCTGAAGACCTGCTATGTTTTATAAGTTATGTTTGATTTTGGAAAGACAAAGTGAATGTTTTAAGACATGTTTATGATTTGATAAGTAATGTCTTATGAAAGTTTTTGTATTCCATGTATGTTTTTATTAACTCTGATAAATAGAACTATGTTGATGAGTAATTCCAACGTCCAAATGTGAGGAACCGGTATCGGGGCTTTACACATAACTTTATAACCACAATCTTAAAAATTCAGATGTTTTTAAAAAAATGCACCAAACTGATCAACAAAATCATAACATTTTTTCACTATCATATTAAACAAACACACATATTAAACATAAGTTAGGATAATGCCCATGTTACACACGGTGGAACATATTTAAAAACTTAAGATATATGTAACATCATATAAATTTAATGAAATGAGAATGTTGTACTTATAAATAAATGATAATTTTACATGAATTATAAGATATCATAATTTTTCAATATTCATTCCTTAAATAAAAATAATATTTTTAATAAGCATTACTAAATATTTAAAGTTATTATGATTTTAATGTCACATTCAACTAAATCTATTAATATATTTATTTCTAAATGTCAAAATAATATATATATATATATATATATATATATATCTAACTAAATATCAAATTCAGATTCTCACCATTTACATGACATTTAGAAAAATATGTTATACAGTTTGACTTTCAGCATTGCTCAAAAACCGAATTTGAATAAATATACTAATTAATTCTACTAATATGTTAATTTAAAAAAATATAAAAATAAAAATCAAATCGGTTAATTTGAAAACTTCAAAAAATTATGGAAAGATTTTAAAATTGGTTTAAAATTATGGAAAGTATTAAAACCTTTAAAACTTTGTTGAAAGATTGGTCAAATTCTGAATTTAAAATAGGTTTAAATATGTTATATATATTAAGCATAAATTAAAGATATTATTTAAAAATGGAAATATATAAATGTACATTTTCTTATTAAATTTTTCTAATTAAACTTTGAAGTTACATATATTAAATTGAAGATTATGGCTGAATTTATGAATAATAAAAAATTATCAAAACAATAAACTTGTGTTCTGTTATTTTTACTAAATAATATAGAGATAATTACAAAGGTTAATGACATATAACAAAAATAAAAATCAAATCAGTTCTAATTTTACTAATTAATATTACTAATTTAAAAATAGTTACAAAAATTAAAATCAAATTGGTTAATTTGAAAAAAAAATAAAATAGAGATAATTTCTTTTACTAAATAATATAGAGATAATTACAAAAGTTAATGCCAATCTTCATTACATTTGGTGATATTTTGTCCTTTAAATGTCACATTTTGAGAAGTTGTGAATTTCTGACCGAATTATTTAGAAAACTCTTTTTCCTTATGGGAATAATGTAAATAAATTAAGAAACCATTCCATGTTCACAAATAGTTATTTTACAAAAAAAAATATATATATATATATAAAAACAATAATATAAGAACTTGTAAAATATATACTTAATTTTTCCTTATGGGAATAAATAATCGTTATTATTGATATCTAGATTAGAGTCCGTGTTACACACGGTTGAAAATATAAAAACAATAACATAAGAACTTGCAAAATATATACTTAATTTTTCAAACACGGGACATAGTTCAATATGGTTCCAAATGATAGTATTTGAAATAACAATATATTTCAGACCCGGGTAATATTTAAAACGAAAGTACGAAATAATTCGTAGTAGTTGTAGAGATTATAATGTTGGATTTAAAATTGAAATAGATTGGAAGATAATTTTGAATTTCGATTTGTTAATTTAAAGTCTATAACTTACTTTTGTAAAGTTCATATAAAGGTTGAAAATTATACCAAATCATTATTAATTATCATTAATATAAAATAAAGTCTAAATCATATACCAAAGATGTATATATTTACTGGAAAGTTAATTTGAATTTGAATTGGGGGAATAAATTTAAATTACTTATCGTGAATATTGTAAATTGTAAACCCATCTCTAACATTTGGCAACTATTGTAAATTATTGTAAATAATAACGAACTTGTTAGAATATAATATTAGAATATAATTCTATAAGATAAATATATATAATAACGAACTTGTAAAGTATAATTTTAATAATGTCTAAATTAAACATAATGTGAATGAGACATTTTTGTAATTTATGAAAATGCGGTCCTTAACACTATAGTAAAAATTTTAATGTATATTGTATATTGTATACGGTCCTTAACTTATTAATCTTTATAAATACAATTAGATTGACTTGTTTAAGTGTAACAATATAGTCAAAATTTAAATGTATATAAAATAATATATTTTAGTCAAATTATTATTATTAATATGGACCATAATTATAAATTAATGGTTAATCATATACCAAAAATGTTTAGAATTACCAAATTCAAAGCATTGAATTTGGTATAAATTAATTACTTATGTTAGTCATACATATATAGAAACAATTATGTTGACAAACAATTATTATCGAGAATAAATAGAAATTCAAATTTAAATAATGTACTAAAAATGTAGAGCAATACCATAGAGAAATTCAAGATCTTCATTTACTTATTTATGTAAATTAGTAAACTTATTATTATCTACCGATTATTGAGAATTAATTTTAGAGAACTTATTGTTATGTAAATTATGGATAATTAATTTTAAATTAATTTTTATGATATACCAAAACTATATACTATTACGGTAAACAAAAATAAAGAATTGAAGTTATGAGTTGTTTTAACATTTAGAACGAATTTGGAAGTTGTAATAGTATGAACGGTAACTTGTAAATCGGAAACATGTCGATATATATTCCATGTAAATGTTGGTCAAACCATTATTATGAACATTAATTAGAAATTCAAATTTATGGTAACTTATTATTATGTAAATTATGTATAATTAAACTTTATAAATTATGGGATAATTATTATGGGATAATTAAAGTATTAAAGTATATAAATTATAATAAGGAAAGTTATTTAAGCAATTATGGAAAGTCAAATTATGGGATAATTATGATGTTAATTCGGTTATTTAAACAATTAAGGAAAGTCAAACTAAATAATTGTATTAATGGGATAATTAAATATGTATTTTATTAACACACGCCGGAAAAATACATCTCCGATATACATGAACAAATTAATGAAAATGAATATACATGACTATTCAAAAAATAAATATACATCAATATAAAAAAATACATCTTATAAAGTCATCAACAATCCTTTAAATTAGATAATATGAGTGGGACAATAACCTGAAATAATAAAATCGAATATTAATATTGATTTTATGAATTTTTGAATTATAATTAATAGCCGGAAAATTTAAAAGGTGTTACCGGAAAAACAATATTGTGAGAATGACCATGGAATGTCGGATTTTTTTGTAGAATGTCAAGAGAAATGAGGATCTATTAGTCTTGGCATTGACATGAAATTATAAAGTAGAATATTAATGTTGATATTATGGAACATTTGATTTTTAATTTGTAACCGGAAAAATTGAATGTCTTACCGGAAAATAAAAAATATCGTTTTTAACCATGAAATCTCCGATTTTGATTAACCTACAACATAGATTAACAACATGTGAAACAAAAGAACACGCAAAATAATAAAATACAAACAAATATAAAACAATCATCGTTATAAGTATAACACGTAACCGGAAAAAATTACCGGCAATACTTACCGGAAAAATGTAAACACATCCAAATAATATAGACATCGCCGTTCTTAACCTAAAATGATTTTAATAAAATCAGTTAACAATGAAAAGAAACATAAAAAGATTAGAGGAAACAATAACCGGAAGAAAATATAATATTGTCGGAAATACATATATAAACAATCGGAATCAGAAGTTTAACATATAATAGAAACTTAACGGAAAATGATTAATAAAAATATAGATTTGGATTGGCCGGAATATGGGAGAGGATGAAAGAAGATCCGACTATTAGAGAAAGAGAGAAAAACATGATTAGGGTAAAAATTTAAGAAATGTTAAGGTTTAAATATAGGTTAGTGGATGAGTTGACATTAGTATGAAAGGCAATGGTGACAGGGCATTGAGGTGGCATTGAGGTGGAGGGGCTAGAATGTTGACAAGTGGAAACCTCATTTTATTTTAATTGTATGTATAGATTCATTGGTAGTTTAAAATTATAGTAGTGATCAATTTACTAATTTGGGAAAACCATTAATTTATTAACATTATGTGTGATTTGGCCTTTTTAAATTACTTCCCTTTATTATTTTGTGTTTAGGTTTCATTAAAAGCTATCGCAAGTGACTTTAAACGCACACTTGGAGATCTAGGTGATATTTCAAATGATGGCTAGTCAAGGTCCGAAGAAAAGGGGATATATTCGATTAGTTGGAAGGATGTCGACCGCAAACAATTAGGTAATTCTTCGACAAATTCACAAACTATTAATCAACTAAAGAGTATTGCCAATGTTATGTTGAACATTATTCAAAAACATATTCCCAATGCAAACATATCTTCAGTTCTTAACGATATGAACATAAAGGTACTCACATGCATATAATATTGTTTGTTCTTTTATGGTATCATATCTATGTATGTTCTCATGTATGTGTTATAGATACAGAGTACTACTTATTCGGTTAACCAAGTATCATCATCACGAAATAATTATGGTAATTTGTTTTATCCGATTGGTTTGTAACTCGAGGTGTAAATTCTAACCAGTTAATCGAACTGATACCGGTTAATAACCGATGTTGGAGAAACCGGTTACTTTCCAATTGTAAATAATGGTTAGGAATTGGTTAGGGATTTTCACATACGTACCATTTAACTTAAACCGTTACTTAACGTATACTATTATGTATGAAAATGCTAGTCTTGTGAGTCGGCTCGAGCTTGAAAAGTGAATCTCGGGCTCATTTATTAAACAAGGATAGTGTTGATATTGGTGATTCTAATAGGTTACCATCGGTTTTAGGTTATTAATTAAGCCGGTTACTAAATTTAGTGTCTACATTTTTTACATATGGAACTCTTTGTTTTCTTATTAGGTACATTGCATGAAAACTGAAGATGGTGAAAAAGGTTAATGAGCGTGGTGAAGTTTTCAGTTTTTATTCAAACACTTGTTACTTTTCATTTTACATGATTGATATTTTGACTTAACTTGAGAGTTATAATACATATGGTATGCGTTTAGAATGTAATTGATATATGTTTGGAATGTGATCGAACTTGTAATTGTGGTAAAAATATTATGATTTCTATATATAAGAGTTTATTTTTATTTTATATTGTTAAAAGGTGCCATTAAGATCCCAATATTTTTGGTGGCAATAAAAAAAAGTGCCACCAAAAACGTTTGTGGTGGCAGACAAAAAAGTGACATTAAATGCCGAAGGTTTGTAGTGGCATACAAAAACAGTGTCACTGAAAGTTTAATGTTTATTGGCAGAAAAAAATGTCACTAAGCTTCAAAGTTTGTAATGGTAGAAAAAGAAGTGCCACTAGAGGTCCAAAAGCTTATAAGGGCAGCACAAAAGAAATGAGCTACTATAAGTCTAAATTTTGGTAGTGATAGATAAAAAAAAGTGCCATTAAATGTCTAAAATGTTTTAATGGCATATGAAAAAAAGTGCCCTAAAAGTCCAAAATGTCTTTAATGACATACAGAAAAAAGTGTCACTAAAAGTTCAAAAATTTGTAATGGCGGACGAAATATAGTGCCACTAAAATGCTTTAGTGGTAGCGCTTCTAGTGACAATATTTTTATGTGTCACTCAATCCAACAAGGTTTTTTAGTGACACTTATTTGGTTTGTTGTGACACTTTTTGTGTGCCATTAAATGGCTTTATATTTGTAGTGACGTAAATTATTGTAATAACATGTTTTCACTTTCACGACTTATATGAACGAAGTCTATTTAGTTAGAACCATACTGATTCAAACTAGGGCTTTTCAAAAAGCTCGTGGCTCGAATCTCGCTTGGATTTAGTCAGGAAAAAACTTGCTTGATATGGCTCAGTCTGAAACTGAGCCAAGTTGGCTCAACTCAGTTAGAAAGCAATCTTAGCTCGGATGAATTCTTAATGAGCTGGATTGGTTTGGTTTAGCTCGGATGCTAATGATCTTATTTTGTAATTGATTTTATACGACTATGTATTGTTTTTTTAACTAATTTTGTATTCGTTTGAACTTGTTATGTAGTTTATATTAGGTTGAACATATTTTGAAGTTATTTGTATTTGTTGATACTTATAACGTTAATTTTATAAAACCCTTAGCCAAAATTTTAATTTGTTAACAATCTGAAATTATTTCATTAACTAACAAACTGCAGAAGAACCCCATATATATAACTGAAAATCTCAACTAACTAAGTTAACCAACTAACAAACTAACTTTGATATATACATTAAACAATTAAGTCTTCTCCCCAAACATATAAGAATTTCTTCTCAAACACTCGTGATACTCATGAGTAGTTATATTGAAATAATATTTTCTTTTTCGAACACTTGGGCTATCAACTCATGAACAAAATATTCACGAGTATTTATACACTTAGTCTTCCATATTATTCATCTAACTGCCTGAGACTACTAGGTACTCGGAGTAAACCCTTATACATTTCATCAATTCCTTACAAGCACTCATGTGTATAGCCAACTACTCAGATTGGAATAAGTATTCGGGACTTATTCTTAGTGAAAACTCCCAACTTGGTCATCATCCCTACTCAAGTTGGTAGTAGCGAAACACCAAACTTGGTCAACAATTCTTTGTGTTAAGGAGTGGGTAATTTCTTGGTATAAATATCTGCAAGCTTCTCATGATAAGGAGTATGACAAATAGTGTTCAAATCGTCTTGCATTTCTCGCACAAACTAACAATCAATTTCGACGTGTGTAGTTCTTTCATGAAAAAAAAGATTATTGGCTATGTAAATGGCATCCTGATTAACACATTTAAGTGGAATAGAAGTAACAGGTGAAACATTAAGTTCATGTAAAAGGTGAGTAAGCCAAGACAATTCAGAGATAACACATCTCATAGACATGTATTCAGCTTCAGTAGAGCTTAAAACAATACTAAGTTACTCCTTTGACTTACAAGAGATGTGTAAACCGCCTAAAGAGATGAAATAACCACTAACACATTTCCTTGTATTAGGACATGAGGCCCAATAAAAATCACAATAAGCCTTAAATCAAAGCTAGGATAATTTTTGAAAAATATAACCCTTGAGAAAAGACGCCTTTGTCATAAGCAAGAGTGCGTAAAGCTGCATTCCAATGAGGATTGTCTTGGATCCTGCATAAATTGGCTTAGAAATTGAACAATGCATTCCAATGTGGAAGTCTTGAATCTTGCATAAATTGGCTTAAGCGTAAGTTCAAAGTGGACGATTATAATTGCAGTCACCTTTAAATTATGTGCATAATAATGTCGAAATTAAAGTGTAGCTTAGGACGTTACTAGTCAATATTATCCTATGTTGTTTTCTTTCTCATGAAATATGTACTGTTTATCATATTTTAATTCTTATTTTGTGTTATATTTGAAAAATAAAAAATTGGTGTATTTTAATATAAATTTTGAACAGACAAAAAGATTTTAAGTGTGTTTTAGCTTAAAGTTTGTGTGACATTGGTCAAGTTTTATTCGTATTCGTATTTGTATTTGTATTCGTTAAACCGACCCGTTGTGTCGTTTCAATAAATTCGTTTTTTTGTCGTTTATCATTTATATTAATTACGGCAATATATAGTTATTTCTCGTTCATTGTCAATCTGTTTAGTTCAAATAACGAATCTTCGAGCTATAAAAGTCTATCAAATAATCAAAGTTTAAATCTGTCGGTTATAAAACGTAAACAATCAAAGGATATTAAAATTATAATAAGTTTTAATCAATTATGAATAATAATAAAGCTCAAGGGAAAGATTACTAAAGTTTAAAAACAATTTATATATATTAAGAAGTTGAGGGGTTTAAAGTGTAAATTGGATTTTAAAATATAATATAACAATATTATAACCCTACCCAGCCCCCCACTTCTTCCTCGCGGTTTTACGGTGACGCAAGTCCGGCGACGACGAGACAACTCCGGCGACAAATAAAACCATCCAAAACGCCATCTTAATCAAATTTTAATGATATAAACCTGTTGCACCATCACCTTAATGCTTAATCAAGACCCATTATGCATAATAACACACTACAACGTTCGGATTTCATCCCTAAACCGCCAGATAATAATAAAAATTTCATTAACTCGATTTAATCACCCAACGGATCAATTGAGGCAATAAATAGCACCCCAATCTCCTTCTAAACATGCTACAAACATAATTTTACACAAAAAAAACTCGTTATTATCACCAACTCATTCTTATAATCTCAGTTCCGGCCAACTCGTCGTCCGCCCTCATTCCGGCATCATTAGAGGTAATTGACAGTTGGATTTTCTTAGTTTTGACCCGTCTAACAAAACCCTTAACCTAAATCAATCAAACATGGTCTGGATTGGGAGAATTGAATATCTATGGTTTTGATGAAGAAGATGAAGATTAGCATGTGTTTATAAATAATTGTTTTCCATCTTTTAACAACAAAAGCTCTTTGGTCCAGTGGCTGGGTATGCTTGTTGTGGTCATGGAGACCCTGGTTCGAACCCAGGTCACAACAGATCCATTCTTTGTTTTTTTTAAACCATTTTGTCAATTTTAATAAATCTAATATATATTCATTATAAAATAAATGAAATTATTTTTTACAGTTAAATAGAAGTTTTAAATTCCATTAGCATTTTCTTTCAAGAATCAATTTATTACAAACCCGAACCGCTCGTTAAAAATCATTAAATAATTATATAAAATGATATATATAGTGTCGTTGTAACTTTATAAATTCTAAAACGACAAACATTTATTCTAAAATAAAACATACCGACAACGATAAATTCCGCAAACATGATTCAAATCTAATATTAATTTTTTAAGTAATATTACAACAATAATTCATGAAAAACCTGTTAACTTAAATATTAATACACTTAAAAATGTGTAATAAAATACTTATAAATAAAAACGTAGGAACTATAAAACCGACATTTTATTTCATCAAATTAGTTAGTAATTCTCTTGTTCATTTAAGGCTTAGACCAGTACCAAACCCCCTGAGTTTGACGGTACCAAAGGTGCTACTGCCCTACTTCAGTGGTACGAACAAATTGAGAGCAAATTCCTCCACATTGAGTGTCCCGATGTGATGTGCGAAAAGCTATAAATAAATATTAATAACTAATTCTCGCAATTCAGCACTAAGTCTTAAATTTATAAAATCAAACAATCCTAACTAAACTTCACACAAATGGCAAGTGTACCGGTCGCATAGCAGCACAGTCTAATCGAAGTCCGGATGTCGAACACAAAGACACGTGAGAACGGCTCAGATAATTAACCCTAATCTAAGTCATGCCTTAATAATATATTTATTTATCTTAATTATTTAAAACTAACTTATTTAATTTAAATTAATTAACAGGAAAATTTTACGACACTAACGGAGCTCTTAACGAATATGGAGAAACGACTACCTAGGCAAGAATCCTACTGACAGTTCAACGGCTAACTGAATTAGCTAATCACACGACACCGGGATCTTAAAATAATCAACAAAGACTCATTAAAGTTTGCTAGATCACCTCTCAGTCTCACCAACTAACCCTCACAAATCTAAGAAGATTGAATAAATGCACCGGGAAAAAGATTACTAAGGTACCCTAATGACGCATCTCCTCTCGGACTCAACGACACCAAACAAGCTTAAAATTGGTACTAGAAATTATAGGGATAAAGGGGTAACAAAATCTAACCGAATCTAAGACACTTATTTGCACGCAAAACTAAATCGGACAAGACCAAAACTTGCTCTCGCGCAATTCTAACCTGACCGAATAAAGATGCGAGACAAACCGACTCCCTATTACCTCTCGGTCGCAAGGAATGTGAACTTATTGAATTTTAATAATTAATCGCACTCAAGATTCCTATGGTCGCGCTAACCACAAACAGATCAAAAACACCAAGTCTATGACCTAACCGAATAACCTTAACCAGACGACACAAAATCAATCACTCAAGGCAAAACGGGGAATCACTATGAAATAATTATATAAAAACAATATTTTAACACACCAAAGATCGAATTATATAAAGCCTTTCAGCCTTTCAATAATAATAATACGTCGTGTAATTAATTAAAACCAAATAAACCGTCAAACAACGTCAATAATCATCTCAACCTAGGTAGTTCAATTAGTTTAGCTACTAATAATAATAAAAGAATCAAAATAAATAGTAGTCAAACTCATGTCTAATAATTCTTGAATAAAGTAAATAATGTTTTAACAAGTAAAACCTAATAATAGACGAACCAAAGGATGCTCCTCTCCAAAACTTGTAAACCTGATGTTGCCTTCTTCTTTATTTGTTTTTCCTGCTGCTACTGCCTTCTTCCTGTTCCGTTCGTGAGTAAAAAAGGGAGCGTTGTATTGTTTGTTGTTTTCTCCCCACCAACGTTGACCAAGACAACAATACTCTAATATAATATGTTTTCTCCCTTTTTTTTGTAATGGATGTGCTCCGATAGGAAATTAGGGTTAAGGTGCTTGGCTTATAATATTTTTTTTTCTTTATTTTCTCTTTTCTATTACAAATCTGCAGCATGTCATAATTGAGGTGCTTCGGTCGGAATTTCTAGGTTTAGTCTCTTATTGCATGAAAACCTTTTCAAAATCCTTGGCCCACCAAATTCATTTAATTCTTTCTTAGAAAGAATCTCATCCAATGTCACTTTCAATTTTCATGCATTACTTTCTTTTTTCCTTTTTTTTATAAACCTGAAATATGATTTAAATAAATTCATAAACAAATGTAATATATGCATTTTTAATAGTAAACTTCTAAACATAATAGTAGCATATTTAAGTAGTGACTTACATAATTATTGTTGAATTGTTTTACTCGTCTAAGCTCAATGTCTCATAAAACATTAAAAACCCATATATGAACCAATTTAGAATAATATCCAATAAAAAACTCGGCTCAAATATACTTAAAAGCGTAGGAAATATTATTTAATTCATGTATAATTTAAACCACATCAAATATCCCCACACTTAAACATTTTTCGTCTCTGAAAAAGTATTTTGAAATGGAATCAGAATTCGAAACTGATTTTTAAAACATATAAAATAGGTTATCCTTTAAGCACAGATTTACGCAAAAACTACGATTGCCAATATTGTTGTCCACTTAAACCCAGCCACCAGCCTATCAAGCCCCCAATTGCATTAAGCGTTTTAAGTCCGAAAATCACGGCTACACCTACCCCATCTTAGACAAAGAGAGTTAGAAGAACTAGAGTCGAAGCAAACTGGTTCGACAAATCACCATATACCAAGGACTTGTTGATGGTACTAATTAGATGCACTAGGTGAAATTTGATGGATGAATGGTCCTGTTTAGGTCGTACGAGCTATTCCTAAATATTATTGGACTTTCTCCTATAAATTCCTAATTTGATAT
Source organism: Bidens hawaiensis (assembly GCF_021521415.1). NCBI lineage: Eukaryota > Viridiplantae > Streptophyta > Magnoliopsida > Asterales > Asteraceae > Bidens > Bidens hawaiensis. The sequence goes on from NW_027491281.1 coordinate 844,882, forward strand.
TTATTGACTAAGAACCTTCGAGCCCCAATAGTGTATCCTCAGAGTCACTATTCACTTGGTGTAACATCCTAAAATATTATAATATTAAATAAAGAAAGTTGTGTTAAGTTGTCGTGTGTTAATGATTTATTAATATTAAACAAGAAAGGATCATGGACTTGGATTAATTAAGGTGGATTAAAGGGTAATGGGCCTTAGGTCCATGGGCTTTAAGGGATATAAATACCCCCCTTAAACCATCCTAAAACCCTAAACCTCATTTCTTTCCATCTTATTCTCTACACACTACAAACACACACACATACCACCTTATACGCGGCCGAGAGAGAGAGAGAGAGAGATAGAGAGAGAGAGGTGAAATCCGAGCCAAGCGAACGTGATTCAAGGTAGATACAAGATTCAAAGTTCATAATCTAGCTAACCGAGACCAAAACAAAAACGTAAAGGTATGTTTTTGGATCTTAAAGCTTACTTTTTTATAAGCGTTTAGAATTGAAACGTGAAACAATAGTAGATCGGGTCTAAGTGAAACGGAAAGTAACGAACTTGATGATAAAACGAATCTAATGAGCTAGTGAACATAAACGGCTCGTATAAAATGGAACCCTAAGATCTAGTTTTGAACGTTTTAGCTTAAAGGTCCAAACTTTATGCTTTCCCGGGCCGAGTTTTATCCAAAATTGGCCATGGGAACGATTTCAGAGAAACATTAACGTCATATCTAGAGATTTCACGTTAAAACGGAGGTGTTTATGGTTTAAAACCAAACCCGTGGCCGGCACTGAACAACTTCGCCTGCAAGAAAGTTCGCTTGCAAGCAAGTTCGCCGGATGTATATTCTTTTGCGGATATGTTCGCTAACGTTTAACCTCGCCTCTTGATAAGTTCGCTGAGCAAGTTCGCCAACTGTAAACTTCGCTTGATAGTTAAGTTCACTATTGGTTAATTTCGCTAATGGTTAAGTTCGCTACTAGTTTAGCTCGCTTAAGTTAAGTTCGCTAGGGGCTTTGCCCCTTGGACCCCGCTAGGGGCTGCCGCCTCCGGACCCCCGTTCGTTGTGGGTAATAATTGAACTAGAAAGACGATATGGCTAGTGATAGTTAATTGATACGCGTAATTGTTATACAGTTAGCCGTGCTCAATTAAAGAAGGGAATTATGATAAACAGAGAAAGAAACAGGATCCAGGTGAGTTTCTAGCCCCACTTCCTTGTTATGTTTTTGGGGATGTGTGCATACTCGATGTGATAGTTAATACACTTACCTTAAGCGGTAAGTGTATGCCTTGTATGAATTATGTATGATGATTGCTTGACGGTGCATGAACTATCTTCGGATATTGCATGGACCGTCAGGTGGTAGTTAATGATATGATTGATATATAGGATGTATGAATGTTCTATGAATGAATATATATGATGTATAATGATGTATGAATGACAAAGTATGATGTAAGCATGATATGTTGCTGGTACGTGAACGCTCTTTGGAGATTTCACGTATCGTCAAGGAAAGTATGTAAGGGAAATGTATGTTATAGTAGTACGAAACAAAGGTACCAGACCCTAATAATATCTGTGATGGTAGGGACCAGACCCTAATAATATATGTGATGGTAGGGACCAGACCCAAATTCTGTGATGTTGGGGACCAGACCCTTTATAATATCTGTGATGTTAGGGACCGGCCCCTTATCACATCTGTGATGTTAGGGACCAGACCCTTATAATATCTGTGAGGTTATAGGGTGAAAGGCTCTTTAATAGGATGGATAGTTAAATATAAAGAGTAAGCATGATTAATGTACACCCCTTTGGGCACTGTGCAAGTATGTGACAGATTGTGTAATATATGATTAACTAGAACTCACTCAGCGTAGCTGACTTTTAGTATGCACGCAGGTGAGTAGAATGAGACAGCTGGCTTGAGCGGGGGCACATGGCGGAGGAATAAGAGTCTGGCATCTGAAGACCTAAGACGTTTTTAATTAATGTTTTTGATTTGAAAGACAATATGTTCGTTAAAGACAAAGTTATGTAATTGATTGTAATGTTTATGAAAGTTTTTAATATTCCGCGAAAGTTGTAATTAACTCTGATATTTAGAACTGCATTTATGAGTAAATCCAACGTCCAAATGTGAGGCACCGGGAACGGGGCCTTACAAGTTGGTATCAGAGCAAAGTTTGAGAGATTTAAGCATCCTACATGCTTAGAATCGAACATAGAATGAAATTTAAGTAATATAAGAAAGAAGATGCCAGTCCAAGAATGCCATGTGTCGCTCAAGCAAGCCCAGTAAAGGTAAAATGTATGATTGAATAATCTATGTTAAAATTAGAGATAAGATTAATTGATTTCCTTGATTGATTAACTGTTTAAAGTAGAACCAGCACAAATAGACTCATAAAGGGAGGTGTATAGGACACAGAAAGTAACGTGATCAGTTAATCACAGCTGGCCATTGTTATTACCTGTTAGCCTTACTATCCTTGTACTAAACAGTTCCTTGAGTGACGACGTTTGTGTTTTCCCGTTATAGAATACGATGGCTAGAACAGTAGGAAATGTAGGAGCTGGTGGAATTGTGAGAACTGAAGGTTGTGCAGGACGTCGTGGCAGGCCTCATCGTGTTAAATTACCTTCGATTGAAACCACTTTCAACACCGGAGATGAAGGAAGCGCTGCTGGAGGAGATCCGAACAACAACGAAGGGGTTCAACTGGATCCCGCAATTCAAGCAGCTATTTTTCAACGTGTAGCCACTGCTGTAATGAATATGACTCCTGGAGGGTCTGCTGGAAGGCGTGAAAGAACTGCTGAAGGGGCATGGGGTGATGGTAGGAGAGATGAGGAAGAAGAGAGGGAGGCCTCGAGCAGGGTTATGTCTGTGAAAGCCGGTGACAGGAAAAGAGGCCGAGGTGGGTGCAACTATAAGTCCTTCAAATGATGTGACCCGCCGAAGCTGACTGGTCTGGGAGACGCAATCGCTACTCTTCAATGGATAACCGCCATGGATAAAATTAACCGAATCAGCGAGTGTCTCCCAGACCAAGCTGTCGGTTATGCCACCAAATCATTTGGTGATGAGGCGATGTACTGGTGGGATTCGGTTGAGCAGAGGAAGAGTCAAGAGGAGATCAAGGCTATGAGGTGGGAGGTTCTGAAAGAGTTGGTTATGAAGAGGTTTTGCGCTGACGCCGAAGTTGAGAGGGCGGAGAAGAAGTTTCTGAACTTGAAAGCGGGAGTTATGACACATCGTGAGTACACCACCGAGTTCAACCGAATGTCTAGGTTGGTACCCGATATGGTTAACACTGAGGCTAAGAGAATCAAGTGTTATGTGAGAGGATTGCCACAGAAGGTCCACACACTAGTCAGGACAAGTAAACCTGCTACCTTTGACTTTTCTGTCGAGCTCGCAGAGATGGTTTATGCATACGTGGCTGCGGATGATATTATGGTGGAAGAAGAGAAGAAAGATAAGAAGTGGGTCAATGTCAAACGACCCGGTACTCAGTTGTGAAACTCCAAGGATAAGAAGCAGAAAGTGTGGGAGAAGAGATCGTGTAAGACCTGCAGAAAGATGCATGGTGGTGAGTGTAAGTGGAGTAAGAGTTCTGATGTTTGTAACAAATGTGGAAAAGCTTATGGTGGAGAATGCAGGATGGGGTCTAATGCGTGTTATAAGTGCGGGAAGGTAGGGCACTATGCCAATGAGTGTAGTGCGAAACCAACATGTGACAAATGTGGCAAGACAGGCCATATGGCGAGGGAGTGCACCGATGGTGAGGCTGGAGGTAGTGGGTAGAAAGATGCTGACCAAGCAAGGCCGAGGACTAGAGCCTACATGCTGACCCAGGAACAAGCTAAGTAGATTCCTGATGTTGTGACTGGTACGTTCTTAGTAAACGGTATTTTTGCTTCAGTATTATTTGATTCGGGTGCAAATAGAAGTTTTGTAGCTATGACATTTAGTAAACTAGCAAAATGAAATGTTGCCAAGTGTCTGAAATCTTTAACGTAGAAACCGCTAGTGACGTTTCAATTAAAATATCAAAAATGGTTAAGGATTGTAAGTTAGAGTTAGAGGGGCATGAGTTCCCTGTTACATTGTATGTTATGACCTTGGGAGGGTTCGATGTAGTTTTGGGAATGGATTGGTTGTCTGAGTATGAAGCTCAGATAGTGTGTAAGAGTAGAATAATAAAGCTAAAGTCTTTGGATGGTAGTGTGGTGACGGTTTATGGTGATAAGGAAAGCTATGGGCTTAATGTCATTTCAATGATAAAAGCCGAAGGGTTATTAAGACGAGGGTGTGGTTCCTACCTGGCGTATGTTGTCAACGCTACGGCTGAGACGAAAGAAATGAAAGATGTTCCTATCGTGTGCGACTACCCAGAAGTGTTCCCTGAGGATCTTCCGGGGTTGCCACTGGAGCGAGAGATAGAATTCCAGATAGATTTAGTACTAGGAGCCTAGCCCGTCGCGAAGGCGCCTTACCGTCTTGCGCCGTCCGAGATGAAAGAACTGATGTCCCAACTGCAAGAACTCCTCAACAAAGGTTTCATAAGGTCAAGTGTTTCCCCGTGGGGCGCACCGGTGTTGTTCGTGAAGAAGAAGAATGGAAGTATGAGAATGTGCATAGACTATCGCGAGCTGAACAAGCTTACGATAAAGAATAGATATCCATTGCCAAGGATTGATGATCTGTTTGACCAACTGCAAGGTTCAAGTTGGTTCTCACGGATAGATCTCAGATCAGGCTATCATCAGTTGAAAGTGAAAGAGGCGGACATCCCTAAGACAACGTTTCGGACGCGGTATGGAAACTGCGAGTTTCTCGTGATGTCGTTCGGTCTAACAAATGCTCCCGCAACATTTATGGACATGATGAACAGGGTGTGTCGGCCAATGTTGGATAAGTCAGTAATCGTCTTCATCGATGATATATTGATTTATTCAAAGAACGAGTCTGATCATGCTGAGCATCTGAGGGAGGTATTGGAGACTCTGAAGGAAGAGAATTTGTATGCTAAGTTTTCGAAACGCGCGTTCTGGTTAAGAGAAGTGCAATTTCTAGGTCACGTGATCAATCCGGAAGGGATTACCGTGGAACTAGCCAAGATTGAGGCAATAACGAATTGGAAAACTCCACAGAATCCGACTGATATACAAAGTTTCCTAAGGTTAGCTAGCTACTATAGGAGATTCATCGAAGGTTTCTCATAGATAGCCGCACCGTTGACCGGTATGACCCGAAAGTCGATAGTATTTAGTTGGTGTAAGTTTCAAGAAGAGGCTTTTCAGGAGTTAAAGAAAAGACTCACGCAAGCTCCATTCCTTTCCTTACCCGACGGTAACGAGGATTTGGTTGTTTGTACTGATGCTTCGCATCGTGGGTTAGGTTGCGTGCTGATGCAACGAGAAAAGGTGATAGCTTATGCGTCTAGACAGTTGAAAGTCCATGAGAGTACGTATCCGACGCATGATTTGGAGCTGGCAGCAGTAGTGCATGCTCTCAAGATATGGAGGCATTACCTGTATGGTACTAAGTGTACTATTTATACGGATCATAAGAGTTTAAAGTACTTCTTCGAGCAGAAGGAATTGAACATGAGACAGAGGAGATGGTTGGAATTGATTAACGATTACGACTGCGACATTAAGTATTATCCTGGTAAAGCTAATGTGGTCGCCGACGCGCTAAGTCGTAAGAATGAGGAAGTCATTGGAATAGTGAAGTCATACCAGTTGATTATGAACTCAAGTCTTTTCGAAGAAATCATCAAAGTACAGTCAGAGGTGCTGGTAGATGAAGGGCTAGTGAAGAGAGAAAGGATTTTTGGTCAGCAAGACGAGTTGATGGAAAAAACTCATGGTGTTAAGACTAGGTTTGACCGTATATGGATTCCACGCAATGGAGATCTCAGAGGTCTAATCTTAGATGAAGCTCATAAGTCAAGGTATTCTATTAATCCAGGAGCTACTAAGATCTACCAAGATTTGAAAAGAGATTATTGGTGGCCGGAAATGAAGAATGATGTAGTAGATTATGTCAGTAAGTGCTTAACTTGTTAACAAGTCAAATCAGAGCATCAGAAGCCTTATGGAAAGATGCAACCGCTGGAGATACCTGAATGGAAATGGGAACACATTACCATGGATTTCATAACTAAGCTACCTCGTACAGCTAAGCATCATGATACCATCTGGGTGATTGTGGACCATTTGACCAAGAGTGCTCACTTTCTACGTATACGAGAAGCTATCTCGTCAGAAACATTAGCAAGCTTGTTCATTAAAGAGGTTGTATCTAAGCATGGAGTTCCATTATCAATCGTGTCTGATAGGAATACTCGGTTTACTTCGAGGTTTTGGAAGAAGTTCCATGAAGCTATGGGAACGAGATTGAGTATCAGTACGGCGTATCATCCTCAAACAAATGGACAGTCTGAAAGGACAATCCAAACCCTTGAGGATATGCTGCGTGCTTGTCTTTTAGACTTTGGTGGAAGTTGGGAGGATCACCTGCATCTAGCAGAGTTCTCCTATAACAACAGTTACCATTCAAGTATTGGTATGCCACCATTTGAAATGCTTTACGGTAGAAGATGTAGAACCCCGGTATGTTGGGGAGAGATTGGTCAGAAGGAGATGAGAAGCTTAGAAGTTGTCCAAGAAACGTCTTCAAAGTTCGATCAGATTAAGGCTAGGATGCTGATAAGCGACGACGACCGATTGAGTTTAACGTTGGTGACTACGTGATGCTCAAGGTCTCGCCTTGGAAAGGAATTATTCAATTCAGAAAGAGAGGAAAGTTGAGTCCGAGGTACCTGGGCCATTTAAGATTTTAGATCGTGTGGGAGAAGTAGCTTATAAACTGGAATTACCCGATGAGTTAGAAGGAATTCATTCAACCTTCCATGTTTCTCATCTGAGGAAGTGTCTAGCTGATGATACGTCTCACGTACCATTGATGGACATCGATGTTGATGAACAGGTGAACTACATTGAGCAACCGATAGAGATTGTTGATCGCAAAGAGAAGCAACATCGTCACAAGGTCATACCTTTGGTGAAAGTGATATGGAAGAATCACAAAGGATTAGATGCCACCTGAGAAGCTGAGGATGAGATGCGCAAGTTCTACCCTAGTTTGTTTAAGTAATAGTTAGGTTTCGGGGACGAAACCTCTTTAAGGAGGGAAGACTTGTAACATCCTACAATATTATAATATTAAATAAAGAAAATTGTGTTAAGTTGTCGTGTGTTATTGATTTATTAATATTAAACAAGAAAGGATCATGGAGTTGGATTAATTAAGGTGGATTAAAGGGTAATGGGCTTTAGGTCCATGGGCTTTAAGGGATATAAATACCCCCTTAAACCATCCTAAAACCCTAAACCTCATTTCTTTTCATCCTAATCTCTACACACTCCAAACACACACACATACCACCTTATACGCGGCCGAGAGAGAGAGAGAGAGAGAGAGAGAGAGAGAGAGAGAGAGAGAGAGAGAGAGAGAGAGAGAGAGAGAGAGAGAGGTGAATCCGAGCCAAGCGAACGAGATTCAAGGTAGATACAAGATTCAAAGTTCATAATCTAGCTAACCAAGACCAAAACGAAAACATAAAGGTATGTTTTTGGATCTCAAAGCTTACGTTTTTATAAGCGTTAGTATTGAAACGTGAAACAATAGTAGATCGGGTCTAAGTGAAACGGAAAGTAAAGAACTTGATGATAAAACGAATCTAATGAGCCCGTGAACATAAACGGCTCGTTTAAAATGGAACCCTAAGATCTAGTTTTGAACGTTTTAGCTTAAAGGTCCAAACTTTATGCTTTCCCAGGCCTAGTTTTATCCAAAATTGGTCATGGGAACGATTTCCGAGAAATATTACCGTCATCTAGAGATTTCACGTTAAAACGGAGGTGTTTATGGTTTAAAACCAAACCCATGGCCGACACTGAACAACTTTGCCTGCAAGCAAGTTCGCTTGCAAGAAAGTTCGCCAGGAAAGTTCACCGGATGTATATTCATTCGCGGATATGTTCGCTAACGTTTAAATTAGCCTCTTGATAAGTTCGCTGAGCAAGTTCGCCAACTGTAACTTCGCCTGATAGTTAAGTTCGCCAGATGTTAAGTTCGCTACTGGTTAAGTTCGCTTAAGTTAAGCTCGCTTACACGTATGTTCGCTTACATTTATGACCGCTTGCGAATACAGGAGAGTTAAAATAATAATTTAAAATTCTAATGGAAAATACGTTAAGACAGTTAACGAAAATAAAATTTTTCCAAACTGACCTGGCAGCTTAACCCCAGCCAGGGGCTCTGCCCCTTGGACCCCGCTGCCAGGGGCGCTGCCCCCGGACCCCCATTCGTTGTGGGTAATAATTGAACTAGAAAGACGATATGGGTAGTGATAGTTAATTGATACGCGTAATTGTTATACAGTTAGCCGTGCTCAATTAAAGAAGGGAATTACGATAAACGGAGAAAGAAACAGGATCCAGGTGAGTTTCTAGCCCCACTTCCTTGTTATGTTTTCGGGGCCGTGTGCATACTCGATGTGATAGTTAATACACTTACCTTATGTGGTAAGTGTATGCCTTGTATGAATTATGTATGATGATTGCTTGACGGTGCATGAACGATCTTCGGATATTGCACGGACCGTCAGATGGTAGTTAATTATATGATTGATATATAGGATGTATGAATGTTCTATGCATGAATATATATGATGTATGAATGACAAAGTATGATGTAAGCATGATATGTTTCTGGTACGTGAACGCTCGTCGGAGATTTCCCGTATCGTCAAGGAAAGTATGTAAGGGACAGGTATGTTATAGTAGTACGAAACAAAGGGACCAGACCCTAATAATATCTGTGATGGTAGGGACCAGACCCAAATAATATCTGTGATGGTAGGGACCAGACCCTAATAATATCTGTGATGTTGGGGACCTGACCCTTTATAATATTTGTGATGTTAGGGACCAGACCCTTATAATATATGTGATGTTAGGGACCATACCCTTATAATATATGTGAGGTTATAGGGCGGAAGGCTCTTTAATAAGACGGATAGTTAAATATAAAGAGTAAGCATGATTAATGTACATCCCTTCGGGCACATGTGCAAGTATGTGACAGATTGTGTAATATATGATTAACTAGAACTCACTCAGCGTAGCTGACTTTTAGTATGCACGCAGGTGAGTAGAATGAGACAGCTGGCTTGAGCGGGGGCACATGGCGGAGGAATAAGAGTCTAGCATCTGAAGACCTAAGACGTTTTTAATTAATGTTTTTGATTTGAAAGACAATATGTTAGTTAAAGACAAAGTTATGTAATTGATTGTAATGTTTATGAAAGTTTTTAATATTCCGCGAATGTTTTAATTAACTCTGATATTTAGAACTGCTTTTAAGAGTAAATCCAACGTCCAAATGTGAGGCACCAGGAACGGGGCCTTACACGTGGTAACACGTAAACTCTAAGTCCCATCTTGTATGTGCATCTTTGGCCTCTTTTACTAACTTTGAGAATGCGTCTTTGGCATTTTACAATACATAACTTTCTCACAATCATTTGCTTTTTGTTGAACAACTTTTCGGAATACTCATAACTTTCATAACATACTTATTTTTTTCAATCTTTTTTTTATGTCACCCTAAAGTATATAACTATTTCTAAGCTCATAAAAAGATGGACATGTGGTGGTGTGCTGGTTTGAGTGCAACTAAGTCTTACTGTTAGGGCATGAATTTTATGCTAAGGATCCTTTATCCTTAACTATCTTACGGATAGATTATTCCTGAAATGTGTATTAGGGTATAAAGGATCGACGATCCTCGGTATTATATGTTTACTAATGATTGCGTTTAGTGTGGTTATATGTTAGACAGGTATGACAAACCTAAGACGTGCTGGCATCAACTATCCTCATGGGCCATTCCCTAATTGAAGTATGGATCCAAGATCCTTATTCAAGATAGCTGTTAATGGACGAATCCATGTGAAGATTGATGTTTAAGTATCTACAATTGATCCAAGGCTCGTTCTTCCGCTTATCTCGCTACTGAACGGCTATTGGCACGTGGTCAAACTCATGGGAGAGGCTAGTGGAAGACTTTCGGATTGTTAGGAATTATTGTTATTGGTATTTTCTTATTTAATTGAGTTATGATCGAGTAGAAAAAACACATGTATCATAACACACACTAGAGCAGAAGCAATAAACTCTCTCTAATCACTAGTTTACTTTGTAATCTCGATCATCAACTCCACAACACTTGTAACCACATTTTATTATCAATATAATCGACGGTGATAGTTTTCACCGTCTGGGGGTTTTTTGTGCCGGAGATTACTATAATCACGTACTAATCGACCAAAGATTACCTCGTTGATCCTTGATCGAAGGGCTTCCCTCGTGATCAAATCATTGTGTTTACCAAGATTTCGACTACACATTCAATATTGTCGTCTTAGCACTACACCTCACTTAACAGATTTGGATACATTATCCTTAGCAGATTTTTATCCAAAACAATTTGGTGCCCACCGAGGGGCGATTGGTGCTATAATCCATATTATTCCTATCATTCTCAACCTTTTCATACCCATATCAATGGCCTCTCAATCAACCTCTGCTTCATCAACCATGCCGGCTACGGCTCCTCTCTCATCAAGGACTTTGCCACCGATGCCTCCGCCAATCACGAGAACGCAACGGCCTGCTGCTGCTGGGAGCAAGACACAACTACCAGTCTTCCAGAGCTCAAAAACCACTGCTGCTGCCCCAGTGGTTAATAATAACAGTGATATTTCATCTATGTTTTCGCAGGTTAAAGAATACATGGAGCAGCAGAACAAGACCAACCAGAGGATCCTCCTGGAGATATAAGATCTCAAGAAGAACAAGAGGCCAGTAGAGGATCTCACCCCCCTGATGCCAAGGATGCTGGATTTCACCAGTCCAGAATCCATGGGTCAGTTCTCACAAGGATCATCTATCCTTCAATAGGGGTCCATGGGTCAACAGATCCAAGGATCCATGCTATTTGAGCCAGGATCATCTATCCTTCGACAGAGGTCCATGGGCCAACAGGCTCAAGGATTCTCGTTAGATCAGCCAAGGTCGACTAACCTCCAACAAGGATCCATGGGTCAGCAGAATCAAAGATCCTCATATTATCAGCAAGGATCGGCCATCCTTCCGAAGGATCCTAGGGTACCCAACCTCAAGGATCCTTCATCCCGAATCAAGGATTCTTCTTTCCGAATCAAGGATCCTCAGGCGTCCAACATCAACGATCCTCCGAAGTCCATGAAGGAGGCATAATCCCCATGCAGACCATAGCCTCTGGAGGACCAACTCTTATCGCAGACTCCTCTTATCCCATCTACTCTTCCGAGATGCCAACCTTCACTCAGCAAAGAGGCAACTTGTACGATCCCTTACCCTTAGATGCTAACCGTGGTTCCATGCAGTATGCAGGTATCAACCAAGCTATGGCCAAGGAGCTGCAGAAGCTCAAGGATATGATATCCAGTGTTCCCGGGGTCATAAGACCAATCCCCGAGATACCTGAGGGAAGCCACAAAGTATCCAGATTTGCTCCGCCTATCTGTGATGCTGAAATCCCGAAGTGGTTCCAGAATCCGAACATGTACCACAGTATAGGGAAAGGATGGAATCAATCCAATTTCGGAGAGACTCAAAGAAGCTTGCCTATGCAAAGGCTTTGGATCCACACTAACGGGAGCCGCTCTAAAATGGCTGCTAAGTCTTCCTCCTTTTTCGATTACTTCTTTCTTTCACTTAGTTAACTTATTTAACACTCAATTTTCCTGTAGTCAGAAATTTGAGATGTTAACCAGTGATTTATATCGTGTTATCCAACCTAGTGATGAATCCCTTAGGGATTTCGTTACCAGGTTTGGCAATGAAGCTCTAGAAATCCCAAATCTTGACACGACTACTACTGTTGAAGCATTCAAGATGGGAATTCAGAAGAGCTCCCCCCTTTTATGATGATTTAGTGATGACTCCGTGCAGGACGCTAGACGAAGTCATAAGCAGGGCATTGTGATACATCCGATTGGAAGAAGACAAAAGGATCTAGGATCGTCTTGGGGGACAAACAAAACAAGTAAACCCCGAAAAGAATAAAGGATCCTGGAACAAGAACAACAATTCAAAGTCGTACGCTAAGTTCAACAATCAGAACGTACGGGCAGTTGAAGAAGTAGATGATGATGAAGACTATCCTTGCATCTCCGACTATTGTTTCTTTGTGGACACTCATGGCTTGATGTATGCCATGAAGGATTTGGGAGAAAAATCAAGGTGACCCCGAAAGAATGAGAAGACTGTCGGCTTCAAGGACAAGTCTAAGTGGTGCGCCTTCCACGAAGATTTTAGCCACACGACAGACGAGTGCATCGGCTTAAGGAGGGAAATTGGATACCTCCTGAGCAAGGGTCACTTTAAAGAACTCTTGGGAAGGAAAAAATCCAAGATCCAGGATCCTGAAGACCTTCCACAGAAAGCAACACCACCACCGCCAGATGCACATGTAATCAACTTTGTCTCCAGAGACTACGAATTATTTCAAGATTCTTGTGCTATAAAAGATAATCCCGTGGAAGAATTCGAATTGGACGATGAAAGAAGACCACTCATCCCCACTACTCGAGTGACCGATCAGAGAATCTTTTTCAATTCAAGGATCCAGGATCCTCATCAGGACAAGCTGGATGTGCAAACTGTCAATTTCATCTCCGGAGGTTCAGACATATGTAGAACTTCTTTCTCTGCAGCAAAAAGACTTGCCAAAGAGATAAAGATGGATAACGGAGATCGACCAATAGTGTCAACCACCTTAACATCAGACAAGAAAATCTTCTTCGATGAGGAAGACAAGATGAACATTCAGGATCCTCATCACGATGGTTTGATTATTACTTTATTTATCTCTAACCATTATGTACGCAGGATCCTAGTAGACGGTGGCATCTCGGTCAACATTATCCAACATGATGTCCTCAGGAAGATGAACATCCTAGATTCAGAAATCATTCCTAGAACTTCGATGCTAGTCGGTTTCAGTGGCGAAACCAAGAAGACATTGGGGGACATCAACCTCCCAATTTATATCGAAGGGTTAAATTCATACAAAAAATTTTGTGTTATAGATAACCTTTCCTGTTGCAATGTTATTTTAGGTAGGCCTTGGCTCCATGGAATGAAGGTTGTAGCCTCAACTTATCACCAATGCATCAAGCTACCTACTCCTTGGGGAATTGTAAAGATAGTGGGTGACCAAGAGGAGGCCAAGAACTATTATTCATCATCAATGAAGCCAACAGCCAAGCCAACCATAGCATAGCAATTACAGCAACATCCTAGGGACGTGCTGGAAGCTCGGGAGAAAGACCTTAAAGAAGTATCATTGGACCCAGAGGATCCAGAAATAAAAGTGTTCTTAGGATCCAGTATCCCCAGTAAGATTGAGGAGGATATAATATCCTTCTTAGGGCAAAGAAGATCTACTTTTGCCTTCAATCACTCGGAAATGACAGGTATTTCAAAAGAGGTAATCACTCATAAACTCGGCCTTGATTTATCTGTTAAACCCGTCCATCAGAAGCGAAGGAAATTCGCTCCTGAGAGGAACAAGATCATACAAGAAGAAGTTGAAAAACTTCTTAAGGCCGGTATGATCATAGAGGTTCAATATCCTCGATGGCTAGCTAATGTGGTCGTTGTTTCAAAAAAGAATGGAAAGTGGAGGGTGTGTGTCGATTTTACAGATTCAAACAAGGCATGCCCCAAGGATCCTTTCCCATTACCACATATAGATTCCATGGTGGATGTGACGGCAGGACATGAAATGCTTACCTTTATAGATGCTTCCTCTGGAATTCAACAAATTCAGATGGAACTATCCGATCAAGAGGATACAACATTCATGACTCCTACCAGCATATATTGTTATACCGCTATGCCGTTTGGACTAAGAAATGCAGGGGTAACATACCAAAGATTAGTCAACATGATGTTCAAGGATCAGTTGGGTAAGACTATGGAGGTCTACATAGATGATATGGTAGTGAAGTAAAGAGAACTGAGGATCACCTTAGAGACCTCGAGGAAGCATTCAATATCCTTGACCAATATAACATGAAATTGAATCCGTCAAAATGCCACTTTGGTGTTAAGGCTGGAAAATTTCTGGGATATATGGTGACCAAAAGAGGAATTGAAGCAAGCCCCGAGCAGATTGAAGCCATCCTCAATTTGAAATCCCCTGCAAACGCAAAAGATTTCCAAAGGCTCACAGGAAGAATAGCTGCTCTCAATAGGTTTATCTCAAGATCCTTCAAGAAGTGAAAGGACTTCTATGACATCCTTAGGAAGAATAAAAAGTTTGAATGGATGGAAAAGCATGAGGCTGCGCTTACAGCCTTGAAGGATTACTTATCCTCAGCTCCAGCTCTAATGAAGCCTGTGGATGGAGAATCCTTATACCTGTATTTAGTTGTCTCAGGAAACACAGTAAGTGCCATCTTGGTAAAGGATCATGAAGGTGAACAGCATCCCGTTTACTATGTAAGTAAAAGTCTTCTAGATGCGGAGGGCAGGTATTCTCATTTAGAAAAGTTAATTCTTGCACTCATTATGGCTTCTACTAAATTGAGACATTATTTCGAAACTCATCCTATTATTTTGAGAACTAATTATCCTGTAAAGAATGTTCTTAGAAAACCAGAGTTATCAGATAGAATGGCCAAGTGGGCTGTAAAATTAAGTGCATATGATATCCAATATGAGCCAAGAACAGCAATCAAGTCTCAAGCACTAGCGGACTTTGTGGCTGATTTCACAAGTGATCTACAAAAAGAAGCTGACTTGGAGGTCCAACAACTGGAAAAGACCAAGGATCCTTGGATACTCTTCACCAATGGTGCTTCCAATGTAAGAGGAACAGGAATGGGGATCCTACTGAAATCGCCACAGGGGGACATATTACCCCAGTCCATAGCTTGTGAGTTCCAAGAAACAAACAATGAAACAGAATATGAGGCTCTAATCGCAGGTGTGCAATTAGCCAAAATCATGAGGATCAGGTATCTTCAACTTTTTGTAGATTCTTTATTGATAACTAACCACTTTAATGGCTCGTATGCTGTTAAAGGTGAGAAACTAATTAAATATTTAGATATTGTGAAGGAGTTATCGAAACCCTTCGAAATATTTCGTATTACACAGGTATCGAGGGAAGAAAACGCTTGTGCAGACGCCTTGGCGAACTTAGCCTCATCTTTGAAGATTCCTGAGGACTTGAAAATCCCAATAATCCACATTCTCTTGCCAGCAATAGGAGAACAGGAAGTTGGAGAGATAACGAATGATAAAGAAATCGTATTCTGGGATCCTTTATCCTCAAGTAAAATAGGATCATGGATCCATCCTATCAAGAACTACATCCAGACTGGAGAAATTCCGGCTACAGAAAATCCCAAGTCCTTCAAACTCAAGGTATCCCAATATATTTTGTTAAATGATATGGTATATAGAAAATCTCTTGCATGTCCATATCTCAGATGCATTGAGGATCCTGAAATCCAAGAAGTACTCAAGGATTTTCATGTAGGAGATTGCGGCAATCACACTGGTGGAAGAGCGTTATTTTCCAGAATACTCAGAAATGGATACTTCTGGCCAACAATGAAGAAGGATGCAGTGGAATGTTCAAGGAAATGTGAGGCTTGTTTAAGACACGCAAACATCCTTCATCAACCAGCGGAGCCTCTATATCCTATATCCTCCTCATGGCCTTTCATGAAATGGGGGATGGATATTGTGGGTAAACTATCTAAGGCACCAAGAGGAAAAGTATTCATGCTCCCAATGACTGATTACTTTTCAAAATGGATAGAAGCAGAAGCTTTTGTTCAAGTACGTGAAAAAGAGGTGATATCCTTTATTAAAAGAAATATTATTACTAGATTTGGCATTCCTTCATAAATTATTTGTGACAATGGTTCCCAGATTATCGGGAAAAGAACCACTAACTTTGTGACAGTTAGGGGATCAAGATGATTACTTCTACACGGGTACATCCTGAAGCTAATGGTTATTGTATGACTGACTACTTCTCCAAATGGATTGAGGCAGTTATGGATATTGTAGGCAAGCTACTAAAAGCACCAGGTGGAAAGGTCTTTATGCTTGCTATGACTGACTACTTCTCCAAATGGATTGAGGCAGAAGCGTTTGTACAAGTCCGAGAAAGGGAAGTAATATCTTTTATTAAACGAAATATTATAACTAGATTTGGTATTCCTGCTGAAATTGTTTGTGACAATGGTTCCCAGTTTATCGGGAATAGAACCACTAACTTTTGTGACAGTTGGGGCATCAAAATGATTACTTCGACTCCGGTTCATCCTCAAGCCAATGGTCAAGCAGAGTCTAGCAACAAGATCATCATCAACAATCTAAAGAAGAAGCTAGGATCCAAGAATGGAAAATGGGCTGAAGAAATTCCTTATGTTCTTTGGGCAGACAGGACTACGCCTAAAAATGCAACAGGCCAAACACCCTTCTCATTGGTGTTTGGATCAGAAGCAGTAATCCCCACAAAAATGGTGGTTCCTACGGCAAGAACGAGTATCCGTGATCCTGAAGCCAATGAAGAAACCCTTCTTGAAGACTTTGATACTATAGAAGAACTTAGAGACCTAGCCAAGATCAGGATGGCAGCATATCAACAAAGGATAGTTGGGGCATACAACAAAAATATCAGAATCAGAAGATTTCAAGAAGGAGATTTAGTTTTGAGGAAAGCCTTCCAAAACACTACTAATCCGGCTGATGGAAAGTTAGCACCCAAATGGGAAGGACCTTATCAGATCGAGTCGGAGGCAGGAAAGGGGGCATATCATTTGCTCACAATGGAAGGCAATAGATTACCAAGAGCATGGAATGCTATCCAACTCAAGAAATACTTTTTCTGATCAGGATCAAGAATCCTCTGAGGATCAAGTATCATTAAAGGATCAAGGATCCTAAAATCGGTAATATCTATCTAATCATTTATTCATTTTAATTTTTTCTTACTTAAGGATAACATATTCTTAACATTTGTATTTTCCAAGTTTTAAGTAACCATGCAGGATATTAATGAGATATTCAATGATCAAGAGGTTGGCCACCTCTCCTTTACATTTGAGGTACAATCCTATTTCTCTTGGCCTAGTCCACGATTAGATATGACCCCCGATGGTCATATCCCCTACGGTTTAAAGGTTTTCACCTTTCTTATAAATAGAGTTTCTACACTCTCGCCTGGAGCGCACGCTATCCAACGCATAGTCCGGGCAGCGAGACCAGTACACGCTTAGTGGCTGACAATTTCGTTGTCTTTGGCTATATAGAGGATCCTATGATTTATGGTAGACGTACCATACCACCGGTTTATAACGTTTTCACGTTATCTCAAGTTTGGGCTTGTCCCCAGTTTTTGGGCTTGTCCCCAGTTTGGGCTTGTCCCTAGTTTTTAGGCTTGTACCCAGTTTGGGCTTGTCCCCAGTTCACGGGCTTGTCCCCAGATTACACGGGCTTGTCCCCAGTTGCACGGGCTTGTCCCCAGTATATTGTTTGGGCTTTTCCCCAGCTCAACGGGTTTGGTCCCAGTTAACATTGTGTATTATTTGTAGCAGATTTTCTAAGTTCTTTATGAAGATCAAAAATCTGAGGATCCCGGATCCTAAAGCTATCATTGAGAGTTCAATACTTCTGGTAACTTAGGTCTATCTAGATCTTCTGGTAGGATCTCTATTAATTAACTTACGTATCATATTGGTTGCAATAAATTTAGATATTTCAACTTAGAAGGTTATTCCCTTAAAGTTGTTTTATTACTAAATTTTTTTACCTATTTTAAGGATACTCTATCCTAAAGTTTGCCCTTTGAGGAAATTCTATTATATAATTTTCAACTATTAAAGATATTTTTTCCTACTATTTGTTCTCTATTTCAAAAATCGGATTTGGATCCCGACCCTCCATGACCTTCGTGAATTAATCATGGACGAAGCGCATAAATCGAAATATTCCATACATCCGGGTTCGGATAAGATGTACAAAGATGTGAAGGAGTTCTACTGGTGGCCGGGTATGAAAAAGGAAATAGCCACATACGTCGGCAAGTGTACGACGTGTGCGAGGGTTAAGGCGGAGCACCAGAAACCTTCGGGAATGTTACAACAACCGGAAATTCCCGAATGGAAGTGGGAGCAGATCACGATGGATTTTGTGACACATCTCCCCAAGACGTCCCGATGACATGATGCAATTTGGGTAGTCGTGGATCGATTAACCAAATCGGCACATTTTATCCCGATTAGAAATAATTATAACACTGAGAGACTTGCGCAGATTTATATAAATGAAATTGTGTCCCGTCATGGGATACCCATCTCAATCATCTCTGATCGGGATAGCCATTTCACCTCCAAGCTTTGGCAAGCTGTGCAAGAAGCGCTGGGAACGCGTATTAATTTGAGCACAGCCTACCACCCTCAGACCGACGGTCAGTCTGAGAGGACCATTCAAACCCTGGAGGATTTGCTTCGTGCATGCGTACTGGATTTTAAGGGAAATTGGGATCAACATCTCCCACTCGTTGAATTTTCCTATAATAACAGTTATCATAGCAGTATAAAGGCAGCGCCTTACGAAGCATTGTATGGTCGGAAATGTCGATCACCACTCTGTTGGACTGAAGTGGGCAACACACAGGTCATTAGATCAGACCTGGTCCAGGAAACGACCAGCAAAATTCTTGAAATTAAGAACAATCTGAAGGCCGCACGGGATCGGCAGAAGAGTTATGCCGATACCCGTAGAAAACCGTTATCATTCGAGAAAGGTGATAAAGTGTATTTGAAAGTATCACCGTGGAAGGGTGTGGTTAGATTTGGAAAGGCGAGGAAGTTAGCCCCTAGATATATTGGACCATTCGACATTACTGCGAAAATTGGTCCTGTAGCATACCGATTAGAACTGCCTGATGAACTGAGTGCAGTTCACAACGTGTTCCACGTGTCGAACTTGAAAAGGTGCCTGTCGGATGAGACATCGGTGTTACCTTTAGAGGGTGTCCAAATAAATGATAAGCTCAACATTGTAGAGGAGCCCATAGAAATAGTAGACGGGAAAATCAAGCAACTTAGACACAATAAGATCTCGTTGGTCAAAGTTAGATGGAACTCGCAACGAGGCCCAGAATATACATGGGAACGAAAGGACGAATTTCGGAAGAAATACCCCCACCTATTTCCTCAAAAGGAAGTAGTTGACGCGTAAAATTTCGAGGACGAAATTTTTATAACGGGGGGAGAATGTAACGATTCCGGCAAATTCAGGTATACCCTAGCCGGAATATACTATTTACGTGTTATTCAATACTGAATATATGAATTATAATGTGTTTATACGAGTATATAAGATTCACAGTACGAATTATACTCAAATGTACAACTAGTCGTATCGGAATTACGATTAATCGATGAACGGTTATTGAAACCCGAACGAATCGGGAATTACATTATAGACAAAATATATAATGTTTAGTGATGTTTACGAAGTATTAAAGCTTCGGGATAAGTGAATTATAGCACAGAAAAAGGATTTCGATTTATTAGTACGTCGGTACGATAAACGAAACCTTTAACATCAAACCAAGCAGAGACGATCGATCAAGCCGAAAAAGATGCACAATTACCGACAATACGATGTGTTAAGTCAATAAACGTCATGGTTTAAGTTTTTAAAGTTTTTAAATCAGTTTTATATAAATTTTAATTTTAAGCCGAAAAACGACCGTTTTGGTCTCGTTTTGAGCGGAATTAAACGTTTAACCGAGAAACGAACTGAACCAGATTATCCACAACATTATCCGGATTGCGTAATCCAAATGTGTGGCCATGGGTTGAGATGTGGGCCCCCCCACACCACAACTAGAACCGGCCCTATGCACACACACATACACATTTCATTTTCTTTTTTTCTAACTCTCCAACTCCAAATCCTCTCAACCTCTTCATCATCCATCCAAAACCCAAGCTTTTTAAGCAAGACCATAAGGTATAAACATGACTTTAATGGTTGATTCTTAGTTTTGATTCCATAATCTTGAGAAAATGAGGTTTCAAATGAAAAATGGGTGAAAACCCGAGATGAAACCGATTCTTGGAGGATCAAGGGATGTATACAAGTTATACAAAGGATCTTGGTCCAAGAAAGTAGCTAAAAGAGTCAAAAACGAATTTTTACGGTCAAAATCTTTGTTTTGATGTTTTAATCGAAACCATGAAAGAAATGGCTTGATTGTGGGTATAACTTGCTTGGTGTGGTGTTGATGTGCTTGTAAGTGTTGTATCTAGTGGCTAGCAAAGGCTAGAAACCAAGATCTTTGCGATCTAACGCTAGAAAACACAAGATAGTTCGGTTTTCGTGTGATATAGTTATTTTGGACAGATTGTGGTAGGCTTAGAGTTGGGTCATGAAATTTCACAGAGATGATCTACACATGGTAATATGAGATCTGTGAAATTTTGGTAATTTTTGGATAAAGGATGAATATTTGGTGAATTTAATGCTCAGTTTTGGCTAAAAATGGTGAAAAATAGCTAAACATCATGAAAAATTCTGGAAAATTAAAGATAAGCTTTTTATAACATATAAAAGTCACACACAAAATTTCAGGTTCATTGGAGAAGTCTAAGTAGGCTTTTCGGTAAAACGAGATCTAGGGATTTCTAGCTCGGTTTTGGTAAAAATGGCATGAAAAATGAGATTTTGGTTCTGGAAAAATTACAGTGAACTATGTGGGTGACAGGGGTCATCCCAGAAAAATTTGGGATTTTTCGAAGGTCGTTTGGTATTTTCGACATATTTGGTGTTTAAATGACGTTTAAAAATGGTTAAATAAATCTTAGATACAAAAATTAATTCTGGAAAAATTTTATAAAATTTCTTACTGTCAAAATATGTTTTGTACAAAATTTCAAGGTCCAAGACTAAACGGATATTTATTTGTGCTAATTGGAACTTAAAAACAAACTTTTAAAGCTTAAAACGAGTAAACCGGCAAAGTTCGCCTAAGCGAGCTGACTGGTGCATAAAAACCCTAAAAATGGACTATTTTCATGAAACTAAGTTAATCAAGTAAAAATATATCATCCGAAAATAATTCGGATGATTTGGGTAATTTTACCCGATTCAACCGTTTCCGGTGTATTAAAGACGGAAACGGGCCCCGCGGCCAAACGGGGTGTTTAACCGAGCTCTAATTTCACCACTTTAATGAAGATATCAATAATAACTATTTTCGGGTCGTGTGTGGTCAAACTCATTTTTTTTAAAACATAAAGACGAATAACCGTGCTAGGCACGCAAAACGAGAAAACAAACTATCGGTAGTTTTGACTAAAGAACTCTAAGTGATATCACAATCTAAGTCCTGAGCAGTGTATCGGGGTTAACATGGTCCCCGGATCGTGTACGGTACTGGGTTAACAGTGTCCCCGGACGTACCGGCTAACACGAATTTAAGTTATATTGTTAGAAATTGTGTAGTAACGATTTGGGGATCGTATTACAGATCTGTACCAGTAGCCGTGCACCGTAGTACATCTTGCTCACAGGAAGGTGAGTTTTCACGAGCCCCTTTTTACTGAACTGTTTTAAATATTTTCCCGGGGCGGAAAGCATGTTTCTATCAAAGTGTTTAAGTACATGCTAATCGCATGGAAACGAATGAATTTATATAATATTTATTGTACGGAAATCGTACGGAAATGTATTAAGATGGTAATTAACTAAGTTGCTAATATTGTAAGGCCCGAAACAGTGTTTTGGGGTAACCTAGTTCCCAGAGGTCATTAAATGGGATTCTGGGGTAACAGAGTTCCCAGAGGATATTAAATGTGTTTCTGGGGTAACTGAGTTCCCAGAAGTTATTGGAAGTATTCTGGGGTAACAGAGTTCCCGGAGGATTATCTAAATGTTTTGGGGTTAATAGAGTTTTCACTCGTGAACTCAGTATAATTACATCACTTATTCATGATTTTTATAACGATTTGTCGTGGTTTATTTAAATTAGTGAAACTCACCAACTATTCGTAGTTGACCCGTTTTCTTTACATGCTTTCTAGGTACACTCAAGTCGGAATGAGTGATATGTGTTCGATGCTGTGTGCTATTTTGTGGAAGTCTAGAGATCTATATTTTGCATTAAATATGTTAATGTACTATCGGTAACACTTATGTGATAACGCTTAGATGGTTATGAAACTCAGAACAATGTAATACTTTTAAAGTAATGTAGTGGTGTTTTCTTTATAAACAATGCTGTTGATATCAGATGTGTCTGTTGCATCCCGTGTACGTTTCCGCTGCGGTTACGGGGTGTTACAGAACTTGGTATCAGAGCCATTGGTTATAAAGAATTAGGATGTCTTTAAAAGATACCTAAAATATAACCAGTAGCTCAAGTATTATAGGATCTGAATATCAACTAATAATTTATTGTGACGAGATCGGGATGAACTTGGATGGACAAGTGGGTTATTATGGTCCGGAACATAATAACAGACTTGTCTGCACGAGGGAATTCGGGGAAAGTCACGGGGGACTTTAATAGGTAAAATTGGCAACATACGTGCAAATACGTGATAATATTGTTATGTGGTCAAGTTGTATAAGTAAGTGTATATTAATTTGATTATGATTTACACTATGGAAAGAACTATATGTTTGTTAAATTGTGTACAGGTAAACATGTCAAGATCACGAAGTTTATCTGTAGATGAGGACCCGGAGGAGGCCAGTTCCGGGGACTCTAGGAGTGTACGCTTAGCTTCCAGCACCAAGCCTTCTGAGACTAGCCTTAGGAGTGCTAGCTTGTCCTCCCCTACTAGGGTTACCAGGTCTCCCACCCCACCCGCACCTCAGGTCACCCTCACCCCTCCCAGACCCGGTCCCCGCCTCACGGCGCGGATCAGTGTCCCGTATGTTTCACCTACCTCTACCCCACCCAGATCCACTTACCACAGAGGCGAGTCCTCCCGCCCCCAGCCCGGGCCTGTGCCGCCATCTGTGTGGGGTACCCCCAGGCCAGTGAGGGATGAGCGTCCCTCCACCGAGGCGGCGTGGCTCCGGGTGCTCACCGAGCGGATGAATGAGCACACCACCGCCTTGACGGTGGGTATTCAGAGGAGGAACCTCTTGGTGGATTGCATACTGGACAGCCAGCATGCGATCGCGCAGCTGAGGAGGGAGGACGCCTACTCCCTGGGGTTGATTGACCGGATGGAAACACGGATCCGGGGTTTAATGGCAGTGATTGTGGGGATGGCGGCGGTGTTGGTGTGGTTGGTTTACCACCGTGTTTAGTTGGTTTTGGGTTGGGGTTAGACAGGGACCATTTTTTTGATACTCTGTGTAAGCAGTTAGTGGTGATGCTAACATGGAGTGAATCTTGTTTAGTTATAATACAACCACTGGCCCTTAGGGTGGGTCTCTTTTGGGGCATATCAGTATAGATACTTTTGGGTATCATTCAAGCACTGACCCGTTGCGGGTTATGTCGAGATGATGCCGACATAGGCCCTATGTAGGAAAACTTATCTAATGTAATAGTGACAGGAAAGTAATGTGAACGGATGTTTGTGTAATATGTACTAACGTTATTAATGAATGGAATGCTTGTTGTGTTTTTATTGGAACTTGTATTGATTATATATATTTTCTTGATGTTGTGTAGAATGACACCAAAACGTTCAGCCCAATTGTCGGAAGTGGACGTGAGCCGTCTGATTGCTTGCCAGTTGGAGGCGGCGATACCAGATATAGTATCGCGCATCGCCGCCAGTATTAACAACTCGACCAATCCAACCCCTCCGAGCAATCAAACGACCACCAATAATGACGGGGAACGAAATACTGCTCCTCCGCAGAATGATAACACGATTCTGAGTAATGACGCACCGCCTAAGGTGGTTGTTACAGATAGTAATGGCCCTATACCTACGGTAGAGACGAACCGTACGGAACCGATTCGTACATCCAGGGGATGTTCGATCAAGGACTTTATGTTGTGCAAACCTCTAGAGTTTAGCGGGTCTGAAGGACCAAATGGATTAGTTAAATGGATCGAGAAAATAGAATCCGTGGTGAATATCAGCAACTGCCCCGAGGATTGTGTTGTTAAGTATGCTGCCTGCACATTCACGGACCATGCCTTGACATGGTGGAACACCAGAGTGCAGACTCGCGGTCAGGCGACGACAAATCGCATGACCTGGACAGAGCTCAAGGCTCTTGTATTGGAACATTTCTGCCCGAGAAACGAATTGCAGAAATTAGAAAATGAATTGTGGAATCTGGAGATGCGGGGGGCGGACCACTTGGGTTATACGAACCGGTTTAATGAGTTGGCGCGATTGGTACCATGGTTGGTCACCCCAGAGTCGAAGAGGGTGGAGCGTTATATTTGGGGACTAACTCCAGTAGTAAGGAGTATAGTCAATTCTGGGGGACACCAGACATATGAGGGTGCGGTGACGCAAGCGGGTATCGTAAGGTACGATTTCGTAAGGAGCGGGTCACTGAAGGTGGCGGGAGAGTCCGCGGGAGGAAAGCGGAGTTCACATGACCATAGGACCCAGGAAAAGCAGCAAGGTAAACGTGCTAGACCCACTGCCCAGAACTACGCCATGACTAGTTCGGGCGGAAGGCAAGAACCGCAGAGGGGAACGTTTCCTAAGTGTGGGAAATGTGGTTACCACCATGGTGGCGTGCGCAAAGAGGTGGTGTGCCACCGGTGTGGCAGGATTGGACACTACGCACCAAATTGTAAGACAAATCTGAACAACCTGAACCGACAACAACAACCTATCCGTGCGCAGCCATTTAAGACCCAACCAGCCCGACAGCAGAACCCGCAAGGAAACCAAATGGTGACCACCAGCCGTGCTTGCTATGAATGCGGCAGCACGGATCACTTCAAAAGACATTGTCCGAAACTGAACCAGGGAGGAAATGGGCGGCAACCCGCGGGCCAGGCATCGTCGTCCAATCCGGCGCGAGGCCGAGCATTCGTGATGGGGGCGAACGAGGCACGCCAGGACCCCAGCGTAGTGACAGGTACATTTCTCGTCTCTGATCATTACGCTTCTGTATTATTTGATACAGGCGCCGATAGAAGTTTTGTGTCCGTTAGATTCCTTTCGATAGCAAACCTTCCTATTGGTGAAACCATAGAACCTTACACCGTAGAAGTCGTTAATGGTAAAACCATGATAGTTAATCAGATAGTTCGGAATTGCCCTTTTATTCTGAACGAACAATCCTTTCTGATTGACTTGTTACCGGTAGAATTGGGTAGTTTTGACGTGATAGTGGGAATGGACTGGTTAGCACGTAACAGGGTAGAAATAAACTGTGAAAAGAAAATCGTCAAGATCCGGGTGTCGGATGACGAGGAGGTATTAGTGCAAGGAGAAAAATCCGGCACCATGATACCATTTATATCCCACCTCAAGGTGTTAAAATATATACGTCAGGGATGTGTGGCGTATCTAGCAAGCCTGACGGCCACTGATTCTGAGGAAAAACGGGTGGACGATATTCCCGTGGTACGCGAATTTCCACAAGTTTTCCCAGAGGAACTTCCCGGATTACCGCCAACCCGACAGGTCGAATTCAGAATCGATCTGTTACCTCAAGCTGGCCCTGTTGCTAAGGCACCTTACCGACTTGCACCATCTGAGATGCAAGAATTATCCAACCAGTTGCAAGAATTGTTGGATAAAGGATTTATTCGTCCTAGTTATTCCCCGTGGGGTGCACCGGTACTATTCGTGAAAAAGAAGGACGGGAGCCTTAGAATGTGCATTGATTACAGGGAGTTGAACAAGTTGACAATCAAAAATAGGTATCCTCTTCCCCGAATCGATGATCTGTTCGACCAACTACAAGGTGCGAGCTACTTCTCAAAAATAGATCTTAGATCGGGATACCATCAGGTTAGAATCCAGGAGGAGGATGTCCCAAAAACCGCATTCCGGACTCGCTACGGCCATTACGAGTTCCTAGTTATGCCCTTCGGGCTAAAAAATGCGCCAGCAGTATTCATGGATCTCATGAATCGAGTCTGTAAACCCTACCTCGATAAATTCGTCATCGTGTTTATTGACGATATTTTGATTTACTCGAAGAGTAAAGGAGAGCACGAGCAACACTTAAGATTAATTCTAGAACTTCTAAATCAGGAGAAGTTGTATGCAAAATTCTCCAAGTGTAACTTCTGGTTACAAGAAGTGCAATTCCTTGGTCACGTCATAAACCATCAAGGAATACACGTTGATCCAAGTAAAGTTGAAGCAGTTAAGAGTTGGCAAGCGCCTAAATCGCCAAAGGAAATCCGCCAATTCTTAGGCTTAGCTGGATACTATCGTTGATTTATAGAAAACTTTTCCAGCATCGCCCAACCTTTAACCCTCCTGACTCAAAAGGATCGAAAGTATGATTGGGGTGAAGAACAGGAAGCGGCGTTTCAAACGCTAAAACAAAGATTGTCCCAAGCGCCGATCTTAAGTCTCCCCGACGGAGACGATGGTTTTGTCGTGTATTGTGACGCATCCCGTAGTGGATTGGGATGTGTGTTGATGCAGAATAATAAAGTCATAGCCTATGCTTCCCGACAGTTAAAAGTACACGAGAAAAATTACACTACTCATGACTTAGAACTGGGAGCAGTTATCTTCGCACTTAAAATCTGGAGACATTATCTCTACGGTACAAAGTGCACCATCTTCACCGATCATAAAAGTTTGCAACACATATTCGATCAGAAAGAACTGAATATGAGACAACGAAGATGGGTCGAATTATTAAGCGACTATGACTGTGACATCCATTATCACCCCGGCAAGGCTAACGTCGTAGCCGATGCCTTGAGTAGGAAGGATCGGGTTAAGCCATTGCGAGTGCGAGCGCTGGGGATGATAGTCCAGTCGAACCTTTCGGATTTGATTCGAGTCGCTCAACGCGAGGCGTTGAAAGAGGAACAATTGGAAAAAGAGGGACTTTACGGTAACGAGAAGAATTTCGAACAGCGCGTGGACGAAATTCTCTATTTCAAAAATCGGATTTGGATCCCGACCCTCCATGACCTTCGTGAATTAATCATGGACGAAGCGCATAAATCGAAATATTCCATACATCCGGGTTCGGATAAGATGTACAAAGATGTGAAGGAGTTCTACTGGTGGCCGGGTATGAAAAAGGAAATAGCCACATACGTCGGCAAGTGTACGACGTGTGCGAGGGTTAAGGCAGAGCACCAGAAACCTTCGGGAATGTTACAACAACCGGAAATTCCCGAATGGAAGTGGGAGCAGATCACGATGGATTTTGTGACACATCTCCCCAAGACGTCCCGAGGACATGATGCAATTTGGGTAGTCGTGGATCGATTAACCAAATCGGCACATTTTATCCCGATTAGAAATAATTATAACACTGAGAGACTTGCGCAGATTTATATAAATGAAATTGTGTCCCATCATGGGATACCCATCTCAATCATCTCTGATCGGGATAGCCATTTCACCTCCAAGCTTTGGCAAGCTGTGCAAGAAGCGCTGGGAACGCGTATTAATTTGAGCACAGCCTACCACCCTCAGACCGACGGTCAGTCTGAGAGGACCATTCAAACCCTGGAGGATTTGCTTCGTGCATGCGTACTGGATTTTAAGGGAAATTGGGATCAACATCTCCCACTCGTTGAATTTTCCTATAATAACAGTTATCATAGCAGTATAAAGGCAGCGCCTTACGAAGCATTGTATGGTCGGAAATGTCGATCACCACTCTGCTGAACTGAAGTGGGCGACACACAGGTCATTAGATCAGACCTGGTCCAGGAAACGACCAGGAAAATTCTTGAAATTAAGAACAATCTGAAGGCCGCACGGGATCGGCAGAAGAGTTATGCCGATACCCGTAGAAAACCGTTATCATTCGAGAAAGGTGATAAAGTGTATTTGAAAGTATCACCGTGGAAGGGTGTGGTTAGATTTGGAAAGGCGGGGAAGTTAGCCCCTAGATATATTGGACCATTCGACATTACTGCGAAAATCGGTCCTGTAGCATACCGATTAGAACTGCCTGATGAACTGAGTGCAGTTCACAACGTGTTCCACGTGTCGAAATTGAAAAGGTGCCTGTCGGATGAGACATCGGTGTTACCTTTAGAGGGTGTCCAAATAAATGATAAGCTCAACATTGTAGAGGAGCCCATAGAAATAGTAGACGGGAAAATCAAGCAACTTAGACACAATAAGATCTCGTTGGTCAAAGTTAGATGGAACTCGCAACGAGGCCCAGAATATACATGGGAACGAAAGGACGAATTTCGGAAGAAATACCCCCACCTATTTCCTCAAAAGGAAGTAGTTGACGCGTAAAATTTCGAGGACGAAATTTTTATAACGGGGGGAGAATGTAACGTCCGGCAAATTCAGGTATACCCTAGCCGGAATATACTATTTACGTGTTATTCAATACTGAATATATGAATTATAATGTGTTTATACGAGTATATAAGATTCACAGTACGAATTATACTCAAATGTACAACTAGTCGTATCGGAATTACGATTAATCGATGAACGGTTATTGAAACCCGAACGAATCGGGAATTACATTATAGACAAAATATATAATGTTTAGTGATGTTTACGAAGTATTAAAGCTTCGGGATAAGTGAATTATAGCACAGAAAAAGGATTTCGATTTATTAGTACGTCGGTACGATAAACGAAACCTTTAACATCAAACCAAGCAAGAGACGATCGATCAAGCCGAAAAAGATGCACAATTACCGACAATACGATGTGTTAAGTCAATAAACGTCATGGTTTAAGTTTTTAAAGTTTTTAAATCAGTTTTATATAAATTTTAATTTTAAGCCGAAAAACGACCGTTTTGGTCTCGTTTTGAGCGGAATTAAACGTTTAACCGAGAAACGAACTGAACCAGATTATCCACAACATTATCCGGATTGCGTAATCCAAATGTGTGGCCATGGGTTGAGATGTGGGCCCCCCCACACCACAACTAGAACCGGCCCTATGCACACACACATACACATTTCATTTTCTTTTTTTCTAACTCTCCAACTCCAAATCCTCTCAACCTCTTCATCATCCATCCAAAACCCAAGCTTTTTAAGCAAGACCATAAGGTATAAACATGACTTTAATGGTTGATTCTTAGTTTTGATTCCATAATCTTGAGAAAATGAGGTTTCAAATGAAAAATGGGTGAAAACCCGAGATGAAACCGATTCTTGGAGGATCAAGGGATGTATACAAGTTATACAAAGGATCTTGGTCCAAGAAAGTAGCTAAAAGAGTCAAAAACGAATTTTTACGGTCAAAATCTTTGTTTTGATGTTTTAATCGAAACCATGAAAGAAATGGCTTGATTGTGGGTATAACTTGCTTGGTGTGGTGTTGATGTGCTTGTAAGTGTTGTATCTAGTGGCTAGCAAAGGCTAGAAACCAAGATCTTTGCGATCTAACGCTAGAAAACACAAGATAGTTCGGTTCTCGTGTGATTTAGTTATTTTGGACAGATTGTGGTAGGCTTAGAGTTGGGTCATGAAATTTCACAGAGATGATCTACACATGGAAATATGAGATCTGTGAAATTTTGGTAATTTTTGGATAAAGGATGAATATTTGGTGAATTTAATGCTCAGTTTTGGCTAAAAATGGTGAAAAATAGCTAAACATCATGAAAAATTCTGGAAAATTAAAGATAAGCTTTTTATAACATATAAAAGTCACACACAAAATTTCAGGTTCATTGGAGAAGTCTAAGTAGGCTTTTCGGTAAAACAAGATCTAGGGATTTCTAGCTCGGTTTTGGTAAAAATGGCATGAAAAATGTGTTTTTAGTTCTGGAAAAATTACAGTGAACTATGTGGGTGACAGGGGTCATCCCAGAAAAATTTGGGATTTTTCGAAGGTCTTTTGGTATTTTCGACATATTTGGTGTTTAAATGACGTTTAAAAATGGTTAAATAAATCTTAGATACAAAAATTAATTCTGGAAAAATTTTATAACATTTCTTACTGTCAAAATATGTTTTTTACAAAATTTCAAGGTCCAAGACTAAACGGATATTTATTTGTGCTAATTGGAACTTAAAAACAAACTTTTAAAGCTTAAAACGAGTAAACCGGCAAAGTTCGCCTAATCGAGCTGACTGGTGCATAAAAACCCTAAAAATGGACTATTTTCATGAAA
Source organism: Bidens hawaiensis (assembly GCF_021521415.1). Lineage (NCBI taxonomy): Eukaryota > Viridiplantae > Streptophyta > Magnoliopsida > Asterales > Asteraceae > Bidens > Bidens hawaiensis. Next base: position 875,297 of record NW_027491281.1, read on the forward strand.
CTAAGTTAATCAAGTAAAAATAAATCATCCGAAAATAATTCGGATGATTTGGGTAATTTTACCCGATTCAACCGTTTCCGGTGTATTAAAGACGGAAACGGGCCCCGCGGCCAAACGGGGTGTTTAACCGAGCTCTAATTTCACCACTTTAATGAAGATATCAATAATAACTATTTTCGGGTCGTGTGTGGTCAAACTCATTTTTTTTAAAAAATAAAGACGAATAACCGTGCTAGGCACGCAAAACGAGAAAACAAACTATCGGTAGTTTTGACTAAAGAACTCTAAGTGATATCACAATCTAAGTCCTGAGCAGTGTATCGGGGTTAACATGGTCCCCGGATCATGTACGGTACTGGGTTAACAGTGTCCCCGGACGTACCGGCTAACACGAATTTAAGTTATATTGTTAGAAATTGTGTAGTAACGATTTGGGGATCGTATTACAGATCTGTACCAGTAGCCGTGCACCGTAGTACATCTTGCTCACAGGAAGGTGAGTTTTCACGAGCCCCTTTTTACTGAACTGTTTTAAATATTTTCCCGGGGCGGAAAGCATGTTTCTATCAAAGTGTTTAAGTACATGCTAATCGCATGGAAACGAATGAATTTATATAATATTTATTGTACGGAAATCGTACGGAAATGTATTAAGATGGTAATTAACTAAGTTGCTAATATTGTAAGGCCCGAAACAGTGTTCTGGGGTAACCGAGTTCCCAGAGGTTATTAAATGGGATTCTGGGGTAACAGAGTTCCCAGAGGATATTAAATGTGTTTCTGGGGTAACTGAGTTCCCAGAAGTTATTGGAAGTATTCTGGGGTAACAGAGTTCCCGGAGGATTATCTAAATGTTTTGGGGTTAATAGAGTTTTCACTCGTGAACTCAGTATAATTACATCACTTATTCATGATTTTTATAACGATTTGTCGTGGTTTATTTAAATTAGTGAAACTCACCAACTATTAGTAGTTGACCCGTTTTCTTTACATGCTTTCTAGGTACACTCAAGTCGGAATGAGTGATATGTGTTCGATGCTGTGTGCTATTTTGTGGAAGTCTAGAGATCTATATTTTGCATTAAATATGTTAATGTACTATCGGTAACACTTATGTGATAACGCTTAGATGGTTATGAAACTCAGAACAATGTAATACTTTTAAAGTAATGTAGTGGTGTTTTCTTTATAAACAATGCTGTTGATATCAGATGTGTCTGTTGCATCCCGTGTACGTTTCCGCTGCGGTTACGGGGTGTTACATAACCACTTTCGCAGCACGTGTCCACGACTCACAACTGTGAACTCGCTTCAGCTAGCTCCAGCTCTGATATACCAAATGCAAACTTATCAAACCCATTCAGCTTATCAGCCGCAAGTTCCACTATCGTTGGCTAATCAAGCTCAAGTTCAGTCGCATCCAGCCATTCAAGCTCCTGCACTACAAGGTGGTCAAAATGTTCAAGCTGCTCAAGCTCCTTAAGATAATCGTTGACGTGCTTTCTGATTAACGCCAATCAAGCTCAGCAAAGCGGCGATGTGGTGAATCGTACGTTTCTCGTAAATGGCCACTTTGCAACCATTTTATTTGATACCGGTGCCGATATGAGCTTTGTGTCTTTTGAATTTGAGCCTTTACTTGCTAAACCCCGATCTAAGCTTAAAAATTCGTACTCTGTTGAGGTAGCTAATGGTAAATCCATATCAATTGACTCGGTTATTCGAATTTGCAAGTAAGATTTAAATGGCCATAAGTTCTCAATCGACCTCATTCCTATGCAATTGGGAAGTTTTGACATCATAGTAGGCATGGACTGGTTATCTATTCATCGTGCAGAAATTGTTTGCTTCGAGAAGTTCATTCGTATCCCGCTTTCCAATGGTCAAATTCTTCGTGTGTTTGGTGAAAAGCCTTCTTCCTCGAGCCTTAATTTTATCACTTGTTTTCAAGCCCAAACGTACATATGCAAGAAGTATGTTGCATTCGTAGCCCATGTGGTGGAAAAGAAGGAACGAAAAATTGAGGACATTCCTGTTGTTCGCGAGTATCCTGAGGTGTTTCCCGATGATGTTTATGGTCTTCCTCCTATTCGTGATGTGGAATTTCGAATCGATCTCGTGCCTGGTGCAACACTGATTGCGAGGGATCCTTATCGTCTTGCACCCTCCGAGATGCAAGAATTGTCTAACCAGCCCCAAGAACTTTTGGATAAAGCGTTCATTCGCCCTAGTTCATCTCCTTGGGCGCACACGTTCTTTTCGTCAAAAAGAAAGATGGGTCCTTCAGTATGTGCATTGATTACCGTGAGCTCAACAAACTCACAATCAAGAATTGTTATCCTTTGCCTCGTATAGACGATCTTTTTGATCAACTCCAAGGTGCTTCATGCTTCTCAAAGATTGATCTTCATTCGGATTATCATCAACTACGCGTACATGAAGATGACATACCCAAAACCGCTTTTTAGACTCGTTATGGGCATTACGAATTTATGGTTATGCCTTTTGGGCTAACCAATGCACCCGTGGTGTTTATGGATCTCATGAACCGCGTATGCAAACCTTACTTAGATATTTCGAAATTTTTTTTATTGACGACATTATTATTTATTCCAAGTCCAAAGCCGAGCACGAGAAACATCTTCATTCCGTCCTTGATCTATTAAGGAAGGAACAACTCTATGCTAAGTTCTCAAAGTGCTAGTTCTGGTTGAAAGAAATTCCATTCTTAGGGCATATAGTAAATGAAAAGGGTATCCACGTGGACCCAGCCAAAATCGAAGCCGTTAAGAATCGGAAAACTCCAACCACTCCTACCGAAGTTCGTTCATTTCTTGGTCTTGCAGGTTATTATCGTCGCTTCATTCTTAATTTTTTCGAAGATCGCTTTACCCCTAACCTCACTAACTCACAAGGATAAACCTATGTATCGGGGCCAAAGCTAGATGAAGCTTTTCAAACTCTTAGGCGCATGCTTTGCGATGTACCGATCCTTGCACTCCCTGAGGGCAATGAGGATTTTGTTGTCTATTGTGATGCTTCCAATCAAGGCCTCGGTTATGTCCTTATGCAACGAGGTAAAGTTATCGCTTACGCTTCACGTCAACTTAAGGTTAATGAAAAGAATTATACAACGCACGATCTCGAACTCGGTGCCGTTGTATTCGCGTTGAAAATCTGGAGACATTATCTCTATGGCACTAAGTGTGTGGTATTCACCGACCACAAAAGTCTTCAACATATTTTCGATCAAAAAGATCTAAACATGCGGCAACGACGATGGGCTGAACTACTTAGCGACTACGGCTGTGAAATTCGTTATCATCCTAGTAAAGCGAATGTTGTAGCCGACGCCCTTAGTCGAAAGACCCATTGAAATCAATTCTGCTTCATTGTGTGACCATTCAAACCAATCTCCAACTTCGTATCTTTGAAGCCCAACATGTCTCTGTCACCGAGGGAAATATGTATGATGAAATTTCTTGTGGTGTCGATAAACAACTTGAAACTAAGCGTGTTGGTTTGTTGTATTACCTCACTCGTTTGTGGGTTCCTAATCGTGACAATATTTGCACATTCATCATGGACTAATCTCATAAGTCTCGATATTCCATTAATCCCGGTGCGGATAAGATGTATTTTGATCTACGGACCACATTTTGGTGGCCCGGTATGAAGAAAGACATCGCGTTATATGCGGGAAAATGCCTTGCTTGCGCTAAAGTCAAGGCCGAGCATCAAAGAGCTTCTGGTTTACTCATTCAAACACACATCCCTGTTTCGAAATGGGAAGATATCTCTATGGATTTTGTGTTCAAATTTCCGACTACTTGGAACCGCCACGACGGTATTTGGGTTATTGTCGACCATTTGACTAAGTACGCTCATTTCATCCCGATCAATGAAAAGTTTTCAGTTGATCAACTCGCTCAAATTTATGTTCAGCGTATTGTTTGTCGTCATGGTATACCTTCGCATATCATTTCCGATCGTGATGGTCGTTTACTTCTCATTTCTGGTCATCGCTTCAAAACGCGTTGGGAACTCCATTGGATCTTAGCACCGCCTATCATCCTCAAACCGATGGGCAGTCCGAGCGCACGATCCAAACGCTCGAAGATATGCTTAGTTCATGTGTCATGGATTTCGGTGGAAACTGGGATTCTCGTATTCACTTGATTGAGTTCTCGTACAATAATAGTTTTCATTCAAGTATCGATATGTCTTCGTTCCAAGCTCTCTATGGTCGTAAATATCAATCACCTATCAGTTGGAACGACATTGGTGAAACCCAAATCTCCGGTCCGGAACTTGTTCAAGAGACTACTGATTTGATTGCTCAAATCTAACAAAACCTCTTAACCGCTCGTAGCCGTCAAAAGAGTTATGCTGATAACTGACGACGACCTCTCGAGTTTAATGTTGGTGACCGTTTCCTTCTCAAGGTATCTCCTTGGAAATGTGTTGTTAGTTTTGGCAAGAAAGACAAACTATCTCCTCGTTTCGTTGGACCTTTCAAGATTCTTACTCGTGTTGGTAGTGTTGCTTACACACTCGAACTTCCTCAAGAGCTTTCTAACTTTCATCCGACATTTCATGTTTCAAATCTGAAGAAATGTCTTGCTGATGGAAACCTCCATGTACCACTCAACGAAGTACGCATCGATGAAACAATGCACTTTGTCGAGAAACCGGTGAAAATCATGGATCGCAAAGACAAAGAAACTAAACGAAGTCGTATACCTTTGGTAAAGGTTCGTTGGGAATCCAAGCGTGGCGCTGAATTCACTTGGGAACGAGAAGATCAAATGCGAACAAAGTGTCTTCATCTTTTTGTTACGGATTCTTCTACTTAATTTCGGGACAAAATTCTCAAAAGTAGGGAATGCTGTGACATTTGTCAATTTTTATTCGTATTTGTATTTTTATTTGTATTTGTATTCGTTAAACCGACCCATTATGTCGTTTCAATAAATACGTTTTTTTTGTCGTTTATCATTTATATTAATTACGACAATTTATAGTTATTTCTCGTTCATTGTCTATCTGTTTAGTTCAAATTACGAATTTCCGAGCTATAAAAGTCTATCAGATAATCAAAGATTAAATCTATCAGGTATAAAACGTAAACAATCTAAGCATATTAAAATTATAACAAGTTTTAATCAATTATGAATAATTATAAAGTTCAAAGGTTAAAGATTACTAAAGTTTAAAAACAATTTATATATATTAAGAAGTTGAGGGGTTTAAAGTGTAAATTGGATTTGAAAATATAATATAATAATATAATAACCCTACCCAGCCCCCCCCCCTCTTCGTCTTGGTTTTCCGGCGACGCAAGTTCGACGACGATGAGATAACTCCGACGACATTTAAAACCATCCATAACGCCATTTTAATCAAATTTTTAATGCTTAATCAAGACCCATTATGAGTAATAACACACTAGAACGTTCGGATTTCATCCCTAAATCGCCGGATAATAATAAAAAAATCATCAACTCGATATAATCACCCAACGGATCAATTGGGACTATAAATCGCACCCTAATCTCCTTCCAAACCTGCTACAAACATAATTTTACACAAAAAAAACTCGTTATTATTACCAACTCATTCTTATAATCTCAGTTCCGGCCAACTTGTCGTCCGCCCTTATTCCCGCATCATTAGAGGTAATTGACAGTTGGATTTTCTTAGTTTTAACCCGTCTAACAAAACCCCTAACCTAAATCAATCAAACATGGTATGGATTTTGAGAATTGAATATCTATGGTTTTGATGAAGAAGATGAAGATTAGCATGTGTTTATAAATAATTGTTTTCCATGTTTTAACAACAAAAGCTCCTTGGTCAGTGGCTGGGTATGCTTGTTGTGGTCATGGAGACCCGGGTTCGAACCCGGGTCACAGCAGATATATTCTTTGTTTTTTTTTTTAACATTTTATCAATTTTAATAAATCTAATATATATTTAAAAACCATTATAAAATAAATGAAATTATTTTTATAGTTAAATAGAAGTTGTTTTAAATTCCGTTAGCATTTTCGTTCAAGAATCAATTTTTTACAAACCCGAACCGCTCGTTAAAACTCATTAAATAATTATATAAAATGATATATATATATATATATATATAGTGTCGTTGTAACTTTATAAATTCTAAACCGACAAACGTTTATTCTAAAATAAAACATACCAACAACGATAAATTTCGTAAACATGATTCAAATTTAATATTAATTTTATAAGTAATATTACAATAATAATTCATGAAAAACCCGTTAACTTAAATATTAATACACTTAAAAATGTATAATAAAATACTTATAAATAAAAACGTAGGAACTATAAAACCGACATTTTATTTCATCAAATTAGTTAGTAATTCTCTTGTTCTTATTATTATTAGCTTGTGAGATTCGATCGTTTGGTTTCATATAACGCGCTTTCCGTTTCATTTTCAAGTTTGTCATCCCAATTCAAAGTTGAGTTTCTCACACCCCTTTTTACTCTTTTATCACTTTTGGGGGTAGCATATGTATCCTACAAAAAACTCAATAGTTTATGATTTTGCTTACAAACTACAATTCATTACATGGACTTGTGTGCCTACTTGTTACTTGTTCATGGATTACTTCAATATAGTATGATCATACGCCCCCCTTTGCACTCAAGACCTTGTTGTTATGATTGGAAAATGGCTTCATTATCCGAGTACGTTGGTGCACAATCCCAACTGGAAAGGACCTTATTTGTTTTTTTTTACGAGTTTCATGAAATTGTATGGTTTTTATGTATTATATAAAAACAGTGTGAACTCACCAACTATTAAGTTAGTTGACATTATTTTATACATATATTACAGGTATGCTTATTAGAGGATGAAACAAGACAAGGCAAGACACTAGACATAGGATTATTAATAATAAAGTATTTGACTTGTTTATTTCCTTGTATTTTTCTTATTTGCAAAAGTACTTGTTATTTGAATCATCAACGAAATAATGATAATATTGTCACTTAATAGTGTCACATATGTTTTGGGCAATCTGTATGTCACACCCGGGCGTATTCCTCTAAAGCCGGGGTGTTATTGTTTGTAAACCCAAAAAAAAAGATTTTATTTTTGTGTTATTTTTTATTACCGAGTTGTGCGAATTAATGTTAAAATCTTGGATTTTTACCAATTTTGATCAAAATTTTTACCCCTAATTTTGTTAAAATTATTGGGTATTTACTTCAAATGATAAGGTTTGAGAGGTAAATTTTTATAAACAGTGGGTCCATTTGGTAAAATTGCATCTCCTTCGTTTAAAATATTCCCATTTGCCAATTTTTCCAGTGAATGGAACCCATTTGCTGAAACGATGAGTTTGTTATTGAGCACATGACCTATTCGCCATTTTTCCCTTACGCTTAAAACTGGAAGTTGACTATTCGCTAACTTTGTAGTGAATGGTAACTCATTCGCTAGGTATTGGGCGAATGAGTCCATACACTGCCTTTGGTTTAGCAATTGGATGTACGGAGTATAAATAGGATGTCTGACGAATGTAAACTCGTTTGTCAAACCACTATTACTCTCTCTAAATTTTCTTCCTAACGTTACTCAACCCAACTTTTTCGTGATTTCAAGTGTTGTTTAGATCATCAATTATCATCATTTATCATCATCGGTAGGTTTTATATGATCTCAGTGTGTTATTTTGATTTGATATTGGACTTAAACACGTTTAAACTATAACCGAACTTATAATGGACTAATGACATTTGTTTAATATTAAAATTATTCATCATAATTGGGTCATTGATGTCAAATTTAAAAGATTTTGTTGTTATAATACACGTTTTAGCGTTAATTAAAATTTGGGGTTGGGTTTGACGTTGGAGGTCACACTTGTGTTTAAATCATTTGCAAAGATGAGTTCATTCGCCAATTTTTGTTTCATTCGCAAAATTTGATACATTTGCTTGTACTTTAGCTACCTAGTGATTCGCTTAATGTTAAGCATATGATTTTCTTGGCGAATGGACGTCATTTGTTGAATTATCCATCGAAGGGATTAAATTTAAGTTGTCAATTGTACTGGTTGGCTAATGACCCATTCGCTGATTTTTCTTTAGCGAGTGGACTCTCATTCGCTGAAAGATGAAGCGAATGGATCGTATACATTCGCTACATTGTTTGTTTGCAAATGGAGGGTATTTTGGTCCTTTTACTTTGATTATCAAGACTACTCATCTCATTTTTGCAGTTATGGCTGATTAAGAACATATGAATGTGCCCGAGGGTCAACCAGATCAAAAGGAGGTTCATCAGTGTAAGGCCCCGTTACCGGTAGCCCTACTTTAACGTTGGATTTACTCATAAACGCAGTTCTAAATATCATAGTTAACAAAAACTTTAGCGAAATAATAAAACTTCAACCATAACATTTTACATAACCATCAAATCATGTATTATAAAATATTCGTAGTCAATTAAACAAAACAAAGTCTCTAAAACATCACAACATTTCTTCGAGATGCCAGTATCTTCGATTTCCATGCCATGTGTCTTCAATCACGCGAGCTGCCTCAACCTATTTGCCTGCGTGCATACTAAAAGTCAGCTATGCTGAGTGAGTTCTAGTTAATCACATAACTTACTTTTCATACACATATATGTGCCCGAAGGTACGCATTACATACATATCATGTTCATCATTCGTCCATACACATTCATATCTAAACATACATTATAAAGGGCGTTTCACCTACATACCTCGGACATTATTATTAGGGTCCGGTCACCCTTCATCCTCGGATATTATTAGGGTCCGGTCACCCTTCATCCTCGGATATTACCCTTCATCCTCGGATATTATTAGGGTCCGGTCACCCTTCATCCTCGGATATTATTAGGTTCCGGTCACCCTTCATCCTCGGATATTATTAGGGCCCGGTCACCCTTCATCCTCGGATATTATTAGGGCCCAGTCACCCTTCATGCTTCATACCATACTTGTTCTTACATACTTTTCCTGACTATACGTGCAATCTCTGAAGAGCGTTCACGTACCAATAACATATCATACGTACATTATGCATACATCATATATATTCATACATGCATTTTATCTTACATCATACATAGCAATCGCATCTTTAGCTACCACCTGACGGTACATGCAATATCCGAAGACCGTTCACGCACCGTCAAACAATCATCATACATACATCATACAAGGCATACACTTACCACTTAAGGTAAGTGTATTAACTATCACATCGAGTATGCACACAGCCCCGAAAACATAACAAGGAAGTGGGGCTAGGAACTCACCTCAATGCGGTTGCGTTCACCGTTTACGGTTATTCCCTTCTTGAGCTGTGCACGACTAACTGTATAATAATTATACGTATCAATAAACTATCACTACACATATCATCTTTCTAGTTTAATTATTACCTTCAACGAACGGGGGTCCGGGGGCAGCACCCCTGGCAGCGGGGTTCTAGGGGCGGCAGCCCCTAGCGGGGTCCAAGGGGCAGAGCCCCTGGCTGGGGTTAAGCTGTCTTTACATATTTTCCATTAGGATTTTGAATCATTAAATAATTTGCTACTTAAAATCCAAGGGCTTCTTTGTAATCAAATTATTCTTTTCTAAGTCCAGGGACTGTTCTTGTCATTCTGCCAAACTCCTAGTTCGTTACTTATCCTTAACGAACTGACTTGTCATGACGAACTGGTCATTTTAACGAATTGAACCCTTCTAACGAACTGGACCCTTAACGAATCAGTCCATAGAGAACCAGTCTATGTAACGAACTGGACCTTTCAATTCGTTATCTTTTAACTATAGCGAATCAAGGGTAATTCGCTATCCTTTCGCCTTAACGAACTGAAGTTAGTTCGTTATGTTTACTTAGGCGAATCAGCTAGCGAATCACTTTAATTCGTTGGTTATTCCTTAGCGAACTAGGGTTAGGTCAGGGAATGTCAGAACATTCCCTGACATCCCTTAACCTCTTACATACTTTTCTGGCGCCGCCTTTGCTGGAAGGCTGCCGAAAAACCGCGAACACGTCGGAAAAACGAGTTTTAACTCGTTTTTCACCGTTTATCGTCCCGTTCGATCCAGATCTGAGCTAGGGTGACCCCTAAGCTCATCATAAGTTCTGTTTATACCCGATTCCACCCGGATCTCGTGACTTAAACGGTTTAACGGTGTCGGCTCGTCGTTTCGTGTTTATATCTAACGGGTTTAAGCTCATACAATAAAATACTATCATACCTTGGGTCGGGATCGGTTTCCTTCTTGGTTTCGGTCTAGAGAGAGAGACTAGAGAGAGAGATTAAGTGTGTGTTTTGGGAGGTGTATGGAATGTGTGAAATGAATGATTAAAGGCCATTTAATGACTTATATAATTATGGATCATGGGCTTAAGCCCATGGTCCTTTCCTCTTTCTTTCATAGCCCAAGTCCATAACCCATATCCATTTAACCCAACACTAGCCCGACTCATAATAACTTGTATTTTAATTTATTAACCGAAACCCGAAAAACGGGATGTTACAATCAGGCCCAAATTATTCAACAACAACAAGCACAAGGGCATGCACCTGAACCTGTACCTGAGCAAGAAGAACAAGAAGTTGTTGCTGCTTGGGTAGCTAATCCCAATAACTGCATAGTTGCATTTTTTGGTTACAACTATGCTGATCATACCATATTTGATGGGTTTATCAATTTTCTTAGAAGATCAAGGATTTATCAAGCTATCTCCACCAAACTGCCAGCTTACTATAGTATTATTCATCGATTTTGGGAGACTGCTCGTCATTTGGCTACTCAGAATCGCATTGTGGCAACTATCCAAAATCAAGAAGTAGTTATTACTCCTCAGATTATACGAGACACATTATTGTTTAAAGACAATGAGAATGATGTTTACTACTTTGAGAAGGAGTTAATATAAGGATTGTTCAGAAGATTGAGATATTTTGGAAACTTGAATGACTCATAGTATAACAAAGCCAATATGTCTGAGCCATACAAGTATTTGATGCACACTTGATTCATTGTATCGGTGGAAGATGTGCCGAGTTTGACAAATGCAGTAATATGTTACAATCGACAATGGTGGCTTTGGTTCTTAACAAGCCATTCAACTTTTCTGGGATTATTTTCTATCACGTGAAGGAGAACTACACTAGCAAGCGAGAAAAATTTCTCATGTATCCACATTTTCTCTAGATAATTATAAACAAGTTGCTGCCAAACTTGCCGAAGGACCCGCTCAATCTGAATGACATGATATATATAAAGCCGATGAGTGAAGAAACTATGAATAGAATTCCTGTGTATAAGGGTAAAACAAATGATACCAATCCGCTGTTGAAGAGATAGATTAGTCACTTAATCAATCCGAATTATCAACCACCGCCAAATGATCGCTAGATTCACAATTATTTACATTTTGAGAAAAAATATGTTAATGCGGGTGATGGTGGTGGTGATGATGATGATGATTATGATAAAGGAGGAAGGCTAAGGGTAAAGCTCATATGGTAGAGGAGCCTAAGAAGAGAAAGAATCCAAAGAGGATGATAAGTCCGAGCCCCGGTGAGGAAGCGTGAATAATAGTCAATACTAATCAACGGTGTGGAGCTCGGATCTAGGGTTAGGATCGAATCTCACTCGTATTCACTCTTGAATGATGTTAGTTGGACGGATGAGGTGTATTGGAAGAGAGCCTGATTTGATTAACAATCAACAATAAAGTAGGATGAACAATTGTAATCAAAACACAAACAAGATAGAAATGGTAGTATGAAATATTAGCCGAATGATTCTCATTAAGATGAAACACTCATACATACATTCATACATACAATCAATTAAGAAATATCTCAGCCGCCACCAGGAGAGCTCATCCTGGAGGCAGAGACTCTCTCAAAGGGATAAAACCCTAAATCTCACATATACACAATACAGTCACTCATCCTAGACAAATGAATAAAAACATATATTTATACTAGTCTAGCATGACTTGGTCTTGAAGCCATCCACCCTTGGTTGAGACCAAATAATACATTTTTCACCCAAAGATTAATTCGATGCGTCGGTCTAAAATATAAGTCCCAACAATCTCCCCCTTAGACCGATGCCATCGAATTTCTTCCATGATCACCTCATAACTTGTTGTCTTTCGTTGAAATTCTCCCCCTCTCGTTAAGCTTCTCCCATTGTTCATTTCAAATTATCACTCTTATACCACTTTTGGATATAGTTGTATGGGCATATGAACGAGGCTTTGAAATTCAAAAGATCAATTTCAAGTAACAAGTTTATCACAAAAAGAAATAAACTCATTGTGATCATCAAATAATCTTCCATTCTTCAAATATGTTTCTTCCCCTGTAAATCATCTTCAAACCATTCCCTGAATTAAGATAGCATTCAAGTCAACCATAACCCGTTCTTGACTGTTCAAGTGACTATTTCGTAGGAGGTTAGACTCTACTGATCATCCTTTCAACATTGTTGCTCATGATGACTCCATCTTCTCATCCGTACTAGGAAATCAGAAAACTTACAAATGATGAAACGTCTTTGAAAAACCTTGGATTATTGATCTTGATCAACTTTTCCTTAACTTGAGTCTTTTACTTGATTTGAAGCTAACCATTTGCAATGAAATTCAAAGATTTTTACTCCCCCAATTTCGTTGCAATTGTCTTTAATAAATGTGTCTTCAAATTAAGTGTGGGTGAAACAATATTGATCATCCTCATCAAGATTGTAAAAATCTTAGATAAACATATTCAGAAGTTGGTTGACATTAAAAGTGATTAAATCCTTAAGCTTGATCAACACTTGTTCTTGTAAAGCTTTTGATGAAGTCGTGAAATTGGATGAGGTTTGAATTCCATAAGCTTGTTGATGATTGGAGAAAAATTACCAAAATACCCCTGGTATATATCTTCCGTAGAGAACAGCTTGGTCAAACGGTCAACGGTACCAAAAATCTCAAAAGTTTCTTCAAAACTTTGAAATGTTTCACAAACTCTGTTTTCTAGTACACAATGTGCTTGGGAGCACTTTCCTAGCACAAGGTATGCTTGGTTTCATTTCCAAGCACAAAGCATACTCTGATTCATTTTCAAGCACAAAGTGTACTCGGAAGCAAAGTGTACTCGGAAGCAAAGTGTACTCGGAAAGCAAAACACTTGTGATTTTTCAATTTTTCACCGAGCACAGAGTGTGCTCGGGAGCAAAAGTGTGCTCGGAAGTACAAGTGTGCTCGGATTACTTACTATCACTAAGTGTGCTCGGGAATACTTGTGTTTTTTCAATTTTTGCACTAGCACAAAGTGTACTCGGAAGCACTTTCCTAACACAAAGTGTACCCGGAAAGCAAAACACTTGTGATTTTTCAATTTTTCAACTAGCACAAAGTGTGCTCGGAAGTACAAGTGTGCTCGGATTACTTAGTGCTCGGAAACAAAAATGTGCTCGGATTACTTAGTGCTTTTTCATTTTCCACCAAGCATGCCCGGGAGCAAAAGTGTGCTCGGGAGCAAGGGTGTGCTCGACACAAACTTGAGTTTTTTCTTCACAAACATAATTGTTCATGGCAAAATAAAGTATGCTCGAAAAAGAGTCTTCTCGGATAAATAACAAAGTGTGCTCGAGACTTATAGAAGATAGTTTTCTTGAGAAGACAAAGGACATGCTCTGGGTTTCACAAAGTGTGCTCGAATTTGATATGCTTGATATAAGATGTGCTCGAAATAACCTGTGCTCGAGCCAAACAAAGATGTGCTTGGGCAAAACACCTCCTATGCTCGAAGCAACACTTAGTCATTTTCCATACTTGAGTCCAATCTTAATTTTTTTTATAGTGTGCTCGAGACATCAAAACTTCATTTCTGTGTCATCAGTAACTGATTTGCCCTTGCAGAACCTGCTCGAATATTCACTTTGCATTTGCTGCAACAAACAATGATGAAATTGCCTTTAGTACCTGTTCATTCTTGACTTGTACATTCTCCTTATCAGTTTGTACCATCGGCAATATTTTTCAACAAACATCTACTGTTTGTTCAGCACGAGCACACAAAACCCTAATTTTTCAAATCCAGAAACAAGTTTCGTAATCTGAAATTAATCAGTATAGCCCTATCCAAGTCATCTCGAAATCAAAGAAACCTATCTTCATATCATAATCAACCTTTTCAGATCAAGAAATAAACAGATGAACAGTGTTGCCCCAAAACGAGCCAAATAACACTGTTACATCAGATCTGGACCGTTCTGACCAAATAAACATGAAATTGATGTTGGATCTCCAAACGAGTCATCAACCCAAACATCAATCCATATACTTTTCTCCGAATCATCAAATAATTTCAAAACCCCCAAAAATAATTTCAACGAACTTCATCGTTTAACGTCCATGGTGGATTCAAGAGCGAAATGAATCTGTTCAGCTGTTAGTCTGAACGATTCGGTAACCCAGGCTCTGATACCAATTGATAAGTCCGAGCCCCGGTGCGGAAGCGTGAATAATAGTCAATACTAATCAACGGTGTGGAGCTCGGATCTAGGGTTAGGATCGAATCTCACTCGTATTCACTCTTGAATGATGTTAGTTGGACGGATGAGGTGTATTGGGAGAGAGCCTGATTTGATTAACAATCAACAATAAAGTAGGATGAACAATTGTAATCAAAACACAAACAAGATAGAAATGGTTGTATGAAATATTAGCCGAATGATTCTCATTAAGATGAAACACTCATACATACATTCATACATACAATCAATTAAGAAATATCTCAGCCGCCACCAGGAGAGCTCATCCTGGAGGCAGAGACTCTCTCAAAGGGATAAAACCCTAAATCTCACATATACACAATACAGTCACTCATCCTAGACAAATGAATAAAAACATATTTTTATACTAGTCTAGCATGACTTGGTCTTGAAGCCATCCACCCTTGGTTGAGACCAAATAATATATTTTTCACCCAAAGATTAATTCGATGCGTCGATCTAAAATATAAGTCCCAACAGAGGAGGAGTTCGGGGGTGGTAATTGAGTGAAGACCTGAAACCAGTTTTTTCTCATGAAGTCACCCTACCGCACCAAAACGACTAAGGCCATAATCAGTTCGTTCTACAGCTCAAGAGACTCCAGCTGTGACTATTGATGTGGTGAAAGTAGTTAATAAATAATGCACAATTAAAACACGCAATTCACATAAAGTTTTAAATTTATAAAACCAAACAATCCTAACTAAGCTTTCCACAAACGACAAATGTATAGACCGTATTGGAAGTTCGGATGTCGAACACAAAGACACGTGAAACAGCTCAGATAATTAACCCTAATATAAGTTCTACCTAATAATATTCAATAGAATTTATACTTATTTTAACTAATTTAACTTAACTAACGAAATTAACTATAATGGGAAAAAATGAATCACCTAGGTAGGATGGCTTAACAGCTATAAGATGACACGGATGCTAACACATGGTTGAAACCAGGGTTCTAAAGATGGGTTAACATATGTGAGGTCAAGGCAACTGAGTCCCTATGGTCAGGTTTTACCAGAAAACCCTAACAACGTCTAGATAGCTTTTAATACATGGTTGTTTATCTACGTACCCTAAAGACTCATCACTTGGTCCATGTCTAAGTCACAAATCTCTCTAAGTTGAGCTAATTACAAACTTAGGAGAAAAGGGGTAATAAAATACTAAGGACAAAGTAACTCAACTTACAAACTTAACCTAGCCGACAATGGGACGTTTACCACACTCAATCAACACACAAAGTATTAACCGAACTATGTAATTAGCAACTACACGAAATTAATTAATGCATTAATCAATCAAACGGGGCACATGACTCCTAAAAAACATCTAGGGCAGCGGGTATACATGGAATAAAATCACAAAATATGAACTTGACAATAGAAAAAACAATCAATCACTTGTTATGCACCTTAAACTAGTTAATTTAAACCGTTAAACATCAAACCTAGCTGATTCCAACTAATCTAGCCAATCATAATCAATGAACAGTAGTAAATATATATAAAAGTGATGAACATGTTCATATTAATCTGATTACAAAAGGTTTGAATGATTAAAAACCAAAGACAAACTTAAAATCGTTAAAACAATCAAAACCGACAACCAAAGGATAAAAGATAAAACCGTAAGCTTGTACTCCTTGGTTTCTCTCCTAGAACAAGTATGGTAGCTGCTGTAATGACAAATATCTCGTTTAGGGTTCATAGGGTTATTTTTATAGTTTGTTTTAACTTGTTAATCAAGCCCCCAAGCCCATAATAGGACAAAATAGTTGAGGTCAACGAAAGTAAATGGGCATGGGCAGCCTTGGGGCACTGCGTAGCGTGGGCATGGATGCATGACCTGGTCGCGTAGCCCGGCTAGGTCCCAGGTGCTCGTTTCTTCGTATTTAGACTCGTTTATCTTCTACGTGCATACCGGCTACATTTGTTTCTCGTTTCAACTTATTTCTTCTTCATTTGTACTCGTTTTTCGCTCTCTTCAACCATGGAATCTACAATAATCATAAATATGTAATTTCATGCAAGAATAATCAAATAATCGTTAATGTTTTACGCACAAAACAACATAAAAACGAGATAAAATGCTATGTTTTTTGCAACACATCAAATATTCCCACATTTGAACCTTTTTCGTCCCTAAAAAAGTAAACTGCACAGGATCATACCTAAGAATAAAATAACAACTCTCGATTTATTTATTATTTTATTTTATTAAAGCACTAGTAACAAATTGACGTATTAACCACGATTGTCGATATATTGATCCACTTTAACCCAGCCACCAACCCATCGAGCCCCCAATAGCATATAACATTAAGTTCAAATGATCATCAATAAGCCTATGAAACCCTCACTTGATGCAAAATGGTCCGACAAATCACCCTAAGCAATTGACTCTTTAATGGTAAGAAGAAAGTGTACTAGATGGAATTATGAATGATCAGTCATGTGATGCTCGTATATGCCGTATATGTGATGCTCATACGAGCTGATTCCTATATATTATTGGACTTTGTCCTATAAAAACCTAAAATTTTATTTATTGACAATAACTTTCAAGCTCTAATAGCGATAACCTCAGGGTCATTATCCACTTGGCAACGCGTAAACTCTCAATCATATCTAGTATGGACCACTTTGGCCTCTTTTGCTATATTTGGATGCTTTTTGCATCTTCTATTTTGCATTTTTTTCTTTCTTTCTTTTTTTTTTTTGAAAAATACCCTAAATATATATAACCAATTCTAAGCTCATGAAAAGATAGACTTTTGGCGGGGCGCCACAACTCAGTTTCTTTTCATAAAACGAGTGATGTGCTAGATTTTAAGTGCACAATTCTTGTCACACCCCAAAAACCTTAAACTAGGAAGCAGAAGACTTTGACCAAGTCATTCGGGTGGTGACAGACACCGTTTTAGCCAGTCACATTTAACAATAGATTTATAATGACTTTATTTAACCATCAGAGTCATTACACGTGTCATATTACACGACTTTTATTCAAATTACAAGTTCAACATAAAGTCAACATTTTTTATTCAAACACACGTCACTATTTTCCCGCACTCTTCACGAAGCTTCAATACTTTACTTATTGACCTGAAAAGCATATTAAAATAAATGTCAACACGAGTGTTGGTGAGTTCTCTTTATTTGAAATTAATCAATATATATATACATACTGGTAGGAGACCCGCGCGATGCGGCGTGATCCAAATACAACATGTAATATAACATTTATATGATGTATAAAACGCAAAATGCAAGTTTAATAATGCCAAATTAACGTTGCGTATAAAAATACATACGACTTATCACCATACAACAATATTTGTAAATCTAAATCACAACTAAATCAATCTCTTTCAAGCTGATCTTAAACGTCGGTTGTTGCAAAAGAAATTACATGTATGATGTTGGTAAAAGCTCTCTTGGCTCTTCTGATTTTTTCGGACCCGATTTATAGCTTGTCGAATCTTCCATTGAAGAATAACTTTTGGAAGCACTCGTCTTTTGCAATCTACTGCAACCAATAGTAAAAACAAATAATAAAACATAAATAAAAGTGTCATAAGAGCTATGGGCAAAAAGATTTGGGCAAACCTATTCAACACCGAAAATGCTATTTTCCTATCTTCCACATACATACAAACCCAACTTTGCGCATCCCCAAATTACCCTTGTTCCATTCCGATACATTGATGAGAATTATAATTCATTTTGAATTTAACATGTGCCAGTTTCAAGTCTTTCACAAACTTAAGAAGTTTCATACAGTTCAATCTAGTTCAGTTTAAGTAATTTATCAAAACAATATACATACTTCACCATATAAGTTAACTAAATTATAATTAGTGGGTACTAAATAAGATGTTAGGACCTTAATGGTTAGTGCAACAAAAAGTTAATTATCTTTTAATTCAATTGCCTGGAGACGAGGAACATAATTGACTCATTTGAGATTAAAAAAAGAAAAAATAAATCGTTTTCGCAATTTTCATTTTGTGATAAAAAAAACAAATAGACCTGTTTATAAAAAAAAAGTTAAAAATGCCACCTCTAGCATATATAGAAGATTCAACCATTTTATGGTTCGGACTGCGGTTTATACTAAATTACGGTCTAATAAAATTAGACCGTAAATTTTGATTATGTTTTGGCAGACTTCTAGTTCGACCCGGCTTGACCCAAACGAAACCAAACTGATACCTTCTTAAAATGGTCCATTTTGACCCGAACCAAACTGACACCTTAAAATGGACTATTTTGACATGACCCAAACCAATACATTTATAAAATGCACTGTTTTTACACAAACCAAAACCTTACCTTTTTAATATGGCCTGTTTTGACACGAACCAAGCTAATACCTTTTTATAATGGCATGTTTTGACACAAACCAAACCGATACCTTTTTAAAAAGGCCCGTTTTGACAAGAACCAAATCGATACCTTTTTAAAATGACTTGTTTTGACACAAACCAAACCAAACCAAAACCTTTTTAAAATGGCTCGTTTTGACCCTAACCTAGCTGATACCGTTTTAAAGCGGCTCATCAACGAGTTTCCCAAACATCAGTTCCAGAATTTCCATCTGAACTCCACCTAGCCTTGCGTATCACAACCGAAACATCATGCTATTTGATTATGTTAACTTACCATGCGTAAAGTAATTACAAAAAAAATAGCAAAACAAAAAACAAATTAACTAATTAACAACATTCCAAAATTCATAAGCATGAAGTACTGATCTTTGTCTTTTGTTAAGCGGAAAAAGAAGGCCACATCACAAACAAAGTCACTTTGTTGCAGATATAATGCTTCAAGGTTGACTTTCCTTCAATATAGTCAGCCTTGTCTGTTCTTTTGAATATCTCGACATTTCGTCCTCGTTTAGTTTTTATAAATGGAATGCAAAACTGATTACGAAAAAATCACATGCAGTATATGATAACTGAATATACTAAATCCTCATTCAACCACACCACAATTACAGTATAGATAATGCAAAAGGAGCATAAACTGATGCAAAACTCATAAAAAATTACATATATGCATGTGCGTATACTTTCAACAACTCAAGAAGTTTTACATTGATTGAATGTCATTCCAAAACTCATAGTGGTAAGAAATAAGGTGACAAATTTTACAAAAAAAAAAACATTTACGATATCACAAATTTAACAAAAAAATCGAAAATAAGATAAAAGGAAACATAATAAAAGAAAGCAACAAATGAGTACATGTCGTGAAGTATTTGAGAGCAATCCATTTTCCAGCGAGGGTACCTCCATATCATCAACATCTTATACATATCATTGATGAGTTAATTAGAATTTATAAATATTGTTTGAAGAAGGAGCTCTGAATTACCATCACATTTCCTTCCAATATGTTTTCACATTATAAATATCAATTTGTTATGACTTACACTTGCAATTTCGATAAACCAACTGTCTTCCTTTGGAGGAATCTCAAAATCCAGTTGAGGTATCTACATTATTCCACTTTAACAGGACCGTAATCCTTATTTGGCAGTTTTAAAGAGAAGCCTTTCTTCGAGTGAGGGAAGGAAGAAACTTCATTGCAGGGGAAAGGCTACATAATCAAATACACAAATCATCCTTCCCACGAGCATGTATCATGTTACCTTAGAAATCAGTTTGCTTTCAAAAACGTTAAAAAAACTCAAGAAACACTATTATAATAGAGAAAATATATTAATAATACATTATTTGTTTCATATGCAAATTTTGGTACCTTTTTGTATTTTAATGTTCAACAACATCCTCATCTGACAAATTCATCATCAATCAATAAGGCAAAGAATACAAGCTGCTGGCCTAAAAGTTTAACTAATGCATGCTCAATGGATTTGTACCGCATTAATTTAGATTGTATGCTTAGGCCGTTTTTCCAACCTTGATAGCAGTAGCAACCGCTCTAGAAAATATGTCCAGCTAAAAAAATTAAAACATTTCAATCATGTGCACAACATCCGTGTACAAGCCTTGATTGTACCAACTGATTTGCAATCTCAACAGTTTCATCACTCGAAATCTGCAATTAAACAACATGTCAGAAATGCCAAAATAATAATATATACCATTTCGGACCAAATAAATAAGATTAATGTCGGTCCCCGAATATTCACTCACAATCACAATCAAGTCATAACTCACACATTAAATGTGTCGACAAGCGAGTTAATGACAGTTGCTATTTTAGGAAAGAAAACCGTTTGTTAAAGGCGGAATCAATAACAAACAGGGTTGTTGCTAAAAGATTAATAGCAGGTAACTAACACACAAGAATCACTCAAAGATTTCCATTCATATAATATAAATCATACAAACGATAATCGATTTTAGGGTTTCTTGATGGAAAGTTATGTCCGTACTATTCTTTGACAACCGTCACAACAAATATTCTCTGAAATGTCTATATTCGTCTGCTGTCCTTGAGACGTGCCCTAAAATATTCCTTTTATAGGCCTGACACCTCAAGACAGCTATCATTCCATCTAGAAACCCTAAATATAAAATACATATTCAATTTACATATTCAAAACTATGCTAAGTGTAAAACAAGTCTTACGGGTAGGCATTGTAGAAGTAATCTTCTCCGAGTAGACTTTATGCTTTGCCTTCCTTGGTAGACTTGGTAACCTTGAAGTGTGTTCGGGAATAGTTTCCGTGTAGACTTTTAACTTTCACCGAGTAGACTTCAATCTTCTTGACCTTATCAGACTTTGCCCGAAAAGATCTTACGAGAAACCTTGTTCTTCCATGGTCCCTTAACTCCTTGCTAGGAAATAGCTTATTAGCAAAGTGTGCCTGGTAGCCCTGTACACTGCTAGAGTTAAACCCTGCCCGATGTTACTTGGAATATATCATTACTCACATCAAGCTTACTCGGACCACTGTTATTAATGTATACCTTGCCCGATCTTCCAATCACTTGGTTTCATGAGCTTGGTTAGCCAAGAGCTTACACGGGGTAAACCTTACTCGGCTATGAAGAACAAACTTGCTAGATATAGTGAACCCTGCCCGGGTATACACTAAATAGTAAACCCTGCTCGGCATGCACTAAAGAAGACTTCTAGAAGATAACCTTGCCCGTTAGGCAAAATATCATGCCCGGTTAAGTAAAACCTTGCTCGGATGTCTCAGGTGTGCCCAGTTCCATACTTAGATATTTCTGAGAAGGTTGAGAAGATTCCAATCTTCCTTATGATCATTTTAGGTCAAATCTTGACTCAACAATTAATGAGTAAAAACACGTTGTGATGCAAGTTCCCTGGTATAAAAGCAGCTCCAGTCACTTAAATTTTTTTGATGGTCTGCAGTTTTCATATAATAGATCTCAAAAAAGAAAACAAAACTTCAAATCACAAACACTAATTGACTATAGACTACCGATATTAAACAAACGTGTATAAACAACAATGGAGTGTGATAGTCTGTAACATCCCAAAATTTCGAATAATAATATTTTATATATAATATTTCTTATAATGGAAAAGTTTGCTTGAGTTGGTAAATAAAATAATAATAAAGGGGGAAAGATAAGTAGGCTAATTAGATGGTTTAATCATAGACTAAAAAGGAAAGATGGGCCTTAGGTCCATGGGCTTAAAGGAGTATAAATACCCCCTTAAACCCTATATCTCTCCATTTCCATCCATCTTATCCATAATATCCCCTACACCTCCATAACACACACACAAACCCTTCCATTTCGGCCGCAAGAGAGAGGACGATATCCAAGGCTAAAACCAAACCAAATATCGATAGATAGTGATTTCTCAAGCTAGATATAAGATCATCGTTGAACATCAAGCTACACCGTAATCTAAGAACACATAAAGGTATGTTCTTGATCTTAAAGCTTACATTTTTATGAACGGTTAGCCATGAAACTTAAACATAAACTAGATCGGGTCTAGACAAATCATAAAGTTTCAAACTTTGGTGATTAAAATGGACGTAAAGGACTCATGGTTAGATAAGGTTCATGAAGGAAACCTTAGATCTAGCTTATAGAACGTTTTTAGGATTAAAGGTTCAATCTTTATGACAATAACGAGCCAGGCCTTGAGCCGTGGGGGTTAATGGGTGTTACACGGTTAGGAATGGTGGAGTAAGGTAGCTAAAAGAGCAATTTTGGACCGTTAACCGTTAATAGAGCCTAGAACGTATGTAATGGTAGGAAAAATACCAGCTGAATGCATCAGACATGGGTTCTCGGTGAGCTGAGCCTCCAACTGGAGTTCTCGGTCAACGCGAGAACCCGGTCCATATAAGTTCTCGGCCAGGAAGGTTCTCGGTGACCATGTGTTCTTGGTCAAGAACATGTGTTCTCGGCAACCTTGTGTTCTCGGTCAGCTCATGATCTCGGTCAACACGAGGTCTCGGCCAGGCTTGGGATCTCGGTCAACATAGGTTCCTTGCCAAGATGTTCTCGGCTGACCCAGTTTCTGTTGGGCCTGAACCAGTTGGGACTAGGTTCTTTAATGAATAGTTGGGCCTGGCCTAACTAAATCCACAAACTTTAAGCCCATAACCCATCTAAACAAACAAGCCCAACTTAGAAATATGATGGCTAACTAAAATACCAACTAAATCAAGTAAAAGGTTAATTAACAAAAATATATATATTTAACAGTTAGCCGTGCTCAATTAAAGAAGGGGATAACAATTAAAGGCGAACGCAACAGGATCCAGTTGAGTTTCTAGCCCCATTCCTTATTATGTATTCGGGGCTGTGTGCATACTCGATGTGATTAGTTAATACACTTACCTTAAGTGGTAAGTGTATGCCTATTATGATATATGTGAATGTTATGAAAGAATGCTTGATGGTATGTGAACGATCTTTGGATATTAGATGAAGTGATTGTTTATATATATGTTGTATGTATGAAGTATGTACGTTAAAGAATATGATTATGAAAGAAAGTATGTAAAATATATAAATGTAAAGGAAAGTATGATATGAAGGAATTGACGGTAAAGGGTGGCAGACCCTAATAATATCTGTGAAGAAGGGTGGCAGACCCTAATAATATCTGTGAAGGAGGGTGGCAGACCCTAAGAATATATGTGAAGCAGGGTGGCAGGCCCTAATAATATCTGTGAGGTTATAGGACGAAAGGCTCTTTAAGGGTGGCAGACCCTAATAATATCTATGAGGTTATAGGGCGAAAGGCTCTTTAAGGGTGGTAGACCCTAATAATATCTATGAGGTTATAGGGCAAAAGGCTCTTTAAAATGTATAAGTATGTTTGTAAAGAAAGATAAAATATGAAGTATGAAAGAAAGAAAGTATGAAAGTAAGAATGAAAGTATATACTTACGTATGTATGAAAGAAAGTTAAGGAGGATATGCTTACCTTGTCGAAAAAGATACTTCTCGTTAGGGTTATGAGTTTGGCTCTTGAACCCGTGTGTCAACACCATCATACTATACTAGACCCATTGCGATTTCAACAAAAAAGGAAGTCTACTTACATATCCATCGCTATTTCAAGAAATAACCCTCCACCACTACAAATTTTATCAAAAATACAAAACGAAACATCATACTTTACAATCAATTGAACAAACTAAGGATGAAGAATAGTACCAGATGAGGAAATTCGAGCGTTTGGAATTGGAGAGAGAATGACGAAAGAGAAGAGGGCTTGTCTGAATTTTGAAATGGGATTAGGGCTTTCAAATCTTATGGGTTGTCCTATGTAACATCCCAAATTTCAAATAATAATATTTTAAATATTATTTCATATAATGGAAAAGTTTACTTGAGTTAGTAAATAAAATAATAACAATAGGGGGAAAAGATAAGTAGGCTAGATTAGAGGGATTTAATGATGGACTAGAAAGGAAAGATGGGCCTTTGGTCCATGGGCTTAAGGGAGTACAAATACCCCTTAAACCGTAAATCTTTCCATTTCCATCCATCTTATCCATCTTATTCTCCCTACACCTCCATAACACACACCACTCATTCCTTTCTCGGCCGCAACCTAGATCAAGGAACCAAGATCAAAACCAAACCTTTTATTGATAGATCTTTGGGATACAAGCTAGATACAAGATCAATACTTCATAACTAGCTAGCCGTGACCTAATAACCATATAAAGGTATGTTCTTGATCTTAAAGCTTGCATTTTTATGAACGGTTAGCCATGAAACTTGAACATAAACTAGGTCGGGACTAGATAAATCATAAAGCTTCAAACTTGATGATTTATATGGACGTGAGAGCTCATGGTTAGATACGGCTTATGAATAAAACCCTAGAACTAGCTTAAAGAACGTTTTTAGGATAAAAGGTTTAATCTTTATGACTAGGTTGGTTTAGACCTTGAAGCCGTGATAGCCATGGGTGTAGAATGGGAATGAATGATGATGATTAAGGGTTAAAAGTTCATGATTTGAACCGTGAACCAAGTAATCTGGGTAGGATGGAAACATAAGATGGAAAATGGGCTGAACTGGGGGTTCTCGGCCAAGTTTGGGAATCCATGGTCAACCCTTATGGTTTTCGGTCAAACGGACAGCCAACAAGGGTTCTCGGCCAGGATGTTCTCGGCAATCTTGTGTTCTCAGTCAACGATCTCGGCCAAGTATCCGAGTTCTCGGCCGAAAACATGGGTTTTCGGTCAAACCAAGGTTCTCGGTCAAACATGGGTTTTCGGTCAAACCAAGGTTCTCGGTCAACCATGGGTTTTCTGCCAAGGTTCTTGGCTGACCAGTCTGTGCATGGTTTGGCCTAAACCCAGTTGGGCCCAGATGCTATACTAAACAGCAGAGTGACCCAACCAAAATTCTAAGCCCATATCCTATTTGACCGAACTAAACCATTGTTATAAATTAAACCAAGACAAGTTCAACTTAGAAATATGATCGCTAACCAAAAATACCAACTTAAATAATTAGACGGTTAATTAACAAATATATATTATACAGTTAGCCGTGCACAACTCAAGAAAGGGATTACGATCAACGGTGAACGTAACCGCATTCAGGTGAGTTTCTAGCCCCATTCCTTGTTATGTTTTCGGGGTTGTGTGCATACTCGATGTGATTGTTAATACATTTATCCTAAGTGATAAGTGTATGCCTTATGTGGTTAGGTGAAAGTTAGGAATGATGGCTTATCGGTACGTGAACGATATTCGGATATTGCTCGTACTAATAAGTTGAAAGGTTAGGAATGATGTGAGTATGATATGTATGTATATGAATGTTGTAAGGTAAATAAAGAAAGGTTAATAAATAGTAACGAAGAGGGTACCGAGCCCTAATAATACTCGAGGCATGACGTATGGTTATATGGTAACGAAGAGGGAATCGAACCCTACTAATATTCGAGAACTAGGGTACCGAACCCTACTAATATTCGAGGAAAGAGGGTACCGAGCCCTAATAATACTCGAGGAAGGAGGGTACCTATCCCTAATAATACTCGAGGAAGGAGGGTACCGAGCCCTAATAATACTCGAGGCATGTAGGGCGTAATGCTATTTATAATGTAAGATATGAATGTAAGTAAGTATGAAAGTATAAATGAAGTATGAAAGTATGAATGAAAGTATGTAAGGATGAATGTATTATATAATGTATGTTTAACTAGAACTCACTCAGCATAGCTGACTTTTAGTATGCACGCAGGTGAGAAGGATGAGGCAGCTCGCTTGAGGGGAACACTTGGCATTGAATAAGAGGCTGGCATCGGAAGACCCAAGACGTTTAATAGTTTATGTTTTAAAGACAACGTGTTTATTAAGACAAGTTATGGATTATTATGTATGTTTTATTGAAAGTTTTTATATTCCACGAAAGTTTTTATTAACTCTGATTACTAGAACTATGTGAATGAGTAATCCAACGTCCAAATGTGAGGCACCGGTAACGGGGCCTTACATCCTATTACAACAAATGTTGAATTACTTTTCTGGTTCAGAATAAACGTACCCAAAAAGAGAAGGCATGCTTCTTTCGTCAGGAATTCAGCTCAGGGCTTGTGTATGCAATAATGAGTTGTAATCTATGCAAAAATACTTGTAAAGTTCTTAATTTTCAACAATTCAACTTTCTCTCACTTATATACATTATATATAGTAATAGATATATTATATATATTATGAAATTACGGCAATCGAAAATTATATATAAGTCATCGTACTGTTGTAGGCTAGCAAGGAATACAACAAGTGTATGACTATAAAAATTGATAACTCGATACATATAACACTCAAAATATTCTCATTTTTAATTCAATGCGATAGGAAATGGGGGGCGTCACCCCGATAGATCTACCAACATTTTTGTGACCTTATTAATTTGGTTAACAGTTATTTAACCAATTTTTGACTCATCCCACTTTTTATACGGTTTGTGAAATAAAATGCTTTTTTAAAAAACTTCGATAAGTTCGATAAAAGAATATGCCCCCCCCCCAAACACAATAAAAACATTTTATTTAAAAACGAGGGGGTTTTTAGAGAAACTAACAGTCGAAGATTTTCGTCCCAAAAATTGTGTGTCCTATATTAGTACAAGTTTGTTAATAAAATTTGGTTCAAGTTCTAGTTTGTAAAAGTCTTTTACTTGTTAATCTTAGTCTAATGACCACACAAGCACACTAGCAAATAATTTCCTATCTAACAAGTTAATAAGTTAGTATATTTCGGGTTTTGTTAACTATTGTCTTAAAAACTAAATTAATTAACAACTAAGGTAAATATATAAATATGATAATATATTAAAGTTTCAGTTGCTGGGAAGTTTTAAGAAAACATTAACTTATAATTTAAAATGGATTAGGTCGGTTTTGTCAGTTTCGCGTTTAAAAACGAACCGGTTGGCTTTTCGTATAAAAAATTACTTTTAAATCTTTGAAAATATTTGTTACATATATATTAGTTAAGTTTTAGGAGTTATTTTACAAAGATATGTTATTTTTCATATTAGTTAATATTTTCTTAAAATAGCAACTTTTAACATTTTCGTGTCGATTTTCGCGACACGAACCGTTTAGAACCAAGTTTTGTTATCTTGTCATCTTCTCATATATAAACTTATTTTATATATGAGTATTTTAAAAATTTAGGGGATGTTCTAAAACAATCCCTAATCGTGGTGTCGTTTACGTTTAAAAGCCGATTTTTCAACCGTTAAAGTTACCGACAAGTAAAATAAACCAAATAAGTCCACATCAAGTATCTTATGAACTAAATATACACATATAACTATAATTTACTATTATTTCCAGATTTGGACACAAAATTTCATATAGCACATTTTAATCAATTTAAGCTCCTAATCCATAACTTAAGTTTACTAACATTGGTAATAATCAACTTAGCAAAATATAAAATAACTAACACCATCATAACATCCAAAAGTTCAGGTCTTTGTCATTGTCATTATCTCTATAATAAACCAAAATTATACTTTTCAACTATATTCCTTATTCCTTTTTAGAATTTTCTAACATGCATGTTTAATCATGTATGTTCTTTTTGAATCAAATCACCAAATCATAAGATCATTTCTATCATCATCACATCATCAAATCATCTCATCATATATGCTCAAGTTCAAGTGTTTCATAATCAGTTAATAAACTTATAAATTTGCTAGGTATTCAATCAACAAAGTTTCCTATTATTATAACTTTTAATTTTTAATAATTCTATATATTCTTGTTTATCTCATTCAACTAGTTTGACAAGGTTTCATGCAACCTATTGTTCTATTTAGATTTTGATTCTTCTATTATACAAGTTACAAAGTTTCTATTTCTTGCAAGTAGGTGACAAATGATCCATACAATAATCCAATGGGTACTTTGATGATGTATTCTATCCTAGTTCAAGTAAATAACTTATTATCTATTAAAATCATATATGTTAAGTGTTGATACAACAATCAAATATTCAACTATGCATCCAACAAAGTTTCCTTATTTAGAAATATAACAATTTCAACAATCATATTCAAGTATTGTTTTTTTTTTTCAAATTAATAGATTATGAATCTTCTAACATACAACCTATCCTCAATCTTAATCCATATCAATCAATATCACTTTCTAACTTCATCAATCATCAAAAACATCAAGTAATCCAAAAAATCCAAAAAAATCCCTAAATTGAAAACTTAAGAACAAGTTCTTGCCAATTTCAATTTCAACACTAGCAATTCAATTGATTATGTTCATACCATTAATCCTATTGACCATTAACTACTCCAAATTCATCCTAACATCAAATTCATAATTTCACCTAAATATCCAATATCCTAACAACACTTCTATTCAATCTCATCAATCCACATATGATCTTCAAGATGAATGTATGCATGTATGGGTGGGTAAATAATTCCCCTCACACATGCATACATACACACGGCTCATACACACACACAAGCATCCATAATTTCCAATCTCTAAGATCAATCTCAACCCAAGAACACATAATCTAACCTATTCAATCATAGAAATCAACTCATAAATATAACTTACTTGGGTTTTTGAAGATCTTAAGATGAAGATATGAATGAGACGAATGTGTGTGGTGTTCCTTCCTCTTAATCCTGCTTCCTAGATGCTAATCACTATCTTCTTCTTGATCTAACTTGAATGTGTGTGTGTGATTTGAATTTTGAAATGTGATGGTGTGTTTGTGATGTGTGTGTGAAGTGGGTTTTTATGGAGAGAAGGGAGTGAGTAGGTTTGTGATGTGTGCATGTAGGTTGCCATGTAGGTTATGGTAGGATGATACACATAATAATCTAATGATTAGGAGGTTTAGGTGTTAGGTTGTGATTGGAGGGGAAGGGAGGTGAAATGATGAGGTGGTGGGTGAGGTGGTTGGCTAGGGAGAAGAGTTGGGTTGGTAAGTAGGTGTTTAAACAATAATCTTAAGTTTTCGTTTTAACGTCTAACGAGTTTTAGTTAATCAAACGAATCCCGTTTATAATAATTTTTATCAGGTTTTATCCGATATTGAATTCCAGATTATATAAGCCTAAGAACCTAATTTTCTGAAAAACTTGGTGTCGGGCCCTTACGGTGTCCTCTACTGATTTTCGAACACTTATTTTTCTAGTTTTCGCTATTCGAACCTTCTAAAATTAAGTTGATATACTATCTCTAATATCCTAGTATAAATTTTAATTTTTTGAGGCCATTTAGACACGTTTAGGATTTTATCCGTTTATAAGTCATTACCTAAGGTCATTTTGCGCAGTGTTCGCTACGCGGCAAAATTGGACCTTTTCAAACTTAATAAATATATCTCAAATTCTTTTGGAATTTTTGGACTAATATAATATCACTTATTTATTATATTATTTTATATACGTAAGTACGGTTATATTAATCATGGAATTAGGCTGATATTTAGCCGGGTGTCAAACTTCTCACCACCTAAAAGTAAAAAGATTGCGGTAATCCTCCCTATATCATATTGAATTTTAGCTTCGCCGCTTCCCCCCAAGATGAGAACCCAATAAGTTTATGAATTTGTTATGGTACAATTAAAAATACTAAAGGGAAACTTTTTAGGATTAGTAGGGCCTACCAACACATCCCAAATTATATACGCAACTGTTATGATTGTATATATATATATATATAGGGTGATGTTATAATAAGAAGTGGAGTGTGTCTAAGAAGTGTAAGAAGTAATCTGATGCGTTAGATATGTTGATCTGATAGTGGATATGGAAAGTGTGTTTATTGTGCGGTGTGTTTTATTAGATTTAATGGTGAAAACACACTTCCTACACTTATTAGAAAATCTACTTCTTATTATAACCTTGTTCTCTATATATATATATATATGTATATATATATTAAGAAAATACCAAGAGATTGTCAAGAACACTCAGTATTAAAATATCTCATGTTTAATGCAGAATTTTCAAAAACACGAGACATTTTAAAACTTTTTTACTTTTTTTTTTAATTTCTTCTTTTAAACTTTTCTTCAATTTTATTTTTGTTATTTATTAGTAAATTTAAAACACCAATTTCCTATTCCCACACTGTCCTCAATGTGAGACAGGAAAAAGACATAAATGAAATAAATAAAGAAAAATGAAACAAACTCCCTTGGCAAATAGCAGTGAACGTATGTCA
This sequence comes from Bidens hawaiensis, assembly GCF_021521415.1. Classification (NCBI taxonomy): domain Eukaryota; kingdom Viridiplantae; phylum Streptophyta; class Magnoliopsida; order Asterales; family Asteraceae; genus Bidens; species Bidens hawaiensis. The sequence goes on from NW_027491281.1 coordinate 906,058, forward strand.
TGAGTCATGTTCCGTGCCCATCAATACGATATCGTCACGTCTTAATCAATTCAAACTCCAGGACATCAGCCATCTCATAGTCAACCACAAAATAACCTGCAAGAGAAGAAACACCTGAAATAGCGACAAAATAAAAGTTAAATAAAATAATAAAAATGATACATATTACCGGGTTGCCTCCAGGGAAGCGCTAAGTTTACAAAATAGTCTTAAGCCATACTTGCTCCCGAAACATCAATTGGGAGGCTTCTCCTTTATTCGCTTCCCATCAATACTCTTTAACACTTTCCTCTTACATTTGGTTTGGAAAAAACCTACTGCACCGCTCTCAAGGGCCCAAACATACGACTTGAACTCGGCCCACCAACTCATAGACTCCCCCAAAAATGATTCCCTTAAGTGAAACGTGTGACAACGCGCAATATCCGTACAATTCTTAGACAATAAGTAGACATAATTACCTTATATAAATGGTCAAGATTATATGCATATCCATTAAACAACCAAAAGTTGCATTCATGTATATCATAAACGTTAGACAATTATATAAAATACCGCGTCACACGCACACATACTTATATATAATATATAGGTGACAAGAAGAGAAATTCTAAACGAGTAGTTCAATTATGTGAATGTTACCATCTAAGATCAAGAATCCACTCCATTATTCCTTGATGATTATTGAATAAACATGTGATAAACTTGCCCTAATAATATATGATAGACTATGTTCCTCATTTTTGAGTGAACATATTCTATGACATAAAATAAAATAGTATGCGTATTTTCAAGTCCATCGTATGCTTAATATCATGATACCACGAGAATGTCAATTTAAGTAGACAAGCAGTTGGTAAAGTAGAACGATTAGGATTGACTTCGATTTCTCAAATACCAACCCTAACAACTTCGAGTGGTTGTAGTTAACTCACACAACCTCCCCTTGGTTGATTAGATTAGGTTATAGTTACACATTCCATTAACATATGATTTCTTTAACTAGAATGATAACCTAAGCAATCGTGTTAACAATGTTATTTTAAAAATATCAAAACTAGAGAAATAGATCATAACCTATATCTCATCATTTCTAAGTGCAACATAAGGATCCATGTTTTATCTTAAATAAGTTATCAAAGTATTGTTTTTACCATTTCTAGTCTCCAAGAACATTAGTGATCATGAATGATTTTTAGTCATCAACCTTGATGTATTGAGTTAAAGTGATAAAACATTTCTTCATCAATGGATAATTGCAAAAGAACCATGTACTTTACCAAACTAAACAAAATATTTTATATAATCATCAAGTAAAACAAAGCTTCTTTATAGATTTTAGATGGTAAATGGAGTTTAGCTCATAATGAGCATTTTTATGAACATTAAAAGAGATATTGATAACAAACACATGATTAAACTAGAACAATCTAACCAAATGTGGATGAATCTCCCTTCTTAATGATAATGATGGATTATGATGGTGTTGATGATGATGGTAACCTCCAAGCCTTCAAATTCTTCACAAGATCTTCAATATGAGTGTAATGTGAGTGTTTTTATAAGAGAAACCCGAATAGAGATTTTCTTTAAGCACACTTGATTAATGCAACATTCTTCTCTATTTATAGGCAGACTGAGGAAGTAGACATGACCCCGTGTCTCTAGAGGCACCCCCCGTGTCCAGGTGTCCAGTTGCATTAAATGCTATATCAGATCGTACAAGATGACTCACCATGGGGGCATGCTTCTTGAGGCATGGCCCCGTGCTTTTTAGTGACATGTGCTAATTCTTTTTGTCTTATCTGAAAGGTGACCACGGCCCCATGGTTGCTTAAGCACGGCTCCATGCTTCTTTGTCCAGTATTTGTCTTTTCTTGTAGATTTTTGTCTTTTCTTGTGTTCGGAAGCATGGGGGCGTGGTTCTAGGAGAACGGGGGCGTGGTTGAGGTTTTTCTTGGGTTTTCTTTCGTTTTTCTTTGTCTTTTCACTTGTTTCTTCGTTTATGGCTTGGTTCTCCCTGAAGTTGCATTTTAATGTGATAAGTAAATTTCTGAGCTATATTATTTGTTAGAAGTTGCAGTTCTTAGAGATTATTTGATGCTAATATCGGGTCCCTCGATTTCAGCTGGATCTTAATCAATCATGTCATAACTCACACAGATTAATGTGTTGACAAGAGAGTTAATGATGGGTTGCTATATTTAGAAAGATATCCGTTTGTTATAGGCGGAATCAATAACAAACATACGGTTGCAAGAATAATCAAAGGTAGAAAGCACACACAGGATTCACTCAAAAGATTTCCATCTATCTAATTTTCATCATACAAAGTGGATAATCGATTTAGGGTTTTTAGGAATCTTAGGACAGCCGTCACTTTCAAGAAATATTCTTTCTTATCCGAAAAGTGTAAAGGCTCAAAGTCCGTGTCCTCTCTCTCTCTTGGCGGCGTGCCCTAAACATTCTATTTATAGGCCTGCCAACCTAGGACAGCTGTCATTCCTTCTAGAAATCCTAAATACAATCATACATATTCAAATTACATATTCAAAATAAACTAAGTGTAAAACAAGTCTTCCGGGTAGGCTTTGCACCAATCTTGTCTTTCCGAGTATGCTCGGCCATCCTTTATAACTTGGTAACATAGAAGTGTGCTCGGGATCAGTTTCCGGGTAGACTTTAATTGAAGAGTATTTTACCAAGTAAAATACTCACTGAGTAGACTTCAGTCTTCTTGACTTTGCCAGACTTTGCCCGACAACTCCTTACGAGCAACCTTGTTCTTCAATGATCCATTTCAGCTCTTTGCTATAAAATAACTTATTAGCAAAGTGTACTCGGGTGTACTGTTCCTCGCTAGAGCTGAACCTTGCCCGATATTACTTAGAGATATTCCTTTAGATTATCAAGAATACTTGGATCATACTTATTAATGAATACCTTGCCCGGTCTTCCAATCACTTGGCTTCTTGGACTTGGTCAACCAAACCTTACTCGGAAGAGTAAAATACTTGGTTCTGAAGAACAGACTTGCTTGATAAAGTGACCCTTGCCCGGATTTACATAAACTAGTGTACCTTACCCGGCAATGCACTAATTTGCAAACCCTGCTCGGATATCTACTAAAGAAGACTGCTTGAAGTAAACCTTGCCCGGTAGGCAAAATATTGTACTCGGCTAAGTAAAAGCTTGCTCGGATATCTAAGGTGTGCTCGGATCCATTACTTAGCGAAATCAGAGGAGGTTGAGAAGATTCCAATCTTCCAAGTACTTCATTTAGGTCAAATCTTTGACTCAACAATATCCCCCTTAGGTCAATTTCTTGACTCAACAATCTCCCCCTAGATTGGAACACCTCAGCTGACCCAAAACATTTCTATGGTTACTTACACTCAGCAAAAATAAACATCAAATCAAAAATCAAAATTGCATATTCAAATAATATAAGCAAAATTACATAATCAGAAAGTTGTCCGAAGACCTTACAAAACAAAGCCTATTCTATTAATCTTATCTTCTTCTTGCATCATGAACGGCTTGTCTTCTGTTGATTAGCTCTGAAGCAGCTTTCATCTTGAAAGTATTAAGGGCTTGGTAGTGAGTGTGACTTTCTGGTATGGCCAAGTCCCTTATATCCATTAGATCTTCATTGTGCAGGCACGTCAAGTCTTCATCCCTTTTAATGATCCCCAGAATTTTTCCATCTGAATGCCTCAGCACAAAATGATTATCATTCTCTTTGAATTCAATGTCAGCTATAATCCCATTTTTCTGTACTGTGTAATTGGGGCGTCTCATTCTTCTTCCCAGACTTATACATGTATTCAAGTTGGACAATGGATTCTCATCTCTGAAGGTCATCTGAAAGTCTCTTTCAGCTATGTCCATTCTTTTCAGCTTTGCAGTCCTTTTTGACTTGTGAGACTGAATCAACCTCCAGCTCCTCTTTTCTTTTAAGAACTTGAACCCTTTTCCAGCTTCTTCCCACAAAAATTTTGACAGATCATTCATCTGTTTACCTGCCAATCTGCTTCTGTTTCTGTAATCATACAATCTGAGAGTGGCCATCCTTCTCAATTGTTCTTCATTGAATCCATAGAAGTCACTTCTCACAACAATTTCTCTCAATTGTCTACTCTTCATAATCACTTTTAATACACCAGTAACAGAATCAAAGTACAGTTCTCTTGGTAGATCCACATTAGATTATGGTCTTGTTCTTTGTTATGCTGAACTGCTTGATTCACCTCTTCCTCCTTGTGGAAATCTTCTTGAAATAGGAGGTCTGAAGGGAACAGACTTCTTGGGCTTTTGAGGTCCCAAGTTGAAAACTTTTACATAGACAGCCTCTACCATTTCGGTAGGAAGGTTAGCTAATTCAACAACATCATGTCCTACTGCTTTAAGTTCTCTTAACATCTTTTCCATTCCAGGAGTTCTTGCCAATCCAGCAGGTACAAACCTACCATCAGCGTAGTATGTTGGGTTCTCTCCTTCTCTTAAAGCCTTTTCCCATTCAGCCTTTTGTATATAAAAGAGGTATTTCATATCCTCCTTTTCCAAGGCATTGAAGTCTGCTTCAGTCATTCCTTTCTGATTTATCATTACGTTTCTTAGAATGTTTATCATTTCTTCATTTTCCCAAGGAACAAATGGTTCATCTTCAGGTTCAGACTTAGGTTCCTCTGGGATGGGTGTTTCAATAGTAGGCACTTCATCTGGTTTTTCTTTTTCAGTCTGTTTCTTTTGTTTTTCCCTCAATGTTTGGATTCTTCTCTTCTTTGCTTGAGGTTCATCAGTTGGTTCACCCTGTCTAATAGAGCTCTCAGCTTGGACCCTTTTCAATTTTTCTTTTCTTTTCAGTTTGTTGTATTGGTCCAACACTGATTCTCTGGATAAATAATATTCAACAATCTCAGGCTTCATACCTCTTTCCAGCAGGTATCCACACATTCCTCCAAACTTTTTCTTCAAATTTTCCATCTTTTCAAGTGTTACATTTTCTTTTACACACTTTTCAATCACCTTCTCTCTCTCTCTGTTATACAGATCTTGTAGTTTGTCAAAGTTTAGGTTAGACAGATCTTTTTCAGAATGATTGTGCCTTCTGAGATATTCCCTGAATTTCTGACTTTCCCTATTTTTCTCTTCTATCTTTTCCTTCAGGGCATCTCTCTCTTTGTCAAGTCTCATCTGCAACTGATCATCATCAAGATCAGCCAGTGAATCAAAACTTATGCCATATGTTCTCAGTTTTACAACCAAAGGATTTTTCCTTTTAGCCTCCCTCATACTCAACTCAATGTTTGTCCTTTGCTCCTCAGTCATTGTGATTTGAGGGGACACAACATTAGTAGCTTTCACATTCATTTCCTGATCATTCTCAGGGTCATCATCATCATCAGAGTCTTCAGACTCATCCTCACCTTCAGTTAGATCGTTCATTGCATCAATCTGTGGTTCATCATAAAGTGGATTCTCAGGGATTGATACATTTGGCACTCCTTTCACATGTTCATCTGGCCTTAAAGTCTGCAAAGGAATTGCCCTTATGGGACTTGCTTCATCATCAGGGTTTCTACAAAGTAGTTGTTCTTATCATCCCATCTCCCTTTCTTTACAGACTCAGTCCCTTCATCTGACATGAATGTTTCTGGTCGATCCATTTTTCTTGAATACTTCTTTCCATACTTGGGATCATCCACATACTCCTATTCATCAGGATTTTGTCTAATGTCATCTTTGATCTGTTGAGCCCATTTCTGTGCAGCCATTGAGGCCATGGACTCACCAATTTCTTCTTCAGCCATCATATCAGTATTCAGATTTACTGGTTCAGCAGTCTCATTTGACTTTGTTTCTTGTTGACTTTCAGTTTGAAACATGCTGACTACCATTGCTAGGGAGTTATCAACTTCCTCATCTCTCTCAACTCAATCAAGGCCTCTATCACTTCTTGATCAGCCACTTCTTCAATGAATTCCCTTGCAAATTTGGCTTGATTGATCAAGTTTTTCTGCTCTGCCAACTCTACAGGGTCCATAGTTTGGGCCAGTATTTCTCTGTCCCTTGTTTCTCTCAAAATGTTTTCTTGTTCCCTTAGAGCAGCAGCAGCAGCTTCATCATCTTCTCTAAACAATACATCCTTTTCAGGATATGCCATAACAGGCTCTTCTTCTGTAACTTTGGCTTTTCCCTTTTCTAGCCTTTTCTTTAAATCTTCTTCACTTTCTGTAACTGATGTCTTGGAGCATTCTGCTTGTTCATTTTCTGGTTCAGTGAGCACAATCTCTTCAGTAGCAGTATCTTCATCATTCATTACTTCAGTGTCTACCTCTGTAAGTATGTCGGTCAAGACATCAGTAGCAATGTCAGTAGGAATATCAGTAGGCATATCAGTGATAGCCACATTCTCTTCTGTATTTATCTCCTCAATCCTTTCCTCTGTTTCAGCCTGCTCTTCAACATTTATCTTTTCAATTTCATTTACTTTTTCAACAGTCTCTTCATCACTTCTTTCATTAATGTAATCATAGTCTTGTTCTGCTCCCTCAGACATATCTCCTTCATACTCATCGTCATCAATCCTCCTTTCATCACTGCTTTCCTCTCCATCATCATACATATTCATAATCAGCTTTAAACTGTCTGCAGTCTCAACAACTGCTACAGTCTCTTCAACATTCACATTTGAGACAGTTGGCCTAGATTCATTCTCCCCCTGTTTTGGGGCAGCTGAGGTATTCTCAACCTCCTGCACCAGGGCTTGAATTCTCATGTTCGCTTAACCAACTTCTCTAACAGCATCACATTTTCATTGGTCACCTCCTCATTTCTTCTTTTCAATTCAGCATTCTCTAACGTCAAATCTAGATTTTTCTGGAACAGGTCTGTGTTAGTGAGTGGTGATGTTGGTGGTGTTGTGAAGAATGTTTAATGTTCAGGTTGTTCTATGGTGTGAGTTTGGTAAGTGGATGGTGGTGGTGATTGTGTATGAACTAGGCTTGGAATGAGTGAGTCTGTGTGGGTTGGGCTATATGTAGGTGGTGTTTGTGGTGGTGCTGATGTATGTGATGAGGTTTCAGGTTGGCTAATGGTTAGGGTTTGAGGTGGTGTGTGAGTGATCTGGTGTGGTGGAGTTTATGGTGGTGATGGAATAATTGGTTGTTCAATGTGCTCAAGTTGCTCCCCCTGAATAGGTGCAACAACTTCAATATTCACTTCGTCTCCTCCTTCATCTCCATTACCATCTCCATCATCAGAGTTTCCATCATCATCACTGTCATCATCCTCTCCTCCTTCCTCCTCTGAGCTTAACTCAGGTACTAGCATCACTTGCAAGTCATGGTCCAATAACCATGGCAATATCTCAAATGGAACATTTGAGTTGTATGTATTTGAGACGCCTGGATTTATGATTCTTCTATATGAGTCAGGGTCTTACAGTTGGTGTGTAGTTCCAACAGTGGGTAGATCTTGAAGCTCATTATTGAAGATTATCTGTAGGAATCTTGGATATTGTAAAAATCTTTTTCTTTCAGGCTTCTTCAGATTTCCTACTAATCCTTCAAATATCATCTTAGAGAAATTGAAGGGCAGATCATATACAATCCCAACTATGGCATTTGCCAATTCGTGACTCATCAAGGTCCACGATCCCTTCCTTGGAGCAAATCCGTGTATAACATGGTGAATAAGAAATCTGTACAGCATTGGAAACATGCCCTTCTGAAACTGTCCTTCATGAACATTTCCTTGATAACCTATTGTCTCTTCAAATATTTTCATTAGGTGGGGTGTGCTGAAGTTTATTGAGTTGTGATCACCATCATTCAACCGGAGACATCTTCTTATCATTCTCTCCGTAATATGTATCTCTTCCCTAGCCATGGTTGCCTCGATTCTTTTACCATTTATGTCCTCAATCAGTTCAGCAGATCTCCAGAAATCCAAAGAATGATTTTTGTATATGACAGGGCTTTCGGTGAACGCAAAACTGATGTTGGATCGAGCCATCCAAGTTATCATCCTAGCCATCGGCTCATTGTTAGGTGTCACTTGTAGAAGTGCACACATATTATGTTTTGGTTCTAAGACATACTTGTGTTCATCGTCTGCCATATCTGAATCACATAAACAAACATATTCAAAGTGAAATTAGTCATAAAGTTCAGTACTTTAGATAATTTCAAGGTATAAAAATGAAGAAGAAAGAAAAGAGAGAAAATCATCAAGAACCTGTTCTTTGACAAATTTATAACCTACACACATAAAAAGAGTATTAGTAATCAGATATATGATCAAAGCTCATTATAGCCTAATTGTCGTCGGAAAACACATTAATGTTGCTTACCGAGTCGGAATTAGAGGGCTAATTCAAGTTAGGGTTAGGAATAATAGAATGTGATAAGTCGGTTTGGGTTTCTTTGAGAGTAAGCAGTTTGCAGTGGAAGGAGAGAGATGGAAAAATAATGTTGAAAGTTTTGCCTAACTCCCTCTTATATACTTTTTGAAAGTGGGTTTTAAATGCTCTTTGTCTTTTTGTGAATTATTAGCTGTCAAACAGTAACATTATCCACTTGATATTAAAAACAATATTTATCTTTTAAGTTAATGAAACCTTACTCGGAATTATTCTTTTCAAATTCTACTCGGTATACATCCACTTACAAAGCATACCCGGTCAAACATTGCTTGGAAAATTTTCATTTTTTAATATACAAAGTTTGCCCGAATTCTTCTATTTATAAACCTTGCTCGATCAAGATAATTAATTTAGAGTTAAGACATAATGAAGAAAGCTTACCCGAAATACTAGATTTCTTGAGAAATTAATCACAAGGCAAATAATCAAGTATAAACATCAAATAAACATCCTTACTAGGAATCAATCAAGACACCCATATAGATTTCTCAATCTCAAATTAAAACTTATCTAGCATAAACCCTAATAAAAATCATAATCAATTTTATCATACTAAATACCATATTCAATCAAGCATACTTGAAAACATAGTGTGCCCGAAAAAGGGTTTCTAGCATACAGTGTACTCGGAAAGTTAAGTTTTGAAATTACCAAGTATATTGAGGGAACAAAAGTGTACCCGAAATATAAAGTGTGCCCAGAAAACAAAGTTTGCCTGAAAACACTTGTAATTTCAAAGAAATCATAAACACACATATCACAGAGCATGCTCGGAATGAAATTAAAACACACAAACATTTAAGTGTGCTATAGTCTAAAATTTCATAGAGCTTGCCCGAAAATCCTATGTTAGCACTAAGCTTGCTAGGATAAACACATTCAATCATCAGGTATGCCCTTACCCGAGGGATTTCAACATGCCAAACCATACCCAAAAAATGACAAACTTAAATAGTAATATCACACAAACTTAATATCTAAGCATGCTCGGAAAGATTAACAAACCTTTCCTAACAACATATTCACACAAATCACAAAGCTTACTTGATGTACCTGACTAAGTTCATAAAGTTTGCTTGGAATCACAATCAGCATATAACATGCATAGCTTGCCCGAAACAAGATTTTCTTGTTAAAAGCTAGCTATAACAACACATAATCATCTCAAGACTTCAAGCTTGCTCGGGAAATGAGTACAACAGTGTACTCTACCCGGAAAGTGTAAACACTTCAAAGCATGCCCGAAAATCATAAAGTTAGTCAAAAATGACTAAGCTTACTCGGAAAGGTTGAAAAATATCAAACCTTACCCGAAACAACAAATTCACACATAGTCAACTGTTTTGTACCCGGAAAGGTTGTAAATCATTAAACCTTACCCGAAAATACATATTCAAACAGTTTGTGCCCGGGAAGGTTATAAGGCATCAAACCTTACCCGAACTTACATATTCAACCTATTTTAGGCAAAATGCAACACTTTTTGACTTAAACCACTATGTCAAAATATATTTTTCTTTTCAGATCATAGTTTAAGAGCAAATGGTGCATTTAGAGATCAAATTTCAGTTTTATTTCTCTTCAAAACAGTTTCTTCCATTTTCTGAAAAGATCTCAAGAATGGGATCATATTGACTAAGTAGCTATCTCAATACATCACTCTCAGCATTATTATGACAACATAGATAGGTTAACAACTGGTATAAACTTAGCATGAATTTCATTTCTTTAGTGATATGATTAAGGTTCAATTTAAGCATAATGCATTAATGGTCAACACTGTGCTATGATGCCTCATATCTCTTCTCAAAGCTTATTTGGCTTTCCCCAGATCACCCCAATTTGACTCCAACCTCCTGTATTTGGTCAAAAATAGTTTTTTTATGACAGAACTTATTGTATTTTTGTATTTTTAGATTCAAACATATATGGAAGTTGAACGTTGGACTTACAGTTAGCAACATGCCTTTCAATCAAGATGAGACAGATTTTTCCAACATCTTTGTAGTTCTTGTTGTAACCCTCTTGTTTGATAAAATATTTAAAACACTTATCAACTTTTGGTTGATTTATTCATTCTTCCCCTTGTTTTTGATATTTTCTCAAATTTTCTTAAAGTATGTTCCTTGTCATATTTAAAGATTTTTCATTTTTGGTTGACCAAACAACAACAGGCTCGTGTATGACTGGGTAATCACTTTTCTGCCTATCATTCGGAGAGATTTATCTTGAGACATGCAAAGACAACTATGTATCTCCACATAAAGATTAGCATATTCATTATGTTTATATCACCTTAGATTTTACATCATCATGGGAAAGCAACCATACATGTTAATGACTATACAAAGGTCTTTTTAGCCTATTAATTCCATATGATCAGCTAAGTAGTCAATGTACTATCATTTCCCAATAATCACAGTTTAATATTCAATCACCCCAATATCTCTTCATTTTCAGGTTAATGGCTATCCTGTTTGACCAAAAGTGGTCAACAGGATCAAACATACATGTGAATATACGTCCTTTCAAAGTTAGATCTATTGACATAGTTTTAAGTGAAGGAATAAGAAACAAGTTATAATTGCCCCAAATGCTTTCAGTTTTCAGGTCAATGGCTATCCTTTGAATCTGTAGATATTTAAGGACCAAACATACACAAGTGCATGTCCTTCCAACTGGGCAAATGACATAATTTTCAGCAAAAACAACTTCTTGAGACTTCTCTTTAAAAATCCTTCTTTTAAGCTTCTTTTAAAGCTTGAACTGAATAATCTTATCATATCTCTACACCATTAATCAACTTGCTCATGTTTTGACCAAAATAAAGTATTTATGCAAAAATTCATTAGAAAATTCATTTTATCATTTAATTTTGACATAAAACTTATTTTGACACAAACAGTTGTAACACAATCAAATCTTAATCAAACAACATCATCAAGACAAGCAGACATTACTAACATTCAAGGTCAAGCCTATCTTAATAACATCACATGATCAGATAATACACATATTCAAGCATTCAAGCAGTGATGTCAAATAAGCTTACTCTAACAAGTAAATCACAACACAGACACTTATTCTAACATCACACATGCACATCAACAGATAATCATGCAAACCTATCAATCAGATCAAACGTGTCAATGATTGCATACATACACAGTTAAAGCACATAATAGTTAATATATTCAGTAGCATATTCAAATATCATACTTAAGTAACATAATCAAGCATATTCACTAAACATTCAATACGTGTAATCTCTAACAAAATAATCAGTTATCATAGAGAGACACACAACCAGGCACACATCCTTAATCAGATTTCATCAGAGTTGATCATTCCCAGGGCTTTCAGAAGAAAGTTGAACCTGGTTCTATCATGTGGTTTGGTGAATAGGTCAGCCAAATTGTCACTTGTATCAACCCTTTGCATTTCAATCAAACCTTTTTCACTGCAGTCTCTGATGAAATGATGTCTGATTTCAATGTGCTTAGTTTTGGAATGTTGAACTGGATTTTTAACAGTAAAATATGCATCATTATTGTCAATAAGAATAGGTGTGTTCAAGAAATTCAAACCATAGTCCAGCATCTGATTTTGAATCCATAGAACTTTTTCACAGCAGGCGGATGCAGCAACATATTCAGCTTCTGCAGTAGAGATTGAGACTGTAGTCTGCTTTTTACATTGCCATGACACTAGCCTTTCACCCAAAAATTGACATCCTCCTGAGGTTGACTTTCTGCTCATGTTGCAGCCATCATAATCACTGTCTGTATATGCATTCAGATCAAAAGCTTGGTTCTTTGGATACCAAATCCCTAAGTCTGGTATTCCCTTCAAATATCTGAATATTCTTTTAACAGCATTCATGTGGGAGACTTTTGCACTTGATTGGAATCTTGCACACACACATACATCAAACATGATATCTGGTCTTGTTGCAGTCAGATACATCAGAGATCCAATTTTGGCTCTATATTCATGTTCATCTATAGGCTCCCCCTTTTCATCTGCAATCATCTTTTCTTTGGTGTCCATTGGAGTTGAAACAATCTTGTACTCTTGACAGTTGAACTTGTTCAAGATGTCCTGCACATATTTGTTTTGATGAATGAAAATCCCCTCAGCCTTCTGTTGAACTTGCAATCCTAGAAAGAAGTTCATTTCTCCCATAGAACTCATGTTGTATTTGGACATCATTACCCCTTCAAACTCCATACACATTTGTTCATTTGTAGAACCAAAGATGATATCATCCACATACACTTGTAACAGAAGCAAGTCTGATCCCTTTCTTTTGTAAAAGAGTGTCTTGTCAATGGCTCCTCTTTTGAAACCATTTTCAAGAAGATGATTTGACAGCTCATCATACCATGCTCTAGGAGCCTGATGCAATCCATAAAGGGCTTTGTTTAACTTATACAACCTGTTTGGATACATTGGATCCTCAAAACCTGGAGGTTGAGCAACATACACCTCTTCATCAATCTTTCCATTTAGAAATGCAGACTTAACATCAAGCTGGAACACTCTAATGTTCTTTGAGGCAGCATATGCAAGAAAAATCCTGATAGCTTCAAGTCTTGCAACCGGTGCAAAGACTTCCTCAAAGTCTATTCCTTCTTCTTGAAGACATCCCAGTGCTACAAGTCTAGCTTTATTCTTAATCACCAAACCCCTTTCATCCCTTTTATTTCTAAAAACCCATTTGGTTCCAATTGCATATCTGTCAAATGGCTTATCAACAAGATCCCACACATGCAGGTCTCTAAATTGTGCCAATTCCTCTTGCATTGCTTCCACCCAACTATTATCTTTTAATGCTTGTGCTATGTTCTTTGGTTCTATTTGGGACAGAAAACAAGAGTAAAGACAAATGTTTGCAATTTCGGAATGACTTCTTGTAACTCTTTCATGCAAATCACCAATGATGTTTTCAGAAGGATGATTCTTTTCCACATAAGGAGTTTGTACAAATATATCTGTAGACAAATTTGTGTCAAGATTTGTTTCATTGAACTCTGGTTCTTCAATGATTAAATCAGCTTCTGCATCATGAAATTCTGGTGCTTCATCATTATGTTGTCCTGAAGTAGATGCACCATTGTTTTCTAAGTTCAATCTTTGAAATAGATCTTGAAATCTTGCTGTAGATGCAGCTTCTTCTTCACTTGCTTGGTTGCTTGTGTCACCCTCATTCTGAACTTGATCATTTTGTGCATCTTGATTGTCTTGATTGTTCTCAGTATGATCATGTTCAACATTGTGATTGTTTTCTTGATTAGGTTCACCAATATCACATGAGGAGTTCTTCACAAAAGTATATTCCTTTTCCTTTTCAGCAACCTTCTTCCATAATTCTTCCAAGTCCAATGACTTCTTCTTTTTCTCTTCAATTTCACTGGTCTTGTAGAAAGATTCATCAAAGTCTTCAAAATAAATCTTGAAAGACCTTATTAACTTCTCATGATCAAACAGCCATGCTGCACCATCAACTGTATTGAATTGATTCTCATTAAAGATGATGTCAGATGATTCTATAACACTCAAGTGATCTTTCACATAAACTCAGTAGGCTTTTGAGTGTGTAGAATATCCAACAAAGAAACAATCTAGGGACTTTGTTTGAAACTTGTTCAAATAGTCTCTTGTGTTCAATAGAAAACATTTGCATCCAAAGGGCTTGAAAAACTTAATGTAAGGCTTTCTGTTGTGAAATATTTCATATGGAGTTTTGTTATGCCTTTTGTTGACAAGTACCCTTTTCTGAACATAGCAGGCTGTATTTATAGCTTCAGCCCAAAAAGTGACAGGCAGATTAGCATCTGCTAATATGGTTCTTGCAGCTTCAATCAAAGTTCTATTTCTTCTTTCTGCAACACCATTTTGTTCAGGAGTTCTAGGAGCTGAGAATTGTTGTTGTATTCCTTTTGCTTCACAGAATTCTTGCATAACTCCATTCTTGAACTCAGTGCCATTATCACTTCTCATCATCTTGACTGTCTTATTCAACTTGTTCTCAATCATTGTTACACAACCTTTAATCAACTCTGCAGTCTCATCCTTGGTACTTAGGAAATAAACCCAAGTGTATCTTGAATAGTCATCAATGATCACCAGACAATATCTTTTCTTCCCAATACTTGGTACACTCACAGGACCAAAGAGATCCATGTGAAGTAATTCAAGTACTTGATCAATTGAATTGATGAGTTTTGACTTATGAGTAGATTTGTGTTGTTTTCCCTTTTGACATGAATCACAATGATCTTCCAACTTGAATTCTCTTGTAGGTAAGCCTATGACATGCTCACCTTTGACAAGTCTATTCATGTTCTTCAAGTTCACATGACACAGTTTCCTATGCCACAATTTTGACTCATTTTCAGTGGCTTTGGAAACAAAACATGCACCTCCTCTTGAAATAGCTTCTTTCATAGTCAATTCATACAAGTTACCATTTCTTGGTGCCATCATCATAATCATTTCAGGTGGAATTACAAACTCAGGTTTTAAAATGAAACAGTGTGAATCATCAAAACTGACTTTGTAACCCTTATCACACATTTGTGATATACTCAGCAGATTGTACTGAAGACCTTCAACATGAAATACATTATCAAATGAGACTTTCCCATTTGTTAAGATTCCTTTTCCAACAATCTTTCCACCATTTTCATCACTCCCAAAAGCTACTGGACCTTCATACTTCTCTTCATAATTGACAAGAGATCTCTTGTCACAAGTCATGTGCCTAGAACAACCACTATCCATATACCATATATCATTTAGAGGAGTGGACTGTTCCTGCACATACAAAAAAGTTTGATTAGTTGAGTGATGAAGTGCAAGCCTTATCAACTTGCAGCTCATCAGATTCAGTTTCAGACACAGCTTGGGAAGTGAGTGTTGTTGGTTTAGGATCTTCATGAGTCAATTCTAAGTTGTCTGAATTATCAGTTTCATAACCCCACTCTCTTGGATTTTTAAGAAGTGAGGTTGGACACTGGTATTCAGTTGAGTCAGTGGCATACTTCTTTATCACATAGTCCTTCTTCTCATAGTAGGCTCTCACATCAGCAACTTGCTCAACCTTACTCTCAGTCTTAGGTTTCCAAAGGAAACCATGTGGTTCATATCCATGTTTTAATAGAAACTTCTCATCACCAGTTAGTTGTGTTGGTTTATTTCTAGAATGTGCATCTTTTCTTCTTGTCTTCTCACTGCTTGATGATCCTTGAGAACCATCAGATTTGACTGATTGAGTATCTTGTTTGATTCTCAAAGACTGATAGTTCTTTTTGGTCAATTTCTCATGCTTCTTAGGAGATTTGCTTCTTTTTGCTAATTCAGCCACTTGCTTCTTTGTTGGTACTTCAGCTTTCTTCTCAATCCTTGTCTCCTTTTCAGATTTCTTTTCTTCTCTGTTCATGGTTTCATTTCCACACACCTTTCCTTTTCCCAGATATACATCATACTTCTGTTTGTATAGAACAAAGTCTTGGCCATACTTTGTTCCATCTGGTACATGAAATGGTTTGAATTTGAATCTTTCATTACATGAATCTGTGTGGTGACCATATTCATCACACCTTTTGCACCAAACCTTGCCTTTGAATATTTCATGTTCTTTTGGTTTCTTGAATCTTTCACTTGGCTTAGGTGACTTGACTCCTAGAGTCTTCTGATTTTTTAAGCTATCATAGTTAATTGAGAATGGCACAAACTCCTCAATCTTAATGTCTTGTCTTTCAAGTTTGCTTTTGACAAAGACAATTTTTTCAATAGTAACAGGTTCTTCATCACTGCTTTCTCTAACCCTTGACTGTCTTTTCTCATACTCTTCCATAGTTTCTACTTCTCCAACATCCAACACCTCATGACTAGAAAAGATTGGATAAACTGGGATAAAATTTTCTGTATCAACTTTTTCAGTCACCATCTTCTTTTTGTTGTTCTGCTTTATCCTACCCAATACAGCCTTGCTTGGTGGTCTGACTGCATTGTAGTTTATCTTCCTCCTTTCACAAATGTCAAAAGAAACATGTTCTCTTTTCATTTTATCATTCTGTTTCTTCAATCTTGGTGGGACTGGTGGATACTTTGGAAGTTTATCAACAGATTCCGGTTTCTTATATTTTCTTCCTCTTTCAGCAGCTTTGATTTCCTTTTCAGTAATTTGATCACTCATATCACTCAAGTCATCTTAATCCAATTCAATTGAATCAAAGTCATCCTCAAAGACTTGAACTCCAATTGACTTATCCTCTTTTACCACTTTCTTAATCACAAAATCTCCTTCTTCATTCACTTCTACCTTTTTGTACAAATCAACAAATTCTTCCTTGTCTTGAAAGACATCTCTGAATTGTTGCAAGTATGCATCTCTTTTCTCTTTGTCAACTTTTGGCATGAAGTTGTTGTTGAATGGAGGTGGAACTGCTTTGTATTTGTCTTGTTCCTTCACCTGGTTCAGTATACCACATATGTTTCCTGTTGAGACCAAATTCTTCAGAAATTCAGTTTAAACCTTCAGTCTTGTGTTTTGCACCTTTTCTTCAACCAACATCTTCTTTAATCCATCAATCTCAGTGATGTATCTGGTTTGAGTTCTGTAATTGATCATGCAATCATCTTCAAGGCTTTTAATCTTTTCTTCACTGATCATCTCACTTGCCTCATACTCATTGATGATACTTTGTTTTCTAAAACACTCACTTTCCAGCTTGCCTACTTTTGTTCTCAATTCAATGATAAGTTCATTTAAATCAACAGTAGGAGCAGAGTGTACCTGAGATGATGATCCTTTTTCTTTCTCAATTATGGCCATGAATGCCATATTTGCTTTCCTGATATCATCTGCAATGTCCTCTTCATGATTGCTCCAATCAAAATTTCCTTCATGCTGTGTAGTCACTGCCACATTTCCTTGATTTCTGATCTGATTTTGATTTGCTGGAACAGTGTTGTTTGAAACATTTTGAGCTACTTGAAGGTTTTGATTGTTATTCATTTGAAAACCTTGAGTCTGTTGCATACTTTGTTGTTGATTATTCATTTGAGACTGAAATTTGTTGAAGTTGGGGTTGTAATTGTTGTTGGGATTGAAGTTGTTGTTGTTGAAGTTGTTCATTTGATTGTTGTTGTTGTTGAATCTTGGCTGATTTTGTTGGTAATGCTGCTGACCTCTTGGTTGATTTTGTTGATATTGCTGTTGACCTCCTAGTTGTTGACTCTGGAATTGATTCATTTGAAAGTTTCTTGGTTGATTGCATTCTCTTGCAAAATGACCAGGTTGCTGACAATTGTAGCAGATTGCTTTTGACTTGTCAAATCCAATTCTGTCATTAGGACTAGAAACCAGAGACCTACCAGTTCTGTTATACAGCCTTTTACTTCTCAAACCCAACATGGCAGCTTGCCACTTCAAATCCATGTCTTCCAAGTCATCTGCATCAATTTGCTCTAAATCATCTTGTACCACACTTGTGTGAATTAGGTTCTTTGCAGCAAATGCATTATATGACTCAGTAAACATAGATAGTAATGCATTTGTTTCATTGTTTTAACCATTTACACCACTAGAGTGATGCACATTCCCACTTGCCATTGAGGCAGTTTCAATATCATCAATCAGTTGCACATTGAACCTCTGCTGATTTCCTTGATTACTTGTGCTACCTCCAATGAATGATTTTGGAGTAACAACATTATGTTCACCTGGTTCTTCAATAATGGGAATTTGCTGTTGATTCTTGGTAGACAGATTTCCCATGGGTGCAATCAATGCATTTGAAACATTGAAGTAGGGTCTATCTTCCTTAATCATCTCATTCTCTATCATTTCAAGTTCTGCAGCCTGAAGAAAGCATACTACATCATCCAATTTCAATTCATTGAAATTATGCTTCTGAAGGATGAACTTGCAAGCAGTATACCATTCTTTTGGCATTGAGTTGAGTAACTTTGTATTTAAATCAAAGTCAGTCATTACATAATCAGTTGTCCTCAACTCATTCACAATACTTAGAAAGCGTTCTAGTATTGATTTCAACCTTTCTCCTTCCTTATACTTGAACCTTTCCAACTGTTGCTTCAATCTTTGCTTCTTTATGTTCTTTAGTTCAGTATTCCCTTCATATATCTCAAGGATGGCATCATACATTTGCTTGGCAGTTGTGTGATGTGCCACCTTGGTCAGAATCTCCCAAGACAAACCTAGCTTAATCATAGCTAAGGCTTTGTCATCCACCTTTCTCATTCTTTCTCTTACAGCAGCAGTTGCAGCTGCATTTGCACCTTCTTCAATAGCAGTTTGTGGACCATTCTTGATGGAGTTCCACATATCAATATCATTGTAGCATACGGCTGCTTCAAAGAGTACTTTCCATTTGATAAAGTTTTCCTGTCCATACAACCTTGGTATCTTGTTAGTAGACACCTATTGTTCCTCGTATCCAGACATTTTTAAAAAAAAAATTAAAAATCAGTTTCTTTGTAAAAACAGAGTTTCAAAATAATCAGATCTGAAAACAGAATGCTCAGATCTGATGTGTCTGATGTGATTAGGACAAGATTTAGATATAAAGATTAGAACTTTAATTGAAATAAGGAAGAGAAAACACCGGTAGATTGTAGATCTGGAAGAAAAATGAAAAACAGGGCTGCTGACGTCACAAATCAATCGAACAGTGGTCTGCTTATGTCATTCTTCTTCAAATATTCAATCAGCAACAATCTTTCCAAAATAGCAGTAACAAGCTCTGATACCACTTGTCGGGTCCCTCGATTTCAGTTGGATCTTAATCAATCATGTCATAACTCACACAGATTAATGTGTTGACAAGAGAGTTAATGACGGGTTGCTATATTTAGAAAGATATCCGTTTGTTAAAGGCGGAATCAATAACAAACATACGGTTGCAAAGAATAATCAAAGGTAGAAAGAACACACATGATTCACTCAAAAGATTTCCATCTATATAATTTTCATCATACCAAGTGGATAATCGATTTAGGGTTTTTAGGAATCCTAGTGTGACACCCGGTAAATTCCCAATCCCTTAAACCAAGTAATCAACCTAAATATTAGGTAATTGTTATGTGCGCCCTGCGCGAGCGCGCCATGTTAATCAGCGCGGGCATATTATGTGCGCCCTGCGCGAGCGCGCCATGTTAAGAACCAGCGTGGGCATATGTTATATGCGCCATGCGCGAATGTTTTGGCTTTATGTTTTCATGTACCTTAACGTTATGTTGTCTAATGAGTTGACCATCCCGCATGATGCTAAGGCGGGTGCATCCTAAATCGTTTATGCGCGTGCGGAAGGGAACTAACCTCCCCGCATGGCGGGAACATTGAGAGCTAGTTTGTCTGAAGCTCCAAGATGGAATTGACTTCAACATAACTGATCACTATGTTGAAATACCAAGACCACCTGGAGAATCTACAAATGAAACTCAATGTCCTAACTGCGAGAAGGTTACGCACCTACCCGCAGCAAAGAAATGTCCTTCACGCAGAAAGCTATGCGCACAAAGTGATACGCACAGAACACTTAGTCTATTCTCCAGACGTAAGGAGATTACTCCCGCCCAAAAGGAAACAGTAGCGTGTTTCAGAGATTTTCCACTTTTTACTGTACACTGACAAAAGTACCTGAAAAAGCACACTGTAACATGAGAAGTCAACTGTCAGCCACCCCATTCTCACCAACCCCAGACCTGCATGTCCTGACCAAATCAAATCAAAATCTTTTATCCACTACTCCACTTTTAAATAAATAATAATAATTTCCATACCTTATCATTATTACACCTAGATATGAAAAGATTACAATCCCCTAAAGCAAGGGATTGTGTTCCCTTGAGTTTGCCTATAAATATGTAACCTAAACTATCACCTAAAACACACTTCAAACTTCTCCTTTAAGAACTGCAACTTGCACTAATCATCTCCCAAGCATCCGTTGTTTTCGTTTCCGATCCTGTTACCAGGTAAGCCAAGAATATAACCTTGAGATCTGCTTTCCAACCCTTATATTCTCCTAATTCTTGATCTTAATATATATACTTCTTGTTATTTAATCGCATTCTAGACCTTCAATTCCGAGGCCAACACCAAGAAAACCCGAATCTCGATTAATCCCTTAACAAGAACCACAGGTGAGTCTCACAGCCCCTATTCTCGCTGTTTTCACTGTTTTTAAACTGTTTTCGGGGCGAGGGACACGTACTTAAATAATGTTTTATCATGGTATACTTACAAGCTATGCAAGCGATTATGTGTTTAAATTATATTTCATAATGAGCAATGCGAACGGTTATCTAAGGTTTTCGATGTATGTGCGCTAGAACTCGAGTAAGTGATCACTTTACCATTGGAACTCTAAGGGTAGGGACTGCTGGTTTGATCCACCCACTCGTAGGGGTCGCACCTCTTTGCATGGACGAGTGCCTAGTATGGTCATGGGGCAGTACTATGGGTTTGAGCCCGCTCGTAGGGGTCGCGCCTCTTTGCATGGACGAGCGCCTTGTTTTCCGGCACAACGTCTGCGCGTAACCCGCGGGACGGTATTATTTGCTCGTAGTGGCAGCGCCACTTACACAGACGAGCACGGTTTTTCAGATGTGTCCGCGCGTAACCCGCGGGACGGTATTACTTGTTTCGCTCGTAGTGGCAGCGCCACTTACACAGACGAGCACAGTTCCCAGAAATGTTCACGCGTAACCCGCGGGACGATTTTATCAGAATGTGTTGATAGAACTATGTTTTACCAAGCATGTGTTTTAATGATGCTATCAGAATTACGTTTCAGAATGATTTTTATCAAGATTATGATGCAATACGATTTATCAAGTTACTAAAACTTGTGAACTCACTCAGTTTATACTGATTCAAATGTTTTTACGTGTCTTTCAGGAGATAACTAGGTAGCGCATGGAGTCACACTTAGAGCACCTCACGCTGAACATCTAAAACTAGCTTTTTGGAAGATTTTAGTTCTATCCCTTCGATGCGCGTGGTTGTTCCCGCCGCGCAAGGGGATACGGCGTGAAAATCTTCAACAGTTTTTATAATTGGATGTTTTTATGTAATTTTTAAACAATGTAATGTATTTGTATTAAACATTTCATGCGCAATGAAAATCTTACATTGAATGTTTGCAATGGCCCGTGCTTAATTATCAATCCCCACTCGCGCGCGCCCGGCTGTTTCCGCCGCTCAGGGCCGGGTGTGACACCTAGGACAGCCGTCACTTTCAAGAAATATTCTTTCTTATCCGAAAAGTGTAAAGGCTCAAAGTCCGTGTCCTCTCTCTCTTGGCGGCGTGCCCTAAACATTCTATTTATAGGCCTGCCAACCTAGGACAGCTGTCATTCCTTCTAGAAACCCTAAATACAATCATACATATTCAAAATAAACTAAGTGTAAAATAAGTCTTCCGGGTAGGCTTTGCACCAATCTTGTCTTTCCGAGTATGCTCGGCCACCCTTCATAACTTGGTAACATAGAAGTGTGCTCGGGATCAGTTTCCGGGTAGACTTTAATTGAAGAGTATTATACCAAGTAAAATACTCACCGAGTAGACTTCAGTTTTCTTGACTTTGCCAGACTTTGCCCGACAACTCCTTACGAGCAACCTTGTTCTTCAATGATCCATTTCAGCTCTTTGCTATAAAATAACTTATTAGCAAAGTGTACTCGGGAGTACTGTTCCTTACTTGAGCTGAACCTTACCCGATATTACTTAGAGATATTCCTTTAGATTATCAAGCATACTTGGATCATACTTATTAATGAATACCTTGCCCGGTCTTCCAATCACTTGGCTTCTTGGACTTGGTCAACCAAACCGTACTCGGAAGAGTAAAATACTTGGTTCTGAAGAACAGACTTGATTGATAAAGTGAACCTTGCCCGGATTTACATAAACTAGTATACCTTACCCGGCAATGCACTAATTTGCAAACCCTGCTCGGATATCCAATAAAGAAGACTACTTGAAGTAAACCTTGCCCGGTAGGCAAAATATCGTACTCGGCTAAGTAAAAGCTTGCTCGGATGTCTAAGGTGTGCTCGGATCCATTACTTAGTGAAATCAGAGGAGGTTGAGAAGATTCCAATCTTCCATGTACTTCATTTAGGTCAAATCTTTGACTCAACAATCTCCCCCTTAGGTCAATTTCTTGACTCAACAGCTAAAAAGATGTATAATTTTATATAGTGATTATTGACGAGAAACGTACCGGTGACCACAGATGAGTCTTTCCGTGCTTTCTTTGTGTTCATCTTGAATGCCTTGCCCCTACGTTTTGACCTTTGAGTTTGGGGAATTCTCTCTTGAAATGCCCTACGACACCACATTCAAAACATACGGGATATTGGTTACCTGAAGTAGATGTCGCGATTTTGGCGTTTAATCACGAGTCATATGGTTGAATCGGTTGCATCGGTTGCATTTCCAGCATTCACCACCATGGATTTTTCCACATTTGCTATAAAGGGACACATGTGCCGAGCTTCCTCCAGATCCTCTTGCGTTTGCAGCAAACATCCTTCCTGCACCTTGGTTTCTCTTGAACTAACCTCCTGAGTTACCATTCCACTTCCGTTTGAGCTCTCAGGGTTACTGGTTCTCGGTAACTGCTTTTCATTCGGGTTCCGCGGTAACAGCTTTCTTTCCAGAGTCCTTTAGTCTCCCATTTGGACTGCATCATCAGTCAGGGATTTTTCTAGTTCTCGGGCTGATTGAATGGTGGTTGGTTTGGATGAGGTAACCATCCCTCGGATCTCAGGGGCAAAGCGCCAAATGTACCTTTTGATTCTTGCATATTCGGGCGTGACCAGTCGCGGTACCAGTCGTGCTAATGCATTGAATCGTGAGGTATAACCTCCGATGTCGGATCCCTCCATCTTTAACTGCCAGAATTCATATTCGATCTTCTGGAGTTCGTTTCGAGGACAAGATTCTTTTAGCAACATCTCTTTTAATTTTGTTACTAGTCGTGCTAATGCATTGAATCGTGAGGTTAGACAGTAAGCGACATCTTCTCCTAAATTTTGGATTATGGAGTTCCACCACTCGAGTGCTTCATCACGGAATGAACATAACCCATATTTTATCCTTTCAAGAGGGGTGCAGTCACTTATTTCCAAAGGTCCTTCCTTCGGCACCGGTAAATTCTTTTGGTCCACAACCTTGAAAAGTTTTGTATGAGCACCCGTGTAAAGGGCTACCTGAGGGATTTTCGTTTAGAGTTACGGTTCTAAGAGTTTCTCGGGTTCCGTTATTAGTTGTGCTTCGGGTGTTTTGGCTTGAATTACGGTTAGCCTCACGTTGGTCAAGTGTCGTGTTTACATGTTAGGCGATTAATTGAGCTAGTTCTTCTAGTGAAGATGGTAATCTGGATGCTTGGCTGGTAGTAGTTCGTCTCGTTTTAGGCGCCATGATTTCTATTTAGAAAAAGAATATAATTTGTTAGTTTTGGAAAAAAATTTCTTAACTTGAGAGATTAATATGACATAATTTATAATCTAACAACCATACAAGAAGGGGGGGTTTCTATTTCTACCAAAATATGATCATACAAAATTAGGTGTAATACATACTACACCTTATAGTCATCACCCACCATAGCTACAAGTACCCAAAAGACAACAAGTTCAAATTTAGTTACATAATATCCTAATCAAATACAAGTACTACTTGTGAGCCCAATCTAATTTAGGCCCATCAAGTAGTGCACACAAGGCCCAATCACTTCATTCTTGGATTCTAAACCTCCAACCCTCGCCTCCGTGTTCACCCCACGGTTCTCGATGGCGAACACGTAATGGCACAAGGCATTGTATGAATGGTCGTCGTTGCCTTGCTTGTGTTCAACCGCCAGAACACGGTTCACGAGATCGTGGTTGATGATCTCGCAAGTCGCGACCCTCCCTTCGAGGGAGGTGATGCGATCACCTTTAGTAGGACCTTGCACGATCACTGGCTCCAGTGAGGGAGGCGGTGGTGGTGGTGGGGTCTCTGTCAAGGGTATCACCACAGCAGAGGTGTTTGCTTCACAGTTAGGTTGGGTTTGCTTTCGGGAGTACAACCTAAGGGGTGTAGTCCTCGAACTCGAACCTGGGTAACCCTAAGGAACCACGGATCGGAACTCGATCGGCGACGTTGGTGCCCCGTTATCACTCGTCTCTGAGTCAGTCACGATAACATGAGGTGGAGCCATCTGAAAAGCATATTAAACCAAGTTAGTAATAATTAAATATTAATATATCCTTATCTTTTAGTTTCGTGAGACGGGAAAGGAACGTGTGTTCGAATATACGGTTATAGTTTAGAAAATCTTACATTTTCTAATTCTCTATAACTATTGGATCTGATACCAAATTTTGTCTGTAACATTATGAAAATTTCGAGTTCAAAATGTAAACTTTCCAAAGTCTAGGGACTAAATTTGCCAAATTCCAAACCTTAGGGTTTAAAAAAAATTCTGAATTTCTTGTCCTATCGCGATACGCGACTGGAAAAAAGGACAAGCCATCGCGTATCGCGATGGGGGTTGGTTAAACGTTCTGGAAGAAGTCAACAGCGATACGCGATCGCTGTTGAACCCAACGTCATCGCGTATCGCGATGACGTGGCCTGACACCTCTGGCACCAGCTCCACCACGTGTCCACACGTGGCACACCGTCTACCACGTGTCCCGACACGTGGCCACACGTGACACATCGTCCGCCACGTGTCAACACGTGGCACACCGTCTGCCACGTGGCGACAGGTGGCAGACCTACGTTGTGACTAGCCAGGGCTACTTCGCGATACGCGAAGGGTGCCCAAGAGGCCATCGCGTATCGCGAAGGGACACCAGATTTTGTCTATAAATAGCAAGGTCGGGATCTCAACTCTCCACACTAAAATTCAGTAACTCTATCTCTCTCTAACATCTCTCTACAATCCCATAATCACATACTCAACCTACCTCGATAAGCGTACCCCGATTCCTCGATTTCCGTGCCAACGTTACCTCGAAGTTCGTGCCACCCTCCACCCACATACAACCAAGAAAGGCGTTTGTTATTATGGTGATGAGTCTCGAAAAGTGAGCCAACGAGTGTTGAAGATTGGTGTTATAGTTTGGCGACAGGAAGGGAAGTGTTGATCGAGAAGGCAAAGGAGATCAAGCGGTGTTGGAGTGCTGCTCGAGTTCTTAGGGTTTCTAAACGCCAACAAGGTAAGGCGTAACGACAAATGAATATAATAAAATATTAAAACGCTTGAACCTTAAGTTGTGGTTATACTCGATACCTCGATAAAAGAAAAGAAAACATAACAAAGAAAGAAACAAAAGATAGAAATATAAATATGTATATATGTGTGTAAGTATATATGTATATTCTTTGTTATAAATATTATTTAAGGAATATATAACTAATCTTAAATAATAAAGGAAAAGAATACGTTTCTTAGAGAAGAAGAAACGTCGGGTTTTTATAAATAAACTAAACGTTTATAATTAATTTTAAACTAAAGGTTTTCAAGTAAAAGAGATCTATGAACTAAAGGTTCATCGAGGTATAGTTATAAAATAAGACTAAAGGTCTTAAGCCGTATTGTATATGTAGGTTCCCTGGACGGATCACACGAGATATCCCGATATACACAGGTGCGGAATCCCTGTGTAGATCGTTACGGACGTAGAACACAAACACACGAACACACGAATATGATACGAACAAACACACGTTATATTAATAACTCAAACCATGATGCTTACAGACTCTCGACCTCACGTCACTTGACTCACTGAATTACACGTAACTTGAACCACTACTTAAACAGTAACCGTAACCTATATAAATACACGACAACTTCGCCTCAGGCGAAGTTGTCCATAACTTCGCTTGTTCAACAAGTTCGCCTAGGCGAACTTGTCAACAACTTCGCTTGGTTAACAAGTTCGCCTAAGCGAACTTGTCAACAACTTCGCTTTAAACAAACAAATACATAAACAATATTACAGACTCGATTACAGACATTAGACATATAAACTACTGACATTTATGCACCAACAGACTCCCCCTTGGCAGTAGCTTCATATCTTGATCTTTCAGCTCTTGTCTCGTAATCCTGTATCTTCACGCGTGCACTCCTTCTCTAACACATACCGTGGCTACTCGCTGAAATTTCCTTGCTTCATCCTTCCAAGCAGGAATATAGAATATCTTCATTTCATTCAACACTTGCAGATCAGCTTTCGATAAGTTAACAAGATGCATCAGATCATACACCCTCAGCACTTCTTGTTCATCTTCGTCTTCCATCACGGCTTCAGCAGTCTGGCAATCAACGTACCACCATTTTAGATTCTTCAACACATCTTGAGGCATAGTCTTCATTGGAACCTCCTTGATGCATCGGATCGGTTTGTACTTCATCACCATCCATGGCTTGCCATCTGCTCTCATTCCCCTTTCTGTATCCTCCACGAGCTTTCCCTTCTGTGGCTTTAATAATTCAAACTTCTTCTCTTTTATGCTTTCTTTCCACACGATCTTCCCAATCACTCTTGCCATGTTGTCGTCACTTCTATTTATCAGGCCCAACCTGGCCAAATCCTTCACCTCACATTCCGGCAACGTATTGAGAGATCTCAGGGTTCTTTTGAAGTATTGAATACCATCATAACGCCTCACCACAAACAACTTTATCTGTTCAACATATATCCAACAGATAATTCCCTTCTTCGACTCAGCATAGCCTTTGATGTTATAACTCTTCTTGAACATGGCTGGAACAGCAGGCTTCTTGGTCTTAATAAACCAATGAGCACAGCCTTCCTTCCACCTAAACTGCTCCTCCCACTCAGTCTCATCCATCTCTGTACCCATGTCGGCTTTCTTAACATCAGGGATCTCGTGTTCAACGTCTTCTACTACTATCTCTCCTTCCTCAATCTCACTCTCAATCTCAATCTGCTCACCGATCTTCTCAATCACATCACTTGGCAGCACATCTTCATCAAATAACACATCATCGCTGAACATATCATCGTCAAGTTCCTTCAACGCATCAATCACGTCATCCTCAACCAACACCACATCATCACCACCAGCCGCGTCGGCAGACTCCCCCTCAGCTGTGGAAGTACCAAGAGCTTGAGAAGTTCTTGGCAGCTCACCACCTGCATCTTTCGATGCATTAGGATCATCGTCTCGGTCCTTTCTTCTTTTCGTTCTGAGCTCGTCGCCCTTACAGCTCACCTCCCCCTGAGATGCCAAGAACTCCTTCAAGGCATCGATAATTTTCCCATGCTCAACCAGGAGGGATGACTGTAGTTGATTTGCTTCCACTAGGCATTGAATAGTCTTCGATTGCTCTGCCACGATCCGCTCTAGTGAAGCTATTCTCTCTGAGTCTGACATAGGCGTAGGCGAGACATTAGAAGCAGGCGTAACCGCAGGTGGTACCATACCTGATAACCCTGCAGTAGTGATGACCGTTGACTCTACAAATCGTGCAGCTACCACCGACTGAGTAAGCGTTGGAGGTGGTAGAGACACAATCTCCGGAGTCGACGTCTGGATAGTAGTGGTAGATGGAATGCTAGCAGATGATGTAGCCACCACGGGAACATCCGCAGCGCTTATTCCTGTAACCTGTACAGAAGTAGGAACGATAGACATACCAGACAGTGCGGCCGGAGCAAAACGTACCATCCTTGAAGTCTCTCCAGCTCCCATGCCAGCACCTGTCCTTTCCCGTCTTGATCTTCTTATCAGCTTATGTATATCTTCTTCCTCTTCTGACTCTTCATCATCCTTCGTTCTCTTTCTCTTCCCAAAAGTTCTCTCTCGAGACACCATCAACCGTCTCCCCTCATCCATGATCTCATCCAAATATGAGTCAGCCATCGACGTAGCTGCTCTAGTAACACTTACACCCGAACCCTGTGCAGCAGAGACCTGCACCTCTTCAACTTGATCCATATCAAAATAACTTTGACCTCCAAAAACAGCGTCAAGATCTATATCCTCTGCAGCCGACACAACAGGCACAGCAGGTGCAGCTTGAGTTGCTCTTGCCTGTTGCGGTTGAGGATCTCTGAACTCGTCCCCACCAGCAGGAACATACTCTGGGTTGATTAAAAACCCAAACAGTGGAGTATGCCTTGGACGACGTTCAGGGTTGCTCCTCGCACTCGAAGTGCGGCGTTGAGCAAAGATACGTTTGCTCACAGATTCCACGTATCTTATCGGTCGTCTCTGAGGTAGATTCGGAGCCACATGGTTCAATATCATCTGGATGAACCGTGGGTACATAATGAACCGCTCCCGAGACATCGCCCTCCTCTGTCTGTCTATCTCGTAAAAGACCATCTGACTGAAACTGTAGCGTTTATTGTAAGTCAGTGCAGTCATTGCAGACTGCATGGTCGCAC
This sequence comes from Bidens hawaiensis, assembly GCF_021521415.1. Lineage (NCBI taxonomy): Eukaryota > Viridiplantae > Streptophyta > Magnoliopsida > Asterales > Asteraceae > Bidens > Bidens hawaiensis. Next base: position 934,944 of record NW_027491281.1, read on the forward strand.
CCATACCATCCATGCCCGCCTTCCTTCCTGACATGCAAACTATCATGACGTGCATAAGGAAGCGCCACTGATCAAGCAGAAAACCCTTCCGTCTCTGTGTATCGCCTAATGGACCAGAATAGCCCATTCGGAGAAAAGCTCCATCACGAAACGGAGCCACGAACTCAGTTGGGTCGTCCCTCGTCTCTTCTCCAAACCGTAACGCCACCCGAATCTGTTCAGAATTGAACTGAACTTGTTGATTGTTCACAGTCGCTCGCATGACCGGGGGCTCAACACGACAATCATATTCTACCGTCTGCCAAAAGTCTTCGATATTTGGTAGAGATATCGGCAGAGTGTTCGTGATAGCATGAAAAATCCTCGAGCGTAGGAGGAAAGTTATGATTTCGCGGTAATCGTCCACGCCGCTCGCCTCCGGGTCAAGGGTGATGTACATATTGTGACCCGGGAAAAATTGACGTTGGTTATCACCATCGTCTCCTCCAGCACCTCCAGCACCAGCTACCGCAGCCATATCTGCAACAAACTAACCAAGTTAGATAAATGTTAATGAATAACACAAGTTCGCTGGTTACCATGAGCGAAGTTGTGATAAACTCTGTATAGGCGAAGTTAAAGTTGAGGCGAAGTTGGGAACAACTTCGCTTCAGCTTTAAGTTCGTCTAATTAATATTAAGTAAAAATGATTTAGCGAAGTTAACTTCGCCTCATCACAACATCGCCTCAGGCGAATTTAAGTTTCAGGCGAAGTTACGGATAACTTCGCCTCAGGCGAACTTAAGCTTCAGGCGAAGTTACGGATAACTTCGCCTAAACCCTAACTTCGCCTGAATCTGAAACGGCGACAGTTAGGTTAATGCAAACATCGATAATCTGATGTTTCGGCTAGTTTAGACGATTAAGAACCCTTAAACCAAGCTTTTTAAGGACATGTTGACGATCAGTATGGTTATTAACACGTAACAACGAGTTTTGAAAATCGGTTGTTAAAGGTCGATCAACCGAGGACACGAAACAGGTCGAAACGACCTCAGATTAACATCTATGAACATCGAATATCAGATATAGGAACCCAAACAACCTTTAAATCGGTTTGAAATCGAAGAAAGATAACAAAGGTGATTGACAGATAAGATCGCCGGAAAAAACAGTTAAGTTCGCCGGAAAAGATTGGATAAGTTCGCTGATAATGAACACTGTTGACCCTTAAAATCCTTTATATAGGGGCGGAGTTATACAGGCGAAGTTACGGATAACTTCGCCTAGGCGAAGTTATCCGTAACTTCGCCTGTATAACTCCGCCCCTATATAAAGGATTTAACCTTATTAAGTTTAACATTTTTCCAATTAAGTTATAAAACTTTCCTTTAAGAAATAAATGACATGATCAATTCTAAGTAACCAGTTAAAAAATCATACAAATATCTAAGTACAAAAATTTAAAAAATTTAAAAAGTTTAAAGTATAAGGGATCAAATTTCAGTCTCGATAGGGACTGCTACGTTTTAGAAAAGATCCGAACAGGAATCATACAAACTACGTGACTGTCACATAGATCCGTATTTAGCTGTATTATGACATATAGAGACAGGTTGTAAGCAGGTATAATTTAAAGTGGTTTTCATCGTTTCTGTGATACGAGTTAGGTTCGATTATGCCTCAAAATTTAAGTGGGCAACAACTCAGAAATATTGATGCCTCCTATCTCTCCTCAAAGCGTATTTGGCTTTCCCCAAGTCACCCCGAATTGACTTCGACCCATAGTGTCTGATTAAGTTGTAAGTATTCGTGATCTGCTTCCCGTTCTTCTCTCTTACTCAATGATTGTGAAGTCTTGATTTTGTCATCTCTAATATGTTTCAATAACTCCAAATATTTTTTTTTTTTTTTTTAAATAAACATAGACTTCAAAGTAGAAATTAACCGCAAGTCCCGAATCTGGATCACTGCAGTTTCTTCACATACTATCTTTACGGGAATTAGAACACTTACGGGCTCGTGTATGACTGGGTAATCACTTTTCTGCCTATCATTCGGAAAGATATATATGAAGACATGCAAAACTCTTAAGGAGTTTCCACGTAAAATCAAGTAAATTTAGTTTGTATCACGTTTACTTTTACGCACCATAAAAAGTTACCTTGACATACAATGACTGTCCTAAAGCCTTTTAAGCCTAATAACTTCACTAGTTAAGCACACAGAATTAGTACATCTATCATTTTCCAAGGTTGGATCAATTTTCTGTTAAACATAGCTAACGAACTTCTTACAAAGTAACAGACTTGAAAAATAATTTCATTTCCCTGTTTCTTTCAAAATTTTAACATTAATCGCCCCGACCAAAACAAAGTCTTCCGGTAAACGGCTATCCCGAAGATCCAATGGATCAGCTGGACCGACCACATACTAGTATGTGTCCTTCTAACTAAGTATGATCGACCAATTTTAAGCGAAAGAATGAAAAACTCATCATAAACCGACCCGGTCACTATCAGTAATCTGGTTAATGGCTATCCTCAAAATCTACAAGTAGAAAATGAGGACTAAAACATATCCGAAGACAAGTCCTTCAAACTGATGTAACCGACATATTTTTAAGCGATTAGTGACGTTTGTTTTTTTTTTTTTTTTTTTTTAAATATCACAAGAAAAGCATGGTTACTCGGGATTGATCATCCCATTCAGTTCAATAAGGTTTTGAAATCTGGATTTGTCAAACGCTTTAGTATATAAATCAGCGAAATTATCAAGCGTATCCACCTTTTCAAGCACAATCAATTTCTTCTCAGCACAATCCCGTATAAAATGATGACGTATGTCAATATGTTTAGTTTTACTATGTTTCACGGGATTGTTAGTTACTGAGATAGCAGCTGTGTTATCAATGCAAATAGGAGTAAGTAGGAAATTCAGACCATAGTCGCGCAACTGTTGTTGAATCCAAAGAACCTGAGAGCAGCAGTTGGATGCTGCCATGTATTCTGCCTCACAGGTTGAAATTGCGACTGAAGTCTGCTTCTTGCATTGCCACGACACCAATCTGCCACCAAGAAACTGACATCCTCCAGTTGTTGACTTCCGACTCTGATTGCACCCTCCATAATCAGAATCTGTGTAAGCGACCAGCTCCAAGTCTCCTCCTCTCGGGTACCACAACCCCAGCTTCGGCTTGCCCTTGAGATACCGCAGTATCCTCTTTGCACCTTTCAAATGAGATTCTTTTGGATTTGCCTGAAAACGTGCACAAAGACAAACAGCAAACATTATATCAGGCCTAGATGCAGTTAAGTACATTAAAGAACCTATTATTGCCCGGTATTGAGTTGGGTCCACATCTGCATCACCGTCTACTTCAGCACCCAATTTGTGATTGACGCAGATTGGAGTATCATATGGAGAACTGTCCTACATCTTGAAGCGCTTGAGCACATCATGAACATACTTCGTCTGATGAATGAACATCCCGTCCTTCTTCTGATCAACCTGCAATCCTAGAAAGAAAGTTAGTTCACCCATAGCACTCATTTCAAACCTTTTCTTCATGACGGCTTCAAACTCCTGACACATGGAGACTTTTGACGCAGCAAATATAATGTCATCCACGTAGACTTGTACCAGCAGGAAGTCGCTTCCATCTCTTTTGAAGAACAACGTGCTATCAATTTTCCCTTTTTCAAAACCATTCTCGAGCAAGTAATCCGATAAAGTTGAATACCAGGCACGAGGTGCCTGATGTAATCCATACAACGCCTTGCTCAACCTGTACACGTGATCTGGAAAGTCTGGGTCAGGAAAACCTGGAGGTTGCTCAACATACACAACCTCATCAACTTTCCCATTCAAAAACGCACTCTTCACATCTAGCTGAAACACCTTCTTCTTTTCATAAGCAGCAAAGGCTAAAAACAATCTTATGGCTTCCAACCTAGCGACAGGAGCGAACACTTCGTTATAATCAATCCCCTCTTGTTGATTAAAACCTTTAACGACTAGCCTCACCTTGTTTCTTATAATAATCCCCTTATCATCTCTCTTGCACTTAAACACCCATTTTGTGCCTATCGCATGCACATTCTTTGGTTTTTCAACCAAAGTCCAAACTTCCATCTTCTCGAATTGAGCCAACTCTTCTTGCATGGCTTCGACCCACGAGCTGTCCTTTAAAGCCATTTGATAATTCTTCGGTTCAATCTGGCTTATAAAGCAGGTATACAGGCATTCATTGATTATTCCTGTCTCCTTAATGCTTGTATAAACACAGGTGTGTTCATTCAGGCTACTTCTCGTTTGTACACCTGAGGACACATCACCAATTACATTCTCCAAAGGGTGATCTTCATGAATTCTCGTGGTCGGAACAGAACCGACATGCAAATTATCTTCCAAATTAGAAGAGATCTCATCAATGGTTGTTTCATGCTGAGAGTGAAAAGGATTGATAAATTCTTCTTCAGCGGAGGCAGCAGGGGTACCGATAGTGTTTGATGAGGAAGGTTGACATTTATCAGTCAGCTGTCTTTGCAATAGATTTTCTTCCTCATCAAGTATCATCTTCGTCGCAGCTCTTTCTTCTTCTTCAGAAATTTCCAAATCCGGTATGTTAAACGACTTAAAAAGCTTAACATAGTCGAAAAGCTCAGCAGGTCCAATGCTAGGTTTTGGCGGTTGGTAACTTGTGATGTCGGTGTTACACACCACCTCCACCTTGCAGGTTGAAATATTGAAGACACGTCTGTTGGGAGTACCAACAACATAACCGACTAAGATTCCTTCATCGGCTACTTCGCCAAATTTAGAGTTTGTCTTCAAGATCGAACAAGGGGACCCGAATGGTTCAAGACCACTCAAGTTGGGCTTCCTTCCATGCATAAGCTCGTAACATGTTTTACCAAGTCTCTTAACAGTTAACACTCTATTCAGAACATAGCAGGCTGTAGCAACCGCTTCAGCCCAGAACATCACAGGAAGCTTCGAATCTGCCAGCATAGTTCTGGCTCCTTCAATTAAAGTTCGGTTCTTCCTTTCAGCCACTCCATTCTGTTGCGGAGTATACGGAGCGCTGTATTGGTGTTCAATTCCTTTCTGAAGACAGAAGATCTCCATCTCAAAATTCTTAAACTCCATTCCATTGTCACTCCTGATGAACTTAACTGTTTTACCCATGACGTTCTCAACTTTGGTAATCAAATTCTTCACCATTTGAGCCGTCTCATCTTTCGATTTCAGAAAATATACCCACGAATATCGCGAGTAGTCATCAGTGATCACCAAGCAGTAAGAAGTACCTCCTAGACTTTTTGTATTCACGGGACCAAAGAGATCCATGTGAAGCAGTTCTAGAGTACTGGCAATAGAGTTGACCTTCTTGGTGAGATGGGATTTCTTGTGTTGCTTTCCCTTCTTGCATGCTATACATTTGTCTTCAAAGTTAAAACTTTTCAAGGGAACGCCCATCACAAGTCCATTCCTGACAATGTGGTTCATCTTCCGAAGATGAATGTGCCCCATCCTCCTGTGCCACAGTTCGGATTCCGATTCGCTTGCTTTCGTCATTAGACATGATTCTTCCGTGGACATTTCAGTAGACCTCATATCCATCACATAAGTATTTGTATCACGTGGAGCTTTCATCACTATCCACTCGTCTGGTATCTGAAAACCAGGCTTCAACACGATCGCCTCATTCTTCGTGAAATGAACAGTGTACTCCTTATCACAAATCTGCGACACACTCAGCAGATTGTGCTTCAACTCTTCTACAAAGTTCACATTCTCAAGAGTCATTTTCCCATTGGACACCGTTCCTTTTCCAGTAATTCTTCCTCCACTTTCACCGGCAAAGCTAACTCTCGCCCCTTGAACAGGTTTTAAGTCGTGCAACAAGTATTTGTTACCCGTCATGTGCCGGGAACAGCCGCTATCTAGAATCCAAAGACTGTGGGCAGCCCTGTTCAACTGTTCCTGCACAATAAAGCAAAGGATTAGAATCTAGGGACCCAAGACCAATTGGTCTTGGATCTATACATACCGTACTTCTGCTTTCCAAAGTTAGCATCTGGATAATTCCTGTCAGTCCTATTAGGAAATCTCCTTGGAAATTGAGTGTGAGGCCTTCCAAACCTATGTGTATTGAAAGTATTATATCTTGTGGTTTGGTTATTAGCATTGTTAAACTGAGGTTTGTTTCTGTGAAAACCTAAATTAGTTACATTTCGGAACTTTGAAGGGTTTTCATTTTTAGTAGTATTAAAATTACCATTAGGCTTATGCTCAGTTTTAATAGGCCTCACACCTCTGAATTTCGGCTTCAGAGGGCAATCTGCAACAAGATGTCCTAACTTATTACACCTAAAACAACACCTATGCTCCTTTTTCTTTTCAAAGGTTGTTTTGGATGTCGAGGCAGTGTTACCGACCGTTCGTCTCACATAAGGTGGGACGTACGGGTTGAGTGGAGTACTCTTTTTATAAGTTTTATCTTTTTCTCCACCAGTGGGTAACACTACCTTCTCTTTTGTCTTACCCGATTCGGACATCTTATCCGAATCTGATGAGATTGGACTCGTAACATAAATTTTCACACTTGAAACAGGCGAACTCGTTTCGCCACTACTAACACTTGGTTCTTTGCTCGTAACCTTGATTGGAACTGTCTGAGGAACTTCAAAATCAACAGATTTCTGAACACTAGGGTTAAAAGTGTAATTGTGGTTATAAGGTGGTGGAACCTCGTGATAACCAATTCCTCCCCTCTTTGTAGAGGTACCTTGATCACTAACAAGGTGATCAAGAATAGCTGAGGAATTTCGGAACTGCTCAAGTTTTCGGTTCAGTTCCACCACTTTCACCTGGTGGTCAGCAATCTGCTTTTCTCGTTCAGCAATCAATTTAGTCTTTTCTTCTAAAACCTCATAACTTAGATCAATTACTTCAATTTTTTCAGCAAGTTTTGTTTTTATGCTTTTAACATCTTTTTCACATGCTTTTATTTTAACTTTGTAACTGTTTTCTCTTGCTTTCATAAAGTGATGATCTTCTTTAAGAGTTTTAAATTCAGCATCTAAACGAACATATTGATCAGTTATGGTAGCAAGTTACTCAGACAAATTCTCACATTTAGTACAAATAGGTTTAGAACTTACCTCGGAGAGTTGATCCTTGTTATCTGTCATGAAAGCTTTTTCCTTACCAGTAGCTTTCTCTTCTCCGGTAATCTTCTCACATTCTTCATTCTCAACCTTAGCCATATTTGCCTGCTCATTAGTTTCATTCGAATGCAGGTTCCAGTTGTATTCACCTGCTTCTCTAGACATCATGGCATTGATTTCTTTACTATTCCCAGTGTGCTGGGCAGACCGGCCATAACCACGTTCAACTCGCACGTTTCTGCACTCTTTGGCAAAGTGCCCGTTTTGTTGACAGTTATAGCACCTCACCTTAGACTTGTCGAACCCTGGCCTGCCACCAACAAACTTTCTCCCCGTCTTTCTCATAAACTTCTTCACTCTCCTCACTATCATGGCCATCTGCCATTGTAAATCCATTTCCTCCAGATCATCAGCATCGATCTGGTCATAGTCTTCATCCAGCATCGCTGGATCAACAACCTTTCCTTGAATATAGTTTTCATATGAAGCAATAAACGAAGCATAGAGGCCAAACTGCTCTTCAGCAGATTTGACGCTCATTGGCATCTTAGAGTAATTATTGCTTGAGGAACTTGAAGATCCACTACTCTTGCTTGCTGTCTAATGAGTACCACTTGATCCACCCGCAACAAAGCAAACATCCCCATTTGAGTTTACTGACACATGCCCCTCCTGTGAAGACTTGGCACCCGACTCGCTCTTCGAGTAGTAGGCGGCAGAATCAGTCTTTGAACTTGAATTGGAGTTTACTTTAGCACCGTACATGCCTGGATCTTGAACCTGATCCATAGATGTTTCTTTTCTTACCATATTAAGCTCAAAAGTTCTGAGCTTGTTGACAGTGGTTTCAAGATCATAAGTAGGGAAGTCCTTGTCTTCCCTCATCAGCACAGTATACATCTCCCATTTTGGTGGGAGGGCATCGAGAAGCTTTTCCTCAATCTCTTCTTCTCGGTAGGAAATGGAGTAGTTACTCAATTCAGTCATTAGATGATAATATCGAGTGATAATATCATCAAGAGATTCGTTCTTTAAGTACTTAAAGACTGAAAATTGAGTTTTGAGCAACTTTATCTTTGAAGACCGAATACCTACATTTCCCTCAAATCTGTTCTCAAGAGCTTCCCAAAGCTCTCTAGCTGATGTATACTTTCTGAACGTATGGAGGATCTCCTGTGGAAGAGCCATTGTGATTGCAGCATGAGCCTTGCTCTCGGCTTCATACATCTTTTTCTCCTCCTCTTCCATTTTACTGTATTTCTTGATTTGGTCTCGACCCTCATACTCCATGACTGGTGGAATATACCCATCTTGGATGCATACCCACATTTTCGCATCCTGGTACTTAACGTATTGTATGAACCGATCCTTCCACGCGACAAAGTCGGTTCCCTTCAGCAACCTTGGGGCCTTTGTAGCTGACCCCGCTTCAACTTCCATCTTTACAAGCTCCGAAATGTTGATCGACGACATCCTTCTTGAAGACTAAGAAACCCGAAAAATTCTGAAAAGGCGAAGTTAAAAAAAATTCCTCTGAACAGTACTGTAGGCGAAGTTAGGGATAACTTCGCTTAAGTACTAACTTCGCAGGATCTTTCTTAAATTCGCGTGACTGGGCGAAGTTGAGAATAACTTCGCTTAGGGTAAGCGAACTTAGAAAGTAGGCGAACTTGATGAGAACTTCGCTGAGTTAGGCGAAGTTGAGGAGGTAGGCGAAGTTGTAAATAACTTCGCTTCTCCTTATATCTTCGCCAAAACCCTACGTATCCTGACGGCAACTTCGCCTGATGAACAGCAACTTCGCCTGACGAACTTAAACTTTCTGCAGATCTGAAAATCGGATTTTAACGACGTTTTTGACGGTTTACAGGCTTGAACACACTGGTAGGAGGCTAGAATGAGCAAAAACACCAAAAACTCGTCCCGTGAATAGTCGAAATGGGACGAATTCTACACCCGCGTGAATATCCCGAACCACACAATTGAGCAAAAGCTCTGATACCAATTGTAGGTTCCCTGGACGGATCACACGAGATATCCCGATATACACAGGTGCGGAATCCCTGTGTAGATCGTTACGGACGTAGAACACAAACACACGAACACACGAATACGATACGAACAAACACACGTTATATTAATAACTCAAACCGTGATACTTACAGACTCTCGACCTCACGTCACTTGACTCACTGAATTACACGTAACTTGAACCACTACTTAAACAGTAACCGTAACCTATATAAATACACGACAACTTCGCCTCAGGCGAAGTTGTCCATAACTTCGCTTGTTCAACAAGTTCGCCTAGGCGAACTTGTCAACAACTTCGCTTGGTTAACAAGTTTGCCTAAGCGAACTTGTCAACAACTTCGCTTTAAACAAACAAATACATAAACAATATTACAGACTCGATTACAGACATTAGACATATAAACTACTGACATTTATGCACCAACAGTATATCCGACTAACAAATGGTTATACTCGTACTATAGGTGCGAGATAGCAAGGGAAGGACCCTCGGACGGTGTTGAAGCCGATCCCAAAGAGAAAAGGTGAATACGCCCCCAAACTTTTATAAACTTGTTTTCGAACGAGTCAAACATGTTATATGAAAATTATTTACAAGGGACTACGTGTCCCTAAAACCGTTATAAATAAGAGTATAAGCCTAGCCCTCAGGCTGTAGTATACATTTGTCTGGATCCTTACATATGTGGTAGTACGTGGTGGGCACACCGCACCACACCCGGTCGTAGGACGCTTTCCCGCTGGAAGCACGACCATTGTGTATACGTACGGGTACATAACTAAGTCGAACGCTGCGGTGTTTGCTGAGGTGACCTAGAGTAGAGAATCAAGTTTATAAATGTGTTTTTTTTAACTTTGTTATTCCTAAGCCACGATGGGCCGAGGCAGGCGTAGTCTCGAGGGGTAATAAAGTAAAATAAAATATTTTAGCGTCAGCGTGTTCACCAGCATTCGTTGCTGAGTATTTTATTTACATTTTGCAGGTGACCAAAATGTTCACCAGCATTCGTTGCTGAGTATTTTATTTACATTTTGCAGGTGACAAAAACTAGCGCTTGGAGTGTCGAAGTGCTACTTATATATCCAATGGCCCGGATCTGTTATGTATAAACATAATATATTAAAAGTGGTGGTTTGTAATTAAAACAAGTAATCTTTTAACTTTAACGGGAATCTTTTATAATCCCGTCTTTTGTAATATTACAAATTTAATCCGCAAATTATAAAATCTTCCGCTAATTTTACTTAACTCTGATTTATTTACAATTGTGGTACCAACTATTGGTCGCACTCCTAGGCCTAAGATGGGGGTGTGACACTGTCACACCCCGAAAATCTTAATTAAGACAGCGGAAGACTTTAACTTAAGTCGGTCGGGTTATGACAGATGCCGATAGCCAATAATAATAGAATAAGAATATTTAATAATAAAATATTATCTTTTATTTAATAAAATATTCATTACAATATAAGAGTTTACATACGTGCTACCGCACGGTTTATTAAAATATCCGTTTACTTCATTATTCAAACACACAAACCGCCCTGCTTTCCATGTCTCCTCGAAACCGTCACTTACCTGAAAAGAATATTAAAATCGTTTGTCAACACATGTGAATAATTAAAATAACCTAACCTATGATATATTACATGACAAGTAACAAAAGACTAGTACACAACATATGGTTACTAGAAAATGTTTATAATAGAATGTAACATGTCACATGTAATAAAAACTGGCATAACCTAAAGTTTAATAAAATTAATTATGTCTTAATGATTGTGTTAATAATGAGTAAATAACAATTAAGGTTATAACTTTTCTTTTTCTTCCTTTTGGTAGTCCATATCATATCACACACACATACATTTTTTTTTCTAAAACACTCTCAAAATATCATAATCAAGTTGGCTGATTCTTGGAACAAATAGTGATATAGCATTGATCAAGTAAGTAAGTAAGTAAGCATGGTTAATATATATTTTGTTTATGTTTATTTGATTTGGGATTATGGGATTGAGTATCCAAACACATGTAATCATAAGAAATAAAAAGATGATCAAGTTGATGGTTTGAAAAGAAATTGTGTGTCTTGTCATAAAAGAAAATATGGAACCCTTTTGTACACAAATATTATTTTATAAATCATTAAAATAATGAAATACATGAGATTTGGTTATAAAAAATGGTTCCTTGATGATTAAAGATCATAAGGATATAAGAATCATGATTTTTGTGACTTTTGGTTTGAATCTTCTTGTTGACAGACTCTGTGTTTTAGATTGTAGATTGTGTAACTTGATGATACATTGGTGTTTATGATTTATTTGTGATACTATGGTTAAGTACTTTGAACCTAGTTTTCAAAAATGGGGTTTGTAACATTCGTTACTTTTCAAACCCGAAAATCTGACCCGTTTTGAATTTTCGGTTTTTATTTATAAATATATGTATAAGTATACAACAACTAATCATGTAGCAAGTAACACAATTTCACCCACCATATATAATACATGTAAGATATCATGTGTGACAACTTTATTATAACCTATCATATATAATAACATGTGTGACCAGTTTATTATTCTAGTTATCAATAACTAGTTACTCTCACTTAGGTCACCAACGACACCACTGACTAAATGTATGCATACATGACACTATATGCATTAACTTAGTTAACAGAACTAACTGGGTTTGCTGACACGGTCAACAAGATTTAACTGAAAATCTCGGGTGTCACATCGGGGATTAGAAATGTTGAATGTATATTTTATTATGGAGTTGGATATTATAATATTATGAGCATTATTGGATATTTTTGATTATTTGGTAAAAAATTTGATGAACTTGGTGTTAAGATTTGATGATAGAATGGATTTTGGTTGATTGTTGATCAATAGTTTGTTAATATGGACTTGAATTATTGAAGAGTTGTTGTTAGAAATGAATGTGATAAGAACTTGTTCATAATTGTAAATTTGGGGATTTTTGGATTCTTGTATTAACAATTAAAATCTTGATGAAATCAATATATATAAATAAAGAATATGCTTTTGTGTGTAATATAGCCTTGTATGATATGTGATACATATATGTGTGTAACAAGAATGTTGAAACGTTCTTGAAATAAAGATAAGATGATCAGTATATATATATATCGTTGAAACGATATATATATATATATATATATATGAATGTGTAATAAAATATATTTAATAAAGGAAACGTTGCTAAAAATTTCAGATATAAATTGAAAAGAAAAAGAAAAATGTCTGAACAAAGTAATAACAACGAGAATGCTCGAAAAGAAAAAGAAGTAAGAAAAGAAAAGGGGAAAGGCCCCGAAAATAAACAAGATGACCCAATACCCGAAAAGTATATGAGTCAAATACAAAAGATGATTAAGGATGCGGTTAGAGAAGAGTCTATGGCTAGGTCTCAATCGAAAACTCGAAACATTCTCATTCCATTAATCCTTCCCGAAGTTCCGTAAAATCCCGTCTGAAACCGTCTCATGTTGAGGAAAGTGTTCACGAATCTAATGCTGATGGAGGGGTTAGGCATGAGTTCAAGAAACTCAAGATTAGTGGGTGTTCATTCAAGGATTTCAAATACTATGGACCAAAAGAGTTCCATGGTGATAAAGGAGCCATCACAACCGTAAGGTGGCTTGAGGAAATGGAGACAATTGTTATCACGAGCAAGTGTTCTAATGAGGAGAAGATTCAGTATTCTACGCTTATGTTCAAAGGAGAAGCGCTCGAGTGGTGGAATACGATGTTGATGAGCAAAGGGAGAGAGGTGATGTATAATTTGAGTTGGGAAGAGTTCAAGGCTATGTTGATGGGAAAGTTTTGTCCCATGCATGAAACCGACCAAATCCAAACTAAATTTCTCAATCTTAAGGTCGTAGGGACAAATCTTAGTGAATACAACACCAAGTTTCACAAATATTGTCGTCTGGTTCCCCAGCTGGTAAATCCTGAATCCAGCAAAGTTACCCGATACTATTTGGGGACTGTCGCGGGAAATCCGCGACATGGTGAGGTCACACTTACCACAAACCACCGACTCCGCAATGGAATTAGCTGGTTATTAGATGGGTGGAATGGTCCGCAACAAAGAAGAGGACAAGAATATTACAACGACAACAACCCAAGGGAGAACAGGAGGAAACAACCAATTCAAAGGCAAAGGCGTTAACCAACACCAATCTCGATTCAACTCCAACGCCACGCCATGCAAAACATGTAGAAGGTATCACGAGGGCCGATGTAACTTTTCTCCACCTCCTAAAGTTTGTGAGTCATGCAATCGTACGGGCCATGCTACAGCCGATTGTTGGAAAAAGAAAATGACGTGCTATAATTGTAAGAAAATGGGTCATTTGAGTTTTGAATGCCCAAAGAACAAATCCGCGACTGGTGGTGCGGGTGGAAGTGGCCAGAACAAGAAGGGAAACGCACGAGTCTTCGTACTCGACACAAAGGAAGCCGTTGACATGCCGGAAACCATTACCGGTACATTTCTAGTCAACGACACCTATGCTAGAGTTTTGTTTGATTCGGGTGCCAATTTAAGTTTTATAGATTATAGCTTTTGTAGTCTATTAAACGAACCTTTAACAAAATTAGATAAAACTCTAAGCATCGAGACTGCTAGTGGCGAAATCGTTAAGATCTCCGAAGCCCTTGAAAACGAAAAAATTCATTTAGCTGGTTATGTTTTGCCTATTCAACTTTTACCAATGGCACTTCCTGGTTTTGATATTGTACTTGGTATAGATTGGTTATCCGATAACCATGCTCGTATCATCTGGAATAGCAAAACCGTTGAACTTCAAGCCCCCGATAAACGAACAATTCGAATTGAATGGGACAAAGACGCTGGCCAAGTTAGCATAATTTCCATGATTAGGGCTAACAAATGTTTAAATCAAGGATGCTTAGCATTCATGGCCTACGTCACTGAAGAATCAAAGCCAAAGGAGATAAAGGACGTACCTATAGTCTCCGACTTTTCTGATGTCTTTCCTGATGAACTTCCCGGAATCCTTCCCAATCGCGAAGTAGAGTTTAGGATTGATCTTATTCCCGGTACCGCTCCGATCGCCAGAGCTCTGAATCACTTAGCGCCTACTGAGATGAAGGAGTTAAAGAAACAACTCGACGAGCTTCTTGAGAAAGGCTTTATTCGACCGAGTTCGTCACCATGGGGAGCGCCAATCCTATTTGTCAAAAAGAAGAATGGATCCATGCGTATGTGTATTGACTATCGTGCGTTGAACAAAGTCACAATAAAAAATCGTTATCCACTCCCTTGAATCGATGATCTTTTTAACCAACTTCAAGTTGCGGGCTTCTTTTCTAAAATTGATCTTCATTCCGGCTATCACCAACTCAAAGTCCAATATGAGGATATTCCGAAAACCACTTTTCGAACAAGGTATGAACATTATGAGTTCACGGTCATGCCGTTTGGACTTACTAATGCGTCAGCCGCATTCATGGACATGATGAATCGAATCTGTAAGCCTTACTTGGATAAATTTGTTATCGTATTCATCGACGACATACTTATTTATTCTAAGTCCAAGGCCGATCATGAAGTCCACCTTCGAACTCTACTCGAAATTCTTAGAACCGAGAAGTTGTATGATAAGTTTTCAAAATGCGAATTCTGGTTATACGATGTACAATTTCTTGGACACATCATTAACGTCAATGGTATTCAAGTCGATCCCGCTAATATTGAAGCTATCTCTAAGTGGGAAATCCCAAAATCGCCAACCGAGATTAGAAGTTTCTTAGGTTTGGCCGGCTATTACCGTAGGTTCATTGAAAACTTTTCCCGAATTGTTGTTCCCTTAACATCCTTAACTCGCAAGAACATCAAGTATGAATGGGGAACAAAGCAACAAAGGCGTTCGATATACTCAATATGAACAAGTTCTTATCACATTCATTTCTAACAACAAGTCTTCAATAATTCAAGTCTATATTAACAAACTATTGATCAACAATCAACCAAAATCCATTCTATCATCAAACCTTAACACTAAGTTCATCAAATTTTATACCAAATAATCAAAATATCCAATAATGCTCATAATCAATCCTATCAATCAACCAATGTATGATCTTTCAAGATGAATGTATGCATGCATAAGTGAGCTTTATCCCTCCTCTTACACATACATACATACATACATACACACACACATACATACATACATACATACATACATACATACATACATACATACATACGAATCATACATACATACATTACCATCCAAGATTTCAAACTTTCAAGCTTCAATCTTAACTCAAGAATATCTAATCTATTGGGTTCAACTTTAAATCAAAACTTACTTGTGTTCTTGGATTTGGATGTGAGAATGAATATGTTATGAGTGTGATGGTGATAGTTTTCTTCCTAATCTCCTTCCTAGCTTCTTGATCTTATATCTTGATTAATCTTTCATGGGTTGTGTAAGTATGTAAGTGTGTGTTTGATTAATATTTGAATTTGAGGGTGAGTGAAAATGGGTGTTTAGCCTTGAGTTTTTTAAGGAGAGTAAAGAGTGTGTAGAGTTGTGAGTAAGGTAGTACAGTGAATGGGGTGGTTACAAATCAACAATCTTCTAGAATGCAAAAATGATTAGTAAGGTGATTTTGTGAGATTTTATTGGGTAAAAATGGAGGTGATGGTGAGTCACCATGGGGGCTGGCTAGGAGAGAGGGGGGGGGGTAAGGTGAAAGGTTGGTCATTTTATAATCAATTTCGTTTAATCGTTAAACGTATTGTGTGTTTTAGATATCCAAATGGATCCCGTTTTTAATAATTTATTGTCAGAGTTTGAAATAAATCAAATTCCTGACAGTATAGACTGTAAAAACTATTTTTTTTAAATAGTTTGTGTCGGGTCCATTCCGGGTCCTGTACTGGCATTTGCTGACTTATTTTCCAGTTTTTGCGATTCGAGCCTTCCTAAATTATGTTTATATATTGTCTCGTATGTTTTAACATATATTTTGTGTTGGTGCATGTTTTTTAACAGATGATCTTTTGTGTTTGTTAGAATTGAGAGCAACGATCAAGGGGGAGTCTGTTGGTGCATTTTGTAACTGTTGCTATGCAATTCCGACTAGTTGGGTGAAGTTGTGGAGGGAGCCAACTTCACGTGTTGGTTAAGTTAGGAACAACTTCACGTGTTGGTGAAGTTAAGAACAACTTCACGTGTTGGTGAAGTTGGAACAACTTCACCATAGGCGAAGTTAGAACAACTTCGCCATTGGCGAAGTTAGGACAACTTCGCCTACAGGCCCAAGCCCAAGCCCGCGAAGTTGGTTTGTCTATATATATATGTGTCATGTTTAGGGTTTAGTATCCAAAAAAACTAAGAGTATTTGTGTAGCTGTCATTGTTTAGAGAGAAACAGCTAGAGAGTGTCGTGTGGGCAGACCCGAGGTAGAGCTCACCTCGGGACATCTGTGTTTTTTGTTTTGTTCGGTATGTAACGTGGTTTGGTTATTATATAAAGGATCTGCAGATTCGTTTTATCCCATTCATGTGTTTGTTTGTGTGTAATCGTGTTCTTCATCTCCTACACCATTAAACGAGTCTAGGAGGATTCCGCACTCCTAGACCTCGTGCGGATCTCGTATCGATCAACGATGCCCCGGGGGGACTTACAAGTGGTATCAGAGCCTTAGGCTCTTATGCTATGGTTCGAGATCTGCGTTTTGGTGATTATGGCCCGTTTCTGATATGTTTTTGGCCAAACAGCCTTTTTAGCGAAGTTGTCGCTAAAATTTTAGGGTTTTGGCAAAGTTAAGGTTTTGGCGAAGTTAAAGTTTGGTGAAGTTAATGAAGGGAGAAGTTATGTGATGGTGAAGTTAGCAGGTGGTGAAGTTATCAGGTGAAGTTATCAGGTGAAGTCAACGTGCGAAGTTATCAGGTGAAGTTAACGATATTGTTTTCCTTTTCCTCCGACGTTCAAGATATGGTATTTCCCAAAAAAAAAATAGATTATTTTTGGGAAATTTTCTTGAACGAAATTTTTCATATGTCATTCATATGGAGAGAGGATCATTTGGGAAAAATTTGGTGATAATAATTTTGTTTGGATTTTTCGTCCAAATGGCTAGGTTTACACGATTATTGTAAGACCGAAAACGTTGTTTCGACAAAGAGTGAAAATTGGTATATCTTGGTCTTACGTGTGAACAAATACGGGTCAACTATGGCTATGTAGTTGAAGTTGCGAATGGGATATTGATTGAAACTGGATATTGACACATATTTGGGTGTTTTTGGGCCAAGAAATAATTATTGTTCGAGATTGACCAACTGAAGAAAGTCAGATTTTGTTCGGGTTTTCTTCATTATTGGATCGTGGTCAAAGCTTATTATTTATGTTATTTTCAAGGCTTTCGAGAATTGGATCCTGAAAACGTGGGATACGAGCATCCGGGATGCTTATTTATTAAGGTGAAAATTTTGGACAAATTGGATTTAATCGGGAATTAAATTGTTTAAGCTCTCAACCTGAAAATGTGGGATACGAGTATCTAGGATACTTATTTATTAGGTGTGAGCTACTTAAATAATTTCATTCTCGAAAATAATAAGAAAGTCATTTGATCGTTGTTCCTGGTGATTGAAGATGCTTCGGATTTATTAATGGTCATGGGTGTTAGATTCTGTCAAGGTGGTTTTGTGATGAAACTGATCACTTGATGTTGAGTAGTTGAAGATTGAACCTTATCTTATTAACCGAATGGTTGAGATGATCGATTAGGCACGGGGATGCAGGTCAAAGATCTCGATCGATATAGTTCGGAGGGGCTTACATGGAAGACGCAGGGTGAATGGTAAATTTGTGAAGCTACAAGACGGTTTCAGACACGGTTGGTTGAAGACAGGATTGATGTTGCATGTATATGTGAAGTTCAACCTTGAAGATAACAGTGCAATGTCTGAAGATCGAGTACTACAAGAAGAAGAAAACAGAAGATCATCAGTTAAGGGGGTGACTGTTGGTGCATTTTTTGTAACAGATGATCTTTTGTGTTTGTTAGAATTGAGAGCAACGATCAAGGGGGAGTCTGTTGGTGCATTTTGTGACTGTTGCTATGCAATTCCGACTAGTTGGGTGAAGTTGTGGAGGGAGCCAACTTCACGTGTTGGTGAAGTTAGAACAACTTCACGTGTTGGTGAAGTTAGGAACAACTTCACGTGTTGGTGAAGTTAGGAACAACTTCACGTGTTGGTGAAGTTAGGAACAACTTCACGTGTTGGTGAAGTTAGAACAACTTCACCATAGGCGAAGTTAGGACAACTTCGCCATTGGCGAAGTTAGGACAACTTCGCCTACAGGCCCAACCCCAAGCCCGCGAAGTTGGTTTGTCTATATATATGTGTGTCATGTTTAGGGTTTAGTATCCAGAAAAACTGAGAGTATTTGTGTAGCTATCATGGTTTAGAGAGAAACAGCTAGAGAGTGTCGTGTGGGCAGACCCGAGGTAGAGCTCACCTCAGGTCGGCCGTGTTTTTTGTTTTGTTTGGTATGTAACATGGTTTGGTTATTATATAAAGGATCTGCAGATTCGTTTTATCCCATTCGTGTGTTTGTTTATGTGTAATCGTGTTCTTCGTCTCCTACACCATTAAACGAGTCTAGGAGGATTCCGCACTCCTAGACCTCGTGCGGATCTCGTATCGATCAGCGACGCCCCGGGGGGACTTACAGAATTTTTGGGATTATTTAATCATTCCAATGATTTATTTACTTTTTGGCTCGCTGCCCGAGGTTTCTACACGTTTTACTTGTTACGCACCGAAATTTAGACTTTTTGTTGACTTTGCAAGATATAGAATATTAATAAAGAAGAATTTATTAATAAAACAATATTCGGATGATAAACATGATTATATTAAATAAAATGTTTGCCGAATGTTACACAACTCATTACCAAACTCACCTCTAACTCGTCTTCCCACGAGGGAACACATTCCTCTTACTACCTTTCCATCCCCGCATCTTCAAATTCGATAATCAGCTCACTAAGTTGTGATTGACTCATTAAACCAAACCAAATTCCATCTAAAACTTGTTGGGTCGGAAATGGGGCATTTGTATTTATATCATGGTGGATACGTAACCATTAAAATATTACCTCATCTGGATCTAGAATTTGCTCAACGAATTCACCAGATGAGTTTTCATAACCCAAATGATTCCCCCTTAAATCAAACATCAAACGTAACCGGGGTTTCCCTTGATTTTTCTCTTTGCAATCCAAAATCCTCTGTATCTCCATCTGCCAAATGGTGTAACGTTTTTGTTCTTTGAATCCATTCCCGTAGGTCTCCATTACTACAAACTTAAACAGTATCCGTGTCCCCATTTAGACTCGTTTAAGCTGATTTCTTCTTCATTTAGACTCCTTTTTCTCTCTCTTCAACCATGGAATCTACAGTAATCACAAACATGTAATTTCATGCAAGAATAATCAATAATCGTTAACGGTTTACGCACAAAACAACATAAAAACGAGATAAAATGCTACGTGTTTTGCAACACATCAATTATGTTTACTACAGCTTCTACCGATCCACGATTTTCTTAGATTCCTTAGCCAAGTCTACAACAAATATCAACTCATATTCCTCCGAATGTTCAAGTGTCTACAACAACACCCATGGTGTCAGTTAGAACCGTTGGTATTTCCATTCCTTT
Organism: Bidens hawaiensis; assembly: GCF_021521415.1. Lineage (NCBI taxonomy): Eukaryota > Viridiplantae > Streptophyta > Magnoliopsida > Asterales > Asteraceae > Bidens > Bidens hawaiensis. The sequence goes on from NW_027491281.1 coordinate 954,883, forward strand.
CCTAATCTTCAACAGACCCCAGGGTGCTTGCTGCCTATTTGTACTAGCTTTTCTAATATGCCGGTTCTACATCAAATGTTCTATTTGCTTAATTTGGTACATCTACATGCTAATCAACTCAATGCTATCGTATACATCAATATGATATGTGAGTAGATCAAGTGACAGTTTTCAGGGGATGAATATACTACTTCAAGAAAATGTTGAGTTGAGAGCTCTAGTAGCTTCCCAGGGGCAGGGCGAGAGAATTAAAGAGCATGGGGGATTTTATCTTACATATTCAACGCGAATACGATGAATTAACAAATCTGAAGAACATATATCATGACGATGATCCCGAAGCAAGTCAATTTGATAAGCAACCAGGTGCCTCAACATCTGGTCCTTTATCTATACAAGGGGAGTCAAGTGGGAAAGAGGTTGTTGAGTATAAAAGTTCGACTGAAGCACAACCTATTAGCATGCTAAAAGTGAAGACTATAATGCTTGTTGACGAGACTAGGGTGATTTAAATTCAAGTGAATGCAGATGAAATGTCAAGAATCATAATTTTTGGACTTTGTTTGACTAGTTTTTATTAATTTACAAAATCGGGTTGCAATCCTGATTGAAAGAGAAATTTTCTGAGCTGTGTTGTAAATTGTATAACTTGAGACTGAAAATAGATATGGGTGTTATTCCACTTCTGGAATATTATAAATTTAATTAGGAATCCAATCCAATTGGTCTTGCATCAATTGGACATATATGGAATATTTAGCAAATATTTACATTATGTTGTGCTGATAAGGTAGCTGAAAATAGGTTTCTGTAGTGTATGAATTTTCATGATGTTTGTGAGTGTTGAAATATTACAAGAAAATTATATGTTGTTCCTAATACTTGAAAGTATCTGTTGGAATTATTTGGTAAATTATTTGCATGTTTTGACTGGTTAGAAAAATAGGTTTTGGTGACTTAAAACCTGCCCAAATTTATCCAGCATGTTGTTAGGTAAAAATAGTTGTAGTTTGTACAAAGATTGTTGTGTTATATTGGAATTTGACTTTATTGGTCAACTTGAAATTATTTGACTAAATGTTTGGTCTTACTTATGAGAAATGAAATTGGTAAAAGTGTGACTTAGTCATAGGGTTGCATGAAAAATGATTAACTGCAAATTACATGATCGATTGTTAGGTTGCGACTATGAATATCTTATGATTATTTTAAGTCTAGATAATTGGTCAAAAGCCACCAACGGGTCGTCGGTCAACATTTAGGGTCAACAGTCAATATTTTGGTCAACGGCCAATATTTTGGTCAACGGTCAATATTTTTAGTCAACGGTCAACAACATGGACCTTTTGGTCAAAAGTCAAATTTTGGTCAAACTTTTAATAATCCGTGGGATTGTTTGGATACTAAGGATTCTAGGAATCGCTTAGAAAATACTTATAGTGCTTGTATGAATATCTACATTTTATAAGTCGTCAGTTAATATTAATTTTTATGCTTTTAATTCTAGTTCGTGACGTTCAATTGTTTCGATTTCATTTACGTACTTTCGGTTTTATTTCAAGTTTGTCTTTAACATCAATGTGAGTTTCTCACACCCCCTTTTTACCCTTTTTAACTATTTTGGGGGTAGCATATATATCCTATCAACAATTCAATTTCGTTTATTCATTATTTACAAACTATAATCCGCTACATGGAGTTGTGTGTTTACTTGTTACTTGCTACAAATTACTTGCTCATGGATTACTTAAAGATAGTATGATCATACGCCCCCCTTTGTGCTCAATACATTTGTTGTTATGAGTGGAAAAGGGCCTCATTTTCCGAGTACGTTGGTGCACAATCCCAACTGAAAAGGACCTTACTTGCGCTTATCTGAGTGCGCTGGTGCACAATCCTAGTTGGAAAGGACATTACTTGCTCATTTACACTTGTTCATGGAATTGTATGATTTTTATGTACGTATATCAAACTGTTAAAGCTCACCAACTATTCATTTAGTTGACTTTATTTTATATATATGTTACAGGTACAATTATTAGAGGGTGAAACAGAGAAGACACTTGGACTTAGGTTATATTAATAAATGGACAAGTTGTTAATTGTTCTTGTATTTTCTTTGTATTTCTTGTTACAAACTTGTGTACTTGATGTTTAAATTAATTAATGATAATATCGTCACTTAATAGTGTCACATGTGTTTTGAGCAATTTGTACGTCACACTCGGGCGTATTCCACTTTAGCCGGGGTGTTACAGGGTTTATAAACGATCGAATATGATAACAATAAGAAGGGGGTTAGGATACGTACCTTGATTGCTGAATAGTTGTCTTATAGAGATAAATTTTATAAGTGACACTCTTTAAATCAACCTATATCGATACATGTAGCTCGTAAGGGCGTGTACGGTTTATAACAAGTTAAAGTCGAATTTTATCTTATGTATATATGAAAACATAGAATCGTTTGATTAAGAAAATAAGTATTATTTAACGGGGGTTAATATCTCTTATATATTTTAACGAATACTATTTTAAATGTTAGAAATGACTATGAATGAATAAAAAACAAAGTGTCAAAAATAGTTTGTCATGAGTGGGGTTGGAATTCTTGACCCATTGTTTTATAAAAAATCTAAGTACTTGACTAGTGAACTTAGACATAGTGTATCTAAACTTGTTTTTATTCTACACTAGGTTAGGTATCCATGTCTTACATGGGTTAAACAACTTGAATTATGTAAACGATAACTTTATAAATAAAAGAATGATAAATAAAGCTAAGTATTATATTAAATAAGTACGAAGTTAAATTACAACTACAATTCACAAACTTAAAAATAAATCATAAATCTCTAAATATTTCTTTCGATACAATATTAGACGATACACTAAAAATATGGTAACAACTAAAGTAATAAATAGTATTATGAGAAAATAAACGGTACAGTCGAAACAATACGAACTAGTCGTCAGGGGAAGAAAGCTTTCGATCAGTCGAAGAATGTGCAGTAAAAAAGAATCAATAAGGTTTTGATCGGCAATATGTGGATAGAAAGAAAGAGACTACGGTTACAGAGGAAAAGAAGGTGGATCGGGTTCGGTTAAAGATCCACATGTTTTTAACAATGAACCCGCTGAGTTAGTTTTAGGAGCTAAAATGTTTCATATATTTGTAAATGTTTTCTTATCTAGAAAAGATTGATATAATTTATCTTACACAAGTTAAATAATGAAAATGTTCAGTTTATAAAAATGTTTTATAAGCAAACCTAATTTTGTTTAAAAATAAAATACGTTTTGAAAAGCAATTATGGAAATCATTAAACAAAAAATATATATAAAAAACTTTAAAAAATATGTATAATTAATGTGTAATTAACAGGAAAGAGAGGTGGGAAGAAAATAATAAGAATAGATAAGAGAATGACACGTGTCCAAAAAAAACATTTATTTATTATATAGTATAGATTTGATAAAGAGTTATTTTAATATGTTAAAAAAGAATAAACACAAGAAGCGGGGTTCGAGCTCGCAACCTGCTTGTTTGCAATTAACAAGTTTAACCAGTTGGAAATCCTTGTATGCAATTAACAAGTTTAACAAGTTGAACATCCTTGACAAAACCACTTAAAACGAACCAGTTAAAAAAGTTGTTAACTATTTAATAAAAAAATATTGCCTAAGGGCTTCAAAGTTGCATCTGCTCTGCTATAGTCCAACGAATTAACCATCGAACCAACAATCAGTTTGTGTATAAACTTCAGAAACAATAACTATTTATTTAAAATATGTTGTTAATTATTTAAAACAAAACAAAATGCAGCAACCAGGTTTCGATGCCAAGACATGTTGTTTAGAAGCATGAAGCCTTAACCAGTTGCACTACTTAGACTGTTGTAAGATAGCCAAACCGTTAACCTTATTAATCACTATTTTCAGTGGTTCATCTTTTCCATGTTAACTCCTCACAATTCACAACCTTAGTTTGAAAAACCATATTGTAAACTAATGTTTGAGTTATGATTTATGAATCACGTTCAAAGCGTAAGTTAATGATTAATATAGGCTTAGGTTCGGGTTACCCTTTTCGGATCCGTGATACGATGGCGGATCCGCAGTGGTGTTTTTCGAACAACCGATGGCCAATAGTGCTATGTACGGTGCTGAATACGTTAATAGTAGTGATATTCGATCGTGCTAGGCGACTTCCGATGAGTTTCTGTTTGTTGGCGGTGGTTATCGGAAAAAGAGGGAGGCAGAGTCGACGTGTTTTCGTGGGTTATGGAGTTCGAGGGTGGATCAATAAATGTGGAGATGGCGAGTGGTGGGCACATTGGGTGGTTTGATGGTGGTAGAAGTCGCGGGATAAACTTGTAACTTCCAAGAATTGGTTCGGAAAAGTCGGACGTTTGTGCGGGGTAGCAACTTAAGGTGCAAGAGAATGGCTAGAGGTGGAGAAAGGTGATGGTGATTTCGGGTTGGTGTTTTGTAAAGCTTTCTCGTCAACGAAATTCGTACCGGGAACAAAACAGAGAGCTAGAGGGAGACGTGAGAGATAACAAAGATTGTGAGAATGGTGAAATTTTGGTGTGTTGTTTGAACCAAAGAAATTCTCCATTTATAGTTGAGAAAGGAAGGTTCTCGTTGATGCAAGTTGACAAATGATTGTAGACTTGCTAAATATCTTCTAAACATATTTTAGTTGGTTTAGAAATTTGGATGAAATGATGGTCTAAAGGCGTGTTTGGGATTCCTTATTTTGTCTCCTTATAAATTTTCATTAAGTTAACAAGTTACAAAAATATCTCAGTATAATATAATATAAAATAAAGTTTAAAATCAAGTTGGGGTTGGGGTCAAATTATAATAAATGTAAAAGAGAATCGGGAGGAAGAAAGCACATGAGAATGTTGAGGTCAAGCGTTTGTGGTTTGACGGCGACATGGTGGTCAGTCACTTATCAACCTCCTCCTTACATCAAACCCATTCGTCTCTTGTGTTCCTATTCAAACCCCCCTATCGACTCCACTCACCAACCCTCGTCATCAAAGCAGGTAGGTCAATTATAAATCCATTCTGTTTTAAAACACCCAGGTAAGGTAGTATTTGTATTTCATTTCATTTAGGCCAAATTGAAGTCCGGATTATACCTCGTCGGAACTCCAATCGGAAACCTAGAAGATATTACCTTAAGGTATTTATTAACTTTTATTCATTTTCTTTCTAATATGAATTAATTAATACACCTTCCTTCAATAAATTCGGATAAATCCAATTAAACTGGGTTAAGTTTTAATCCATTGTGTTTTTCTACCCTTCCTAGATTGAGGAGACTGTGTAGAATAACTTAAACATATAAACCGGACTAGTCTTTGAACACAGAATCAAACTTCAAAATATAGTCTAAATATGTTACATGCTACATGCTTATTCAGGCTAAACGGATATATAATATGAATAATCCGAAAAATCTCAATTTTTAAAATTTTCATATCCGAATAAGTAAGTCATACCGGATGGATTCGAACCGCATATCCGAATAAGAATTCAGATTGGTTTTAACAATTAACCTGTTTTCAATTGTTTAATTCAATTTGTGATATTAAATACATAAATGCACCGGTGTTCGGATTGAATATTTTAGGACCTATTCGAAATCCAATATGAAATAAGTTTGATAAATAAGAAAATCCAAGTTAAACCGTATAACTATTTTTCCTAATTTTTGGTTCATGTTTTTTTTTTCCTTTTAATTTGTGGTTCCTTAGAATCACAATAAACATATAAACTGGAAAAATACAAATTAGGGGTGTGTGGGTGCGGTTTTGGGCTAAAACTGAACAGGAAACCAAATTTTCGGTTTTGGTTTTGCTAATCGGGCTAGTAATTTTCGGGCCAAAGAAATTTGACCCGTGGTATGTTGAAATTGGGCCCAAATTTAAAAAAAATAATAATAGTTAATAGAATATTGCAAATTTTGGCCTCGAATATTAAGAACTAATAAAAGATACTTTCATTTTAAAATGTTTTAATCTCATCCAATTTGACAAAACATACCAATTAACGTTAAAAATAAAAAAAATATCCAAGTTTACAAAACATAAACGATTCAACAAATCGGTTTTTTCGCTTCTATTTGCTTTTTTCGGTTTTTCACTAAACACAAAACCCAACCAAATCCTATATTTCGAATTTTTCTTTATATCAAAACCGAACCGCCTGTTTCTAATTTGGTTTGGTTTATTTGGTCTTTTCGGTTTTGGGTAGGTTTTTTCTTGTTCATGCACACTCCTAATACAAATTAATCATGAACACAAAATCAAAGTTGTCTAAATATGTTACATGTTACATGCTTATTCGGTTTCAACGTATATCCGTATAATCCGAATTGATAAAATTTTCTTATCCAAATAAGTAATTCGGATTCAGATAGATTCGAAGGGAAAATTTGAATAAGAATTCGGGTCAGTATTTTTCGGTTTCGGGTTTCTTTTTTTTTTCTTTTTTTTTTTTGGAATTCAGATTTCTTGAACACTCTTAAATGCAGGGCTCTGCATGTTTTGAAATCAGCTGATGTGATACTTGCAGAGGATACAAGACACTCAGGCAAATTGCTGCAACATTACAGTATTAAAACTCCACTTGTATGCTTCTATAATTGTTCATCATGTTTAGAATGTGTTCTTGTTTTATGTTGTTTTTGATTTCATGAATTAGTTTTACAGCTGAGCTATCATAAGTTCAATGAGGCACAAAGAGAACAGTCGATTTTGAAGAGGTTGATTGACGGTGAGATTGTTGCACTCATTAGTGATGCTGGGACTCCTGGTATTAGCGATCCGGGCTCTGAATTGGTGTGTATATTGCTTACTGCTACTATTTTTAATGCTTTAACATTAGCGAGCCGAGTCAGTTTGGTTGGTAAACAAACCGAGCCCAAGCCTAACTAGCGAACTTAAACGAACCAATCCGGATTGATTTCTAAAAGAAGCCGAGTCTGAGCCAAGGTAACTTCACTCGTTAGGCTCATTTAGCTAGCTAAAATTAATATATAAATTATAACCCAAGTTATAATGTATATCAATTATAAATTGGTAGTGTATTAGTTAAGCGTTAAGTGTATGTTAAAAGGTTTACTATTTCCCATTTATATATGTATCATTATGTGAAAGTTTTTGTTTTTTTAAAATAAGCGAGCTGGCTCAAGCTTTTTACGAGCTGAGCCGAGCCCGAGCTCATCATTTCAGCTTGTTAAGATAAACTATCCTAGCCTGAGCCATGTTAACTCGGTTCATTGGCTCGCTAGTTAGGCTCAGCCCAAGTTTTAGTATCCTTCTATAACCCAAAATATAATGTGTAAATCATAATTTTGTAGTTTGTTGGGAAATGTCATTGAATAATGCATTATGTGTGTGTTAAGAAGATTATTTTCTTTTATACATATATATATATATATATATATATATATATATATATATCGATATTTGTAAAAAGTATGTATATATATTTTTTTCAAAGTAAAGGATCTAGTTAGAGGTTTTTATTAGCCAAGCTGAGGCTGAGCACAATATTTCAGCTTGTTAAGATAAACGAGCTGATAGGAATCATGCTCTAGTTCTAGTTTAAATGTCATTTGTCTATTTTAGGAGGGGGTCAAGTGCAACTTATATGTCTATAAATAGATATTAATAGCTAATAGGGAGATGGAGAGTATGCTTATGTTGAATTATGGCATTGCCATGGCTCCTGCTTATGCGGTGAGATAGGGCTAGGCCCGGGATTATCTTGTAATCTTTCTTTTCGTTTTCAATAATATAACCGTTCTTCCTTTTAACCCTATTATCTTCTCTAAATTCAATCTATAACGTATCAAACCCTAACATTGGTCCGATCTGCCTTAGACCTGCCGATTCCTTTTATCTTCCATGGAAACTCCTACAATTACTCGTTTAAACGCTCATGAAAAGCAGATCACACAGCTTCAAGGTGCTGTCGCTGAAATTAAAAACACCTTGACGGTATTGGAAGATCATAGAGCTGAATCCAGAGAATTTCGGAAGGTGGTGATTGCTTGGATTGGACGACAGAATTCCAGTCCCGTCACTTCTGTGGTTGAATCTTCGTGTTTCCGTTTTCCGTCGCCACTTCCAGATCGCTCTCTTCAGGTTCTACTTCTTCACCTTCATCTCTTATAGCTCAATTGGAGGCACTCGTGTCCAGATCTGAAGAACGCTTGAGGTCTATAAACATCAGAAAAAAACAGAACGCCGATGGTTCGTCGGGATCTGGATTTTCCGGCGGGGTTTTATCTGGATCAGAATCTACATCTGGTCCTATTACTCCAATTTCTGGTTACAACAAAACTGAAGATCCGATCAACAATCCACATTCCGATGAGTTTGGCACTGTTAATATGCGATCGATCAGTTTTTATTCTGGATCTTCGTCACCTGTGGCTCAGGTAATTGTCGTCCTACCCAGATCTGCCAAAAAATCAATCGATCAGGCCAAATCGGGGTTGAGAGGTGATAGTTGGGCCATATCAAATGATCTTCGGTGGGCTTTGGGCTCTGGTACTGGAGCGGGCCATGATGTGGAGCAAATGGTAACGGGCGGATACTCTCCAGATCTGGGCTCGTTAGATGGAAGGCTTCCTCCAGGCGCTCCGCTTCTTTCTTCCTCTTCCTCCAATATGACTGGTAAATCATTACTTGTAAATCAATTGAAGGATGTCGCCCTGTTTCTCTCTTCACCTTTGTCTTCAGAGTTTATTTTCATCAACCACGTCGCGATTACCAAATTGTTAACGAGAAATCCAGATGAAACTGGTGATTTCAAGTTTCATTCAATGAATTTTGTTCCAGGATTTCATAGGCCTACAATTAATGTACCTACTGATCCTCAAAGTCGAGGCAAAATTGGTAGTGAATTGCGTGTTGTTCAAACTTTTGGATGGAAACCGGGTTGGGACTCTGGTTGGATTGAAAACGCAAGGTCGCATGCTGTCGCACCACCTGTTAACACTATACTACACCAGAATCAGCTTCTTCTTCTTCTTCTTCTTCATGTAATTGGCCTATGGTCTATCTCATTAAAGAAGGATTCCGTTTCAGAACTGGACATTCTCTCTTTAGGCGCCTCTCTTTCCAAATCCCAAGATCCTAGTGAGGCAGAATTGCTAAGGGCAGATAAGTGGGATATCATGAAATTCCTGACAACGAAGGGCTCCATTCAACATATAGCATCTGGTGGTGAACTAATAATAGCAGTTACACACAACCATAAATTGTTGGTATTTCATTCACCAAGAGTGGTAAGAAATTATTTCAAGAACCAGACTTAATGGTGCAAAATTTTCAAACAGTGGATTCATTTTTTGCTTTTACGAGGATTGTTGGTGGTTATTCAAACATTCTGAACAACGACCTTGTTGACTACTTGGCTATGTTGACTACTCTGCCACTATGGGATGGCGATAACTTGGTAGAGCAGTGGCAGGGCCAGACGTCTGCTGATGCAACTTTGGACGACACAACTTTGGTCAAAGAACAGTTTTCCGGCCTCAGTCTTGAGGACAAGACTGCTGTAGCAAAGGGGAGCGTTAATAAGAATTCACATATCACATTGCTTCATGATAGTCCAAAAGGGTTTGAAGTTTATTTTAGAATAGGAAAAGGAGGAGATTCCAGTAGTGATACTGATGGCTGTTTCATCAAGGGGATTTCTCAGCTTTGGACCACTCTTGCTGACCGGGTTCTGTCTTTTGGATCGTTTACTTCTGTTGGAACTTTTATTTTTATTACAGAATTACAGGGTATTCATTGGTGGTACAAGACTGTAAGTCTTGTTATTGAGTTACTGGTTGGATCATATCATTTGTGGGTTGTGCATGGGCAGGGTCGACCACCTGAACACGCTCTCGGGAAGCCTCCGCTTGGTTGTCGACTCAGTTTGTTCCCAGTCTTGCCCTTTTGAAGGGGGGAGTAATGATAGGAATCATGCTCTAGTTCTAGTTTAAATGTCATTTGTCTATTTTAGGAGGGGGTCAAGTGCAACTTATATGTCTATAAATAGATATTAATAGCTAATATGGAGATGGAGAGTATGTTTATGTTGAATATGGCATTGCCATGGCTCCTGCTTAAGCGGTGAGATAGTGCTAGGCCCGGGATTATCTTGTAATCTTTCTTTTCGTTTTCAATAATATAACCGTTCTTCCTTTTAACCCTATTATCTTCTCTAAATTCAATCTATAACGTATCAAACCCTAACACGAGCTGAGACCAAGCCAAGGTAATTCAGCTACTTGGCTCGCTCGTCAGGCTCTTTTATCTGACTTGTTGCTCAACCCGAATTGTGATAATATATAAGTTATAATATATATAAAAATTACAAATTTGTTAGTTTAATAGTTATGCATTATGTGTATGCTAAATGGATTATCTTTTCTTTTTTATGTATACCAATACGAGTTAAAATGTAAAGTTAATTATTTTTAGAATACATGAGCGGCCTTGAACTTTTACCAGCCAAGCCCAAGCTCAATATTTAAGCTTGTTAAGTTAAACGAGCCGAGCTAGAGCTCAATATTTCAGCTCGTTAAGATAAACGTGCCGAGCTGATCCCGATCCCAACCTGGTCCTGTTCGGCTCGTTAAGATGTGATTTTACAACCAAACCATATAATGAACCGTATAACCTTTGTGTATATGCGATATATTAACGTAGGCAAAGTCGTGTGTGGAGGCAAATATCTGTGTCATACCAATTCCCGGACCGTGTGCATTTGTGTCCGCTCTTTCCGCCTCGGGTTTGTCGACGAACGAGTTTTCATTTGGTATTTCACTTCAAAAGTTGACATGATTTATATAGCATTTATGTTTTACTAATAATATTAAATATATTATGTAGTTGGGTTTCTTCCCAAAAATGCAAGTGCAAGAAGAGATAGACTGATGATATCTGCAAATGAAGTATCCACCCAAATATTCTATGTTCCGCCACATAAGCTTTCACAGTTTCTTGAAGAGTGTTCTGATCTTTTTGGTGAAGTGAGGTTGAATTTAGTTTGTTATAATGTTTGTTGTTGTGTTGTGACCTGTTCTTTGTGTTTTAGCAGTTAAGAACGTTCTAATTGTATTTTTGTAAATTGCAGACGATGTGTGATGGCGCGAGAGATAACCAAAATGCATGAAGAGGTGTGACTATGTAATGTTATGGCTGTGTATTTTAGAAATGCACAAGAGATAACCAAATCTATGTTAGTGAAGTTAAGATGTTTTGATTAGGTATGTAAATGAGCCAAGCAGGCTCATGAGCTACTCGAGTTCGGCTCGTTAAAACCTCAAATGAAATCGAGCTTAAATGAGTTTGAGCCCAAGTTCAAGCCTTAAATTTAGCTTGTTTAATAAACGAGCCTAGGCTTGAGCCTGAGCCCGAGCATCACTTACCGAACTCGAGCTTCACTAAACGAGCCAAATATTTATATATTTTTTTATTTAATGTATGAAATATATATTTATATACTAATATTTATTATGCATAAAATTATGATAAAAATAACTGATAAAAAATACTGAATAATATTTGATGGGGAAATTTGAAGGACAAAAAGCTTCTACTGTTTAAGAATAAACTCATGTTGCAGACTTTGACTCAAGTAAATGGGGACTCAACTCAGATATGGGAAGCTATGGCGACAAAGATCATTTAAGTAGCAAAGGAGACTCTTGGGGTCATAACAGGAAATACGGGTGGGCATAAGGAGTCTTGGTGGTAGAATGAGGCCGTACAAGACAACATAAGGGAAAAACAAGTAAGTTTTAGGGAGCTTATGAGGTGCACGAATGAGGAGCGACTGGAATTGAGGGAGACTTACAAAACGGCCAAGAGAGAGGCGAAGAAGGCGGTGCCGGAAGCAAAAAAACAAGGCCTATATACAGATGTATGAACGTCTAGAAACAAAAGAGGGGGAACATGCTATGTTTAAGATTGCCAAAACCAGGGAACGTAGAAGGCAAGATCCAGGTCCTGTGAAGTTTATAAAGGATACTGAAGGCCATGTACTGGTTAAGGAGCAGGACATCAAGCTAAGATGGCAAACATACTTCCACAACATTTTTAACAATGGGAGAGCCTACCAAGAGGAATATGACAACACAACCTCCCAACGACAACAACCGAATAACTGCTACTACCGACGGATCACATAGGAAGAGGTCCAGACTGCACTTAGGAGGATGGGAAGGGCTAAGGCGGTTGGCCCAGACAACATACCCATCGAGGTGTGGAGGTGCCTGGGAGAAGGAGTAATGTGGTTAACTACTCTGTTCAATATTATCCTTAATTCTGGTAAGATGCCAGACCAGTGGGGGACCAGTGTCGTAGTCCCTATCTATAAGAACAAAGGAGACGCCTAATGTTGTGGTAAGTACCGAGGAATCAAACTACTAAGCCATACTATGAGGCTATGGGAAAAAGTGATGGAGGTTAGACTTAGTCGGGAAACTCAGGTTACGGGTGAATCAATTTGGATTCATGCCGGGGCGTTCCACCACAGAGACAATACACATTTTAAGAAGATTGATGAAAAGTATAGGGAGAAGAAACGCGACCTTCATATGGTGTTTATTGACCTAGAAAAGGCGTACGGCAGTGTGCCACGCCAAGTGCTTTGGAAGTGTCTACAGGGTAGAAGGGTCCCGAGGAAATATATAGAGATAATTATGGATATGTATACCGGGAGTGCAACAAGTGTCCGTGCGCCCGTGGGGGATACCGATTTCTTCCCCGTGGAGGTAGGCCTTCACCAGGGCTCAGCGTTGAGTCCGTTTCTTTTTGCAGTAGTCTTAGATGAGTTATCAAAGGAAATTCAAGAGACACTCCCGTGGTGCATGATGTTCGCAGACAATATTGTGTTAGTTGCTGAGAGTAAACAAGAACTAAACGGGAGGCTAGAGGAGTGGCGAACAGCCTTAGAGACAAAAGGTTTAAGGATTAATCGCTCTAAGACGGAGTACGTACAATGTGATTTTAGTGGGGTAAATGACAATGAGGACGTTCAGATCACCATTGAAAGGCAAATGGTTACGCAGGTAACGAAGTTCAAGTATCTAGGATCATTTGTCCAGAGTGATGGGGAATTAGACAGTGATGTGGCCCATCAAGTTCAGGTAGGATGGTGTAGATGGAGAGCAGCCACAGGTATATTGTGCGACAAGAGATTCCCAGCTAAACTTAAGGGAAAATTTTATAGGGTCGCAATTAGACCTGTAATGTTATATGGAACAGATTGCTGGGCTATCAAGAAGGCACATGAGCGGAAAATGGAGGTAGCAGAGATGAGAATGTTATGCTAGATGTGTGGGCACACAAGGTTAGACCGATTAAAAAACACGGTGTTTCGGGAGAGATTAGTGGTAGCTAACATATCCGACAAGATAAGAGAGTGGAGATTGAGATGGTTTGGACATGTGAAGAGAAGGAAGATGACGAACCCTGTTAGATCCGTAGAAAACATTACTACAGGGGGGAGGAGGGGTAAAGGCCGTCCTAAATTGACTTGGGATGAGAGGATTAGACATGATTTGCTAGACCTAAACCTCTCTGAGGACATGGTTGAGGATAGGAATTCTTAGAGACTTAGAATTAGGGCTAAGGATTTTTAGGGAGAAAGGAATACCTTAGGGGTTTTTTTCGTTACCTGATTTTGGTCATACACCATTATGTTTTCCTCTTTTCATATATTTCTATGTTGTTATCTATACATGTATTAGTATTATTAATTTTACTACGTGCTATTATCAATTTTATTACTATTGAACTTTGATGCCTCTTATTTCTCTCTCATGTAGTGTTACTTTGAGCTGAGGGTCTCCCTGGAAGCCACCTCTCTATCCCATTGGATAGAGGTATGGTGTGCCTACATCCCACCCTCCCCAGACCCTACTTATAGCTTTGCTATTGATGGGATTCCACTGGGTATGATTGATTGATTGAATATATGTTATGTTATATATAAGAATCATAGTTAAAAAGGTATATAAAATAATTAAAAATGTATATAAAAGTAGTTAAAAATTTATATAATATAATAAATAAATAATAAACTAGCGAAGCTTGAGCTTGAAAAAACGACTCACGAGCCGAGCTCAAGCTTTAGAAAAAGAGTTTGAAACGAGCCGAGATCGAGCTTTAGAAAAGGAGCTCGAAACGAGCTCAAGCTCTCGTCAAACTCGGGTTTTTGTTTACACCCCTATATATTTATAATTATAATACATATCTTGTTTACAAATAAAAAGGGCCAAAGTTGCCAGAAGACAAATTTTAATGTATACAAACTCATGAAACTGTTTTATTCGATGAGTTAGATTATTGCAACTATATTTGTTTTTTGTCATAATCTTTAGTTATTAATACATATGGGTTCCTGTGGATCAACTCGAATTAGACAACGGGTCATAACGTTTCACTCTTACGAATGTTTTAAGAAGTTTCTATCGCAAACCGATTATCAATACAGGCTTATCAGAGGATTTTTGACTAATATATGTATACATTCAAATAGTTTTGGCGGGGTACTCTAGGGGACGCCAGGTTAGCATTCTTAGAACGCCAACTGAAGGGCGAAATCACATTTTTGATCGAAGGCAAACCAATTTGTGAGGATGAAACGCCATCCGAGGCTCAACTCGAGAATGAATTGGAAGCGTTAATCTCCAATGGGCATAGCCTTTCTGAGGTGAAGTTTTTCGGTTCGTTATTATTTTAAATGATTAAATGAATCTTGAGTTATCATTAAATTGTGAGACATGTGTTTTCAGGCTGTCAAATTGGTGGCTGCAGGATCATCAATGAAGAGGAAAACTATTTATTCACTGGCATTAAGAAAATTTGGAAAACAAAATGTGGGGTCAAATGATGTGGATTGATCTCATGATGTTTTGTTTAGGTTTACATTTTAGTTGAGTATTTATGCGTAGAAGTTGTGGTTTTCTAGAAAACTAGGTAAATGGAGTGTAATTTGTTTTATTTTGGTTCCTGTGTTTTTGGAACTTTCTGTGTAATGGTTTAACTAGGTACAAATGTGACATTTGTCAATTTCGGTTTATTTGTTTACCCAACCCGGGCTCGTATTTGGATTCTTATTATTTATGAAACCAAGTTCTTATTAGTGATTTATGTTATTTACTTTATTTTATACTGTTTTGATATTTAAACATGTTAAAACTCCTTAAAAATATGTATTTTGGCTTAAAAATGCAATTTCGGTAAGTACAGGGACTAGTTTTGACAAGATGTGAAACCTGGCAGCTCACCTTGCCGCGAAACACGACTAGCAGGTCTGCATCAGCTGCATTTTTGCTGCAGCAGCTGCGTTTATTGGCTGCTGCAGATCAACAGCTAGTTTGTGTTTGCTGGTTCAGCTCGTTTAGCTCATTTTTGACTCGTTTAACCAAAAGCCATGTAATTCAAATCCAAATCTCATTGTAATTCAAATCTATTATTCTAGAACATTCCCTAGCATATATTATCCAAAACCCATGAATTTTATCGCCTATCAAGATTTATTGTTTGTCCTACTTAAGTTTGAGTTTTAAACAAGTTTGGTGATTTATTGATAAACATGAAGCTATAATTCGATTCTTATATAAACCAAGGTCCCTTATCATTCCTTCTCGGCTCTTAAATCATCAACTTATCTTCTCATTCACGAATTTAAGTCCTAGCTCAAGTGTTCTTCATCGGTTGACTTTTAAAAGTCAAAGTTTTTCATCTTCTCGATATCTTCTAGTTCTAATCCGAATACCGGGTAAGTTTGTATATCACAGTTGTTCTAATTCATCATATTATCATAAGCCCTCATTCAATTTTAAAGGATTGAGGGGTTATCATGTCCAGTTTAATCAAATTCGTTTTAAGGTTTATTGTTCCAAAGGGTAAAAATGAGGATTTTGCAATTAACGAACCTTCTGGTCAAAATTAACTTTCGGTCTAGAATACTTTTATGTTTATTTTCACTTTTTACATCTGATGGATCAAAACTCAAACTCAGATTCGCTGTTTGGATTCTGACCCGCATCAGCTCACTTAAAACTCGTTTATTTCATACCTTGAGTACTATTTATCCGTTTGCTGTGATTCCAGTGGCGTTATTCTCTGTTTTGAATCTAGTTTATTATCTCAAATTTGCAGGTCTTTTGTGTCGGATAAGTCAGTAAGTAATTTCCTCGTTTATTATTATTTTATTATTATCTCGCCTAAATAAAAAAGGTGAGTAATTCACATCCCTATTGTTCATCTTTTATTTTTTGGGGTAACATGCGTACCATATATATCAAATTTATTTATTTACATCTATACCTCATCAACCACAATTCGATATTACGTCTTTATAGATTATTGTTCATCGATGACATGCTATATGGTTATGTGTTTATTTTATTGTTTGACGATTGGGCCACATCATCCTCATCGAGTATGCATACCTTAACTCGGTAAGTTGACTTTGTGCTAGACCGAAAGGGTCCACATCTATTTTATTTGGTAATTGTTATATATCATCAGTGTTGTGATTATTTATATTTACTTACGAATTGTTTGTCTTACAATACAATAATGCATATAAACTTGTGTATTGATCACTCAACTTTATGTTGATCAAACTCTATTTTTACGCATGTTACAGGTTTTCTAGCTGAAGATTTAGAAGTTCAAGAAGACATTTAGGTGGATTTAGGTTGTTAAAGAAATAAGCAATTTATTTGGATAATCTATGTGTTGTATTTTGATTATATGAATATAAATAATTAGTTATTGTCACGTTAATATTAATAGTGCCTTCCGAGCTACTGTGCGATCAGTTGTGTCCCGGCATATTCCGCCGTAGGCTGGGGTGTGACAGATTGGTATCAGAGCCGAAGGCTATAAGATAGGTTGTTAGACGTAATGACCTAGTAGCATGCTTAGGGTCTCATACATGCTTATGTGTATACCCAGTTGTTCATATTTGATTGCTCATAGCTTGCTTATTAATTATTTATTATTATATAATTGATGTACACACATACACACACATTTATTACTCCCAGGCTATGCCTCATTCTCAGAATTATTTTCAAAATCTTATTTATTATTTATTATTTTTAGGGAAATGCCTTATGAATTCCCTCTATTTTTTTCCATTCTTCCTTGAGAATGATTCGTGTGACGGGTATATAGTAACTGGAAGGGGGGCACACTTTTTCTCCGAACCCTTGACACCAAGGATTGCGAGCCTAAGGAAATGCAATGCGTATAAATCTCAATCAACCGCGAGAGCCGGTTGATTTCCTGGAGGGTTCGGTTAGGGTCGTGAAACCCATTAGGCCAAAGCATATCACACCAAACGTTATACGAATCTACTAACCTCATTAGATCAACGTGGTTATGTGATCACATTCCTCCTTTATAACCGAATTCATGGTGATACGTGGCTAAACTCGGTTTTCTCATTATAGTTTTATTGAATGAACGAGTGAAGTAAATGGGTGGTTCATAAAAACTTCAATTGTTCACTTCAACCCCCTAATCAAAATTTTTGATTGTTTTGTTAGAGATCCATGGTGGTTCATCAAACAACCAAACACTTAAATCTTGACTTTATTTTGAATTTTGATTGTTTTATTGGATAAACATGGTGGTTCATGAAAATTCAATCATTTATTACAATTATTTTAACTTTTATTT
Organism: Bidens hawaiensis; assembly: GCF_021521415.1. NCBI lineage: Eukaryota > Viridiplantae > Streptophyta > Magnoliopsida > Asterales > Asteraceae > Bidens > Bidens hawaiensis. The sequence continues at coordinate 972,612 of NW_027491281.1, forward strand.
GTTGATTGAAACATGAAATTCATGGTGGTTCATGGATGTTTCGATTTTCCGATAATAAAATTTAAACTTTAGTTTTTTTTATCATATTTAAGTATGTTTAAAATTTCCAATCGCAACCTCACTCACAACCACAACCTCAAAATAGTGATCAAACTTTAATTATTTTAATGTTTTATTCAATTTTCATAACACCCTCATGAATTTTCTCATCTCATTAAACTTTATATTTGTCCTCATAGAATGTCTTCCAGTCAATAAGTTTGCATTGCTAGAAACAAAAAGAACTCCAAGAAGAAGATGGCCTCCTACTTCGCCAAGGAGATGGCTACAATACTTCTCGAGCTCATGATCCAAATGCAAACCATTAATGTTGCCACCGCAACCACAAATCCCGTTTCTTGTTCCTATAAGCAATTCACCTATGCTAATCCACCCAAGTTTGTTGGAGATAAGGATGCTACTATCCTCCTCCGATGGTTTGACCGCATGGAGAGCGTTTTCCTCGATTTCAAATGTCCCGAGGACAAGAAAACCACCTATGCTTCAAGCGTCTTCTAGAAGAGAGCCCTTACTTGGTGGAACAACGAGAAATACTCCTGAGGAATCGAAGTTTCCATGGCTATGTTGTGGGACGATCTCAAGGGAATCATGCTTACGAAGTTCTGCTCGAAACATGAGATACAAAGGATGGAAGCTGAATTTTGGTTGCTCAAGCAAGATAGTGGCGATAATGACACCTACAATAACCGTTTCCATGAGCTTAGTATGTTGGTTCCCCACTTGGTTACTCCTCTCTCGTGCCATAGACAAATACATTGTTGGTTTACCCATGCAAATTCAAGACTTCGTTTTAAGTAGCAATCCACAAAACCTTCATGCTGCCATTACTCCTGCTGCTACTCTTACCGAGAACCATGTTAAGGCCGGAACCTTGACGAAAAAACTCCTCTCTCTCGTTCCATGGACAAATACATTGTTGGTTTACCCATGCAAATTCAAGACTTCATCCTAAGTAGCAATCCACAAAACCTTCATGCTGCCATCACTCTTGCTGCTACTCTTACCGAGAACCATGTTAAGGCCGGAATCTTGACGGAAAAACTCAAAGAAACCAACCGAGAAAACCATTGAGACAACTAAGACTGAGCCTCCAAAGGAAGTCAAGGCTGAATCATCATCAAACCCTACCCCATACCAAAAAATATCAAGCCTCTAAACGTAGGAACTATGCCCTAACCAACTCGGCTCCTACACAAGCCCATGATCCTCAAACCCAACCCAACAAGAAGCCTTACACCGGGCCGCATCCTTTATGTAGCACGTGAAAGTTTTATCATCCAACTACTTTGCCATGTCATCAGTGTTCCAATTGTAGTCTTTATGGTCATGTCACCTACACATGTCGTGATTTTTTGCAAACCCAACCCAACCCACCTATGGCTCAACCCATTACTGCACCTTTTGCTCAATCTCATGCCATGTCGTAAACTCAAGCCTTTACCTGACCATTCTCGACATATCGAGCCCGCTACAATTGCGGTGATCCGAGTCATCTTTTTAATACATGCTCTAGACTTGTATATGCGAATCAAGCTCAAGTCTACCCAAATTAAGTTAACTCAAGTCAAGCTTATCAAATTCAAACTTATCAAGCCCAAGAACTGCAAGCCCAAGTTCATCAAAGCCATTTCAATCAAATTCCATTCATGTAACCAATCCAAGCCTAGCCTATTCAAACCATTCCAACCCAACCAAACCCAGTTACTCAAAATCCATAAAGATCAAATTCTTCAAGGTGCTTAAGGTCACATGTTCCAAGTCAACCATGAAAAAGGATTTCAGCTACTCGAAGATTCTCATCACTCACTACATTCTATTTTGTTTATTTTTTTGGTTTAAGTATTGTAACGACTTTTTCATGATTGTAGTATCGTATTAGAATTTCTATGTTTAACCAAAGTCCATCTCAAGTCTATTTATTTCAAGTTTATATCAAGTCTAATTCATCTATCATTATTATTATTATTATTCATATATAATCTACCCTCATCTATATTTCATTCAATTATTCCAACTAAACGGCCTATGACCGGTTACTTTAAGCATTCATTGCTAATTAAAACCAGGGGCTATGAGTATCTCTATGATTATAGCTAAGTAATAGAAGCCTTATTGTACAATTTTTAACATTTTGTTAATCTATATAAACTCAATTCATCTTAAATTTTCTTATAATCTTGTTCACATTTACATTTATGACCCCAAAGGAATTCATCGGCACGATATTTGTAATCTTTAAACATTTTAGCGTGTTTATTCTCATTGTTTGTCGATTTTTATTTTATTTTAAACCCTAAGGTTCACAAAATACATTTTTGATGATGTTTTGTATATTTATAACGATATTCTTGATTTATATTAAGTTCATAAAAGTTCGTTGGTTAAATTATTTTCCCTCAAAGATATATATTACTAACAACCTATGTTTTTATAACTCACACAATGGGACGAATTATGTGGACCATCCTACGATAAAGGTAATTATGGTTAGAAACATAATTATCCAAGTCATCACATGAAAATCATAGTATGTATGATTGCGTTTCATAACTTCGAACCGAACGTGGTTTTGGGTAACAGTACAAATGTAAAGATGGTAAGGACATGATGGATATGCCGCAGGTACATCATATATATAAGTGGCTGTAAGGCCCCGGTCCCGGTGTCCTACTTTAGCGTTTGATTTACTCATAACCACAGTTCTAAATATCAGAGTTAATTAAAACTTTCGCGGAATAATAATAATAGTCAACTGTTCATTACAACGTTCACAACTTGTCACTTAAAACATAACATAAAAGATAGTATCAAAACATCATGACAAATCTTCAGCTTCCAGCCTCTTCAGATCATGCCATGTGTCCCCCTCAAGCCAGCTGCCTACATGCATACTAAAAGTCAGCTACGCTGAGTGATTTCTAGTTAATCAGGAAACATACCATACATTCACATAATTACATACATACGTATCCGAGGATACATAATACGTACTTAGCCTGTTACCTTTCTATTGAGTCAAAGATTTGACTTAAGAGAATCAAGGAAGATTGGAATCTTCTCAACACTCCCCAGAAATGGCAAAGTATGGAAACCAAGCACACTTGGACCTCCCAGCAAGGTTTTACTTGTCCTAGCAAGGTATTTTGTCTTTCGGGCAAGGTTATCTTCTTCAAGTCTTCTTTAGTGTCAATCCGAGCAGGGTTTACTATGTCTAGCAAGGTTGTTCTTTATAGCCAATCAAGGTTTGCTTCCGAGTAAGCTCTTGGCTAACCAAGCTTTTGAAGCCAAGTATTTGGAAGATCTAGCAAGGTATTCTTCAATAAAGCAGTGGTCCGAGCATGCTTGATGGAAGTTGATAAAGAATTATCTTAAAAACTTCATCGGGCAATGTTCAACTCTGAGCAAGCTATAGTGTTACCATCACACTTGGTTTTGCTAATAAGTTATTATTTAACAAAGGGTTGAAAGGATCTCTGGAGAACAAGTTTGCTCGTTGGATCATATCGGGCAAAGTCTACTATGGTCAAGAAGATTGAAGTCTGCTAGGTGATTATTTTCTAAGGAAAATACTCTAAGTAAAGTCTACCCGGAGAACTGTTCACCAGCACACTTCAAGGTTACCAGGTCTACTCGTAAAAGACAAAAGGCACAATGCCTACTCGGAAAATACAAATGACACAAAGTCTACCCGGAAGACCTGTTTTTACACTTAGTATATTTTTGAATATGTAATTTGATAATGTACCTATCATTAGGGTTTCTAGAAGTCAGGTGAGCTGTCAGGTGGTGGTAGGCCTATAAATAGAATAATTTAAGGCACACCTACCATGGATTTTAGCCACTTTACACTTTTCAGACAAAAACGAATATTTCTGATTTGAGTGTGACGGCTGTCCTAGGATTGTACTATTAAACTTTCCAAACAAGAAACCCTAATTGATTTTACATTTGTATGAAAATTTATATAAATGGAAATCTTTTAAGTGATTGTTTGTGTTAGTTACATTTAAGATCCTTAAGCAACAATTCTGTTTGTTTCTGATTTCGTTGTTTACAAACAGTTAATCTTACCAAAAATAGCAATGTCACTAACCTTCTTGTCGACACATTTATTGTGTGGGTTGTGACATTTATTGTGAGTTTGAGTGATCAATACGGGACCGACAAGTGGTATTAGAGCCATGTTTGTTGTTGTTTGTGTGAAGATTTGTTGCTTTTTGTTGATTATTTGAAGATGAAGAATGACGTGAGCTGAGTACTGTTACATTGAATACTAACGTCAGCAGCTCTGTTCTTCCTTTATTCTTCAAGATCTGCAAATTTGGGTTACTTCTTTTACTTGTTTTTAGTTAAATTTGAATTTTTATCATTAGATCTTGCTCCAATCGAACCAGATACATCAGATTTGAAGAGGTTCTTCTCAGATCTGATTAATTTTTCAACTTTGAGTTTTATTCTGTTTAAGTTTTTCTCTATTTTTTCTTTAAAATCATTTTACAAAAACATCAAAAATATGTCTGCTATTGAAGAGCAAGAGGTATCCACTAACAAAATTCCGAGGCTTTATGGGCAGGAGAATTTTATCAAGTGGAAAGTTCTGTTTGAGGCTGCTGTGTGTTATAATGACGAGGATATGTGGAACTCAATTAATACTGGTCCATATGTTGCTGATGGTGCAAATCCTAATCAAGAAGTGGGTGAAAGAATGAGGAAGATTGATGACAGGGCTCTAGCTATGATCAAGCCAGGTCTGTATTGGGATATTTTGACCAAGGTTGCACATCATACAACAACAAAGGCTATGTATGATGCAATACTTGAGATGTTTGAGGGAAACACAGAGCTGAAGAATATCAAGAAACAAAGACTCAAGCAATAGCTTGAGAGGTTCAAGTAAAAAGATGGGGAATGGTTGAAATCAATTCTTGACAGATTTCTGGCTATTGTGAATGATCTTCGAACCACTAATTATGTGATGACAGACTTTGATCTGAACAATAAGCTGTTATCTTTTTTGCCCAAAGAATTGTATACAGGCAGTAAGTTCATTATTCAGAAGCCCAGCTTTGAAGGACTTAAGTTGGATGATGTGATATGTTTCCTCCAAGCTGCTGAGATTGAGATGATCGAAAATGAAATGATCAAGGAGGAGAAGCCATGCTTCCCGGTGTCAAATGCACTGATTGCACCCATGGGAAACTTGTCCACTAAGAACCAACAACAAATTCCCATCATTGAGGAACCAAATGAACATGGTGTTGATACACCAAAAGCATTTGTTGGTGGGTGTCACACCCCGACCAAGGGCGCAACATGCCGGGGCGTAACGTATTGATTGGACAGTAACTCAAAAGACACTAATTAAAGTGACAATAATTATTTAATTTCATTAACATTAACAAGTACACAAATTCAATAATAAACAACAATTACATCATGTTTTGTATTTTGAATAATATCCTAAGGTAAAACTAATTTCTTCGATCTTGAACATTGTAAATTACTTGTACCTGTAGCATGTATAAAAATAAAGTTTTTCAACACGAATGTTGGTGAGAGTACATAAGTTTTAGTTGATATATATATATTGATAAATCACAATTCATATAACATCCGGCCCCTCGCACCACCAATATTGTCCGCTCTACCCACGAAGAGCTCACATATTTGTTTTTGGTTGCCCAGATGGAGACTTCCCAGGAGGTCACCCATCCTAGTACTACTTCCATCTAAGCACGCTTAACCGTGGAGTTTTCATGTGCTCCACAGCCAACTAAACCCAAAACGCGTTGGTGATTGAAGAGGCAGGACATTTACTTATGAACCAAGGATCTCTCTTGTCCACGGCCGATGTGGGTTTTGCCTAAGAGTGGGACGATGTTGTGTTTGGCAAGAGTGTTACAATGGGAGTACAAGTCACCAAGGCAGCCAGTCAAGATTCAATGTCCAACTTATTGATGACAATGAATCTGCCTCTGTGACATGTGGACATGTACCTTATGGTGGTGGTAGCAGTGCACAAGGGAATTAATTTCAAGCTTTATTCTCCATGTTTACAGAGTCCTACAATGCATTTGTTGCTAAGAACTTGATTCACACAAGTGTCATCCAAGATGACTTGGAACAAATTGATGCAGATGACCTTGAAGATATGGATCTGAAGTGGCAGGCTGCCATGTTGGCTCTTAGAAGCAAAAGGCTATACAATAGGACTGGTAGATCTCTTCTATCAGGGCCTAATGAAAGAATCGGATTTGACAAGTCAAAGGCCATTTGCTATAACTGCCAACAGCCTGGTCACTTTGCAAGAGAATGCAACCAGCCAAGAAACTTCCAATATCAGAATCAACAGTCAAGAAACCAGTTCCAATATCACCAAAACCGACCAAGAAACAACAACTACAACCCCAATTTCAACAATTACCAACAAGCCCTAGTGAACAATCAGCAGGTGGTACCTCAGAACCAGAACTATCAAAGAAACAACCAAACCCTCCAAATCCAAATGTTCCAAATAACCCTAACAGAAACAATCAAAATCAACCAAGAAATCAAGGGAATGTAGCACTGGCTGCACAACAAGAGGGGGATTTTGATTGGAGTAATCATGCAGATGATATCACCAAAGAAAATGTTGCATTGATGACTGTAGTGGAAAATGAGGCTGGAACATCATCTTCTCAGGTACACTCAACCTCTACAACTGATTTACATGAAACAATTAATGCTTTAACTGTAAAAGTAGGCAAGCTAGAGGGTGAGTGTTTCAGAAAACAAAGCATAATTAATGGGTACCAAGCTAGTGATATAATTTATGAAGAAAAGATCAGAAGTTTGGAAGATGATTGTTTGAGTAGCTATAGAACTCAGCAAAGATATGTCGCTGAGATAGATGGGTTAAAGAAAATGATTATTGAAGAGAAGGTGAAGAACACCAAGTTGCAGGTTGAGATTGATTTTCTAAAGAACTTGTTGTCTCTTGGAAAAATTTGTGGTATTCAAAACAAGATAAAAGAAGAAGATAAGTACAAGGTTGTTCCTCTATCTTTCAACAACAATTATTCTCTCAAGGTTGACAAAGATATAAGAGACACATATCTGAATCAATTCAGAGAAGTATTTCAAGACAGAGAAGAATTCATTGACAACTACAAAATGGTTAAAGTTAATGAAGAAGGAGAGTTTGTGGTGAAGGAAAAAGTAAGAGATGATAAGTCTATTGGAGTGCAAGCGTCTGAAGATGACTTCAATGAAGATGATTTGAACCAAGATGATCTAAGTGACTCAAGTGATCAAATCTCTGCTGAAGAAATTCAGGCTGCTGAAAGAGGAAGAAAATATCAGAAACCTGATTCAATAGACAAGATGCCTGTTTTACCCAAACTGACTCCCAAGATGGCAAAGATAAATGAAAGAATGAGAAGAGAGCATGTGTCTTTTGACATATGTGAAAGGTCAAAAGTAAGTTACAATGCTGTCAGACCACCAAGCAGAACTCTGTTGAAGAGGTTAGAAGAGAAGAACAAGAAAAAGGCAGATAAAACAGTTGTTGGTGACAACTTCATTCCAACATACCCTGTTTTCTCTAGCCATGAAGTGTTTGACATTGGAGAAGTTGAAACAATGGAGGAGTATGAGAAAGGACAGTCAAGACACAAGGGAAATCTAGATGAAGGGCCTATGAATATGCAGAAAATCATTTTTGTGAAAAAGCAAGATTGAAAGACAAGATATCAAGATAGAAGAGTTTGTTCCTTTCTCAATTGACTCTGACAGTTTGAAGACTCAGAAAACACTTGGTGTCTAACCACCTAGACTAAGTGAGAGGTTTAAGAAAGGCACTTCTCATGAAAAGTTCAAAGGAAAGGCATGGTGCAAAAAATGTGATGAATATGGTCACCACACTGATTCTTGCAATGAAAGGTTCAACTTCAAGCCCTTTCATGTTCCAGATGAAACAAAATTTGGACAAAATTTTGTTTTGTACAAACAAAAATATGATGAGTATTTGGGTAAAGGAAAAGTGTGTGAGAAGGAAAAAAGATTTTAAGCATGTGCAAAAGATTGATAACAGTGAAAAGAATGTTAAAAAAGGAGTAGTGAAACCAAAGAAAAACATGGCTGATCAAGTCAAAAGAAGCAAATCTCCTAAGAAATGAGAAACTGCTGTCAAAAAGAATTTTCAACCTTTGAGAATTATCCCCAATCAAGACTCAAAATCAGTTAAGTCTGATGATTCTCAAGGATCACCAAGTGATAATAAGAAAGGAAAGAAAAATGTTTTCTCAAAAAGGAAACCAAAAGAACTAACTGGTGATGAAAAGTTCCTTTTGAAGCATGGTTTTGAACCTCAAGGATTTCTTTAGAAACCTAAGGTTGAAGTTTAGATGGAAAAGAACTTTGATGTGAGAGATTATTCAAGCACAAAGGACTATGTAGTTAAAGAGTGCAACTGTGTACTGAATGATTGCCAATACACAACTTCATATGTGAAAACTCCAAGGGAATGTGGTTATGAAACAGATCATTCAGATAATATTGTAATTACTCATGAAGATCCTGAACCCATTACTGTCACACCCAATGCTGCTACTGTTATTGAATCTAATGAATTGCAAGTTGAGATAGCTTGCACTTCATCAATCAACTAATTAATTTCTTTGATTTGTGCAGGAACCATCCACTCCACTGAATGAAGTATGGTACATAGATAGTGGGTGTTCCAGGCACATGACCTATGACAAAAGGTCACTTGTCAACTATGAAGAGAAGTTTGAAGGTCCAGTAGACTTTGGTAGTGATGAGAATGGTGGTGAAATTGTTGGAAAAGGTATCTTCACAAATGGAAAGGTCACATTTGACAATGTCTTCTATGTTGAGGGATTACAATATAACCTCTTAAGCATATCCCAGATGTGTGACAAGGGTTATAAGGTGGGATTTGATGATTCTCACTGTTTCATTCTTAGACCTGAGTTTGTAATCCCACCAGACATGATCATGATGATGGCCCCAAGGAATGGCAATTTGTATAAACTGAACATGAAGGATGCTGTTTCAAGGGGAGGTACCTGTTTTGTTTCTAAAACTACTGAAAATGAGTCAAAATTGTGGCATAGGAAACTGTGTCATGTGAATTTGAAGAACAAGAACAAACTTGTGTAGGGTGAGCATGTGATTGGCCTACCTACAAGAGAGTTCAAACTGGATGATAATTATATCTCATTCCAAAAAGGAAAGCAACACAAGTCTTCTCATAAAACAAAACTCATCAACTCAATAGATCAAGTGCTTAAAATGCTTCACATGGATCTCTTTGGTCCTGTAAGTGTCCCAAGCATAGGTAAGAAAAGATACTGTCTTGTGATCATTGATGTTTTCTCAAGATATACTTGGGTTTATTTTCTGAGTACAAAGGATGCGGCTACAGAGTTGATTAAAGGATGTGTGACCAGGATTGAGAATCAACTGGATGCAAGGGTAAAGATAATGAGAAGTGATAATGGTACATAGTTCAAAAATGGAGTGATGAAAGAGTTTTGTACTGCAAAAGGAATTCTTCAGCAATTCTCTTCTCCTAATACTCCTGAACAGAATGGTGTAGCAGAAAGAAGAAATAGAAAACATATAGAGGCTGCAAGAACCATGTTGGCTGATGCTTTTCTGCCTGTCATTTTTTGGGCAGAAGCAATCAACACAGCCTGTTATGTTCAGAATAGAGTGCTTCTCAACAAAAGTCAAGACAAAACTCCATATGAGATTTTGTTTAAAAGAAAACCCTACATCAAGTTTCTCAAACCATTTGGATGTAAATGTTCATTATTGAACACCAAGGATTATGTCAACAAGTTTCAAGCAAAATTCTTGGACTGCTTCTTTGTTGGTTACTCTGCACACTCAAAAGCCTACAGAGTATATGTGAAAGATCATCCGAGTGTGATAGAATCATCTAATATTGTGTTTAATGAGAATCAATTCAATACAGTTGTTGGTGCTGCATGGCTGTTTGATCTTGAAAAGCTAATCAAGTCTTTTAAGATTTATCCTGAGGACTTTTATGAAGCTATGTATAAGACAAGTGTGATTACAGAAGAAACTTCAAAGAAACTTGATTTGGACAAGCTGTGGTCAAAGGTTGCTGAAAAAGGTCAAGAATATAATTTCATTAAGCATCCTTCTACTGATGAAAATGAACAAGTTCCAGATCAAGTTCAGGATCAGAACAATGAACAAGCAAATCCAGATAATCAAGAAATCATGATAATAATGTGATGAATGAGACAAATCCTGATAACACAGAAGAAGCAAGGGGAAATGCAAGATTTGAAGAATTGTTTCAAAGATTGGATATTGGAAACAATGGTGCATCCACATCTCAAATAAACATTGAAGAAGCACCAGTGTTTCATGATGCAACAACTGATTTGATCATTGATGAACCTGATATCAATGACACAAATCTTGATTCTAAGATATCTATTGATGTAGTTGCTCAATCCTCTTATGTTGAAAAGAATCATCCTCCTGAGAATATCATTGGAAACATCTATGAAAGAGTAACAAGAAGTGCATCGAATCTGCAAACATATGTTCGTACTCCTGCTTTCTATCCCAAATTGAACCCAAGAACATTGTTCAAGCATTGAAGGACAACAGTTGGGTAGAAGCAATGAAAGAGGAGTTGGCTCAATTCAGAGATCTGGAGGTGTGGGAACTTGTAGACAAGCCAAGAAACCGATATGCAATTGGTACCAAATGGGTTTTCAGGAACAAAAGGGATGAAAGAGGTATTGTGATCAAGAACAAAGCTAGACTTGTAGCATTGGGATGCCTACAAGAATAAGGGATTGATTTTGAGGAAGTCTTTGCACCAGTTGCAAGACTTGAAGCCATAAGAATTTTCTTAGCTTATGATGCCTCAAAGAACATAAGGGTATTCCAACTTAATGTCAAATCTGCTTTCCTAAATGGAAAAATAGAAGAGGATGTGTATGTAACTCAGCCAACGTGATTTGAGGACCCTGATTATCCTAACAGGGTGTATAAGTTAAACAAAGCCTTGTATGGACTACATCAAGCTCCAAGAGCTTGGTATGATGAGTTGTCAAATCGTTTGATTGAACATGGTTTCCAAAGGGGAGTCATTGACAAGACCCTCTTTTACAAGAAGAAAGGAAGAGATGTATTGTTGCTGCAAGTTGATGTGCTAGAAACAGTCAATTAAATATTAACTAAACTAAACAAGTAATAAAAACTAGACTTAAGACTCAACTACACAAAACACCGGCAAGTGAACCGGTCAATTGTACTAAAGCTAAGTAAGTCCGGAATATCGAACCCACAGGACTCTATAAATTACGTTAATTAACTAATTAGACTCGAATTACGACACGACTATTTATTATTAATGTTTAAAGGGGGTTTTAAACTAATATTAAACTAAGAAAATAAATAAGCAAGTAAACAAGAAAACAAGCAATTAATCACGAGATCGAAACCAATCAGAGAAGGAATCTACCTAGGTAAGAATCCCATGTATCAACAATCATCAAGCAATGGACAAATAACATGATTATGGAAACTGATTTCTAAACGTATTCATCTAACAAAACCCTAAGGACCCTTGACTGAATCAAGCGAAATCCCAAAGAACAATTATTAGATTATTAAGCAATCAGTTATATTGACTTCCTTACGGTTATCAAATAGGGTTAATTAATAGTATCTTAGGTAAGCAATCTCATGAAACACTAAACCCTAGATAACTTGATAAACTAACATGACATCATGAACATGGATCAACACAATAAGCAAGAATATTGTCACTACTATCCTAGCATGCAATTGACCAAGACACATGAACAACTCCTCACCTTACAGCTATTGGAATTTAGCAAAACATTCAAAATCCTAACCAACTATCAACAAGCTTCTATGATCTAATAGGCCTATTCAACCATAATAATCAAAACACCAAGTAATGATTAAACATGAACCCTAATATCTAAAGAACACAATCAATAGAAAGAAAGATCCATGTGAAGCAATAATTAATAATAAATCAATATAATAAACATTCATATGCATCATGTAAACAAAATCAAGTCTTTTACTATTAATAAAACGAAACCATAATCAAAGCATAAGTCCAAAGTAAGAATCAAGTCTCAAACATGTTCATCAAACCTAGATAGACATGAAGTCTAGCCTAAAATCATTATTAAAAACAATCCTAAACAAGTCTTAAAAACAAAGAGGAAAGACATCAAGAATAATGAACAAGGAACGAAAGTTAGAGCTATAAAACCCTTTGCGATTGATCCTCGAACACCCGGATGAAAGCTCTCTCGATCCTCCTTGGTTCCTAACTTCAAATCACCTTCAAACCCTTGGAAAACCTCTCAAAATCGGCTGCAATATTGCTTAACTCGGCTAGGTTTTCAAGAGATGTTTATATAAGCAAGTAACGGGCTTGGACTTGCAAAGATGGCTGACCAGAAGGCCTAGGCGCCGCGCGAAGGCATATTGCCTTTTGCCTTAGCGCGGCGCGGCTTGCTTTTTTTTGCTGACCAAAAGGCCTAGGCGCCCCGCGACCGCCTTGGCCCTTTGCCTTCGCGGGGCGCGGCGCCCATATGAGTAGCCTACGAATTTTTGCTTGGTATTTGTTATAAAATCATCTTAGATCTCTTTCTTTAACATAAAGTAACATTAAGAACCTTCTAGATCATCTTTTCCTTGACTTTCAAACCACCATCTACATGAAAACAAATCGAAACGCTAAGTGGAATAATCATGTAGTCATTAACGGACAAAACGAACTCAAACTTCGCATGAAAACATAGAAAGAATTAAGGCTTAACATTCAAGACACCAAACAATATAAAACATGTAAATATATGAAATACTTGACTCAAAACCTAAATTAATAAAAGATAAACCAAAACACGAACTAAAACGAACTCAAAATATTAAATAAACATAACTTTACAAGGGATTCGAGATGTATAAATAGACGTATATCAAATATCCCCACACTTACTCTTTTTTCGTCCCTGAAAAAGTTTAATGCAGTTGGATCAGAATCGGAAAATTACATTCTAACAAACATATAGGTTAATTTTTGAAGCTCAGAAGAACGCAAAAACCGCGATCACCGATATTGTTGTCCACTTAAACCCATGCCTTAATCTTTACCGGGAAAAATATGATCCGACAATTAGTACTCAGTGGTTTACACAATTAAGACCCGCTTATTTTCAGCTTTTACCGGACCAGACCACCCCAACTTGACTTAAACCTCAAAATTAGCAGAATTAAAACTTTTATTGCTCTATTTTTTCATGAATAGTTAAGACGATCAATGGTATTGTTTATCCACCTAAGCTTAAGTATCAAACTCTACCAAGCAACCATTAGATACGATTAAGGTTCAATTAATTAATAGCTAGTGTTCCCCACAACATGACATACCCCCGTTATCAAGCAATACCCCAAATCCATCAGCATAGGTGAGTATGCAAAATTTCACCTGTAGGGCTTACATGTAGCGTGTCCCTTGTGGTCCGTTTCTTAATGGTAATGAGACGCGGGCAAGGGGACCCCACATGGCTAACAGCGTGGATGATCAAGTCTGTAGTGAATTTGTACTTTTGTACTATTGTGATCATGTTTATATACTTATAAGGGTTTGCTCTTTTGGCTTAATTTTAAATATCCACAACCCCACTTAGGAATTGTGAATACCCAGATGAATAGATTGCATCCAGACCCATGTTCTCCGGACCCGAAGCATCCCATCAATACAAGATTTAAGGTTATAAAACCATACGCCAATGAGGTGTAAAACACTAAACTAGCATTTTAAGTTTATATCACAGGCTACACGGCATACTCTAACGTTAAACCTACCAAAGCATCATATGATAACGTATTCAGATTTTAAAACTTATAATATTTCCACTTTTTCATACCAAAATTTGAGGCTTGAGTATGGCTGACCTTTCATTACTTATTTTCCCACCCATTTTTCATTCTTTTACACATATTCCATACTCCACCCAAAACACACACTTAGCTCTCTCTCATCTTGCTCTCTCTCTAGCCGAAAACACCAAGGAAAAAAACCGATCCCGATCCAAGGTAATGATAGTATGATATTGTATGAGCTCAAACCCGTTAGATCAAGTTGCGAAATGACGAGCCGACACCGTTAAACCGTTTAAGTCACGAGTTCCGGGTGGAATCGGGTATAAACCGAACCTAATATGGGCTTAGGGGTCACCCTAGCTCAGATCTGGATCGAACGAGGCGAAAAACGGCGAAAGACGAGTCAAAACTCTTTTTTCCAGCGAAACCGCGTTTTTCCGGCGACGGCGCCGGAAATGGTACGAGGTAAAAGGGAATGTCAGAGAATGTTCTTGACATTCTCTGACATAAACCTAAATCGTTAACGGGGAATTAACGAATTAGGGGTGATTCGCCAAGCAGTTCGTTAAAGTTAACCTAATGAACTAGACTCAGTTCGTGTTCAAGTTCGTTAACGGTGATTTAACTAGAACTCACTCAGCGTAGCTGACTTTTAGTATGCACGCAGGTTAACAGATTGAGACAGCTGGTTTGAGTAGGACACATGGCAAGATTGAAGAGGCTGGCATCTGAAGATTTGTCATGATGTTTTGATACTATGTTTTATTTATGTTTTAAAAAGACAGTTTATGAATATTTGTAATAAATGGTTGACTATTAATATTATTCCGCGAAAGTTTTAATTGACTCTGATATTCAGAATTGTGTTTATGAGTAAATCCAACGTTAAAGTGAGACACCGGTAACGAGGCCTTACAAGTTGGTATCAGAGCAAAGTTCAGAGATTTTAGCATCCTACATGCTTAGACTCGAACAGAGAATGGGATTAAAGTAAGAAAAGAAAGAAGATGCCAGTACGAGAATGCCATGTGTCACTCAAGCAAGCTAAGTAAAGGTAAACTATGCGATTAAGTTCACATGTAAAGTAGAATAATGAATGAATGTTTGCATGATTGCTAAATAAAGAATGTATGGATGCTAGATTAATTGCTAGGGATAGGAGCATATGATGATGTGAACTGTTTGACGGTCCAACTGTTAGAAGTAGAACTAGCACAAAAAGACTCATAAGAGGAAGTGTATAGGACACGGAAAATAACGTGAGCAGCCAATCGCAACTGGCCACTGTTATTACCTGTTAGCCTTACTATCTTTGTACTAAATGGTTCCTTAATGATGACGTTTGTGTTTTCTTATAGAATACGAATGGCTGGAGCTAAGAAAGCTGCTGGAAGAGGAGGATGTACGGGACGTCGTGGCAGACCACGTGTCGTCCGAGAACCGTCAGTAGAGGCAGCAACTAACAATGAAGGCGAAGGAAGTGCAGCTGGTCAAAATCCGAGTATCAACGAGGGAGTTCAACTGGACCCCGCAATTCAAATGGCCATTGCTGAAGCGGTAGCAGCTGCTGTGAAAAACATGAATCCTGAAGGGTCTGCTGGAGGCCGTGAAAGAACCGCTGAAAGGTAGGGGGGAAAATGATGAAGGGGAGGGGTAAGAATCAAGCGTGGTTAAGTCAGTGAAGGTTGATGATAAGAAAAGAGGCTGAGGTGGGTGCAACTATAAGTCCTTCAAGGTTGTGATGGAAGGAGATGGTAAGAAAAATGATGAAGGGGAGGGGGAAGAATCAAGCGTGGTTAAGTCAGTGAAGGTTGATGATAAGAAAAGGGGCCAAGGTGGGTGCAACTATAAGTCCTTCAAGGGTTGTGTCCCGCCGAAGCTGACTGGCTTGGGAGACGCAATAGCTACTCTCCAATGGATAACCACAATGGACAAGGTTATCCGAATTAGCGAATACCGTCCCAATCAAGCTGTGGGGTATGCTACCCAATCATTCAATGAGGAGGCAATGTACTGGTGGGAGTCGGTTGAGCAGATGAAGAGTCGAGAAGAGATCAAGGCTTTGAGATGGGACGATCTGAAGGAATTGGTGATGAAGAAGTTCTGTGCGGATGCAGAGGTTGAAAGGGTTGAAATGAAGTTCTTAAGTCTAAAGGCGGGTGAGATGACACACCGCTAATACACCACTGAATTCAACCGCATGTCTAGGCTAGTGCCAGACATTGTGAACACTGAAGCCAAGCGGATCAAGTGTTACCTTAGGGGACTACCGCAGAAAGTTCGTGTCTTGGTCAAGGCTGGTAGACCATGTACTTTTGATTCTGCTGTAGGGCTCGCGGAAATGGTTTACGATGACTTGGCGGAAGAAAAGATAGATAAGAAACGGGTCGCTCCCGCTAAACGACCCGGTACTCAATTGTGGAATCCTAAGAACAAGCAGCCAAGAGTGTGGGAGAAGAGGTCATGTAGGACGTGAGGGAAGATGCACGCTGGAGAGTGCAAGTGGGGCACTGGGTCTGATGTGTGCCGTAAGTGTGGAAAGTTCTATGGTGGGGAATGTAGATCAGGGTCAAATGCTTGTTACAAATGTGTTAAGATGGGGCACTTCGCTCAAGATTGCCGTGCAAAGCCCACGTGTTATAAGTGCGGGCAGACAGGTCACTTGGCGAGAACTTGTACGAGTGGTGAAGCTAGCGGAAGTGAGAAGAAAGATGCTGAACAAGGGAGGCCAAGGACTAGGGCCTATATGCTGACTCAAGAACATGCCAGACAGATTCCTGATGTTGTGACTTGTACGTTTTTAGTAAACGGTATCTCTTCTTCAGTATTATTTGATTCAGTTGCGAATAGAAGTTTTGTAGCTTCGACAATTAGTAAACTAGCTAAAATGAAATGTTGTCGAGTGTCTGAAACCTTCATAGTAGAAACCGCTAGTGACACCTCGGTGAAAATAATTAAAATGGTTAAGAATTGTAAGATAGAATTAGAGGAACATGAGTTCCCTGTTACCTTGTATGTTATGACCTTAGGAGGGTTCGATGTGGTTTTGTAAATGGATTGGTTTTCTGAATATGAAGCTCAGATAGTATGTGAGAGTAGGATAATAAAGCTAAAGTCCTTGGATGGCAGTGCAGTGACGGTTTATGGTGAAAAGGAAAGTTCAGGGCCTAACGTCATTTCGATGATAAAAGCCGAAGGGTTATTAAGATGAGGGTATGGTGCCTACCTGGCGTATGTTGTCAACGCTACGGCCGAGACGAAAGAAATGAGAGATGTTCCTATCGTTTGCGACTATCCAGAAGTATGCCCTGAGGATCTTTCGGGGTTGCCACCGGAGCGTGAGATAGAATTCCAGATAGACTTAATACCAGGAGCCCAGCCGGTTGCGAAAGCGCCTTACCGTCTATTGCCGTCCGAGATGAAAGAATTGATGTCCGAACTACAAGAACTCCTCGAAAGGGTTTTATTCGACCAAGTGTTTCTCCTTGGGGCGCGCCAGTGTTGTTCGTGAAGAGAAAAAATGGAAGTATGAGGATGTGCATAGACTATTATGAGTTGAAAAATCTTACGGTGAAGAATAGATATCCATTGCCCAAGATCGATGATCTGTTTAACCAACTACAAGGCTCAAGTTGGTTCTCACGAATAGATCTCAGATCAGGCTATCATCAGTTGAAAGTGAAAGAGACAGACATCCCTAAAACAGCATTTCGGACGCGGTATGGACGCTACGAGTTCCTCGTGATATCATTTGGTCAAACAAATGCTCCTGCAACATTTATGGATATGATGAATAGGGTGTGTCGACCGATGTTGGATAAGTCAGTTATCGTATTCATCGATGATATATTGATTTATTCAAAAAGCGAGTCTGATCATGCCGAGCATCTGAGAGAAGTATTGGAGACTTTGAAGAAAGAGAAGTTGTATGCTAAGTTCTCAAAATGCGCGTTTTGGTTGCGGGAAGTGCAATTTCTAGGTCACGTGATTAATCCTAAAGGGATTACCGTGGACCCAGCTAAGATCAAGGCGATAACAGGTTGGAAGACTCCGCAAAATCCGACTGATATACGGATCTTCTTAGGGTTAGCTGGCTACTATAGGAGATTTATCGAAGGTTTCTCCAAGATAGCCGCACCGTTGACCGGTATGACCCGAAAGTCGATAGTATTTAGTTGGGGTAAGTTTCAAGAAGAGACTTTTCAGGAGTTAAAGAAGAGACTCACGCAAGCTCCAATCCTTGCTTTACCCGATGGTGACAAGGATTTTGTTGTTTTTACTGAGGCTTCGCATCGTGGTTTAGGTTGCGTGTTGATGCAACGAGTAAAAATTAATATTCTACGTGTCTAGACAGTTGAAAGTCCATGAGAGTACTTATCTGACCCATGATTTAGAACTAGCGGCTGTAGTGAATGCTCTTAAGATATGGAGGCATTACCTGTATGGTACAAAGTGTACCATTTACACCGATCATAAGAGTGTAAAGTACTTTTCGAGCAGAAAGAATTGTACATGAGACAGAGGAGGTGGTTAGAATTGATAAAGGATTACGACTGTGATATTAAGTACTACCCTGGTAAAGCTAATGTGGTTGCCGACGCGCTAAGTCGTAAGAATGAAGAAGTCATCGCAACAGTTAAGTCATACCAATTGATTATGAATTCATGTCTCTTTGAAGAAATCATCAAAGTGCAGTCAGAGGTGCTGGTAGACGAGGGGCTAGTAAAGAAAGAAAGGATTTTCGGTCACCAAGACAAGTTGATAGAAAACACGCATGGTGTTAAGACTAGGTTTGACCGTATGTGGATTCCACTCCATGGAGATCTCATGGGTCGAATCTTAGATGAAGCTCCTAAGTCAAGGTATTCGATTCATCCAGGAACTACGAAGATGTACCAAGATTTGAAAAGAGACTACTGGTGGCCAGGAATGAAGAATGATGTGGTAGAATATGTCAGTAAGTGCTTAACTTGTTTACGAGTTAAGGCAGAGCATCAGAAGCCTTATGGAAAGATGCAAACTTTGGAGATACCAGAACGAAAATGGGAACACATCACCATGGATTTCATAACTAAGCTACCTCGTACAGCTAAGCATCATGATACCATCTGGGTGATTGTGGACCGTTTGACCAAGAGTGCTCACTTTCTGCCCATATGAGAGGCTATCTCGTCAGAAACGTTAGCCAGCTTGTTCATTAAAGAGGTTGTATCTAAGCATGGAGTACCGTTATCGATCGTTTCAGATAGAGATACTCGTTTTACTTCGAGGTTTTAGAAGAAGTTCCATGAATCCATGGGAATGAGATTGAACATCAGTACGGTGTATCGTCCTTAAACAGATGGACAGTCTGAAAGGACGATCCAAACCCTTGAGGATTTGCTACGTGCTTGTGTTTTAAACTTTGGAGGAAGTTGGGATGATCATCTGCATCTGGCAGAGTTCTCTTATAACAACAGCTACCATTCAAATATTGGTATGCCACCGTTTGAGATGCTTTACGGTAGATGATGTAGAACCCCGGTATGTTGGGGGGAGATTGGTCAGAAGGAGATGGGAAGTTTAGAAGTTGTGCAAGAAACTTCTTCAAGTTCGATCAGATAAAGGCAAGAATGAAAGCTACTCAAGATAGACAAAAGTCGTATGCTGATATGCGGCGACGACCGATTGAGTTTAGCGTTGGTGACAACGTGATGCTCATGGTCTCGCCTTGGAAAGGAATTATTCTCTTTAGGAAGAGAGGAAATCTGAATCCGAGGTACATTGGACCGTTTAAAATTGTGGAACGTGTGGGCGAAGTAGCTTACAAGCTAGAATTGCCAGAAGAGTTGGAAGGAATTCACTCTACATTTCATGTCTCTCATATTAGAAAATGTCTAGCCGATGACACGTCTCATGTACCATTAAAGGACATTGAGGTAGATGAACAGTTGAACTACATTGAGCAACTAATCGAGATAGTGGATCGCAAGGAAAAGCAACTCCGACACAAGGTTATACCCATAGTGAAAGTGATATTGAAGCATCGCATGGGATCGGACGCTACATGGGAAGCGGAGGATGAGATGCACAAGTTTTATCCAGATTTGTTTATGTGATAAGTTAGGTTTCGGGGACGAAACCTCTTTAAGGAGGGAAGACTTTTAACATCCTGTTTTTCTAGTTTCGGTTAATAAAATGAGAATATGGATTATTATCAGTAGGGCTAGTGTTGGGTAAAATGGATATGGGTTATGGACTTGGGTCATAAAGGAATGAAGGAAAAGACCATGGGCTTAAGCTCATGATCCATAATTATATAAACCTTAATTACCCATTTTTCATTCATTTACACATATTCCATACACCACCCAAAACACACACTTAGCTCTCTCTCATCTTGCTCTCTCTCGCTAGCCAAAAATACCAAGGAAAAAACCGACCCCGATCCAAGGTAATGATAGTAAGATATTGTATGAGCTCAAACCCGTCAGATCTAGTTGTGAAACGACGAGCCGACACCGTTAAACCGTTTAAGTCACGAGATCCGGGTGGAATCGGGTATAAACCGAACCTAAGATGGGCTTAGGGGTCACCCTAGCTCAGATCTGGATCGAACGAGGCGAAAAACGAGTCAAAACTCGTTTTTCCGGCGAAACCGCGTTTTTCCGGCGACGACGCCGGAAAGGCGGCGCTGGAAATGGTACGAGGTGAAAGGGAATGTCAGAGAATGTTCCTGACATTCTCTGACCTAACCCTAATTCATTAACGGGGAGTTAACGAATTATGGGTGATTCGCCAAGCAGTTCGTTAAAGTTAACCTAACGAACTAGACTCAGTTCGAGTTCAAGTTCGCTAAGCATGAGATAATGAACTAGCTTCTGATTCGCTATGACCATTCGTTAAAGGAGATAACGAATTAGAAGGTTCAATTCGTTATGCAGACTGATTCGTTATATGGACTAATTCTTCAAAAGGACCGGTTCGTTAAAAGGTCCAATATGTTTAATAACCAGTTCGTTAAAGGGTTCAGTTCGTTACAAGAACCAGTTCGTCATGGTAACCCAATTCGTTAAGAACCAAGTAACGAATTAAAAGTTTGACAAAATGACAGAATTGCCCCTGGACTTAGAAAAAGAATGATTTAATTACAAAGAAGCCCTTGAACTTTTAAGTTAGCAAATTAATCAATGATTCAAAATTCTAATGGAAAATGTGATAAGACAGCTCGACCCCAGCCAGGGGCTCTGCCCCTTGGACCCTGCTAGGGGCTGCCGCCCCTAGACCCCGCTGCCAGGGGCGCTGCTCCCGGACCCCGTTCGTTGAGGGTTATTACTAGACTAGAAACGCGATGGAGT
This sequence comes from Bidens hawaiensis, assembly GCF_021521415.1. Classification (NCBI taxonomy): domain Eukaryota; kingdom Viridiplantae; phylum Streptophyta; class Magnoliopsida; order Asterales; family Asteraceae; genus Bidens; species Bidens hawaiensis. Next base: position 993,935 of record NW_027491281.1, read on the forward strand.
AGTGAAAGTTAATTGATACGTCTAATTGTTATACAGTTAGTCGAGCACAGCTAAGAAAATGAATAACAATTTACGGTGAACGTAATCGAGTTCAGGTGAGTTTCTAGCCCCATTCCTTGTTATGTTTTCGGGGCTGTTTGCATACTCGATGTGATCAGTTAATATACTTACCTTAAGTGGTAAGTTTATGTTTTATATGATTTATGTATTAATGAATGCTTGACGATGCATGAACGATCTTCGGATATTTCATGTACCCGTCAAGGGATAGTTTAAAGATATGATTGATATGTATATGATGTATAAATGATGTATGAACGTATGGAAGTTATAATTATGAATGCATAGGAAGGCATGAAAGGTATAGTTATAAAAGGGAACCTACCCTAATAATGTCGGGGAATGTGGGGAACCGACCCTAATAATATAGGCGAATGTAGGGAACATACCCTAATATGATCGGCGAAGGTTATAGGGCGGAATTCTCTTTAAAACGTATATGTATGAATGAAAGTATGTATGTAAGTATGAAAGAAAGAATGAAAGTAAGTATGTAAGTAAATATGAAGGTATGTACCTTCGGGTGCATATGTAAGTATGTGGATGTATTGTATGTCATCTGAATAACTAGAACTCACTCAGCGTAGCTGACTTTTAGTATGCATGCAGGTTAACAGATTGAGACAGCTGGTTTGAGCAGGACACATGGCAAGATTGAAGAGGCTGGCATCTGAAGATTTGTCACGATGTTTCGATACTATGTTTTATTTATGTTTTAAAAAGATAGTTTATGAATATTTGTAATGAATGGTTGACTATTAATATTATTTGGCGAAAGTTTTAATTAACTCTGATATTCAGAATTGTGTTTATGAGTAAATCCAACATTAAAGTGAGACATCAGTAACGGGGCCTTACAGTTGCCATCCTTATAGTTAACTAATAAAGAGTTTCCCCTTGGGTGTATAGAAAGAGAGATAAATATTAACATTATACCGTAATCACACACACATTATAATTTTGTGTTCCTCCTCTCTCCTAAGTCAGTTTCCTCTCAAGAACCCTAACGCCATCCATAACTGTACATCCTAAAGGGGAACTCGCGCAAGCTGACAACCATGTCGTCTACATCCTTCTCTGTTGCGGTTACTACTCTCACTTCTGTAATAGGTTCATAGGTTTAATATTTATCATATTTTCTATTGCTTATGTAAAGAACTGATCAACATGTGGTATTAGAGTGATGTTGATTAATCAGTTCTTAATGTTTTCCCTAAATCTGGAATTAAAATCGAAAAACATGAATTTTGATTAAAACCCTAATTTTTTCAGTTTTCATGTTTTGTTAAGAAAACTGTTATAATTGCTAAAATTCACATTTAAAACTCTAATATATTCGAAATCTATTAAAAATATGTTTAGGATTTCTATTCCAGAGAAAACTGACTAAAAATTATTCGAAGATGTTCTTCATGTTCATTATGAAACCGAAGAATCGTCCTAATTTTGGGTGAATCGTAGGAATAAAATATGTTGTTTCCAATTTTGATTGATTTTTATCTATTAAAAATTTTAAAACATGATATAGTTTTATCAATAAAAGATTTCAAAATCTTGGATAGTTATAATTAAACATTTTAAATTTGGAAATAAGATAATCCATTAAAATTCGAATTTCATATTTATCATAAATTAGTTTAAGGGATTTAAAAATAATTGATGAGATAAAATAATTTATAGGTTAAAAATAGTATATGGGTTAAGGATTTAAATTAAATTTCGTTTTTGTTTTCTATAATGGTTTTGGTTTACCAAACTCTCGAAAACCTAATAAAACCTGAAAATTCACATAATCCCGAAACCAACTAACAGTCGGGCTCACTAAAATTCCCGAGATTTCATAATTCCCAAGGACCCAAAAGTTTCGAATAACTAATTTCCCGAGAACTCTAATTTTCCTATAAATTATTTCTAATTAAATGTTTTGTAAACAATAAAATCTTATAAAATTTTACAAAACATAAAAAAAAACTTAACTTGAGTGAATTTTGATGTATCATTTCTGACCAAAGGCGATGTTTTACATTTACCAAATCATTCAAGTCTAATTGAAAGCTTTTGTTAGTTTTTGCATAACATGATACAAATGTCTCACTTCTGCTCAAAGGTGATTTGTTACATCTTTATCTTGCAAAACTAGCCTGTGTATGATTAAAATAGTTGTCTCACTTCTGCCCAAAGGTGATGTGTTACAATTGTTTTGCCCACATACTTAAATAAATTTCCATTATGCCCAATGGTGATTTATTTTTTGTTTAAGTAGAACTTTTAATTATAGTCTATTAGTTTGATGTTAATAATAGACATATCACATCTTCAATAAAATATAATGATCCTCACATTAATGATCCTTCATTAATCTAATGATCATAAATTATAATATGTATTATTTTAATATCCCATAATATTACCCACTATAACTTTCCTTTATAAATAAATAACTATTTCATCCAAATCATCCACTCTAATATTAATACATAATATATGTTTTATTTCATAAAGAGTTTCAGTAACATTTAGCTCTTCTCAGTTTTAGTTATCCCTTAAGACATGATATGACTATCATAATGCTCTTTCTAATAACAATCATTATATTGAAAACTAGAGCATAAAAAATGGGATGAGTCAATCATAATGTCTCTTATGATAATGGTAATCAAAAACTTATTTAAATAAATGCTATCACTAGAGTTATTCTTGATTTAGTTTTTCCTAAGACTAATCAAAATAACTCATAAGATGCATGCATTCCTTCTAAATACTAACTATAAGGTTAAATGGTATCCCAAAATGCATCATAATGTACAATACCATGACCCATAAAGTTAAGGGTTCACACATGAAAATAAGTACAATTTAATAGTACATTACATAATAACATTTTCAATAGTACAATTTGGTGCCTTAAGAATCAACTATAACACTTAGAAGTACCAAAGGAAAATGAGTGTGTTGATCAACAACAAATCTGCAAGAAAAGAAATGTCTGGTACTGGAAATATGATGTTATTCAACTCATACCACTAAAACTTAAAAGGGAAAATTCCAAGGTTCATAGACAAAACACAAGTATTACTTCCAACTTAAAGTTGTCTAAGGAAAAGTCTCATTGCAAATATATGTCATTAGATTAGGCATAAGCATTACAAGACTATCCATAATTCAAAAGAACAACTGTCAAAAACTAATACTTGTATAAATGATATTTAAGTATGTTAATCTTAATATTCCCATCAACACATGATAGGTTGATTGTAGTTCTATATGTTTACCGGAATCCAACAAATAACTAACACGAGTGTTAGTGACAAATTTGCATGTTATGGTTATTAGAACCATGATAAACTGTCTTTTAATTACACTTTATGATACCTTAAATATTCTGGAGATTAATCAGAATTTAGTATCGATACTTAACCTACATTATGACAGTTATGAGGTTTGCATAGCCAACAAAAAGTCACACTTATCTTAAACTCTTATATTATTTGTTATTAATATTTGGATTGAAACATTTATAAAATAGGACTAGATAATACCATATACTTTCACAACTTTTGTTACCATGCAAATAAAATTTAACAAATGACAAATGAGACCTATTAAATTCATATGTTAAAACCAAATTTCATGAGAAATCATGATATGGTTGATGAGGGTGATTTTTCATATAATCTCATTCTTAGTGATTTTAAATCATGTGTTAGATGCTCTAAACATTACTTGGCTTAAGAAATAAGTATGGGTCCACTAGAAGTTATATTTCACTTACATTCGTGGAACTTATTTAAACGGAATATTCAGACATAATTCTTTTATCATTTAAATGGCTATTTACTTGTATCTAATATGTCTTCAATGGTCCACGGTCTTAAAGATATCCATTCTTATATACTTATTACGATTTCTTTTAAATATTTCCTTTAAGTTTATTATGACATCGGGATGTTAATGGAATCAAATCAAGTCTAACATATGACAGATTCCCATGTCACATACATCATTGAAACTCTTCTTATATTTTTCCTAAAGATTTTAAAGATCAGTGGGAGTCTTAAGTGTCTCAATAATAACTTACAAGAGGTGGGGGAGTGAAAACTTGATATTATATCAATTACACCTCTTGTACAAGACACTACTCCATCACAATACTATTCCTTCAAAACTTATCTCTTTAGAATTTATTACTACTCTTACAAATGTTTCATTGTTTCTTAAATGTGGGCATACTCCGATTTCTTACTAAAATAATCCTCACAAGAGAAACTATGATAACTTACATCATTAACTTGTTTCTCTATTAGAATATGTTGGTATTTGAATATTGACCCTAAGCATGGGAACTTCCTACGTGTTTCTAAGGTCAGTGGGAGCAGTAAAAGTCTTTATTATAACTTGACAAAAGTACAAGAGGTTGGGGGAAGAGAGTCATTAAATTTTACTCCGAATTTAACTCCGATTACACATCTTGTACACCATACTGTACCAACTCTTACACACTTAGAATCCTGAAAATGATAGCAGCCTAATCAAGAGCTAATTTATAAACATGAAACTTCAAACAAACCCAATAATCAGCTCAGGAGGTCATCTAGGTTTTAAAACCTACTAACTTTGATGATTATGTAACCTCCCTAACTAAAGTTGAAATGGATGTTGGAAAGTTTATGATCCTACCCCTTATAATTAAACCATTAGAATCAACCATAACTGACTCCATAAGTCAGAATAACATTTGAGATTTGGCTGAAACACCTAAAAGTGTTCATAACTAAACTAAATCCCAATAAATATAAAAAGTTAAGACATTAAGAAGCACGATTGATTGTTAAAAGTTATATTCAAGGAGAAACTAATTATCAAAAAATCGTCTTACCTATATTACAAAATATTTCTTTAAGTATCATTATTGTTCTAGTAGCTTATAAAAGTTAAGAGCTACAATAGATGAACATTAAACCAACTTTCCCTAACAATCGGCTTACATACTTATTTGTTAATAAAACAACCTAAAAGTTATACACTGAAGGTCAAAGAACATTTAGTCTATAAGTCAATAAAATCCATATATGGGTTAATGCAAACATCAAAATGCAGTTATTTTCATCAAAAACCAAGTGGATTAATGTACCTACCTTAAAATGAGTGGGAGCAACTAAAAACAAACTTGTACTTATATAGATGACATTCTTCTGACACGTATATGTTACATAAGTCAAATCATTGTTCACACACTTTGATATTATAGATCTTAGAGATATTCCTTACAGATGTAACAAACAATATTGCTCTACTTTAGTGGATAATAGGAACACATAGATTATGTAAGGCCCAGATCCCGGTGCCCTACATGAACGTTGGATTTACTCATAAACACAGTTCTAAATATCAAAGTTAATTAAAACTTTTCACAGAATAATAAACTTCAAATATATATTACAGAATCGTTCTAATCATTTCAAATTAAACATCTTTTGTCTTTCCAATTAAAACATAAACCATAGTAACATCATAACATTTTTCTCAAGATGACATTGTGTTCAGTCCAATACCATGTGTCCTTATTCAAGCGAGCTACCTCAACCTATTCACCTGCGTGCATACTAAAAGTTAGCTACGCTGAGTGAGTTCTAGTTAATCAGGCAACATACAATACATTCACATACTTACATATATATATATGTGTATGTATGTATGTATGTATGTATGTATGTATGTATGTATGTATGTATGTATCCAAAGATACATATTCATACTTAGCCTATTACCTTTCTTTCATAATTACATATATAATTTCATCCTTACATATACATTAAAAAGTATTACGCCCTATAACCTTCGCAGATATTATTAGGGTATGTTCCCTACATTCGCAGACATTATTAGGGTCTGTTCCCTAGATTCGCATATATCATTAGGGTCTGTTCCCTAAATTCGCAAACATTATTAGGGTTTTTTCCCTACATTCGCAGATATTATTAAGATCCGTTCCCTACATTCGCAGATATTATTAGGGTCTGTTCCCTTTTTAAACATACATTCCATCCATCCGATAATCATACATACCTTTCCTTATGTAAACATAATTTCTTACATACTCATTTCATTATGTACTTTCGTACATACTTATTTCATATTAGACATACTACATATTACTTTTCATGATGATACGTGCAATATCCGAAGATCATTCACGCACCGACAAGCATTCATTCGTAACAGTCATACCGTATTATCACATCAATCATCATAGCATACACTTTACATTTAAGATAAGTGTATTAACACTCACATTGAGTATGTACACAGCCCCGAAAACATAACAAGAAAGTGGGGCTAGAAACTCACCTGAGCTCGGTTCCATTCCGAGTTAATGGTAACTCCTATCTTTAACTGGGCGCAGCTAACTATATAGCAATTACACGTATCAACTAACTATCACAACCCATATCATACTTGTTTTTTAATATAACCCTCAATGAACGGGGGTCCGGGGGCAACGCCTATGCCAGCAGGGTCCTAGGGGCAGAGCCCCTGGCTGGGGTCGAAACCAATTCTCATTATTTCCATTAACAGTCATTTACTAAAATTTCATCAAAACCAATTCTCATTAAATATTTAAGTAATAATTTATTCTGGGTAAGCACCATTCGTTACCCCATTCACTATGACGAATGGTTACATTCGTTATAACGAATGGCTTGTTCTGAGAAAAATGAGTGCATAAAGAATGACTAAGGCCATTCGTGCTTCCTATAAGACGAATGAGAGACTCATTCGTTACAAGAGCATACGAATGCATATATAACGAATGGTTCCATTCGCTGTCTCCTCATGGAGAATGTATGATAACGAATGACGAATGCCATTCGTTAATTCTGCAATACGAATGAGAGGTTCTTTCGTTGTGAAGATACGCGAATGCATCTTATTTGCTATGACCGCTAACGAATGATCAGCCATTCATTTATCATAACGAATGGATGTCTAGAATTATCCATTCGTTGACTCAATGGTTAAAGTAAAAATCGTCAAGAAAAATTTCAGTCAACAGACACCAGATTTTAAATTAAGCCTCAATTCACGATAAAACAACAACAAATTGGTATCATTATGCTCGTAATAACCTCGCCTACAAACCCCAATCATCCAAACATATAAACATCATGTTTTAAATGGTGCGCTGACTGATCTATATTACATGTCTTTAAGTTATCAGTTAACCTATCAAACGTCAACGAAATTCAACGAGAATCGTTGCATTTGATTCGTTTTTACCTTTTACATATAGATCTATGAATACTAATAGAGCCGAATGAGTTTTCGTTATAGAACGTACCTTAAATGATTCGGTTTCACGAACTCGATTTACTCTTGGTGTATGTTTTGTTCATCATGACATTTTAGCACTAGCAAGCTAGGGTCTTCACCTTCGGATCTTGGTCCGAGATAAAAGAAAGTGTTTGTGTGTGTTTTTGAAGATGTAGGCTATGATGTAGAGATGGATAAAAATGAAAAGGATTAGGGTTTAAGAGGTATTTATAATCCCTTAAGCCCATGGACCTAAGGCCCATTCCATCCCTTATTCCATCTTTTAATGTCTAAGCCCATCGTCTAATATCTTATCTATCTAAACTTATACACGACACGTTATTGAATAAACGAAATTTATTTTATTTATTCTTATCGAAAGTAGAATATTACAAGTCGTCCCTCCTTAAAGAGGTTTCGTCCCTGAAACCTAACTATTACTTCAACAGTTTTGGGTGAAACTTGCGCATCTCTTCATCAAATTCCCAATTAGCGTCCGATCTCTACAGGCTGTTCAATGTAGTTTAACTGTTCATCAACTTCAATTTCTACTAATGGTATATGTGACGTGTCATCAGCTAGGAATTTTCACAAATGAGAAACATGAAAAGTAGAATGAATTCCTTTCAACTATTCGGGTAAATCTAGCTTGTAAGCCACTTCACTCACACGATCAACAATCTTAAACGCTCCAATGTACCTTGGACTTAGCTTTCCTCTCTTCCTGAATCGAATAATTCCATTCCAAGGAGAGACCTTGAGCATCACATTGTCACCAACATTAAACTTGATTGGTCGTCTCCACCTATCAGCATAAGACTTCTGACGGTCTTGAGAAGCTTTCATTCTTGCCTTGATCTGATTGAACCTTGACAAGGTTTCTTGCACAACCTCTAGGCTCCCAATCTCTTTCTGACCAATCTCTCCCCAACACACAGGAGTTCTACAACGTCTACCGTACAACATCTCAAACGGTGGCATGCCAATACTTGAGTGGTAGCTGTTATTATAAGATAATTCTACAAGATGCACATGATCATCCCAACTTCCTCCAAAGACTAAAACACCATAACGTAGCATCCTCAAGGGTTTGGATTGTGCTTTCAGATTGCCCGTCTTTTTGAGGATGATATGCCATACTGATGTTAGTCTTGTTCCCATAGCCTCATGGAACTTCTTCTAGGATCTTGAAGTAAAACGAGTATCTCTATCAGACACAGTTGATAACGGCACTCTATGTTTAGCCCTAACCTCTTTTATGAATACACTTGCTAAAGATTATGACGAGATAGCCTCTCTTATTGGCAGAAAGTGAGAAATTTTTGTTAAATGGTCCACAATCACCTAAATGGTATGATGATTCTTAGCTGTACGGGGTAGCTTAGTTATGAAATCCATGGTGATATGTTCCCATGTTCATTCAGGTATCACTAATGGCTGCATCTTCCCAGAAGGTTTCTGGTGTTCAGTTTTGACTTGTAAACAAGTTAAGCACTTACTAACATAATCCACTACATCATTCTTCATACCTGGCCACCAGTAGTCTCTCTTCATATCCCGATACATCTTGGTGGATCCCGGATGAATCGAATATCTCGTCTTGTGAGCTTCATCTAAGATTCGACCTCTAAGATTTCCATGGCGTGGAATCCACATATGGTCAAACCTACTCGTTACACCATGAGTGTTTTCCATCAGCTCGTCTTGCTGCGTGACAATTCTTTTCTTCTTCATCAACCTTTCATTAGTAAGCACTTCAGAATGCGCCTCGATGATTTCTCCGAAGAGATCTGAGTTAATAAACAACTTATAAGACTTCACTGTTGCAATGACTTTTTCATTTGTATGGCTTAGCGCGTCGGCGACCACATTAGCCTTACCAAGATAGTATTTGATATCACAGTCGTTCTCCTTTATCAACTCTAACCATCTTCTTTGTCTCACGTTCAATTCTTTCTATTCGAAGAAATATTTTAAGCTCTTATAATCTGTGTAGATATTACACTTAGTACCATACAAATAATGTCTCCATATCTTTAGAGCATGCACTAATGCTTCTAGCTCTAAATCATGTGTCGGCTAAGTACTCTCGTGAACCTTCAATTGTCTGGATGCATAAGCTATCACTTTTCTCGTTGCATCAACACGCCACCTAACCCACGATGCGAGGCATCAGTACAAACAACCAGATCCTCAACACCATCGGGTAAGAAAGGATTGGAGCTTGTGTGAGTCTTCTTTACAATTCCTTAAAATCCTCCTCTTGAAATTACCCCAATTGAATACTACCGTCTTTCGGGTCATTCCGGTCAACGGTGCGGCTATCTTGGAGAAGCCCTCAATGAATCTCCTATAATAGTCGGCCAACCCGAAAAGGCTTCGTATATCAATCGGGTTTTGCGGAGTCTTCCAGCTTGTTATCGCCTCAATCTTAGCTGGGTCCATGGTAATACCTCCAAGATTGATCACGTGACCAAGAAACTGCACTTCTCGCAACCAAAATGGCATTTCAAAAACTTAGCATACAGCTTCTCTTCTTTCAAAACCTCCAACAGTTCTCTTAGATGTTCAGCATGGTCATACTCGCTTTTCAAATAAATAAATATGTCATCAATAAAAACGATGACTGACTTGTCTAACATCGGCCAACATACCCTATTCATTATATCCATAAATGCTGCAGGAGCATTCGTGTGACCGAACGACATTAAGAGGAACTCGTAGTGTCCATACCGTGTCCGATATGTTGTCTTAGGGATGTCTGCATCCTTCACTTTCAGCTGATGATACCCTGATCTAAGGTCTATTCGCGAGAACTAACTTGAACCTTATAGTTGATCAAACAAATCATCAATCCGTGGCAACGGATATCTGTTCTTCACCGTAAGCTTGTTCAACTCTCGATAGTCTATACACATTCCCATACTTCAATCCTTCTTCTTAACAAACAACACTGGTATGCCCCACGGGGAAACACTCGACCTAATAAAACCTTTGTCGAGGAGTTCTTGTAGTTGGGACATCAATTGTTTCATCTCGGCCGGGCACCAGGCGGTAAGGTGCTTTCGTAACGGGTTGTGCTCCTGGTACTAAGTCTATCTGAAGTTTTATCTCACGCTCCGGTGGCAACCCCGGAAGGTCCTCGGGAAACACTTCCAGTAAGTCACGCACAACAGGAACATCTTTCACTTCTTTCGTCTCGGCCGTAGCTTTAACAACATACGCCAGGTGGGCACCGCACCCTCACCTTATCAATCCTTCGGCTTTTATCATCGAAATGACATTAAGCCCTGAACTTTCTTTATCACCATAAATCGTCACCGTTCCACCATCCAAGGACTTTAACCTTATCAACCTACTCTTACACAATATATGAGCCTCAAACTCACATTACCAATCCATTCCCAAAACCACATCGCACCCTCCTAAGGTCATAACATACAGGGTAACAGGGAAATCACGCTCCTCTAACTCTATATTACAATCCTTAACCATTCTCAATATTCTAATCGAGGTCTCACTTGCGGTTTCTACTATAAATGTTTCAGGAACACGGCAACATTTCATCTTTTCCAACTTACAAAATGTCATAGCTACAAAACATCTATTTGCACCTGAATTAACCAATACGAAAGCAGCAATACCATTTACTAGAAACGCACTTGTGACAACATTTAGGATCTGCTTCGATTGCTTTTGAGTTAGCATGTAGGCTCTAGACTTGGCCTAGCTTGCTCAACACCCTTTCTCTCATTTCCTCCAGCTTCACCACCAGTACATACCCTTGCTAGGTGATATGTCTGCCCGCACCAATATCATGTGAGCTTTGCATGGCAATCCTGAGCAAAATGCTCCATCTTACCACATTTGTAACAAGCGTTCTACCATAGCCTGCATTCACCACCATGGGATTTCCCATACTTATGGAACACATCAGAACTAGTGCCCCACTTGCACTCGCCAGCGTGCATCTTCTCGCAAGTCTTACACGACTTATTCTCCCACACTTTTGGTCTCTTATCACTAGGGTTCCATGATTGGGTACCGGGTCACTTGGCAGGAACAACCCATTTCTTGTATTTATTCTCTCTCACCAACACAACATCCTCCACAGTCAGATCATCATAAACCATCTCTTGAGATCAACAGCATAGTCGAATGTAGTGAGTTTATTAGTCCTGACTAAAGTGCGTACATTCTGTGGCAATCCTCTTATGTAGCACTTGATCATTTTAGCTTCGAATCAACCATGTCGGGAACCAACCTCGACATGTAGTTGAACTCAGTGGTATATTCGCGGTGTGTCATCTTTCCCACCTTCGAATTCAAAATCCTTATCTCAGCCCTCTCGACTTCAGCATCAACACAAAAATGTTTCATGACCATCTTCTTCAGGTCATCCCAGCTCATAGCCTTAATTTCTTCTCGAGTCTTCATTTACTCTACCGACTCCCACCAGTACATAGCTTCATCTCCGAATGACTGGTTAGCATATCCCACTTCTTGGTCAGGACGACACTTGCTAATTCGGATAACCTTGTCCATGGCGGTTATCCATTGGAGAGTAGTGATTGCATCCCCCAAACTAGTTAGCTTCGGCGGGTCGCAACCTTTGAACGACTTATAGTTACCCCCACCTCGGCCTCTCTTTCTCTCATCAAATTTCACAGATCAAACTTCACTCGAATAACCTTCCCCATTATCAGCTTTCTTACCGTCATCCCTTTCCCTCTCAACGGTCCTCACATGGCTTCCAGCAGACTTTTCAGGTTGCAGGTTCTTCAATGCAGCAACTACAGCTTGAGTAATGAACCGCAAGATCAAGTTTATACCACTCATTGTTTCTCGAATTCTGTCCAACTGAACTTCCTTCTTCCCTTGTGTTGGTAACCGACTCTACAGAAGGTCCTCGAACTGTACGTGGCCTACCATGATGTCCCGTACGACCTCCTTGACCAATAACCTTTCTTGCTGCAGCCATTTGTATTCTATAAGGAATCACAAGCATCATCACCCAAGGAATTATTTAGTACAAGGATAGTAAGGCTAACAGGTAATTACAGTGGCCAGTTGTGATTAGCTTGTCACGTTACTTTCCACGTCCAATACACTTCCATTCGCGAGTCCACTTGTGCTAGTTCTACTTTTAAACAGTTAGGCAATCAAATAGTTCATGTAATCATATACTCCTATCTCTAGCAATTAAACTAACTTACTTACACATTCTTACATTACACATGAAATTAATCATGTACTTCACCTTTACCAAGCTTGCTTGAGTGACACATGGCTTTCTTGAACTGACATCTTCTTTCTTTTCTTACTGAAGTCTCATTCTCAGTTCGAGTATAAGCATGCAGGATGCTTAATTCTCTCGACCTTATGCTCTGATACCAACTTGTAAGGCCCCGATCCCGGTGCCCTACATGGACGTTGGATTTATTCATAAACACAGTTCTAAATATCAAAGTTAATTAAAACTTTTCATGGAATAATAAACTTCAAACATATATTACAGAATCGTTCAAATCTTTTCAAATTATCTTTTGTCTTTCCAATTAAAACATAAACCATAGTAACATCATAGCATTTTTCTCAAGAAGCCAGTGTCTTCAGTCCAATGCCATGTGTCCTTATTCAAGCGAGCTGCCTTAACCTATTCACCTGCGTCAATACTAAAAGTCAGCTACGCTGAGTGGGTGTAACGATTCCGACTAAACCAGGTATACCCTAACCGGTAGACAATAGTTACGTTATATTTAATGTCGGGTACATGAATTACCATAGTAATTATACGAGAATACATGGTTCACTGTATTGATTGTACGTGAATATATAATTCATCGTATTGAATATGCGATTAATCGATCGATAGTTATTGAAACCCGAACGAATCGAGGGTTCAATTATAGACGATATCTATAATATTTAGTGATTTTACGAAGCATTAATGCTTCGGGATAAGTAAAGTACGGCACAGAAAAAGAATTTTAGATTTAATGGTATGTCGGTACGTTAAACGAAACCTTTAATACAAAACCGAGCAAGAGACGATCGATCAAGCCGAAAAAGATGCGTAATAATTAATAATATGATGTTTTAAGTTAATAAATGTCATGGTTTAAGTTTTTAAAGTTTTTAAATCGGTTTTATATAAATTTCATTTTTTAAGCCGAAAACGACCGTTTTAGCCTCGTTTTAGGCCGAATTAAACATTTAACCGAAAAACGAACTGAACCAGATTATCCAAAACATTATCCGGATTTCTGAAATCTAAATATGTGGCTAAGAATGAAAAGGTGGGTCCCACCCCACCCCCTCAAACTTCCGATCGGACTCAAGGGGATAACCCCATTCCTTCATTTCTTTTTTCTAAGAAACCATGGCATTATCCTTCAATTCTCTCCATAATATCATCTAAAAACCGAGATTTTAGCAAGGAAACCGAGGTAAAAAGTCGAGTTATTCACGTTTCCATCTTCGTTTCTTGAGTTTATTTGCAAGAAAATGAGGTTTCAAAGATGAAAACCGATTCTTGCATGATAAAGTGATATATACGGGTTATACAAGGGATCTTGGTCCAAGAAAGGAGTTAAACGAACCAAAAACGAATTTTTACGGTTTAAACTTTAGTTTTGAAACAATAACCGAAACTATAGTGTAAGAGGCTTGAGTGTGAGTGTAACTTGCTTGGTATTGTGGTATGTTAGTTGTAGGTTCTGTATTTAGTGGTAAATAAGACGGAAAGACGAGTGTGTAGCTTGTAGTGGCGGAAAACAAAAGGTATATTCGGTTTATGTTCGGTTATGGATTTTTGGACAGATTGTGGATGGTTTAGAGTTAGGTCATGAAATTTTACAGAGGTGTTAAATACATGAAAATATGAATTCTGTGAATCTTTGGTAATTTTTGGACAAAGGATGAATATTTGGTGAATTTAATGCTCGGTTTTGGCTAAAAATGTTGAAAAATAGTTAAATATCATGAAAAATTCTGGAAAATTGCAGATAAGCTTTTTATATCATGTATAAGTCACAAACAAAATTTTAGGTCAGTTGGAGAAGTCTAAGTAGGCTTTTCGGTTAAACGAGTTCTAGGATTTTCTAGCTCGGTTTTAGTAAAAATGGCATGTAAAAAGAGATTTTGGTTCTGGAAAAACTACAGGGGACTATGTGGATGGCAGGGGACATCCAGGAAAAATTTGGGATTTTTCTAAGGTTGTTTGGTATTTACGACATATTTAGTGTTTAAATGGTGTTTAAAAGTAGATAAATAAATTTTAAATATAAAAATTAATTCTGGAAATATTTTTATAAAATTCCCCACTGTCAAAAAGTGATTTGTGCAAAATTTCAAGATCCGAGATTAAACGGATAATTATTTGTGCAAAAACAAACTTTTAAAGTTTAAGACGCGTAAACCGGTAAAGTTCGCCTAAACGAGCTGACCGGTGTATAAAAACCCTAAAAATGAACTATTTTCTTATAATTGAGTTAAACAAGTAAAAATAAATCATCCGAATATAATTCGGATGATTCAGGTAATTTTTATCCGATTTAACGGTTTCCGGTACACTAAAGACGGAAACGGGGCCCGCGGCCAATCGGGGCGTCTAAACTGAGCTCTAATTTCACAACATTAATTAAGTTATCAGTCAACAACTATTTTCGGGTCGTGTGTGACCAAACTCAATTTTTGAAACGTAAAAACGGATAACCGTGCTAGGCACGCAAAACGGGGAAACAAACTAATATTAAGTTTGACTATTGAACTCTAAACGAAATCACAATCTGGGTCCGGAGAAGTGTTATGGGTTAACATTGCCCCCGGAACGGGTACAGTTCTGGATTAACATTGCCCCCAGAACGGGTACAGTACTGGGTTAACAGTGTCCCCAGATGTACCGGTTAACACGGTTAAAGTTATATTAATAGTGATTGTATAGTAACGATCGTAGGGATCATATTACAGATTGGACGTATTAACTGATAATGACTGTTGTTACCTGCTTGCATGTGATAAGGTGAGTTTCACGAGCCCCTTTTTCTGAATTGTTTTTAAATATTTTCCCGGGGCGGAAAGCATGTTACTATTGAAATGTTTAAGTACATACTGAACGCATGGATTTGCGTGTATTTATAAATATTTGATTGTACGGGAATCGTACGGAATGGGTACAGTACTGGGTTAACAGTGTCCCCAGATGTCCCTAGAAGTGTTTCTAGGTTAACATTGCCCCCGGAATGGGTACAGTACTGGGTTAACAGTGTCCCCAGATGTCCCTAGAAGTGTTTCTGGGTTAACAATGCCCCCGGAATGGGTGCAGTACTGGGTTAACAGTGTCCCCAGATGTCCCTAGAAGTGTTTCTGGGTTAACATTGCCCCCGGAACGGGTACAGTACTGGGTTAACAGTGGTTTCACTTGTGGGCTCAGCATAATTACATCGATAATATTATATTTTGATATGGATTTATCATGGTTTACTCAAATTGTGAAACTCACCAACTATTCGTAGTTGACCCGTTTTCTCACATGCTTTTCAGGTACAATTAAGATGAAGTGATTGCTTACGTGCTAAGTGCTTGATGTGTGTAAGATTTGCATGCGGGATCTTAGAATACATATATTAAATAGAATTATGTATCGTATTGTATTATGTGTGTATCACCTAGACGGTAATGAAATATGAGATAATGTAATTTTGAAGTATGTTAATGTATTCAGTTTTCTTTATAAACAATGTGGTTGATATCAGAGGTGTCTGTTGCATCCCGTTTACGTTTCGGCTGCGGTTACGGGGTGTTACAGTGGGTTCTAGTTAATAAGGCAACATACAATACATTCACATACTTACATATATATATGTATCCGAAGATACATATTTATACTTAGCCTATTACCTTCCTTTCATAATTACATACATACTTTCATCCTTACATATACATTTTAAAGAGCATTACGCCCTATAACCTTTGCATATATTATTAGGGTATGTTCCCTTCATTTGCAGACATTATTAGGGTCTATTCCCTACATCCTCAGATATTATTAGGGTATGTTCCCTACATTCGCAGACATTATTAGGGTATGTTCCGTACATTCGATGATATTATTAGGGTCCGTTCCCTACATTCGAAGATATTATTAGGCTTTGTTCCCTTTTTAAACATACATTCCATCCATCTGATAACCATACATACCTTTCCTTATGTAAATATACTTCCGTACATACTCATTTCATTACGTACTTTCATACGTACTTATTTCATATTAGACATACTACACATTACTTTCCCTGACGATACGCGCAATATCCGAAGATCGTTCATGCACCGACAAGCATTCATTCATAACAGACATACCATATTATCACATCAATCATCATAGAATACACTTACCAGTTAAGGTAAGTGTATTAACATTCACATTGAGTATGCACACAGCCCCGAAAACATAACAAGGAAATGGGGCTAGAAAGTCACATGAGCCCGGTTCCTTTCCGAGTTAATGGTTGATGTGTTGTAAAACACACTTATTTTCCGTACCTTTTTATCATATTTTAAGTTCTTAATTATATAATAATTAATGTTAACTCCTTTTAACTTGATCTTACAAAGTTTATTATTTTGTGTAGGTTATGAGTTTTAAAGGAGAAAAGGTTCGGGTTTTTTTTAAGACATAAGAGGCCTTTATGATCAAGTTAAAAAGAGTAAACTCAAGGTCCGACCCAAGCCCACAAGGACCAAGCCTTTCATGCAAAATATATTAATATAACAAAACTAGAAAAAAAACCCTAACACCCCATTGAAAAATTCCGATCGGCAGTAGCAGGAGAACAAATAAAAAAGGTTTGTGTTTGGTCGGCTAGTATTGTGTTTGTTGTAGGGAGACACAGATTTAATTGGGTTTTGTGTGGCTGGTAAAGAGTGGCATAAACAACAACAAACAACTATAATATAAAAAAAACTAAACCAACTCTTTCACCCATATAAATTCCGATCGGAAATTGCAGCGAAGGAAAAATTGATTTTTGCATTGTGTTGAGCCAAGAGAAGAAGAAGATCATTAAGGACATTTTAGGACAACAGCTAGGGTGGTTTCTCATCACAAAATCTCAGCTCTAATTGATAGTAAACATCCATAAACTTTGTGTTCTTATTAGTGTTCATAACTCTTAGGATTTGAACTTTAAACTTGAATTCTTTTGCAATTGAGTTACGGTTTGATTTGTTATTGATTATCATTGGTTGTTGAATGATTTTAACTATGTTTGTGATGACTAATATGTTGTTTACATTAAGTTATACCTGCAGTCCAAAAATCATGAGAGGCTAAACTTGTTAGTTCTACCTAGGATAGATGATTATTGTTAGGTTTTAATGAGTTTAGTGGATTGTTTGATCAGTATGACGTGATTTGCTATTGAAAGTTTGGTTTAATATTAAATTAGGTTGTGTTTAGTGGCTGTGATTTTTCTAATTATACTCATAAACCTCTTGCTTCGATTGGTTGAATTAGTTTTGATTAATTGTAGCTTGTTTGATTCTTTACTTTGTGTTTAGAGTTTGATTGCGGTAGGATCAACCGTAGAGTTTTGTTGAGTGTGTTAATTGATTGAATTCAGAGGGTTAGCACCTTCTTTGAGACCGAGAGGTGATAATAAGTAAAGTCGTCTCATTGCTTTTACTTGTTAGGATTAAGATTGCGTGAGAGCGGGTTCGGTTCTTGTCGGGTTTGGGTTTGTGAGCGATTAGTTGGTCTAGTTTAAGTTAAACCAAATTGTTCTTCTATCCTTGGTTGCGTAGTTTTCGTTTCCATTAGGGTCGTGTGTCGGTGAGACCGAGAGGTGAGTCGGCATTAGAACACCTTAGCATTCGTTTCCCGGTTGGTTCTTAAAATCAATTAAGTGTAAGTTAGGGTTTGTTAGTGAGACCGAGAGGTGATCTAGCTTTCTTGAGCGAACCTTAGTTGTGCCATCCTTAGATAACGGTGTCTTGAGATAATTCTATACATTAGCTTGTTAGACCTTTAATATGATTCTTACCTAGGTAGACGTTTTCTTCATTTGCAGTTAAGTCTCTAAGTTTCATTAAGTGTTTCATAATGTTAAGTTAAGTTAAGTTTATTAATTTAGTCAAAGTAAATTAGGTCAAGTAGTTTAATTACTAAAAATCAAGAAGGTCTTGTCTAGGGTTTAGTGATCATAGAACTTTTCATGTGTCCTTGTGCATGATACTCGGACTTCCTTAATTCTATATTACTTACGATCGGTACACTTTCCGGTTGTGTGTAGTTTTATTAGGAAAAGCCGTTTTATAAATTTAAAGCTTAGTTGTGAGTTCCGTAGATAAAGCACTCATTAGACACACATCAATGGTAACTCCTCTCTTTAACTGGGCGCGGCTAATTGTATAAGAATTACACGTATCAATTAACTATCACTACCCATATTGTACTTGTAGTTTAATATAACCCTCAATGAACGGGGGTCCGGGGGCGGCGCCCTTGGCAGCGGGGTTTAGGGGTGGCAACCGCTAGTAGGGTCCAACGGGCCGAGCCCCTGGCTAGGGGCGAAACCAATTCTTATTATTAACATTAACAATCCTTTACTAAAATTTCATCAAAACCAGTTCTTATTAAATATTCAAGTAATAATTTATTCTGGGTAAGCACCATTCGCTATCCCATTCGTTATGACGAATGATTCCATCCGTTATAACGATTGGCTTGTTCTGAGACGAATGAGTTCATAACGAGTGACTAAGGCCATTCGTGCTTCCTATAAGACGAATGGGAGACTCATTCATTACAAGAGGACACGAATGCATCTATAACGAATGGTTCCATTCGCTGTCTCCTCATACGCAAATGTATCTTATTTTTATGAGCGCTAAAGATGATCAGCCATTCGTTTATCATAACGAATGGATGTCTGGAATTATTCATTCGTTGACTCAATGGTCAAAGTCAAAATCGTCAAGAACAATATCAGTCAACAGACACCAGATTTTCAGTTAAGCCTCAATTCACGATGAAACAACACCAAATTGGTATCAATATGCTCGTAATCACCTTTCCTACAAACCCCAATCATCCAAACATCTAAACATCACGTTTTAAATGGTGCGCTGACTTATCTATATTATGGGGTCTTTAAGTTATCAATTAACCTATCAAACGTCAACAAGTTTCAACGAGAATAGTTTCATTTGATTCGTTTTTACCTTTTTACATATAGATCTAGGAATACTAGGCGAGCCGACCTAGTTTTCGTTATATAATGTACCTTAAACGATTCGGTTTCACGAACACGATCTACTCTTGGTGTATGTTTTTTTCGTCACGACGTTCTAGAACTAACAACCTTGGGTCTTCACCTTCAGATCTTGGTCCAAGATAAAGGAAAGTATTTGTGTGTGTTTTTGAAGCTGTAGGCTATGGTGTTGAGATGGATAAAATGGAAAGGATTAGGGTTTAAGGGGTATTTACACTCCCTTATGTCCATGGACCTAAGGCCCATTCCATCCGTTATTCCATCTTTTAATGTCCAAGCCTGCCCTCTAATAGTTTATCTATCTAAACTGATACACGACACGTTATTGAATAAACCAAATTTATTTTATTTATTCTTATCGAAAGTAGGATATTACAGATTATTTCCTTATGCTTCATTAAGTAGAAGCCTTATATAATTTCAAGTTTATACTCGTTTAGACATTACTCAAATTGCAACACACTAGATATGCTTAGATTAATTTTAAGCATTTAAAAGAGTATTAAAATATCTTTAAAGGAAACGAGAGACTATAATTTAAAATGAAGAAGTGAGAACTCTCAAACGATTGATTACCCTAAACTTTGTTATATTCAAAGATAACATAATGTAATTTTCGGGATATATTATTATGTCGGTAGATAAAATTATCTCATGGAGGAGTCATAATAAACTGATAACAACAACATAAGTCAGAATGACATAATATGTTGATTAATCACAACGTAATTTGCAATAAATGTTGTTGAAAAGTGGACTCATAAGTATCTTAACTCCATATAAATTATATATCGAAGATTAACTATGATAAAGTCAGATATCATGTTTTCTCAAACAGTAACAGTTCGAGAGGTGCTGCATTAAATTTTGATAAAAAATTAATTATTCGTTTATAAACGAATTAAGGAATTCAAATTTTCGTATCGAATACATTCATGATATGCTTAAGGATCCGATAAGTAAAAGTCTCACCCATAAATATTATTAAAGAGCTTATAATAATGACAGGTTATTTACGACTATGCACAACTGCATATCATACTATGAATGATTAACTATTAAATTTCCTCATCAGTTTGATTTTGTACGTCTCTTAATATGTATTGCATACATAATGACATATAGACGAATTAATATACAAATCAAACGTTCTGAAGCGCTTACTTGAAATTTTGATCATAACTACTTGGGTTTTAAATAAGGACTGCAGTATGATTAATGGGGGTCTTGAACTGATGTTCAATTCAATAACTGTATTTCTCTGCTCCAGTTTGAGTTTAAAGCAAAAATGAGTGTTAACTCCTCATCAGGCTTATCTAATACTCATAATAAATGATTACCCGGCCAAGTGGGAGAATGTAAGAATAAATATATAGTAATATATATATATATATTTATATATGACCATTATAATCATTTATATTATAATAGATCAAATATTAACTATACCTTATTATATATTAGTTTGGCAATTGTTGATGGACCATATATATTACCTATAATTAACTAATAAAGGGTTTCCCTTGTATGTATATAAAGAGAGATAAATATTATCATCATACCCTAATCACACACACATTATAATTTTGTGTGCCTCCTCTCTCCTAAGTCGGGTTCCTCTCAAGAACCTAACACAATCCTTAACTATACATCCTAAAGGGGAACTCGACCAAGCTGACAACCATGTCGTCTACATCCTTCTCTGTTGCGACTTGCGGTTACTACTCTCACTGCTGTAACAGGTTTATCGGTTTAATATTTATCTTATTTTCTATTGCTTACATAAAGAACTGATCAACATTCCGATGACAAGTCTCCTGCATAGCTCAACCGAGAACGATGGTCCGATTTAATATGTGTGTGTATACGTTTGTTTAAATGTGTATGTATGTATGTACACGTGTGTGTATATGTGTAGAAGTTTATTTAAATACACTAGTACATATATTTGCATTTTTTATACGTATCATTGGTATGTATGTATTGGTGGGTCAAGTTATTTTACAAATAGAGACAAAAAATAAGAAGGATGAGAACGATTTCTAGAAAAAAAATTAACCCCTTAAAAAAATAATGAAAAATTAATAAAAAAATCATAACTCAAATTTAATAAAAAATTTAAAATAAATGTAAAAATGCAAAAATGTTTCCACCATCTTCCTCGTTCTGAAAAAAATCTCGAAAAAGACACATTGTTGAGGAAAAATTATCACTGTGTCTTTTTATTTATCATTGTGTTTTTTGTTTATTTCCGTTAATGATTGTGTCTTTTTTCCTTGACATTATGTCTTTTTTTCTTAATATTTTGTTATATTACTCAGTATCGTGTTAAATTTTGCGACCTATTTTGTCTTTTTTTATTTATTATCAGGCCCAGCTCCGAGAACGGTTAAAAGATTTTGGGCCGAATGCGAATTTTTTTGGGGGCATAATAAAAAGGGGTGTTTTGTTGGGTTTAAACAATTTAATTTTTAAATAAGCCTTAATATTTTGGGCCTTATGATTTGGTTGTGTACATTTGTTTTAAGGTTAAAATGTCTCAAATGAGTTTAGAAGCCAAACCTTTTGGCTTGAAAGTCAAATCTTTTTGCCATTAAATGAAGCTAGTGGTTGTTTATCTGAGTTTAAACATTATATATACATATTGTTTTTCATAAATATATATATAATTTCTTTATTAAAAAAATCCGGGCCTATCGAGGTGTCGGGCCGGGTTCCGCCGACCACCCGGCCCTGTTTATCATTGTATTGTTTATTTATTTTCGGCATTGTGTCTTTTCGTCTGTTTTTTTAACGAGAATGACTGGGGAAACATTTTGGGTTTTTATTTTTTTTGTATTTATATTTTGAGTTAAGATTTTTTTTACAAGGTTTTTTATGCGGCCATAAATCCTTCTGACATTTCTCATTTTTGTCTACCTTTGTAATTAAACTTTACCCCATGTATTGGTATGATGCATGCATATATGTATTCGGTAAAAACATCCGAAAAATATAATAAAAGTATGAAAATAATTAACCTTTTAACGACGACATGCCATAAAAAAAGGTATATTTCAGCATGTTTATTACTCTTTTGGTCCCATTATAAGCGTCCACATTTCCTTTTTTATTTGTTCCATTACAAGTGTTCACTTTTAGAATTTATTAGTTAATTTCTAAGTTACTCTTAAACACACACAACTAATATTAATAAATAATATTGATGGACCCACTTTTCAAGACATTATAGTCATTTGGTAAGAAAAAAAATGTAATCATTCAACTCATCTTAAATTTTGTGTTTTTGAAACTTGAACACTTATAATGGAAATGAGGGAGTATTATTTTTAAATATTTTTGAGTCGTGTACCAGATTGTATAATATTGATGTTTAGATTCACACAAGATTTTTAGTTTCTCCGAAAACCTAATAACCGGTAATTCAATTGGCTTATCATCATAAAATGCAATGTTGACTAGTAATCTTCTAACGGTTGTGTACTAGCTAGAAGCGATTCTATCTACTACATTTAGAATTCACAACACACCTATTTTCTAACCTTCTATAAAAACATACCCTTATATTAAAAACAATTTCCTTTTATATATATTTTTTGGCATGGATATCTTTTTTTTTGTTTTATATTATTTACTTATTTTAATCATCTATATTTGAATGAAATTTCATTTATTTGACGGTTACCTTCTATTTTGAAGGGTTGCAAGTTTAAACGTTGTGTCGTTGTAAAAGGGTACCATCAAGGCTATAAATACGTTAATCGGTTATTGCAAATTCAAGCGGCGATCAAATCTCCCACAAAAATGATACTCTCCGTTTCGATAATCTGTTTCAACCGGTTACCTTTGTGGTTTCGATTATTCCTCGTCTGATGTTTGAACGGGCATTATGGTTCTCAATCAAAATCAAGACGATTCGAAAACGGCGACAAGGTATGGTTGCGTGGATTTGAAGGGGTGTTTAGTACCCTATAAATGTAAAACCCATGATTTCATCTAAGGCATCCGATTTGATTAACAACCATCTTCTTCCTCCAATATGTTGCCCTTCTATTTGTGAACGAACAATCACTTTCGACCATCCAATTTGATGATGATAGGTTGTTCCGTGACACGGAAGTTTCACGGTGATAATATTAACGTATTTTCACTCTTCTTTTTATTAATTGTTATTGTAGATTATTTTTGTTATAAGTTCGATGTGATTTTTTTCTCCCGGTGTTAATATAATGTCTTAATGTAAATGTCGTAAAAATGATGAGATATATTTAACTTTTTGGACTGTGTTCTTATGTGTCATTTTGGTTGATTTTTTCGTCACATGTGTTCAATTTATATTAGTTATAATTTGGTTGTGGCAGGAAATTTATGAAGAATGGTTAAAAATCCATTATGTTTGAAGTTTCAATTTATAACATATACATGTATAAAGGAAAAGAACAATGATTTATCATTTATCAACCTAGATGATAACTAATTTGGTTTAATTTCTTTTTTTTTTTATGCTAATAATGTTATATATAATACCAATAGTTTTTTTGTGCCCATGTAATTCCATTTTCTTATGCTATACAAACCAGAATGATTGTACATATATATATAGTTGTTTTAATCTAAACCAAGTTGTTGATTTTCTAAAATCATCAAGAACTAAATAATTAAAAACCGATAATTTTTTGCAAAACAGAGTAGGAAGACGAATGAACGGGACATTGTACACATTTACTTTTAACTTAAGTTTTTCTACTCAAATGTTGGTTTAATATTATATATTGTGAACAGTTTTGAGTGTGCCAAAAATAGCACCGTCGCAACGCGCGGGTAATAGTGCTAGTTGTGAACTAAAAGTGATTCATCATGAACCACATACACAACATTTGATTTAAGGGATTTTTACATATTCCTCCCAACTATGACAATCATTTACATATATCCCCATATCACAAAAACTAATTATATATTTCTCTTTTCTAATTAACTTACTATTTCCCCACTAATAAATTTATAAATTACAATACCCATCATAAAAGCTCAAGAAAAATAAGAATTAAAATCAATAAATACCTCAGTTCTCAAACATGTAATCAAAAATCTAAAATACCAAGAAACCACACCATCTTCTTTCTTGAACAAGCGCCACTATTTTTAAGTTGTTCTCTCTCGCCGATCGTCTATACAAACGTAATATTTATTCCATGGATCTCTTATTTGTCATACTTTTGACTTAGTTTGAAGGGAATTTCAAAATTTAATTCTAGGTTATTCAGAATTTGAATGCCTCCTTCGATTGCTCTCATGGTTTAATTCGAATTTTCTCTGATTAATTAGAATTAGTTTATGTTGCGTTTTTTCTTTAATTTCTAAATAGTTTTTTTAACTTCTTAGTGTTGGGGATTTATGCAATCGTATATATCTTAGGAAAATCTGAGAGTCGTGAAACACTTTCAGATCAAAACTATTTGTTGGTTCCCAAATGTTTTGACCGGATAAAACTCATATTGAGTGCAAGAATCAGCTCGACCCCAGCCAGGGGCGCTGCCCCTTGGACCCTGCCAGGGGCTGCCGCCCCTCGCACCCCGCTACCACGGGCTTCGCCCTTAAGTACCAATAGGATTATAAATTATAATAAGATCAAATAAGTGTGCACCCCGCACCCGACTTATTTGAATTCGTATTACAATTAACTTGATCAACAAGGTAATCCTTAATTACACTAAAATCACTAACACTTAGTTGGGTTTCTAACTGTAAAATTAATTTGGATATAGGCGGACGCGGTGATGATTTTCTAATGACAACTTTTGTGGGATTTTGATGGTCGGGTATTATGTATATATATTAGTGTCTTAATTATGTAGTTTTATTAAGTATATTTTTAGAACTTTGGTACTTCATACGTGCTTTTGTATTTCAGGTAATTGATCGTTAAAGATGCTAAATACGAGACCTGTACGAGCATGGAATGATATCTCGGGAAGACCGAAGCATGATTTGATGTCTTGGGAAGTGTTACAAGGATTCGGGAAGAGTATGGATGAGAAATCATAAGCCAATGCTAAAACTAAACAAGATGGGTTGACAAAATGCGACCTTGAAGTAAAACGAGCATATCCTTAGCTAGAAAGTGAGTTACGTGAGCCATAATATATGAATTTTGGGTTTCTCGACGAGAGGAATCCAAATATGAGGTTTTCTTAGATCGCGGTACGCGACAGGTAGGGTCTCTGGCCATCGCGATACGCGATGGTCTTAAAAAACGTGAAAAAACGGATTTTGACCTATATCTTCTATTTTCCGAACCCTAATCAGGATTGACGACTTCCAGTAGCTATTAGGCGATTTTGGGTGAATTCCAGGGCTACAAATCATCTCTTGATCAATCCTAATGGCCTTCCCCATCATAATTGAAGTTCTATCGATTACGATGCTCGGCTAGTCTTCTCCGAATCATACTCGGGATGTATAGTTTGTAGCTTTTACAGTTTTTCTCATGTGATTAAGAACACTATATACAATTGTTTATGGTTGATATATGATTACTGATGTTTAGTATTTTTATGTGTTCAGTCGGTTTAGGTTTACGTTGGTCTGAACGATTTGTTACCAGTTGCTAGATAATTGATCATATGATTGTTTGATTAGATTGAATACGATAAAACATATAATTGCCCTTAACTGAGTCACACTGGCAAGGACCGTTTAATAACCAGTGCCGTGTGTAAAGCGATTATTGATGTCTAAGGTTTTGTCTGATTGATCAGTCTGTAGTTAACCAGTAATAATTAATCTGTTAGGTTGCATGAGATTACTATAGGTTGCTTACTTGAATTCCCGGGTGTGATTTGCTTTGTTAATTGATTGAAACTTGTTTACTCGTTTGCTTGTTTAACTCTAAATTTAATTCATTGCTTGTGTGTTCAGCACTAAATCTGTTACTTCATAATATTAAAGTTGCTTACACGAATCACATTGACCACATACTTCTAGTGGATACGATACCTTATTTATCCTATCTAGATAGTTTAATTAGGTTTTTGATTGACTCAAACGACGGTCATCAAAATGGTGCCGTTGCCGGAGAGTTAGTGCGCTTAGTGTTTTTCGTGTTATTTGATTTTTGTGTTTAATTTCAATTTTAATTTTAGTTTAATTTTGTTTTCAATTTTTAGTTTAAATTTTATTTATCTGTATTTTACGCGGGTTGTGTTAGTTGTGCAGATTACAGGTTTATGCACACCCGCCATTCGGGCCGACAGTCTCCGTTAATTTACGAGCCCGAAATAGAGAGGTTAGCTCAGTAGAACCGAGTACAAAACAAAAATTCAGAAATGGCAGACCAGAACCAGAACCAAAACCAGAACCAGAACCAACACGAAAACCAGAACCAGAACAATGACCAAAACCAAGACCCACTCCCACAAACTAACGCGTTTCACCAAGCCAACATACCAGACCTACCATACTTTAATAACCAAAATGACCAAAATCACTCGGCTCGTGCTTCCAGAACCCGAAACCAAAACCCAAGACGAAACCTAAACCTCAACTTTGACCAAGCCGGACCATCCGCTCCAAATAATAACCCCAACTGCCGAGTTCGGATAAATCTCGATGATTTTCAACCGAGTGTTCCGACAGAAGATGAAGACGATGGAGAAAATAATAATGGAAACGAAGGTTTGGAGATCGATGATGAGGTAGACAGATGGGTTAGAAATAATCGGCAGGGGAACCCGAGAATGCAGGTTTTGAGCAGGAAGATGTGGGTTATGGTAATCGGGGTGAAGAGGTAGAAGAGCCGGTTAATCGAAGACAGGCTAAACCAGTTAACAGAAACGGAAGAGGTCGAGACAGGGTTAATCGGGCGGAACGGCCCGAGAGAGTTCGTGGTATTCCGGTTAACTGGGGCAGTTTGGGAAACCCCGGGGAGCTTAGGAGGAATTTTATGGCTCCGGTTCACGGTGTTAACAGTCGGTTCAGACCAACTGTCTCGGACGGAGCATCCCCGTTAGTCTCACATGAACGAGTGCAGGGACAACAAACTTTAAATCCCGACCATCTTACATTAACATCGTTCCTCATTTCCATGGGTTGGCTTTGGAAGACCCGTGTTCACACTTGACCGTTATTTCGGCCATTTGCGGGTCTATTGGTGATGGTACGTTCGATCAGGATGAAGTTCGGTTGCGATTATTCCAGTTTTCTTTGAAAGACAAAGCAAAACACTGGTTTCATTCACTACCAATGCACAATATCAGAAATTGGGCCGAGATGCAGTAGGTGTTTCTAAACGAGTTTTATTCATAGTTGAAGACTACCAAGGCCCGTTCAGACATTCGCAACTTTTCACAGTTCTCTGGTGAGTTATTTCATGAAGCTTTTACCAGGTATAAAGACATGATCAGGAAATGCCCACATCACCAAATCGAACTGTGGGAACTGGTAAAGTGTTTTGTTGATGGGTTGACATACGAGGACCGAAAGCATCTTAAGGCCTCGTATAATGGTTTTTTGTTGAATCAGGCTGAGGAAGATGATTGGGATTTTTTAGAGTTTATGTGTGAGGATTGGAAATCTGAAGCAGCAGCTGAAAGACGATGACGTGGTAATTCATCAAGGTCAGTTAAGTCAGTTGCGAGTGAGTCTGAAATAATTACTGAGTTGGAACGTGAACTGGCTGAGTTGAAAAAGGGTAAGAAAAGAGAGGTCAGGAAAGTTGGTGTTAAATTCCCGGTTTGTGAAGATTGCGGTGAAATCGGGCATAAGGCAGAAAATTGCCTCGAGTATTATGATGATGAGGAGGATGACACCGAGGAAGTTAATTATACTTACGGGGATTCCAAAGGCCAAGGGTTCAATTCGAACACATATCACCCGGGCCTGAGGAATCACCCGAACTTTCGTTACGGGAACGCATCTTCGCAGTTGAACCCGAACTTTCAGGGATCGAGCCAGAACAGATCGCAGGGTAATTACCGCCAGAGCGGTTATCAGCAGAGTTTGAGTAATCAGAATCGGGGGTATAACAGAGACGGTAACCGGGGCGGAAATTCTTCGGGTAATCAGGATCAACAAAAATGGTCCTCGGGAAATTCGGATGAGTCGGTGCACTCAAAGTTGGATGCATTATTGAAAGTTATGACAGATCACAAGGCTGAGACGAAGCAACAATTCGAGTTACGGGATAAGTCGTCGGAGGCAATGATGAAGCATATCGGTCAGCTCGCTGCAGATGTGGCAAAGCTACAGAAGAATGCGGGCCAACTCCCGAGTGACACCACAGTCAACCCCAACCATTACTGCTCAAGCTCCAAGAAAGGAAACAATGTGCACATCAACACTATAAGTATTTTACCTCATTTTGAAATTTCTGTTGTTGAAGTTGATTCACCACCACAGTTTGTTGAGGGGGTGGTGGAAGATGTTAGTGGTGAGAGTGATTGTGTCAGTCAAAATGAATCAATTTTTCAAAATGAATCAAAACCAAAAACATATGAAATGTCTTTTTGTCAAAATTGCACATGTGAAAAATGTTTAAATGGTAAATTGACCAACATGAGAGATGAGGATGTGGAGAATAATACCACCTCAAGTAAATTCCAAGACCCGGGAGTGCCACTTTTATCAATTCAAATTGGGAAATTTAAAACTGATCGGGTACTTCTAGATCTTGGAGCATGTGTTAGTATCATGCCTGGTAGTTTATATGATCAGTATGAATTTGGCCCATTAGAAAGGGTAAACACCACCGTGGTGTTGGCGGACCAAACTCATACACTTCCCCGGGGCATGGTGACTAATGTAATGGTTCAGGTGGAGGAATTTTTCTACCCAGTTGACTTTCTTGTACTTGACTATGCCAAACGTGTGAATAATACACAACCACAAGTCATATTGGGTAGGCCATTCCTTGCCACAGCACATGCGGTAATTGATTGTGCTAAGGGGATATTGGAGATTAAGTGTGGGGATCGTGATAAACGGTTACCATTGTTTTAAAATGCTACTAACCATGTTGTTGACAAGTGTGAATCCTTGAGAAAGGATCACACAAAAGAGAAATGTTTTGTGACTGACTGGAATGAGCTAAGGAGTAGCATGAAGGAGAAAGGATGGAATGAGATGTTGCATGGAGTTAGAGATGGTGAGGAAGCAACTACAATAAAGGGAAAGAAGACGAAAAAGAAAGATGTAAAGAAACCGCCAGACGTAATTGAAAAATGGCAGGACCATGGCGTTCCAAAAGGTTGGGAGGAATCTCTTGAGGAGCGTGCATGTAACGAGAAGGCTGCACAGGGGCAGGCTAGACGCCCACCTTGAATGTCATCAAATTTTCAAAAGGGTGGTATTTGTACATTTTGTATATTTTTAGTTATTTTTTTTAATTTATTACTAATTGTATTTCAAGCGTACCATCATAGCAAAAGCTAAGTGTGGGGATACCGCTCCACGAGAAAATGAGGTTTCAGTTAAGCGACCCATAGTGCTTTCATGTTCATTTTGCTTTGGTTAATCCAGGTATGTGTATATTATGTTGTAACCGAACTTTGTGGGTGTAGTTCACTATAAACCCTAACGAGACCCCACTCGTCCTCCCGGGCTACCGGGAGGTTTTACAGGGCTTGTTGCATACGCTAAATGCAATCGTGATTCCTACGAAAGTGAGTTAGGTCTTTTAATGTTTTTAACTAATTTAACAGAATTTATTATGAAACGACTTAATTTGGCTCGGTAATTGTTTTAATAAAATTAACAGAAAATCATTTTCATAACTCGTAAAATACCTATGTCTTACACTTGTGAGAAGCTTGCTTCTACACGTCTCGAGATTTTGTAGGTTCGGTTATCAGTTTGGTACTTGGTCGAGACGAGAGTATACGAGTGTTTATGAGAGTTCGCGAGCCGACTGGTCCTTTTCCAATATCATTGATATCAGGTGATTTCGGTATCATAATTTATTTTTTCTTATTAGTTTATATGTTAAAAGTGTAATTGTATATTTGCTAGAAGAACCGTCATATTTGAGCCCCGGATTTTTAAAATTGTTGAACAGTCAAAAAGTTAATTTCAACCCCATCCCTCAAATGTTCATTAATTGTTTAAATATTTTAACACTGAGGACAATGTAAACCTCAGTGTGGGGATGGAGGAAATTTGAAAATTTTAGCCCGATAGTACCTCGAAGAGTGTTCAGAAACCAAAGTTATTAACTGTTAATTATTGTCATTAATGCCAAGTTATATGTTTCTGGTCATGGTTGGTTTTTTAGCTTCTCGATAGTTTTACTCACGAATGTTTTCAAAAAGAGAAGTTGAAAATGGGGTCATTTAGGCGGGGATAACGAGTCAAGGGGACGAGTATACGTGTTTCATATCGGCAACCCATTATTCCAGACATATTGTGAGATGCCCCCTATACTTAATACACATACTATGTAATAGATATAAAACATGTCTTACACCATTGATTGAGGGAAACCAGTATGCTTTACAGAGTTAGAACTTGCTTGTCAGTTATGTAATTAGTAGTCTGTTTGTTTTAGATTAGTGTCTGTGTATTTGTTTAACTGGGTTTCATCCACCTTAGTCACTAAATATGCCTATTCCGCACCCAACCTAAGCCTCAACAAAACCTTAGTCCGAGTCTTTATGCAATCGGTGGGTAATGGGTGGAGATAAGACTGGCCTGCAAGCTTATTAAGTTGTGACTCATATTTGGTATTTGAGGGCAAAGACATATACTGGCACATCTTTTGCTAGTCCAGATATTAAACCGAGAGGAGTGTTGATAGTGTGAGGGGTATGAACATGTATGCTTTAACCGGAAACAAAGTACACTCGTCTGGACAGCTCTATTGTTTTTATTATATCACTTAACCGTATTTGTGGGATGTCAAACTAGAAAGTGTCAGTCTGGGAAACTAGGTATGACCTTAAAACTTACTAGTATTAATGTCGATAATTCACATACCTATGATGGAGGTTAATGTTTACTTTAGAGTTTTGCTTGAGGGCAAACAAAAGATAAGTGTGGGGATGTGATGGTCGGGTATTTTGTATATATATTAGTCTATTAATTATTTAGTTTTATTGAGTATATTGTTAGAACTTTGGTACTTCATACGTGCTTTTGTATTTCAGGTAATTGATCGTTAAAGATGCTAAATGCGAGACCTGTACGAGAATGGAATGATATCTCGGGAAGAACGAAGCATGAGTCTTGGGAAGTGTTACAAGGATTCGGGAAGAGTATGGATGAGAAATCATAAGCCAATGCTAAAACTGAACAAGATGGGTTGACAAAATGCGACCTTGAAGTAAAACGAGCATATCCTGAGCTAGAAAATGAGTTACGAGAGCCATAATATATGAATTTTGGGTTTCTCGACGAGAGGAATCCAAATATGAGGTTTTCTTAGGTCGTGGTACGCGATGGGTAGGGTCTATGGCCATCGCGATACGTGATGGTCTTAAAAAACGTAAAAAAATGGATTTTGACCTATATCTTCTATTTTCCGAACCCTAATCAGGATTGACGACTTCCAGCAGCTATTAGGCGATTTTGGGTGAATTCCAGGGCTACCAATCATCTCTTGATCAATCCTAATGGCCTTCCTCATCATCATTGAAGATCTATCGATTACGATGCTCGGCTAGTCTTCTCTGAATCATACCCGGGATGTATAGTTTGTAACTTTTACAGTTTTTCTCATGTGATTAAGAACACTATGTATAATTGTTTATGGTTGATATATGATTACTGATGTTTAATAATTCTGTTTGTTCAGTCGGTTTAGGTTTACGTTGGTCTGAACGATTTGTTACCAGTTGCTAGATAATTGATCATATGATTGTTTGATTAGATTGAATACGATAAAACATATAATTGCCCTTAACTGAGTCACACTTGCAAGGACCGTTTGATAACCAGTGCCGTGTGTAAAGCGATTATTGATGTCTAAGGTTTTATTTGATTGATCAGTCTATAGTTAACCAGTAATAATTAATCTGTTAGGTTGCATGAGATTACTATAGGTTGCTTACTTGAATTCCCGGGTGTGATTTGCTTTGTTAATTGATTGAAACTTGTTTACTCGTTTGCTTGTGTAACTCTAAATTTAATTCATTGCTTGTGTGTTCAGCACTAAATCTGTTACTTCATAATATTAAAGTTGCTTACACGAATCACATTGACCACATACACCTGGTGGATACGATACCTTACTTATCCTATCTAGATAGCTTAATTAGGTTTTTGATTAACTCAAACGACGGGCATCAGATTTAAGGAAAAATGCAAAATAATTAAGGATTATATAAGAAAATTTAGAATGTTTGTTAGATGGTTTCGAGAATTAGAAGTGGAGATTTTTATAGAACACGAGAAGGATAAAGAAAACACTTCAAATATGCAGAGAAAAGAAATCCAATGCAATGGGTATGGAATTAATAATTTGATTTCGATCTTACTGTTGACTATCTTTAATATGATATTTAATTGCCCCCAATTTGATTCATGTGTTAATTGCCCCAATTTAGTTTGTAGAGAGAGGGTAACAAACGCAAAGAAGAGCTGAAAGTCCAGAGTCAAATAATTAAGAACAAATTAGTCTTTTACTGGGGCAAATTAGTCATTAAGAAATTTATTTTAGTAAAATGGAGAAATTTGTAATATATATGTATTAGTAAGGGGATATATGTAATTATCTTTTTTAAATTGAGGAAATATGTAATTGATTACTTAAGAAAGGGAAATATGTGAATGCCCCATGATTTAACAACAAAGAAAAAAATTGTTTTAAGGGAACCCACAATGTAAGGTTCGTGGGTGCTAGTCCGTATCACGTGGAAGTTAAAGGACAAACCGACAAAAAAATTTACCATTGTGGGAGAAATTTTCTGGTGAAGTTTTAAAAGAGGAATGACATTACGGACAAACAAGTAGCTCCCATACACACACACGCGCGCGCTCACATATATATATATGGTTCATTTCAGTAGTGTTTTTAGAGCGAGAAGTGTGAGAAATGAATCTGACTAATCATATCTTTTCTTTTCTTTTATTGTTTACTAGCTTTTGAACTCGTGTATTACACGAGTTTCGTCAAATAATAAAAATAAAAAGATCCATTATCTTAAAGAAATGAACAAAATTATAGGTAAAAAGAAAATAAAATATATAGTACAAACAATAAGAAGTCTAAAATATCAAATTTATAAATTTGATTTTTTTATATACAACATTTGCAAAAATGGTTTTGACCAATTATCCGTGGATAACTATGATAAATGAGATAAGAGATTAGAGAATTAAAAGAGAAATTGTAACCCATATCTTAAAACTGTTTTGTCCCATGACCCATGGACATGTCCGATAAATAAGACGAGAAATTAAATAATTGAAAATGAAATGATAACCCAATTGCCAAAATTATTATGGCTTATGACCAATGGATAGTTAGGATGTATGAGATGATAAATTAGAGAATTTTAAAGGAAATTATAACCCATTTGTCAATATGGTTTTGCTCCATAACCCATTGATAGGTAGGATGAATAAGAAGAGATATTAGGCCAAGAATAAATATGAAATTGCCACATCATCCTCATTATTTTCTTTTATTAGTATAGTTAGATAGATTAGATTTAATATTAAGGTATACATAAGGACATGATAGTAAAATGTGTAACTTTATATATGGTAAGACCTAGTTTCATGCGATTGATTTTTAATTATATTATATTTATTAGTTTTCTTTCAAAACGTCTATATTGTGGTTTCCTTTTACTACAATTAGATAGAAAATTAATCTGTGTTTTTATATTTTTCAGGAATTCGTGAAAATCTATTTTTTGTTTTAAGTTGTTTTTCTTGAATTCAAATCTTTAATTAATATGTTTGTTATAATTTTCCAACTTAACCAAATCTAGAAAGCTTTTCATCTTTATATTGAATTTGTAACATCAACTACACAGTACATAAATAAACCTACATACGACAACAATCTCTACACAACACCACACAAATGAACCTACACACGATAACAATCCCTACACAATTCCACGCAAATGAACCTACAAACGATAACCATCCCTACATCACATATGCGTTTCCTACACAGTTTCATAGTTAACACCTACGCAACCAATAAAATCCCTACATAACTACATAGTTACTACCTTACCCGCAAATAAATATCCCACACAATACTTAATAAAAACCAATATACGTACTCCACAATAATCATGACATCCTATATAACAGGGTAAGTTTCATATACAGGTGTACTTATGTAGGTTTACATACACAAATATCTTGAATACCTATACTCTATCGTAGACCCGTACACAGTTGTAGACTCGTAGATATAGGTTTACATGCACAAATAAACTAAAGCATGCATGTGTATACAAAAACATAAATCATACGTTGTATATCAAGTTATAATGGATATAACACAATCTAACAGTACTATATAATATAATCAAACATTGTGTTAAATGATGTATATACTAATAAAAAAAATTATGAATTTCATATTACCAAATGGATGAAATTAAGTATATAAATTATAGTTATATAGAAAAATAGTATGTGATCTTTAAACAAAAGCAAGACAACACTATAATATGGTTTACTCCACAAAGGCCCTGACTTTTTTTTACCCAAATAAAGTAAGGAATATAGTATATACTCGTTTATTCAATCTCAAAATACCAAAATAATCTAACCTAATTTTTGCAGCATGAAAATATACGAGAGGGATTTATTTCATCTACACCACAATTTTAAGCTCTTCATTATGATTGATGCAATTATTAAGGGATTTAAATATGAAGTGCACCTTTTTTTAAATGATGATAAACCAAATATATTAATATACCTTTTTTTTTGAACCGTGTATTTTATAGACAAGGGAGCAACAACAAGACCACCTCCACACCCTGGAGGAAAGCCACCCAACACCAAAAACAACCTACATAAGCTTAAACTTACACCAACTTGACCAATCTACGGGATTAATATACCCTTTTGATATTAAATTTCTGTAGAATGGTAAAATTAATATTACAAAAATGCCATTTTGACTAATGACCACTAATCAAACAAAATCAATAGACGTGATCAATTCTCGCACTTCTCGCTCTCATATCACTTCTTGCACGAACCATCCCCCCATATATATATATATATATAAATTTTTTAAGGGGTATTGGTTTTTAATACTTGTAATATCATGTTTTCTCGTTTCGGTTAATAAAATAAAATATGAGTTATTGTGAACAAGCACCACTATTTTTAAGTTGTTCTCTCTCGCCGATCGTCTACACAAACGTAATATTTATTCCATGGATCTCTTATTTGTTATACTTTTGACTTAATTTGAAGGGAATTTCAAAATTTATTTCTAGGTTCTTCAGAATTTGAATGAATGCCTCCTTCGATTGCTCTCATTGTTTAATTCGAATTTTCTCTGAATAATTCGAATTAGTTTATGTTGCGTTTTTTCTTTATTTTCTAAATAGTTTTTTTTAACTTCTTAGTTGGGTTTCTGACTGTAAAATTAATTTGGATATAGGCGGACGCGGTGATGATTTTATAATGATAGCTTTTGTTGGATTTTAGGAAAAATGCAAAATAATTAAGGATTATATAAGAAAATTTAGAATGTTTGTTAGATGGTTTCGAGAATTAGAAGTGGAGATTTTTATAGAACACGAGAAGGATAAAGAAAACACTTCAAATATGCAGAGAAAAGAAATCCAATGCAATGGGTATGGAATTAATAATTTGATTTCGATCTTACTGATGACAATCTTTAATATGATATTTAATTGCCCCCAATTTGATTCATGTGTTAATTGCCCCAATTTAGTTTGTAGAGAGAGGGTAACAAACGCAAAGAAGAGCTGAAAGTCCAGAGTCAAATAATTAAGAACAAATTAGTCTTTTACTAGGGCAAATTAGTCATTAAGAAATTTATTTTAGTAAAATGGAGAAATTTGTAATATATATGTATTAGTAAGGGGATATATGTAATTATCTTTTTTAACTTGGGGAAATATGTAATTGATTACTTAAGAAAGGGAAATATGTGAATGCCCCATGATTTAACAAAAGAGGAAAAAATTGTTTTAAGGGAACCCACAATGTAAGGTTCGTGGGTGCTAGTACGTATCACGTGGAAGTTTAAGGACAAACCGACAACAAAATTTACCATTGTGGGAGAAGTTTTCTGGTGAAGTTTTAAAAGATGAATGACGCTACGGACAAACAAGTAGGTCCCATACACACACACGCGCGCGCTCACATATATATATATGATTCATTTCAGTAGTGTTTTTAGAGCGAGAAGTGTGAGAAATGAATCTGACTAATCATATCTTTTCTTTTCTTTTATTGTTTACTAGCTTTTGAACCCGTGTATTACACGAGATTCGTCAAATAATAAAAATAAAAAGATCCATTATCTTAAAGAAATGAACAAAATTATAGGTAAAAAAAATAAAATATATAGTACAAACAATAAGAAGTCTAAAATATCAAATTTATAAATTTGATTTTTTTATATACAACATTTGCAAAAATGGTTTTGACCAATTATCCGTGGATAACTATGATAAATGAGATAAGAGATTAGAGAATTAAAAGAGAAATTATAACCCATTTCTTAAAACTATTTTGTCCCATGACCCATGGACATGTCCGATAAATAAGACGAGAAATTAAAGAATTGAAAATGAAATGATAACCCAATTGCCAAAATTATTATGGCTTATGACCAATGGATAGTTAGGATGTATGAGATGATAAATTAGAGAATTAGAAAGGAAATTATAACCCATTTGTCAATATGGTTTTGCTCCATAACCCATTGATAGGTAGGATGAATAAGAAGCGATATTAGGCCAAGAATCAATATGAAATTTCCACATCATCCTCATTATTTTCTTTTATTAGTATAGTTAGATAGATTAGATTTAATATTAAGGTATACATAAGGACATGATAGTAAAATGTGTAACTTTATATATGGTAAGACCTAGTTTCATGCGATTGATTTTTAATTATATTATATTTATTAGTATTCTTTCAAAACGTCTGTATTGTGGTTTCCTTTTACCACAATTAGATAGAAAATTAATCTGTGTTTTTATATTTTTCAGGAATTCGTGAAAATCTATTTTTTGTTTTAAGTTGTTTTTCTTGTATTCAAATCTTTAATTAATATGTTTGTTATAATTTTCCAACTTAACCAAATCTAGAAAGCTTTTCATCTTTATATTGAATTCGTAACATCACCTACATAGTACTTAAATAAACCTACATACGACACCAATCCCTACACAACAGCACACAAATGAACCTATACACGATAACAATCCCTACACAACTCCACGCAAATGAACCTACACACGATAACCATCCCTACATAACATATGAGTTTCCTACACAGTTTCATAGTTACCACCTACGCAACCAATAAAATCCCTACGTAGCTAGATAGTTAGTACCTTACACGCAAATAAATATCCCACACAATACTTAATTAAAACCAATATATGTACTCCACAATAATCATGACATCCTATATAACAGGGTAAGTTTCATATACAGATGTACTTATGTTGGTTTACATACACAAATATCTTGAATACCTATACTCTATCGTAGACCCGTACACAGTTGTAGACTCGTAGAAATAGGTTTACATGCACAAATAAACTAAAGCATGCATGTGTATACAAAAACATGAATCATACGTTGTTTATAAAGTTTTAATGGATATAACACAATCTAACAGTACTATATAATATAATCATAAATAGTGTTAAGTGATGTATATACTAATAAAAAAAATTATGAATTTCATATTATCAAATGGATAAAATGAAGTATATAAATTATAGTTATATAGAAGAATAGTATGTGATCCTTAAACAAAAGCAAGACAACACTATAATATGGTTTACTCCACAAAGGCCCTGACTTTTTTTTACCCAAATAAAGTAAGGAATATAGTATATACTCGTTTATTCAATCTCAAAATACCAAAATAATCTAACCTAATTTTTGCAGCATGAAAATATACGAGAGGGATTTATTTCATCTACACCACAATTTTAAGCTCTTCATTATGATTGATGCAATAATTAAGGGATTTAAATGTGAAGTGCACCTTTTTTTAAATGATGATAAACCAAATATATTAATATACCTTTTTTTTTTGAACCGTTTATTTTATAGACAAGAGAGCAACAACAAGACCACCTCCACACCCTGGAGGAAAGCCACCTAATACCAAAAACAACCTACATAAGCTTAAATTTACACCAACTTGACCAATCTAAGGGATTAATATACCCTTTTTGATATTAAATTTCAGTAGAATGGTAAAATTAATATTACAAAAATGCCATTTTGACTAATGATCACTGATCAAAAAAAATCAATGGACGTGATCAATTGTCGCACTTCTCGCTCTCATATCACTTCTTGCACGAACCATCCCCCCCACACATATATATATATATATACATATATATATATATACATATATATATATATATATTCTTTTTAATATTTTTTAGGGGTATTGGTTTTTAATACTTGTAACATCCTGTTTTCTCGTTTCGGTTAATAAAATAAAATATGAGTTATTATGAACAAGCACCACTATTTTTAAGTTGTTCGCTCTCGCCGATCGTCTATACAAACGTACTATTTATTCCATGGATCTCTTATTTGTCAAACTTTTGACTTAATTTGTAGGGAATTTCAAAATTTATTTCTAGGTTCTTCAGAATTTGAATGAATGCCTCCTTCGATTGCTCTCATTGAATAATTCGAATTAGTTTATGTTGCGTTTTTTCTTTATTTTCTAAACAGTTTTTTTAACTTCTTAGTTGGGTTTCTGACTGTAAAATTAATTTGGATATAGGCGGACGCGGTGATGATTTTATAATGATAGCTTTTGTTGGATTTTAGGAAAAATGCAAAATAATTAAGGATTATATAAGAAAATTTAGAATGTTTGTTAGATGGTTTCGAGAATTAGAAGTGGAGATTTTTATAGAACACGAGAAGGATAAAGAAAACACTTCAAATATGCAGAGAAAAGAAATCCAATGCAATGGGTATGGAATTAATAACTTGATTTCGATCTTACTGTTGACTATCTTTAATATGATATTTAATTGCCCCCAATTTGATTCATGTGTTAATTGCCCCAATTTAGTTTGTAGAGAGAGGGTAACAAACGCAAAGAAGAGCTGAAAGTCCAGAGTCAAATAATTAAGAACAAATTAGTCTTTTACTGGGGCAAATTAGTCATTAAGAAATTTATTTTAGTAAAATGGAGAAATTTGTAATATATATGTATTAGTAAGGGATATATGTAATTATCTTTTTTAACTTGGGGAAATGTGTAATTGATTACTTAAGAAAGAGAAATATGTGAATGCCCCTTGATTTAACAACAAAGGAAAAAATTGTTTTAAGGGAACCCACAATGTAAGGTTTGTGGGTGCTAGTCCGTGTCACGTGGAAGTTTAAGGACAAACCGACAACAAAATTTACCATTGTGGGAGAAGTTTTCTGGTGATGTTTTAAAAGAGGAATGAAGTTACGGACAAACAAGTAGGTCCCATCCACACACACGCGCGCTCACACACACACACATATATATATATATAAATATATATATATATGGTTCATTTCAGTAGTGTTTTTAGAGCGAGAAGTGTGAGAAATGAATCTGACTAATCATATCTTTTCTTTTCTTTTATTGTTTACTACCTTTTGAACCCGTGTATTCACGAGATTCGTCAAATAATAAAAATAAAAAGATCCATTATCTTAAAGAAATGAACAAAATCATAGGTAAAAAGAAAATAAAATATATAGTACAAACAATAAGAAGTCTAAAATATCAAATTTATAAATTTGATTTTTTTATATACAACATTTGCAAAAATGGTTTTGACCAATTATCCGTGGATAACTATGATAAATGAGATAAGAGATTAGAGAATTAAAAAAGAAATTATAACTCATTTCTTAAAACTGTTTTGTCCCATGACCCATGGACATGTCTGATAAATTAGATGAGAAATTAAAGAATAGAAAATGAAATGATAACCCAATAGCCAAAATTATTTTGGCTTATGGCCAATGGATAGTTAGAATGAATGAGATGATAGATTAGAGAATTAGAAAAGAAATTATAACCCATTTGGCAATATGGTTTTGCTTCATAACCCATGGATATGTAGGATGAATAAGAAGAGATATTAGGCATAGAATGAATATGAAATTACCACATCATCCTCATTATTATCTTTTATTAGTATATTTAGATAGATTAGATTTAATATTAAGGTATACATAAGGCATGATAGTAGAATGTGTAACTTTATATATGGTAAGACCTAGTTTCATGCAATTGATTTTTAATTATTTTATATTTCTTTGTTTTCTTTCAAACGTCTATATTGTGGTTTCCTTTTACCACAATTAGATAGAAAATTAATCTGTGTTTTTATAGTTTTTCAAGAATTCGTGAAAATCTATTTTTTGTTTTAAGTTGTTTTTCTTGTATTCTTAATCTTTAATTAATATGTTTGTTATAATTTTCCAACTTATCCAAATCTAGAAAGCTTTTCATTTTTATATTGAATTCGTAACATCACCTACATAGTACATAAATAAACCTACATACGACAATAATCCCTACACAACAGCACACAAATGAACCTATACACGATAACAATCCCTACACAACTCCACACAAATGAACCTACACACGATAACCATCCCTACATAACATATGAGTTTCCTACACAGTTTCATATTTACCACCTACGCAACTAATAAAATCCCTACATAGCTAGATAGTTACTACCTTACACGCAAATAAATATCCCACACAATACTTAATTAAAACCAATATATGTACTCCACAATAATCATGACATCCTATATAACAGGGTAAGTTTCATACACAGGTGTACTTATGTAGGTTTACATACACAAAAAAGTCTTGAATACCTATACTCTATCATAGACCCGTACACAGTTGTAGACTCGTAGAAATAGGTTTACATGCACAAATAAACTAAAGCTTGCATGTGTATACAAAAACATAAATCATACGTTGTATATCAAGTTTTAATGGATATAACTCAATCTAACAGTACTAGATAATATAATCAAACATAGTGTTAAGTGATGTATATACTAATAAAACAAAATTTTGAATTTCATATTACCAAATGGATGATAAGTATATAAATTATAGTTATATAGAAAAATAGTATGTGACCTTTAAACAAAAGCAAGACAACACTATAATATGGTTTACTCCACAAAGGCCCTAACTTTTTTTTTACCCAAATAATGTAAGGAATATAGTATATACTCGTTTATTCAATCTCAAAATACCAAAATAATCTAACCTAATTTTTGCAGCATGAAAATATACGAGAGGCGTTTATTTCAACTACACCACAATTTTAAGCTCTTCACTAAGATTGATGCAATAATTAAAGGATTTAAATGTGAAGTGTACCTTTTTTTAAATGATGATAAACCAAATACACTAATATACCCTTTTTGATATTAAATTTCAGCAAAATGGTAAAATTAATATTACAAAAATCCCATTTTGACTAATGACCACTGATCAAA
This sequence comes from Bidens hawaiensis, assembly GCF_021521415.1. NCBI lineage: Eukaryota > Viridiplantae > Streptophyta > Magnoliopsida > Asterales > Asteraceae > Bidens > Bidens hawaiensis. Next base: position 1,036,270 of record NW_027491281.1, read on the forward strand.
CAAAATCAATGGACGTGATTCACTTCTCGCACTTTTCGCTCTCATTTCACTTCTTGCACGAACCATCCCCCCATATATATATATATATATATATTTATATATATTGTTTTTAATATTTTTAAGGGGTATTGGTTTTTAATACTTGTAAAATCCTGTTTTCTCGTTTTGGTTCATAAAATAAAATATGAGTTATTATGAGCCGGGCTTGTGTTGGGCTAAGTAATATGGGTAACGGACTTGGGTTAATAAGGAAAAGAGAAAGACCATGGGCTTAAGCCCATGACCCATGATATATAAACCTTAATTAACCCTTAATCCATTCAATTCCACTCATTTCATACATCATCAAAAATACACATCTAAGCTCTCTCTCATCTTTCTCTTTCTCTAACCAAAACCAAGAGGGAAAACCAAGCATCAATCAGAGGTAATAACATTATGATATCATATGGATCCAAACCCACTAGATCTAGTCGCGAAACAATGAGCCGACACCCTAAACCGTTAAACTCACGAGGTCCGAATGGAATAGGGTGTAAACCGATCAAAAGATGAGCTTAGGGGTCACCCTAGCTCATATCTGGATCGAACGGGACGAAAAATGGTGAAAAACGAGTTAGATCTCATTTTTCTGGCAAGATCCCGGTTTTCCGGCGATGACGGTGCCGAAAAGGCGGTGCCGGAAAACGGTGTACGAGGTTAAAGGGAATGTCAGAGAATATTAGGACGTTCTCTGACCTAACCCTAATTCGTTAACGGAAGAATAACGAATTAACAGCAATTCGTTATCGGAAGAATAACGAATTGCCCATTCGTTAATGGAAGAATAACGAAATAACAGCACTTCATTATGCCTATTTGTTAAAGAAGAATAACGAAATAATAGCAATTCGTTATGATCAATCATTAAGGCCAGTTTGTTATAAAGGCCAGTTCATTATAGAAGACAGATCGTTATAAAGGCTAGTTTGTTATAAAGGCCAGTTTGTTATAAACACCAGTTTGTTATAAAGACCAATTCGTTAAGAAGTAACGAATGAACCTCATTTGTTAAGGGGGCTCGACCCCAGCCAGGGGATCTGCCCCTTGGACCCTACTAGGGGCTGCTGCCCCTAGAACCTCGCTGCCAGGGGCGCTGCCCCGGACCCCCGTTCGTTGAGGGTTATAATTAAACTAGAAACACGATATGGGTAGTGATAGTTAATTGATACCTGTAATTTATATACAATTAGTCGCACACAGCTAAAGAAGAGAATAACCATTAACGGTGAACGTAACAGGACTCAGGTGAGTTTCTAGCCCCACATCCTTGTTATGTTTCGGGGCTATGTGCATACTCAATGTGAATGTTAATACATTTACTTGAATGGCAAGTGTATGCTATTATGATCTATGTGATAGTATGTATGAATGTACGAATGAAAGCTTGTCGGTGCGTGAACAGTCTTCGGATATTGCACGTATCGACATGGAAAGTAATATTAGTATACCTTGTGTGAAATATGTATGTATGAAAGTACGTAATGAAATGAGTATGTACGAAAGTATGATTATGTAAAAAATGGTATGTATGGTTATAGCACGAATGAAAGGCATGGTTTAAGTAGGGAACATACCCTAATAATATCTACGAATGTAGGGAACAGACCCTAATAATATTTGCGAATGTAGGGAACATACCCTATATATACCTGGGAATGTAGGGAACGGACCCTAACAATATCCGCGAATGGAAGGAACAGACCCTAATAATATCTGCGAAGGTATTAGGGCAGAATGCTCTTTAAAACGTATATGTATGAATGAAAGTATGTATGTTTGTAAGTATGGAAGTAAGAATGAATGTATGAATGTATGTAAATATGTAAGGAAAGATTAAAGTATATATCTTCGGATACGTATTTACGTAATTATGTGAAAGTAATGTATGTTGCCTGATTAACTAGAACTCACTCAGCGTAGCTGACTTTTAGTATGCACGCAAGTTAACAGGCTGAGATAGCTTGTTTGAGTTGGACACAAGGAAAAAATAAAGAGGCTGGCATCTGAAGATTTGTCATGATGTTTTGAATGCTTTAATTTATGTTATGTTTTTAAAGATTAGTTATGGATGTTTGTAATTAATGGTTGACTTTTATAATATTCCGCGAAAGTTTTAGTTCACTCTGATATTTAGAAATGTGTTTATGAGTAAACCCAATGTTAAAGTAGGTCACAGGGACCTGGGCCTTAAAAGTTGGTATCAGAGCATAAGTTCGAGAGAATTAAGCATCCTACATGCTTAGACTCGAACAGAGAATGGGACATAAGTAAGAAAAGAAAGAAGATGCCAGTTCAAGATAGCCATGTGTCACTCAAACAAGCTAAGTAAAGGTAAAGTATGTGATTAAGTTCACATGTAATGTAAGAATGTGTAAATAAGTTAACTAAATTGCTATGGATAGGAGTATGTGACTGATTGAACTGTTTGATTATCTAACTGTTAGAAGTAGAACTAGCACAAGTGGACTCACAAAGGGAAGTGTATAGGACACAGAGAGTAACGTGATCAGCTAATCACAGCTAGCCAATGTTATTACATGTTAGCCTTACTGTCCTTGTACTAAATGGTTCCTTCAGTGAGGATGTTTGTGTTTCCTTATAGAATACAAATGGCTGGAGCAAGAAAAGTCGTCGGTCAAGGATGTCGCACTGGACGTCGTGGTAGGCCACATATGGTCCGAAAACCCTCTGTAGAGTCCGCTACAAACACAAGGGAAGAAGTGTAACGATTCCGGAAAATTCAGGTATACCCTAGCGGGTATATACTATTTACGTGTTATTTAATACCGAATATATGAATTATAATGTGTTTATACGAGTATATAAGATTCACAGTACGAATTATACTCGAATGTATAGCTAGTCGTATTGGAATTACGATTAACCGATGAACGGTTATTGAAACCCGAACGAATCGGGGATTACATTATAGACGAAATATATGATGTTTAGTAAGGTTTACGAAGTATTAAAGCTTTGGGATGAGTGAGTTAAAGCACAGAAAAAGGATTTCGATTTAATGGTACGTCGGTACGTTAAACGAAACCTTTAATATCAAACCAAGCAAGAGACGATCGATCAAGCCGAAAAAGATGCACAATTACCGACAATATGATATGTTAAGTCAATAAATGTCATGGTTTAAGTTTTTAAAGTTTTTAAATCGGTTTTATATAAATTTTATTTTTAAGCCGAAAAACGACCGTTTTAGCCTCGTTTTAAGCCGAATTAAGCGTTTAACCGAAAAACGAACTGAACCAGATTATCCACAACATTATCCGGATTACACAATCCGAATGTGTGGCCAAGGTTTGAGATGTGGGCCCCACCCCACACCATACATGGACCGATCGGTCCATTTGATGCACAAAAACATATCATTTTCTTTTTTTTAACACTCCAACTCCACATTTCTCTCAACACTCTTCAATATTCATCCAAGAACCTCGGATTTATACCAAGAAAACATAAGGTAATTGCATAAATCTTGGTATTAATTCCATAATCTTGAGTTGTTTGCAAGAGAATGAAGTTTCAAATGAAAAATGGGTGGAAACCCGAGATGAAACCGATTCTTGCATGATCAAGTGATGTATACTAGTTATACAAGGGATCTTGGTCCAAGAAAGGAGTTACAAGAGTCAAAAACGAATTTTTACGGTTAAAATCTTTGTTTTGATGTCTTAACCGAAACCATGAAAGAAATGGCTTGATTGTGGGTATAACTTGCTTGGTGTAGTGTTATTGTGCTTGTAGGTGTTATATCTAGTTGCTAGCAAAGGCTAGAAAGCAAGATCTTTGCGATCTAAAGCTAGAAACACAAGGTAGTTCGGTTTTTCGTATGATTTGTGTGATTTGGACAGATTGTGGTAGACTTAGAGTTGGGTCATGAAATTTCATAGAGATGATCTACACATGAAAATATGAGATCTGTGAAAATTTGGTAATTTTTGGATAAAGGATGAATATTTGGTGAATTTAATGCTCGGTTTTGGCTAAAAATGGTGAAAAATAGCTAAACATCATGAAAAATTCTGGAAAAATTCAGATAAGCTTTTTATAACATATAAAAGTCACACACAAAATTTCAGGTCCATTGGAGAAGTCTAAGTAGGCTTTTCGGTACAACGAGTTCTAGGGTTTTCTAGCTCGGTTTTGGTGAAAATGGAATGAAAAATGAGTTTTTGGTTCTGGAAAAATTACTGGGAACTATGTGGATGGCAGGAGTCATCCCAGAAAAATTTGGGATTTTTCTAAGGTCGTTTGGTATTTTCGACATATTTGGTGTTTAAATGATGTTTAAAAATAGATAAATAAATGTTAAATAAAAAAATTAATTCTGGAAATATTTTTATAAAATTCCTTACTGTCAAAAACTGATTTGTGCAAAATTTCAAGATCCGAGACTAAACGGATAATTATTTGTGCTAAGCAGAACATAAAAACAAACTTTTAAAGCTTAAAACGTGTAAACCGGCAAAGTTCGCCTAAGCGAGCTGACTGATGTATAAAAAACTCTAAAAATGGACTATTTTCATGAAACTAAGTTAATCAAGTAAAAATAAATCATCCGAAAGTAATTCGGATGATTTGGGTAATTTTACCCGATTTAGCAGTTTCAGGTATATTAAAGACGGAAACGGGCCCCGCGGCCAAACGGGGTGTCTAAACCGAGCTCTAATTTCACCACTTTAATTAAAATATCAGTAACAACTATTTTCGGGTCGTATGTGACCAAACTCATTTTTGAAAACATAAAGACGGTTAACCGTGCTAGGCACGCAAAACGAGAAAAACAAACTAATGGTAATTTTGACTAAAGAACTCTAAGTGATATCACAATCTAAGTCCTGAGAAGTGTTTCGGGGTTAACATTGTCCCCGGATCGTGTACGGTACTGGGTTAACAGTGTCCCCAGACGTACCGGTTAACACGAATTTAAGTTATATTAATAGAAATTGTGTAGTAACGACTTAGGGATCGTATTACAGATCCGGACCGGTAGCCGCGCACAGTATTACATCTTTACTCACGAAAAGGTGAGTTTCACGAGCCCCTTTTTATTGAACTGTTTTAAATATTTTCCCGGGGCGGAAAGCATGTTTTTATCAAAGTGTTTAAGTACATGCCGATCGCATGGAAATGAATGTATTTATATAATGTTTATTGTACGGGAATCGTACGGTAATGTATTAAGATGGTAATTGTCTGAGTTGCTAATATTGTAAGACCCGAAACAGTGTTCTGGGTTAACAGTGTCCCCAGAGGTTATTAAATGTATTTCTGGGTTAACAGTGTCCCCAGAGGTTATTAAATGTGTTTCTGGGTTAACAGTGTCCCCAGAGGTTATTAAATGTATTTCTGGGTTAACAGTGTCCCCAGGGGTTATTAAATGTATTTCTGGGTTAACAGTGTCCCCAGGGGTTATTAAATGTATTTCTGGGTTAACAGTGCCCCCAGAGGTTATTAAATGTGTTTCTGGGTTAACAGTGTCCCCAGAGGTTATTAAATGTATTTCTTGGTTAACAGTGTCCCCAGGGGTTATTAAATGTATTTCTGGGTTAACAGTGTCCCCAGAGGTTATTAAATGTGTTTCTGGGTTAACAGTGTCCCCAGAGGTTATTAAATGTGTTTCTGGGTTAACAGAGGTTTCACTTGTAGGCTCAGCATAATTACATCGTTAATTTATGATTATTAAAATGATTTGTCATGGTTTATTTAAATTAGTGAAACTCACCAACTATTCGTAGTTGACCCGTTTCCTTTACATGCTTTCTAGGTACACCCAAATTGGAATGAGTGATACGTGCTTGATGATGTGTGCTATTTTGTGGAAGCTTAAGAGTCTATATTTTGTATTAAACATGTTAACGTACTATTGGTAAAACTTATATGATAACGCCTAGTCGGTAACGAAACTCGGAACAATGTAATACGTTTAAATTATTGTAGTGGTGTTTTCTTTATAAGCAATGCTGTTGATATCAGATGTGTCTGTTGCATCCCGTTTACGTTTCCGCTGCGGTTACGGGGTGTTACAGAACTTGGTATCAGAGCCATTGGTTATAAAGAATTAGGATGTCTTTAAAAGATACCTAAAATATAACTAATAATTTATTGTGACAAGGTCTGGATGAACTTGGATGGACAAGTGAGTTATTATGGTCCGGAACATAATAACAGACTTGTTCGCACGAGGGAATTCAGGGGAAGTCATGGGGGACTTTAATAGGTAAAATTGGCAACATATGTGCAAATAAATGATAATATTGTTATGTGGTTAAGTTGTATAAGTAAGTGCATATTAATTTGATTATGATTTACACTATGGAAAGAACTATATGTTTGTTAACTTGTGTGCAGGAAAGAATGTCGAGAACTCCTAGTTTGTCGGTGGAGGAGGACCCGGAGGAAGTCAGCTCCGGGAACTCTGGGAGCCTACGCGTATCATCCAGCTCTGAGCCTAGCGAGGCTAGTCGTAGGAGCTCTGGCCAGTCCTCCCCAGTCAGGATTGTCAGATCCCCTACCCCGCCCGCACCACAGGCCATCCCTGTCCCCCCCGGATTCGGACCCCGCCTCACGGCGCGGATCAGTGTCCCGCATGTCCCACCTACCTCGCCCTCACCCAGACCTGCTACCCGCAGGGGCGAGTCCTCCCGCTCCCAGCCCGAGCCTGTGACTCCACCTGTGTGGGGTCTCCCTAGGCAGGAAAGGGACGCGGCGGCATGGCTTCGAGTGCTCACCGAGCAGGTGAATGAGCACTCCGCCGCCTTTACAGTGGGAGTGCAGAGGCGGATGTATCTGGGGGACTGCATACTAGACCACCAGTATGCGATTGCGCAGCTGAAGAGGGAGTGCTCATACTCCCAGTGGATGATCGGCCGGATGGAGACGCGGATCCGGGTTATGCTGGCTGTGATGGTGGTGTTGGTGGCTGTGTTGGTGGGGTTGGTATACCACCGTGTTTAGTGATGTTAGGATGGTAGAAGTCATGGACCGCTTTTTGATACTCTGTGTAAGCAGTTAAGTGGTGATGCTAACATAGAGTGAATCTTGTGTAGTTATAATACAACCACTGGCCCTTAGGGGGTCTGTTTTGGGGTATATCATTATAGATACTTTTGGGTATCATTCAAGCACTGACCCATTGCGGGTTATGTCGAGATGATGCCGACATAGGCCCTATGTAGGAAAACTTAACTTATGTAATGATGACAGGAAAGTATGTGAACTGACATGGATGTAATATGTACTAATGTTTGTTAATGAATGGAAGGTTTGTTGTGTTTTATGATTGGAACTTGTATTAATTATATGTATTTTCTTGATGATGTGTAGAATGGCACCAAAACGATCAGCTCAAATGTCGGAAGTAGATGTGAGCCGTTTGATTGCTCAACAGTTAGAGGCGGCGATACCGGATATAGTATCGCGCATCGCCGCCAGTATTAACAATTCGACCAATCCAACCCCTCCGAGCAATCAAACGACCACCAATAATGACGGGGAACAAAATGTTAATCCTCCACAGAATGATAACACGATTCCGAGTAATGACGCACTGCCTAGGGTGGTCGTTACGGACAGTAATGGCCCTATACCAACTGTAGAGACGAACCGTACTGAACCGATTCCTGCATCCAGGGGATGTTCGATCAAAGACTTTATGTTGTGCAAACCTCTAGAGTTTAGCGGGTCTGAAGGACCAAATGGGTTGGTTAAGTGGATCGAGAAAATAGAATCAGTTGTGAACATCAGCAACTGCCCCGAGGACTGTGTTGTAAAGTACGCCACCTGCACATTCACGGACCATGCCTTGACATGGTGGAACACGATAGTGCAGACCCGGGGTCAGGCGGCGACAAACCGCATGACCTGGACAGAGCTTAAGGCTCTTGTACTGGAACATTTCTGCCCGAAAAACGAATTGCAGAAATTAGAAAATGAATTGTGGAACCTGGAGATGCAGGGGGCAGACCATTTGGGTTATACGAACCGGTTTAATGAGTTGTCGCGATTGGTACCATGGTTGGTCACCCCAGAGTCGAAGAGGGTTGAGCATTATATTTGGGGGCTAACTCCAGTTGTAAGGAGTATAGTCAATTCTGGGGGACACCAGACGTATGAGGGTGCGGTGACGCAAGCTGGTATCGTTACGTATGATTTCGTAAGGAGCGGGTCACTGAAGGTGGCGGGAGAATCCGCTGGGGGAAAGCGGGGTACACATGACCATAGGATCCAGGAAAAGCAGCAAGGTAAACGTGCTAAGCCCGCTGCCCAGAACTACGCCATGACTAGTTCGGGCGGAAGGCAAGAACCGCAGACAAGGACGTTTCCCAGGTGTGGGAAATGCGGTTACCAACATGGAGGCGAGTGCAGGGTGGTAGTGTGCCATCGGTGTGGCAGGGAAGGGCACTCCGCACCGAGATGTAGGACAAACCTGAACAACCTGAACCGAAAACCGCAACCTATCCGTGCGCAGCCATTTCGGACCCAACCAGCCCGACAACAAAACCCACAAGGAAATCAAGTGATGACCACCAGCCGTGCTTGCTTTGAATGCGGCAGCACAGAGCACTTCAAGAGAAACTGTCCGAAACTGAACCAGGGAGGAAATGGGCGGCAAACCGCGGGTCCGGCATCGTCGTCCAACCCAGCGCGAGGCCGAGCATTTGTGATGGGGGCGAACGAAGCACGCCAGGACCCCAACGTAGTGACAGGTACATTCCTCGTCTCTGATCATTACGCTTCTGTATTATTTGATACAGGCGCCGATAGAAGTTTTGTTTCTGTTAAATTCCTATCGATTGCAAACCTTCCAATTAGTGAAACCATAGAACCTTACACCGTAGAAGTCGCTAACGGTAAAACCATGATAGTTAATCAGATAATTCGGAATTGCCCTTTTATTCTGAACGAACAATCCTTTCTGATTGACTTGTTACCGGTAGAATTGGGTAGTTTCGACGTGATAGTGGGAATGGATTGGTTAGCACGTAACAAGGTAGAAATAAACTGTGAAAAGAAAATCGTCAAGATCCGGGTGTCGGATGACGAAGAGGTATTAGTGCAGGGTGAGAAGTCGGGCAATATGATACCGTTTATATCCCACCTCAAGGTGTTAAAATATATACGCCAGGGATGCGTGGCGTATCTAGCGAGCTTGACGGCCAAGGATCCTGAGGAAAAACGGGTGGACGATATCCCAGTGGTACGCGAATTTCCACAAGTTTTCCCAGAGGAACTTCCTGGATTACCGCCAACCCGACAGGTCGAATTCAGAATCGATCTATTACCTCAAGCTGGCCCTGTTGCTAAGGCACCCTACCGACTTGCACCATCAGAGATGCAAGAATTATCCAACCAGTTGCAAGAATTGTTGGATAAAGGATTTATAAGTCCTAGTTGTTCCCCGTGGGGTGCACCGGTACTATTCGTGAAAAAGAAGGACGGAAGCCTTAGAATTTGCATTGATTACAGGGAGCTGAACAAGTTGACAATCAAAAATAGGTATCCTCTCCCCCGAATTGATGACCTGTTCGACCAACTGCAAGGTGCGAGCTATTTCTCAAAAATTGATCTTAGATCGGGATACCATCAGGTTAGAATTCAGGAGGAGGATATCCCAAAAACCGCATTCCGGACTCGCTACGGCCATTACGAGTTCTTAGTTATGCCTTTCGGGCTAACAAATGCGCCAGCAGTGTTGATGGATCTCATGAATCGAGTCTGTAAACCCTACCTCGATAAATTCGTCATCATGTTTATTGACGATATTTTGATATACTCGAAGAGTAAAGAAGAGCACGAGCAACACTTAAGATTAATTTTAGAGCTTCTAAATCAGGAGAAGTTGTATGCAAAATTCTCCAAGTGTAACTTCTGGTTACAAGAAGTGCAATTCCTTGGTCACGTTATAAACCATCAGGGAATACACGTTGATCCAAGTAAGGTTGAAGCAGTTAAGAATTGGCAAGCGCCTAAATCGCCAAAGGAAATCCGCCAATTCTTTGGCTTAGCTGGATATTATCGTCGATTTATAGAGAACTTTTCCAGCATCGCCCAACCTTTAACCCTTCTGACCCAAAAGGATCGAAAGTACGAATGGGATGAAGAGCAGGAAACGGCGTTTCAAACGCTAAAACAAAGATTGTGCCAAGCGCCGATCTTAAGTCTCCCCGACGGAGACGATGGTTTTGTTGTGTATTGTGACGCATCCCGGAGAGGGTTAGGATGCGTGTTGATGCAAAATAATAAGGTTATAGCCTATGCTTCTCGACAGTTAAAAGTACACGAGAAGAATTACACTACTCATGACTTAGAACTGGGAGCAGTTATCTTCGCACTTAAAATCTGGAGACATTATCTCTACGGTACAAAGTGCACCATCTTCACCGATCATAAAAGTTTGCAACATATTCGATCAGAAAGAACTGAATATGAGGCAACGAAGATGGGTCGAGTTGTTAAGCGACTATGACTGTGACATCCGTTATCACCCCGGCAAGGCTAACGTCGTAGCCGATGCCTTGAGTAGAAAGGATCGGGTTAAGCCATTGCGAGTGCGAGCACTGGAAATGACAGTCCAGTCGAACCTTTCGGACCTGGTTCGAGTCGCTCAACGCGAGGCGTTGAAAGAGGAACAATTGGTAAAAGAGGGACTTTATGGTAACGAGAAGAATTTCGAACAGCGCGCGGACGAAATTCTCTATTTCAAAAATCGGATTTGGATCCCGACCCTCCATGACCTTCGAGAATTAATCATGGACGAAGCGCATAAATCGAAATATTCCATAGATCCGGGATCGGATAAGATGTACAAGGATGTGAAGGAGTTCTACTGGTGGCCGGGTATGAAAAAGGATATAGCCACATACGTCGGCAAGTGTACGACGTGTGCGAGGATTAAGGCGGAGCACCAGAAACCCTCGGGGATGTTACAACAACCGGAAATTCCCGAATTGAAATGGGAGCAAGTCACGATGGATTTTGTGACACATCTCCCTAAGACGTCCCGTGGACACGATGCAATTTGGGTAATCGTGGATCGACTAACCAAGTCGGCACATTTTATTCCGATTAGAAATAATTATAACACCGAAAGACTTGCGCAGATTTATATAAATGAAATTGTGTCTCGTCATGGGATACCCATCTCAATCATCTCCGATCGAGATAGCCATTTCACCTCCAATCTTTGGCAAGCTGTACAAGAAGCGCTGGGAACGCGTATTGATCTAAGCACAGCTTACCACCCTCAGACCGACGGTCAGTCTGAGAGGACCATCCAAACACTGGAGGATTTGCTTCGTGCATGCGTACTGGACTTTAAGGGAAATTGGGATCAACATCTCCCACTCGTTGAATTTTCCTATAATAACAGTTACCATAGCAGTATAAAGGCAGCACCTTACGAAGCATTGTATGGACGGAAGTGCCGATCACCACTCTGCTGGACTGAAGTGGGCGACACATAGGTTATTAGATCAGATCTGGTCCAGGAAACGACCAGCAAAATCCTTGAAATTAAGAACAATCTGAAGGCCGCACGGGATCGGCAGAAGAGTTATGCCGATACCCGTAGAAACCGTTATCATTTGAGAAAGGTGATAAAGTGTATTTGAAAGTATCACCTTGGAAAGGAGTAGTCAGATTTGGAAAGGCGGGGAAGTTGGCCCCTAGATACATCGGACCATTCGACATTACTGCGAAAATCGGCCCTGTAGCATACCGATTAGAACTGCCTGATGAATTAAGTGCAGTTCACAACGTGTTTCACGTGTCGAACTTGAAAAGGTGTCTGTCGGATGAGACATCGGTGTTACCACTAGAGGGTGTCCAATTAAACGATAAGCTTAATCTCGTAGAGGAACCCATAGAAATAGTGGACGGGAAAATCAAGCAACTTAGACACAATAAGATCTCGTTGGTCAAAGTTAGGTGGAACTCGCAACGAGGCCCAGAATATACATGGGAACGAAATGACGAATTTCGGAAGAAATACCCCCACCTATTTCCTCAAAAGGAAGTAGTTGACGTGTAAAATTTCGAGGACGAAATTTTTGTAACGGGGGGAGAATGTAACGATTCCGGCAAATTCAGGTATACCCTAGCCGGTATATACTATTTACGTGTTATTTAATACCGAATATATGAATTATAATGTGTTTTTACGAGTATATAAGATTCACAGTACGAATTATACTCGAATGTATAGCTAGTCGTATTGGAATTACGATTAACCGATGAACGGTTATTGAAACCCGAACGAATCGGGGATTACATTATAGACGAAATATATGATGTTTAGTAAGGTTTACGAAGTATTAAAGCTTCGGGATGAGTGAGTTATAGCACAGAAAAAGGATTTCGATTTAATGGTACGTCGGTACGTTAAACGAAACCTTTAATATCAAACCAAGCAAGAGACGATCGATCAAGCCGAAAAAGATGCACAATTACCGACAATATGATATGTTAAGTCAATAAATGTCATGGTTTAAGTTTTTAAAGTTTTTAAATCGGTTTTATATAAATTTTATTTTTAAGCCGAAAAACGACCGTTTTAGCCTCGTTTTAAGCCGAATTAAGCGTTTAACCGAAAAACGAACTGAACCAGATTATCCACAACATTATCCGGATTACATAATCCGAATGTGTGGCCAAGGTTTGAGATGTGGGCCCCACCCCACACCATACATGGACCGATCGGTCCATTTGATGCACAAAAACATATCATTTTCTTTTTTTTAACACTCCAACTCCACATTTCTCTCAACACTATTCAATATTCATCCAAGAACCTTGGATTTATACCAAGAAAACATAAGGTAATAGCATAAATCTTGGTATTAATTCCGTAATCTTGAGTTGTTTGCAAGAGAATGAAGTTTCAAATAAAAAATGGGTGGAAACCCGAGATGAAACCGATTCTTGCATGATCAAGTGATGTATACTAGTTATACAAGGGATCTTGGTCCAAGAAAGGAGTTACAAGAGTCAAAAACGAATTTTTACGGTTAAAATCTTTGTTTTGATGTCTTAACCGAAACCATGAAAGAAATGGCTTGATTGTGGGTATAACTTGCTTGGTGTGGTGTTATTGTGCTTGTAGGTGTTATATCTAGTTGCTAGCAAAGGCTAGAAAGCAAGATCTTTGCGATCTAAAGCTAGAAACACAAGGTAGTTCGGTTTTTCGTATGATTTGTGTGATTTGGACAGATTGTGGTAGACTTAGAGTTGGGTCATGAAATTTCACAGAGATGATCTACACATGAAAATATGAGATCTGTGAAAATTTGGTAAGTTTTGGATAAAGGATGAATATTTGGTGAATTTAATCCTCGGTTTTGGCTAAAAATGGTGAAAAATAGCTAAACATCATGAAAAATTCTGGAAACATTCAGATAAGCTTTTTATAACATATAAAAGTCACACACAAAATTTCAGGTCCATTGGAGAAGTCTAAGTAGGCTTTTCGGTAAAACGAGTTCTAGGGTTTTCTAGCTCGGTTTTGGTGAAAATGGAATGAAAAATGAGTTTTTGGTTCTGGAAAAATTACTGGGAACTATGTGGATGGCAGGAGTCATCCCAGAAAAATTTGGGATTTTTCTAAGGTCGTTTGGTATTTTCGACATATTTGGTGTTTAAATGACGTTTAAAAATAGATAAATAAATGTTAAATAAAAAAATTAATTCTGGAAATATTTTTATAAAATTCCTTACTATCAAAAACTGATTTGTGCAAAATTTCAAGATCCGAGACTAAACGGATAATTATTTGTGCTAAGCAGAACATAAAAACAAACTTTTAAAGCTTAAAACGTGTAAACCGGCAAAGTTCGCCTAAGCGAGCTGACTGATGTATAAAAAACTCTAAAAATAGACTATTTTCATGAAACTAAGTTAATCAAGTAAAAATAAATCATCCGAAAGTAATTCGGATGATTTGGGTAATTTTACCCGATTTAGCAGTTTCCGGTATATTAAAGACGGAAACGGGCCCCGCGGCCAAACGGGGTGTCTAAACCGAGCTCTAATTTCACCACTTTAATTAAAATATCAGTAACAACTATTTTCGGGTCGTATGTGACCAAACTCATTTTTGAAAACATAAAGACGGTTAACCGTGCTAGGCACGCAAAACGAGAAAAACAAACTAATGGTAATTTTGACTAAAGAACTCTAAGTGATATCACAATCTAAGTCCTGAGAAGTGTTTCGGGGTTAACATTGTACCCGGATCGTGTACGGTACTGGGTTAACAGTGTCCCCAGACGTCCCGGTTAACACGAATTTAAGTTATATTAATAGAAATTGTGTAGTAACGACTTAGGGATCGTATTACAGATCCGGACCGGTAGCCGCGCACAGTATTACATCTTTACTCACGAAAAGGTGAGTTTCACGAGCCCCTTTTTATTGAACTGTTTTAAATATTTTCCCGGGGCGGAAAGCATGTTTTTATCAAAGTGTTTAAGTACATGCCGATCGCATGGAAATGAATGTATTTATATAATGTTTATTGTACGGGAATCGTACGGTAATGTATTAAGATGGTAATTATCTGAGTTGCTAATATTGTAAGACCCGAAACAGTGTTCTGGGTTAACAGTGTCCCCAGAGGTTATTAAATGTATTTCTGGGTTAACAGTGTCCCCAGAGGTTATTAAATGTGTTTCTGGGTTAACAGTGTCCCCAGAGGTTATTAAATGTATTTCTGGGTTAACAGTGTCCCCAGGGGTTATTAAATGTATTTCTGGGTTAACAGTGTCCCCAGGGGTTATTAAATGTATTTCTGGGTTAACAGTGCCCCCAGAGGTTATTAAATGTGTTTCTGGGTTAACAGTGTCCCCAGAGGTTATTAAATGTATTTCTGGGTTAACAGTGTCCCCAGGGGTTAATAAATGTATTTCTGGGTTAACAGTGTCCCCAGAGGTTATTAAATGTGTTTCTGGGATAACAGAGGTTTCACTTGTAGGCTCAGCATAATTACATCGTTAATTTATGATTATTAAAATGATTTGTCATGGTTTATTTAAATTAGTGAAACTCACCAACTATTCGTAGTTGACCCGTTTCCTTTACATGCTTTCTAGGTACACCCAAATTGGAATGAGTGATACGTGCTTGATGATGTGTGCTATTTTGTGGAAGCTTAAGAGTCTATATTTTGTATTAAACATGTTAACGTACTATTGGTAAAACTTATGTGATAACGCCTAGTCGGTAACGAAACTCGGAACAATGTAATACGTTTAAATTATTGTAGTGGTGTTTTCTTTATAAGCAATGCTGTTGATATCAGATGTGTCTGTTGCATCCCGTTTACGTTTCCGCTGCGGTTACGGGGTGTTACAAGAAGGAAGTGCAGCTGGGCGGAATCTGAGCAACAATGAAGGGTATCAACTTGACGCTGCTGTTCAGGTGGCCATTGCTCAAGCTGTAGCTGCTGCAATGAAGAACCCGCAACCTAAAAGTCTGCTGCAAGCCAAGAGTGGACCGCTGAGAGGGCATGGGATAATGGTAAGAATCTTATGATGGGGAAGGTGACTAGATTGAAGTTCGTTCTGTGAAAGGTGATGACAGAATGAGAGGTCGAGGCGGGTGTAACTAAAAGTCATTTAAAGGTTGTGACCCACCGAAGCTAACCGGTTTGGGGGATGCAATAGCTACTCTCCAATGGATAATTAGCGAGTGTCGTCCTGACCAAGCAGTGGATTATGCCATCCAATCGTTCGTAGATGAAGCTATGTACTTGTGGGAGTCGGTGGAATAGAGTAAGACTCGGAAAGAGATTAGGGCTTTGAGGTGGGTTGACCTGAAGGAGTTAGTAATGAGGAGGTTCTGTGCTGATGCTGAGGTTGAAAAGGCTGAGATGAAGCTCCTAACTTAAAGGCGGGAAAGATGACACACAGCGAGTACACTACTGAATTCAATCGCATGTCCAGGTTGGTGCCTGGCATGGTGAATAATGAAGCCAAAAGGATCAAGTGCTATATAAGAGGACTGCCCCAGAACGTCCGCACTTTGGTCAAGACAAGTAAACCTACTACTTTCGACTCTACTGTCGAACTCGCAGAGATGGTTTACGAAAATCTGGCTGTAGAGGAGGTGGTGGTGGAAGAGAAGAAAGAGAAGAAATGGGTTGTTCCTGCTAAGCGACCCGGTACCCAATCATGGAACCCCAAAGATAAGAGATAGAAAGTGTGGGAGAAGAGGTCGTGCAAGACTTGTGGTAAGATGCATGCTGGTGAGTGCAAGTGGGGTACAGGTTCTGACGTGTGTCACAAGTGTGGAAAGTCCCATGGTGGGGAATGCAAGTTTTGTAGTTACGACGTTTAGTAAGACTTGGGGTAAGATGCATGCTTCCGTATTATTTGATTCAGGTCCGAATAGAAGTTTTGTAGATACGACGTTTTGTAAGTTAGCAAAAATGAAATGTTGTCGTGTGTCTGAAACTTTTAAAATAGAAACCGCGAGTGAGACCTCGGTTAGAATATTGAGAATGGTTAAGGATTGTAAGATAGAATTAGAGGGACATGAGTTCCCTGTTACTTTGTATGTTATGACCATAGGAGGGTTCGGTGTGGTTTTGGGAATGGATTGGCTTTCTGAGTTTGAGGCCCTGATAGTGTGTAACAGTAGATTGATAAGGTTAAGATCCTTGGATGGTAGTACGGTGACGGTTTATGGTGATAAAGAAAGTTCAGGGCTTAATGTCATTTCGATGATAAAAGCCGAAGGATTGTTAAGGCGAGCGTGTGGTGCCTACCTGGCGTATGTTGTCGAAGCTAGGCCGAGACAAAAGAAGTGAAAGATGTTCCTGTTGTGTGCGACTATCCAGAAGTGTTCCCTGAGGACCTTATGGGGTTGCCACCGGAGCGTGATATAGAATTCAAGATAGACTTAATACCATAAGCACAACCCGTCGCGAAAGCACCATACTTCCTGGCGCCATCTGAGATGAAAGAATTGATGTCCGAACTACAAGAACTCCTCGACAAGGGTTATATTAGGCCAAGTGTTTCCCCGTGGGGTGCACCGGTGTTGTTTGTGAAGAAAAAGGATGAAAGTATGAGAATGTGCATAGACTATCGTGAGTTGGACAAGCTTACGGGAAGAATAGATATCCGTTGCCATGGATTGATGATTCGTTTGATCAACTATAAGGTTCGAGTTGGTTCTCACGAATAGACCTTAGATCAGGCTATCATCAGCTGAAGGTGAAAGAGGCAGACATCCATAAAACAACTTTTCGAACGCGGTATGGACACTACGATTTCCTCGTGATGTCATTCGGTCTAAAGAATGCTCCCGCAGCATTTATGGTCATGATGAATAGGGTGTGTCGGCCAATGTTTGATAAGTCAGATATTGTTTTCATTGACGACATATTGATTTATTCCAAGAACGAATCTGACCATGCTGAGAATCTAAGAGAAGTGTTAGAGGTATTGAAGGGAGAGAAGCTGTATGCTAAGTTTTCAAAATGCGCATTCTAGTTGCGTGAAGTGCAATTTTTAGGTCACGTGATCAATCCTGAAGGGACAACTGTGGACCCGGCTAAGATTGAGGCTACAATGAATTGGAAGACTCCGCAAAACCTGACTAGCATACAAAGTTTCTTAGGGTTGAATGGCTATTATAGGAGATTCATCTAAGGTTTCCCCAAGATAGCTGCACCGTTGGCCGGTATGACCCGGAAGTCTGTAGTATTCAGTTGGGGTAAGTTGCTGGAAGAAGCTTTTGAGAAATTGAAGAAAAGACTCACACAAGCTCCAATCCTTGCTCTACCTGAAGGTGATGAGGATTTGGTTGTTTGTACTGATGCCTCGCAACGTGGGTTAGGTTGCGTGTTAATGCAACGAGGAAAATTGATAGCTTATGCGTCCAGACAGTTGAAAGTTCACGAAAGTAATTATCCTACACATGATTTAGAGCTAGCAGCAGTGGTGCATGCTCTCAAGATATGGAGATATTATTTATATGGTACAAGGCGTACTATCTACACCGATCATAAGAGTTTGAAGTATTTCTTTGAGAAGAAGGAACTGAATATGAGACAGAGACAATTGTTGGAGTGATAAAGAACTATGACTGTGATATCAAATACCATCCTGGTAAGGCTAGTGTGGTCGCCGACGCGCTAAGTCGTAAGAACGAAGAAGCCATTGCGACAGTGAAGTCAAATAAGTTGATCATTAACTCTGATCTCTTTGAAGAAATCATCAAGGCGCAGTCTGAGGTGCTTGCAAATGAAGGGTTAATGTTGAAAGAGAGAATTTTCGGACAGTAAGACGAGCTGATAGACAACACTCATGGTGTGAAGACTAGGAGGATGCCGCCTTTAGAGATACCAGAATGTAAATGGGAACACATCACCATGGATTTCATAACTAACCAACCCCGTACAGCTAAACAACATGATACCATTTGGGTGATTGTGGACCGTTTGACAAAAAGTGCCTATACGAGAAGCCATCTCGTCAGAAATGTTAGCAAATGTGTTCATAAAGGAAGTTGTGGCTAAGAATGAAGTGCCATTGTCAATATTGTCTGATAGAGATACTCGTTTTACTTCACGATTTTGGAAGAAGTTCCATGAAGCTATGGGAACAAGACTGAACATCCATACGATGTATCATCCTCAAATATATGGGCAGTCTGAAAGGATTATCCAAACCCTTGAGGATATGCTACTTGCATGTGTCTTATACTTTGGAGGAAGTTGGGATGATCATTTGCATCTTGTAGAATTCTCTTACAACAACAGCTACCATTCGAGTATTGGCATGCCACCGTTTGAGATGCTATATGGTAGATCTTGTAGAACCCCTGTGTGTTGGGGAGAGATTGTTCAGAAGGAGATTGGAAGTTTGGAAGCTATGCAAGAAACCTCATCAAGGTTCGATCATGTCAAGGCAAGAATGAAAACCGCTCAAGACCGACATAAGTCATATGCTAATAAGCGGCGACGACCGATTGAGTTCAACGTTGGTGACAATGTGATGCTCAAGGTCTCGCCCTAGAAGGGAATTATTCGTTTCAGGAAAAGAGGAAGCTAAGTCCTAGGTACATTGGACTGTTTAAGATTGGTGACCTTGTGGGTGAAGTAGCTTACAAACTAGATTTACCAGAGGAGTTAGCAGGAATTCATCCTACCTTTCATGTTTCACATATGAGGAAATGTCTAGCTGATGACACGTCACATGTGCCGTTAGTAGACATTGAGGTTGATGAATAGTTAAACTATATCGAGCAGCCTATAGAGATCATTGACTGCAAGGAAAAGCAACTCAGTCACAAGGTCATTCCCTTGGTAAAGGTGATAAGGAAGCATCGTAAAGGATCGAATGCCACTTGGGAAGTTGAAGAAGAGATGCACAAGTTTTATCAAGATTTGTTTAAGAAATAGTTACGTTTCGGGAACAAAACCTCTTTAAGGAGGGAAGACTTGTAATATCCCGTTTTCTCGTTTCGGTTAATAAAATAAAATATGAGTTGTTATGAGTCGGGCTTGTGTTGGTTAAGTTTTATGGGTAATGGACTTGGGTTAATAAGGAAGGGAGAAAGACCGTGGGCTTAAGCCCATGACCAATGATATATAAACCTTAATTAACCCATAATCCATCCATTTCCACTCATTCCATACACCATCAAAAACACACACCTAAGCTCTCTATCATCTTTCTCTTTCTCTAACCGAAACCAAGAGGGAAAACCAAGCATCGATCCGTGGTAATAACATTATGATATCATATGGATCTAAACCCGCTAGATCTAGTCGCGAAACGACAATCCCCGACACCTTAAACCGTTAAAGTCACGAGGTTCAGATGGAATCGGGTGTAAACCGATCAAAACATGAGTTTAGGGGTCACCCTAGCTCACATTTGGATCGAACGGGACGAAAAACAGTTGAAAACGAGGGAGATCTCGTTTTTCCGGCGAGATCCAGGTTTTCCGGTGATGACGGCGCCAGAATACGGCGTACGAGGTTAAGGAGAATGTCAGAGAATATTATGAAATTCTTTGAAGAATAACGAATTGACAGCAATTCGTTATGCCCATTCGTTAACGGAAGAATAATCAATTAACAGCAATTCGTTATGCCCATTCGGTAATGGAAGAATAACGAATTAATGGAAATTCGTTATGGCCATTTGCTAAGGAAGAATAACGAATTAACAAGAATTAGTTATGATCATTCGTTATGGCCAGTTCGTTATAAAGGCCAGTTCGTTATAGAGGCCAGTTAGTTATAAAGGCTAGTTCGTTATAAAGACCACTTCATTAATAAGTAACGAATGAACCTCAGTCGTTAAGGGGGCTCGACCCCAGCCTGGGTCTCTACCCCTTGGACCCTGCTAGGGGTTGTCGCCCCTAGAACCCCACTGCAAGGGGCAATGCCCCCGAACCCCGTTCGTTGAGGGTTATAATTAAACTAGGAACACGATATGGGTAGTGATAGTTAATTGATACGTGTACAAAAATGTTATTCTCGTACTATAGGTCCGAGGTAACAAAACAAGAAGCAGAAATCAGAAAAAAAGGAATCAGTATTAGAAACTGATTATAAACAGACAAGGTAAATACGCCCCAAACCTTTTATAATGAGTCTGAATGCTTGCGTAGGATTTACGTAATTTGTTATACAGTTAGTCGTGCACAACTAAAGAAGGGAATAACCATTAACGGTGAACGTAACAGGACTCAGGTGAGTTTCTAGCCCTACTTCCTTGTTATGTTTTCGGGGCTGTGTGCATATTCACTGTGAATGTTAATACACTTATGTAAATGATAAGTGTATGCTATTATGATCTATGTGATAGTATGTATGAATGTACGAATGAAATATCGTTGGTGCGTGAACGATCTTCGGATATTGCACGTATCGACGTGGAAAGTAATATTAGTATGCCTTGTGTGAAATACGTAAGTATGAAAGTACGTAATGAAATGAGTATGTACAAAAGTATGAATATGTAAAGAAAGGTATGTATGGTTATAGCATGAATGAAAGGTATGTTTTAAGTGGGAACATACCCTAATAATATCTGCGAATGTAGGGAACATACACTAATAATATTTGCGAATGTAGGGAACATACCCTAATAATATATGGGAATGTAGAGAACGGACCCTTATAATATCCGCGGATGGAGGGAACAGACCCTAATAATATATGCGAAGGTTATAGGGCAGAATGCTCTTTAAAACATGTATGTATGAATGAAAGTATGTATGTTTGTAAGTATGGAAGTAAGAATGAATGTATGATTGTATGTAAGTATGTAAGGAAAGATGTAAGTATGTATCTTCGGATACGTATTTACGTAAGTATGTGAAAGTAATGTATGTTGCCTGATTAACTAGAAATCACTCAGCGTAGCTGACTTTTAATATGCACGTAGGTTAATAGACTAAGACAGTTGGTTTGAGTGGGATACATGGCAGGATTGAAGAGGCTGGCATATAAAGATTTGTCATGATGTTTTGAATGCTATAATTTATGTTATGTTTTAAAAGACAAGTTATGGATGTTTGTAATGAATGGTTGACTTTTATAATATTTCGCGAAAGTTTTTCTTCACTCTGATATTTAGAACTGTGTTTATGAGTAAATCCAACGCTAACGTAGGGCACCGAGACCGGGGCCTTACAATATTCCTAATTTTCACGCGTTGGACGATAAAACTCCCAACTAACTGTTGGTATTTATCAAGATTATCAAATTCCAAATAAACCCTCTTATTAGGAAAACGCAACGGAAGATAGAGTTTTAAATCTTGTTTGCCAAATGCACATAAAACTCGTTTTATGTTAAAACCAAACCAGGATCCATATACGATTATCACACTATCAAAAACAACCATAGGGTGTTTCAAGAACATACCTTCATTTCCAGAAATCGAAGAGGATGAAGATATGAATGGCTAGATTCCAAAGGAGAAATCCTCAAGCTTGTATACCCGAACAAGCTCCAACAAACACCAAGTTGCTAGGGACTTACACTTCTAGCAAATTTCCTTGTTCTTCTTTGGGTTTTTTGGCCGAGAGAAGAGCGAAGAGAGAGTTGTGTGTGTGAGAGAAAGTGTAGATTGGATTCACCCAAGAATTATTTTATCCACCACTTAGATCCCTTGCATGTAATGAAACAAAACAAAAGTAGAGAGAGGAGAGAGAGGGAGCCAACCCCATGGGGCTTTGCCCCCAAAAACCAATTCCCATTTTGTTTATTTCTTTTATTACTTAAGATGTTGTTATGTTGTATTCAAAATAAAACATAACATATATAAGTAACATGCAATATGTTACTTGACCAATTAAGTAACATCTCTCAAGTATAAATTATCTATATAATTTATTTACACACAAATGCAAATATTTAGAAAACCCATTTTCCAAATATTATAAGTGTTGATATTTATTACTTTGATCATATCTAATAATAAATATCGCGGTGTTTGTCTAGCTTGTTATTGGGTATGACCCGACTTGGATCATTACGTACTAGCCACATAAACTCAAATATGTGTCTTGGGCAGATCGATTCCAACAATCTCCCACTTGCACAAGATACATAGAAGATTGATGCAAATAGCAAATACCGCCTAACAACGGTTTACTATCCCTAATACGCATGACGAAGTGCTATTCAATAACATCATCCCTTCAAGTCCCTTATTTGAATATGATTTAGGTGAAACTATAATTTATCCTTTTGCCACAAATGTCATGTTAAATCCAGAGACACAGAGTGATCATTCTCTGTTGATTTAACTAATCAGGCCTTAGACATTTAACTCTCAACGAATAAGAGGGACAAATCCCCTATTGACTACATACGTCTCTCACTATCACCTTGTATTATACTTGAGCTTAGTCATATGTACTGACATATTTCAAAGCAGCGAAGAACCAAGTCAAAGTATAATAGTCGGTGAATATCAAGACCCAATATGTATCTCAGGTCGGAGGATACTATGATGTTTGCCTTTACACAATTTTACTTATGATCACAAATCACAAGGATTCCATGCAGTAAAATTGAGGGCGGGTCAGCCCAATATTTATCCCATAAATATCTATGAACCTTGGCAGCAAACCCTTTGCTATATTCATACTTCATGAATATCTACCAATCCAAGTTCATAATAGTCTTGCTTTCATATTTGTTCCCACAACTATGATCGACTACGGACATTTAGAATAATCAAATTATTCATGGATTTAAACATGCAAAAATGGAACATAACTCAAAATATATAACCAGAACCAAAACCATATGATTGAGTTAAAAAAATTGTTCCGATATGCAAATACAAAATTTTGATCAAATCCAATCACTAGAATATCGAAGTCCTAATGCACAAGTATGACCTTCATGCTTCGGCCTTTCGAGGAGATTCGTGAGTGGATCCGCAATGTTTTGATCAGTGTGAACTTTGCGAATTCATATCTTTCCTTTTTCAACTTCATCGCTTATGTAGTTGAATCTTCGCTCAATGTGCCTAGTCTTTTGATGTGCACGGGGTTCCTTGATTTGAGCAATTGCACCCTCGTTGTCACAAACAATTTCTAGAGGGTCCTGAATGGTACGGACTACCCCTAGGTCGGTAATGAACTTTATGATCCACGCAGCTTCTTGAGCTGCCAAGGAGGCGGTGGTGTATTCTTATTCAGTGGTAAACAAGGCTACCACGTCTTGTTTTGTACTCTTCCAAGAGAGATCACCACCATTTAGAATGAATACATATCCAGATTGTGATCTAGAATCATCTCGATTAGTTTGGAAACTCGCATCCGTGTAACCCTTTACAACGAGTTCCTCCTCACTAGAGCCATATATTAGAAACATATCCTTAGTCCTCCTAAGATATTTCAATATGCTCTTAAAGGCCATCCAATGGCTAGTTCCCGGATTTTGTTGGTATCTACTTGTCATGCTTAAAGCGCATGACAAATCCGGTCTAGTGCATATCACGGCATACATGATGGATCCTATAGTAGACGCATATGGGATTCCATTCATTTTGTCTTGCTCAACCTTTGAGCTCGGACATTGAGATGCACTCAATATTGTTCCTCTTTGAATAGGTACCAAACCTTTCTTAGAGTTTTCCATCTTGAACCTTTTCAAGATTTTGTTAATGTATGCACTTTGATTTAAACCTATCAACTGCCTTGATCTACACCTATAGATCCTTATACCTAGAATGTAAGTGGCTTCAACAAGATCCTTGATGGAAAAGCATATTCCAAGCCAGGCTTTTACGCCCTCCATGGTTGGAATGTCATTTCCAAATACTTTTTTAGGATATTGTGCATCAACAAAACCTTCAGGCTAAACCATATAGACATCCTCCTCAAGATGCACATTTAGGAAAGCGGTTTTGACATCCATTTGCCATATATAATAGTCGTAATATGCGGCTATGGAAAACAATACCCCTATAGACTTTAGCATTGCCACGGGCGAGAAAGTTTCATCATAACCAACCCCTTGAGTTTGAGTGAAACCCTTTGCTACAAGTCTAGCTTTATAAGTATCCATGTTTCCACGCATATCGGTTTTCTTCTTGAAAACCCACTTACTTCCAACCAGTTTGGAATTTAGAGGTGGTATAACCAAGTGCCATACTTGGTTATCATGCATGGATTGCATCTCAACGTTCATGGCTTCCAGCCATTTAGCACAATCAGATTGTGACATTGCATCTCCGTATGTGATGGGTTCATCCGAATCTACCACATGGCATCCATCCACGAAAAATCCATATCTTTCGTGTGGGGTGCTAATTCTACCAGATTTGCGAACGTTTTGTGTGTTTTGATCAACCATTTGTTCATTTTCAACAACCTCTTGTTGATTGCTAGTGTGAACCAAACGTGTATCGGCTTGTGGTTCTCGATCCTCCTCGAGTTCCACTGTTCTATCAGTTCCTTCCATAAGGAACCTTCTTTCCAAGAACTCAGCCTTTCGAGCTATAAACACTTTATGCTTTTTGTATTGTAGAAATAATATCCCATCGAATCTTTGGGATATCCTACAAAGATACACTTAGTGGATAGGCTTTCAAGTTTGTTTTGGGTGTTGTTCTTGACATAAGCCTCACAACCCCATACATTTAAATATGATAATGATGGGACCCTTCCATGCCATATTTCAAAAGGTGTCCTATCCACTTTCTTGGTTGGTGCCATATTTAAAATACGGGTTGCGGAGATCAATGCGAAACCCCAAAATGATTAAGGTAATGTGCTTCTAGCCATCATGTATCGAACCATATCTAATAGAGTTTGATTCCTCGTTTTAGACACACCATTATGTTGCGGTGTTCCAGGTGGAGTAAGTTGTGAGACAATCCCACAACTCCTAAGATGATCTAGAAACGCATCATTGATGTATTCACCTTCTCTATCCGAATGTTGTACTTTGATTGTTTTATTGAGTTGATTTTGTACTTAATTTTGGAAGACTTTGAACATTTCAAAGGCTTCATCTTTGTGTCTTAACAAGAACACATACCCTTAGCGACTATAATCGTCGGTAAAGGTGATGAAGTATCTTTCACCATTCCTTGTCATTGTCTTAATAGGATCACATACATCCGAATGTATGATAACTAATAAATCTTTCGCCCTTTCATTAGTTCCACTAAAAGGCTCCTTCGTCATCTTCCCCAATAAACAAGACTCACACTTATCAAATGATTTAACATTTGATTCCAAAAGACCATTCTTTTGAAGTGTATGAATGTGATCCTTGTTTATGTAACCAAGGCGACAATGCCAAAGAAAAGTCTTACTCAAATCCAATTTTAGTCTTTTGGTGCTAGATTGGTACAACGAGTTATCAATGGATGTATTATCATTAACTAATTCTTAAATGCCATTAGACGGGATTTTTTTAAAATAAAAGACATCATCATGAAAACACAAATATCATTGTTTACAAACTTAAGATCATAACCAAATCGTCTTAATAAAGAAACAGAGATAATGATCCTAGTCAAACTAGGAGAATACAAAATGTTTTTCACAAGAACTTCCAAACCATTTGGAAGCTTCAAAACATAATCTCCTTGGGCTTGGACGTCAACTTTTGCTCCATTGCCCATGAAGAGACTAATATCTCCTTTCTTGTAATCATTTCTTCTTTTGAACTCCAGCAATGAATTGCATATGTGAGTACCACATCCGGTATCCAATACCCATGTGTTTGAAGAAATAATATTACGATCAATATGGATCATGAAAGTTGTACCTGAGGTTTGCCCCGCATCCCTCTTAGTTGTACAGTTTCTCATCCAGGGACCTTTCTCTCCAAAACCAAAGCACGGATCCTTGGAGCTAATTTAGCCTTTTGGGTTTGGGTTCCGCCTTTGCCTTTCCCTTGAGCTTGCATTTAACTTGTCCTTTACTACTAGCAACCTTTGCCTTGGGTTTTGGATGATGCCTCTTCTTCAAGCCACCCTCATTGATCGCAAGAACGGGTAAAATCTTTTTACCCATTCCGGCTTCGGTTGTTTTTAGCATTGCGTGAAGCTCACCAATACTCTTGTCCCACCCGTTCATGTTGATGAATGTCTCAAACCTTTTATTTAAGCCATTGAGGATCAAATTCATGGCTAACTCTCTTGAGACAGGACAATTAAGCCGTTCAAGCCGATCAATGTGGCTTTTCATCTTAAGTACATAAGATGAGACAGATTGAGTTTCTTCCATACGACATGCATGAAACGCTCGAACCGTTCCACCCTAGCTTGAGTAAGGAACATTTCCTTAAGCTAGGTGATCATGCCATACGCCCCATGATTCTCGAAATCCTTTCGAATCTCGGAAATCATTGTTCCCAACATGAGGCAAGAAACTTGCACCGAATCCTCGGTGTATTTCAACCAATCCACCTAGGCATCCAAGTTATTAACATCAGGTTCATCGGGAATAGGATCTTCCAAAATATAGGATTTCTTCTCTTGCTTGAGAACAATTCTCAAGTTTTGATACCAATCCATAAAACTGTTATATTTAGACGATCCTTATCCAGAATGGATCTCAGTGATAGATTATGCACATGTGAGATAATAGCGTTCTGAGGGTTGTTTGCGGCCATCTATAAAAGAATTTAACAAAGATCAATTTAGTATTTTCGATATCAATATATTTTAATCGTTAATACCTTTTAATGTCTCCAAGACAATTAGTGATTAAAACCTAGAACCCAACGTTTCATTCAAATAGTAGTTAGCTGACCTTTATCCTACTATTCAAATTAACAAGGTAGTCAACGTTTGACGATTGCAACCCTTTGCAACTTCTAGTTTTATGGGATGAGTTAAACATCATATGTTTAGTTGGCATTTTTAATCCCATCAATACCTTTGTACGCCATGCTTCGGTGACCCTATTCACATGGTTTCCAAATCAATTCGTCCTACTTACACACACGTGTGAGTTTACACATACAAGTGGTTAGATGACCTTTATCCCACAAGTATTGTAAATCCGCCTCAAGATCACATGTTTTCTTAAAGTGGTTAGGTGACCTTTATCTCACATTAAGTTTCCAAGTGATTCGAGTGTCGTATAAAAAGGATGGTGTTCAACTTGTTCTAAAAGGGATTTAAATTTTCAAAATCCTAGATTAGAAAACTATTTATCGTGTACCTTCCATTTTCATGCATTCAAATGTATGGTACCTTTGAAAACCAATTTTTCAAAATTCCTTTTAATAAACCCATTTTATTATGAAATCATTGATTGTAAATAAAACCAATTTTATAACTTTAATAATTTCAAGGAATAAATTTTATGCAAGTTGTCGATTTTAATTTTTAACATCCAAACATGATAAAACAATAAACATAAATCAACCACATAAGCATAAAATACAATAACAAGTCCATAACCATAGCCACCTAAAATTTGACAACACTTGTTGACCGAAACAAGTGTGTCATAAGGTCTCTCTTAACGAACGAGCATGACACAACGTATGAGATGGTGAACTCCCACTTGACTCCGCATCCTTATGCTTCAAGCGTTCACTTCTTGTTATGATCTTTCTTCTTTATTTGGGCTTCCATCGAAATGGTGTTGTAGTTGCATCTTCTTTTACAAAATATATCCTAATACATTTTGTCTAATAAAAGAAATACAACTATTCTACTTATTATTACAAACCATTTGAAAGAATAAATAGATTGCAAAACCCGAATAAAGAATATTACAACCAAATGCATAAACCACAATAGAACACTTCAATATACACAAGATTATTGGCTAGGTTATGAACATCCACACAAGCTGGTCAACCTTTGATCAGACTGGTTCCCCTTTAGCCCTTAGTTCTCGGCCTAAAATAGAGAACACAGAGTTCTCAGCCAAAACCAAAGTTTCAGAGTTTTCGGCCCGGAAACTTTGATCCACAGAGAACCTAGTGTTCTCGGTCAACATCGAGAACTAGTTTTCGGTCAACCGAGAACTATGGTTCCTAACCATGAGTTCTCGGTCCAACCGAGAACACGTTTTCGGTCAAAGAGAACTATGGTTCTCAACCATGAGTTCTCGGCCAACCGAGAATAGGGTTTTGGGTGTCTTCGGCCAGACCGAGAATAATGATTTCCAACCATTTCGTTCTCGGCCAGAGCTGAAGAACACAGATTCTGTCCAAAATAGAATATCATCCAAATGATTCAATTTTTTCAGATTTACCACATGCATGTATGGTAAAATCTTGAAAAACCAAGGGGCAATCAAAAGGTCTAAAGTTTTCAGCCAATATGGTAAAGAATACCATCAAACCTGAACACTTTAGATCCCATTTTGAGGCATGTAATCGTATAAGCGGCTCTTGATGCCATTGTTAGGATTTATCAAGATTATCAAAGTCCAAATAATCCCTTTTATTAGGAAAACGCAGCGGAAAATAGAGTTTTAAATCTTGTTTATTAAATGCACATAAAACCAGCTTTATGTTAAACCCAAACCAGGATCCATATACGATTATTACACTATCAAAAACAACCATAGGGTGTTTCAAGAACATACCTTCAAGTCCAGAATTCGAAGAGGATGAAGATATGAGTGGCTAGATTCCAATAGAGAAATCCTAAAGCTTGTATACCCGAACAAGCCCCAACAAGCACCAAGTTGCTAAGGACTTACACTTCTTGCAAATCTCCTTGTTCTTCTTTTGGTTTATCGGCCGAAAGAAGAGAGAAGATAGAGTTGTGTGTGTGAGAGAAAGTGTAGATTGGATTCACCCAATAATTATTTTATACACCACTTAGATCCTTTGCATGCAATAAAACAAAACAAAAGTAGAGAGAGGAGCCGACCCCAAGGGGCTCCCCCCCAAAAAAAACCAATTCCCATTTTGTTTATTTCTTTTATTACTTAAGATGTTGTTATGTTGTATTAAAAATAAAACATAACATAGATAAGTAACATGCAATATGTTACTTGACCAATTAAGTAACATCTTTTAAGTGTAAATTATTCATATAATTTATTAACACACAAATACAAATATTTAGAAAACCCATTTTCCAAATATTATAAGTGTTGATATGTATTACTTAGATCATATCTAATAATAAATATTGTGGTGTTTGTCTAGCTTGTTATTGGGTATGACCCGAATTGGATTATTACATACTAGCCACATCAACTCAAATATGTGTCTTGGGCAGATCAATTCAACCACTAACAATTTGTCTCCTACAACTCCCAACTTGTAACTTGTTTTCTTCAATCACTCCCGAACTTAACGTACCCTAACCCCGTTAGTTTTTTTTATTGCTGACATGGCATGTTTTTCTTATGTGGCAATTATAGGTGGCATTTTATTAAAAAGGTTGTAGGTCCATGCCACCGCCTCATCATCTTCTCCAAAAAAAAAAAAAAAATCCTAACCTCTAATCCCAACACTACCCAACCACCCACCCCCATCACCTGTAACCACCGTCGGTAACACCACCAATGCAACACCACCATTCATTTACCCTAAATCATCTATCTTGACTTCAATTACCACCTACCACCAGTACACCGCTTCCTTACGTTCTTCTACAACTCACAAATACTCGACCAGATGTCAACAGCAACTTCGTCCAGACCTCAATCACCTTCGGCGGCCGATCGTCCCTCTTTCTCAACCTGAAACCTGATTTAACTCCTTCGATTGCTTTTCTATATTTTGAATTTGATTCGGCTTGTCAGCGATTCGTGAAATAGCGACTTACGCTCATCCCAATTCGCAATCCAGTCGTCTCATTTTCTTCTCTTTCACTGCAAAAAAAATAATGAAATCAGACGATTTCTAGCGAGGTTGAGACTGATAAACCATCATTACTTTACGTATTTTTATTAATGGAATCATATATCCACTCCAAACCACCTTAGGCCCGAATTATGAACCACTACAATGAGCTTGATTAATGTGACCATAACTCGGCCTCAAGATCAGGTAAAAATCTGTTCTTCCTTTTGGTTTGATTAGTTTTAATTACCCTTGGTGCGGTGGTGGAAATTATGGCTCATGATTTAGGTGAAATGAACGGTGGTACTACGGTGTAACATCCTGAAATTTCCTAGAGTAATATTAACATATTAATTTCATTGGAGGAATTAATTTGAGTTAGTAGAGATAGTAATAAAAAAATAAGATAAAAACTATGGTGGGCTTTAATTAGTTATGGACTAAAAAGGAAAGATGGGCCTAAGGTCCATGGGCTTAAGGAGTATAAATACCCCTTAAACCCTAATCCTTTTCATTTTCATCCATCTCTACACTATAGCCTACACCTTCAAAAACACACACTTATGCCAAACACTCTCTACTCTGATATATCCAATGATCCAAGACCAACCGAAGGTAATAAATCATATATCTCAACTAACCCGACATAGTAGAACCCAACCGCACAATCCAGGAATGCCGAATGACCTGTTTGAATCTAGATCTAGCTTTATTTGGGTGTTTAATCAGCCAAAAATGAGCTTAAGGACCACCTTAGCTCAGATTTGGACGCTCCAAAGCTACCTAGGTCATAAACGATTAAAACCCAACCAACCATCGTGGTTAATAGCGACTGACGATGTTGGAATTGAAGAAAAACCCCAAAAACGCTAAAAATGAAGCTGAACTGGACTTATGCGGCGTATAAGTATACACACCATATATGTTCAAGCAGCGCATAAGTTGGCCTATATGTATAGGTAGCGTGTAAGTATGCAACGTATATGTGCTCAACTGTATAAGTTCAAGCTTGTAAGTATGCAACGTATATGTTATATGCAATGTATATGTGCTTAGCTGTATATGTATATATAACATATATATGTAAGACTTAGGCGCTAGAAAACCTATACGCTAAGAACTTATACGATGGAAAGACTTATACGCCAATAGTAACTTATACGCCAATGAGACTTATACGCCCAAAGTGAATTAATTAAATAATTGAACTTCAGTTTTCTGATGAGGATTTTAGTAAATAACTGAACTTCAGTTTAAAATGGAGGGTACCAGACCCTAATAATATCCGAGGATGGAGGGTACTTACCCTAATAATATCCTAGGATGAAGGGTACTGGACCCTAATAATATCCGAGGTATGTAGGGAGAAATGCTCTTTAGAATATAAAAATACTTATGGACAACTGTGTATGTTAAAGAAAGAAAGTATGAAAGAATGAGCATACGTATATATGGAAGAATGATAAACAGGTTAAGTATGTAATACGTACCTTCGGGCACATATATGTGTATGTAAGTATGTTATTTGATTAACAAGAACTCACTCAGCGTAGCTGACTTTTAGTATGCACGCATGTAAATAAACTGAAGCAGCTAGCTTGAGGGAGACACATGACAGGAACTGAGGAAGCTGCCATATGAAGATTTGTCATTATGTGTAAGGCCCCGTTACCGGTAACCCTACTTTCGTGTTGGATTTACTCATAAACACAGTTCTAAATATCAGAGTTAATTAAAACATTTACGCGGAATATAAAACTTTCATAAAACATTACAATATTTCATAACTTGTCTCAAAACGTCCTTTGTCTTTCACATTAAAACCTTAAAATTAAAACATCGTAAGTCTTCAGATGCCAGGCTCTTATTCTTCTGCCATATGTCCCCGCTCAAGCCAGCTGTCTCATCCTACTCACCTGCGTGCATACTAAAAGTCAGCTACGCTGAGTGAGTTCTAGTTAATCACATAATCATACAATACATTCTTTACACTTCATACTTAACCTCTTAACTTTCTTTCATACACACTTAAGTGCTTTTACTTTCATTTTTACCTTCATACTTTCTTTACATACATAATCATACGTTTTAAAGAGCCTTTCGCCCTATAACCTCACAGATATTATAAGGGTCTGGTCCCTAGTTTTCGAATATTAGAAGGGTTCGATTCCCTAACATCACAGATATTATAAGGGTCTGGTCCCTACCATCACAGATATTATAAGGGTCTGGTCCCTAGTTTCGAACATTAGAAGGGTTCGATTCCCTAACATCACAGATATTATAAGGGTCTGGTCCCTAACATCACAGATATTATAAGGGTCTGGTCCCTAGTTTTCGAATATTAGTAGGGTTCGATTCCCTCTTCGTTCCATACATTATACCCCGAGTATTTTTAGGGCTCGGTACCCTTTTCGTAACCATACAACCATACATCATACCTCGAGTATTATTAGGGCTCGGTACCCTTTTCGTAACCATACAACCATACATCATACCTCGAGTATTATTAGGGCTCGGTACCCCTTTTCGTAACCATACGACCATACATCATTATTTCCTTCTTTTATTATCTCTATCACGTTCATACGCATAAGCATTCATATTATACTTACCTTATACATAGCATTACAACCTGACAGTACGTGCAATATCCGAAGATCGTTCACGTACCATCAAGCAATCATTCTTACATAACACATATATCACATAGCGCATACACTTATCACTTAGGATAAATGTATTAACAACACATCAAGTATGCACACAGCCCCGAAAACATAACAAGGAATGGGGCTAGAAACTCACCTGAACACGGTTACGTTCACCGTTAATCGTAATTCCTTTCTTCAGTTGTGCACGGCTGACTGTATAACAAGTATACGTATCAATTAACTATCACTTCTCATAATGTATGTCTATCTTTATATGACCCACAACGAACGGGGGTCCGGGGGCAGCGCCCCTGGCAGCGGGGTCTAGGGGCGGCAGCCCCTAGCAGGGTCCAAGGGGCAGAGCCCCTGGCTGGGGTCGAGCTGCCAGGTCAGCTTGGAAAAATTTTATTTCCATTAACTGTCTTAACACATTTTTCATTAGATTTTTAGTTTACTTCCTAATCGAACTTGGCTTTAGGCGAAGTTAAACCTTAGGCGAACTTAGGTTTAGGCGAAGTTAAACCTTAGGCGAACTTAGCTTTAGGAGAAGTTAAACCTTAGGCGAACTTAGCTTTAGGCGAAGTTGTCATCAGGCGAACTTGGCTTTAGGCGAAGTTGTCATCAGGCGAACTTGGCTTTAGGCGAAGTTGTCATCAGGCGAACTTGGCCTCAGGCGAAGTTGTCATCAGGCGAACTTAGCTTGCAGGCGAAGTTCATCAGGCGAACTTAGCTTGCAGGCGAAGTTCATCGCTTTGAAGGCGAAGTTGCCCAGATGCAGGCGAAGTTGCCCAGACAGCCGCTGTTCGGTTTCTTTCCAGCATTTTGAGCGATTTTAACACCCTTGCTATGGTTCAATATCACCCACTACGCTTCCCGACCATTTTCGGTGGCTTATACACTAAAAAAGCTTGGATCTTTAAACTTCAAAGATCAAGAATCATACCTTTTTGGGCTTGTTTGGATCTCGTTTACTTGCTAGTACACTAATCGCTCAATCTCGAACCTGCCCGACTCTTCCCTTGGCTCGGCCGGCCGGCGGCGGTATGCGTGTGGTGTGTGTGTGTGTTTTGAGGTGTTAGGGAGTTTGGTGAAAATGAAGATATTTTGGGATTTTGGGGGTATTTATATCCCTGAAATCCCATTCTCATTTAACCCATTTCAATTAATCCACGTCCAAGACCCGCTCCCTACCCGATATTAATTAACTACGCGAAATCATTAAACATAACTTCCTTTATTCATCATTAAAATTTTTAGGATGTTACAAGTCTTCCCCCCTTAAAGAGGTTTCGTCCCCGAAACCTAACTATTACATAAACAAACTAGGGTAAAACTTGCGCATCTCATCCTCGGCTTCCCAAGTAGCATCCGATCCTTTGCGGTGTTTCCATATCACTTTTACCAAAGGTATAGTCTTGTGACGAAGCTGCTTCTCCTTACGATCAACGATCTCTATCGGTTGCTCGATGTAGTTCAATT
Organism: Bidens hawaiensis; assembly: GCF_021521415.1. Classification (NCBI taxonomy): domain Eukaryota; kingdom Viridiplantae; phylum Streptophyta; class Magnoliopsida; order Asterales; family Asteraceae; genus Bidens; species Bidens hawaiensis. The sequence continues at coordinate 1,070,716 of NW_027491281.1, forward strand.
GTTCATCAACCTCGATGTCCATTAATGGCACGTGAGACGTGTCATCAGCTAGACACTTCCTCAGATGAGAAACATGGAAGGTTGAATGAATTCCTTCTAACTCATCGGGTAAATCCAGTTTATAAGCTACTTCACCCACACGATTTACAATCCTGAACGGTCCAATGTACCTCGGACTCAACTTTCCTCTTTTCCTAAAACGGATAATCCCCTTCCAAGGCGAGACCTTGAGCATCACATTGTCACCAAAGTTAAACTCAATTGGTCGTCGCCGCTTATCTGCATAAGACTTTTGTCTGTCTTGCGTGGCTTTCATTCTTGCTTTGATCTGATCGAACTTTGAAGACGTTTCTTGAACCACTTCTAGACTTCCCATTTCTTTCTGACCAATCTCACCCCAACACACCGGGGTTCTACATCGTCTACCATAAAGCATCTCAAACGGTGGCATACCAATACTTGAATGGTAACTGTTGTTATAGGAGAACTCTGCCAGATGCAGATGATCATCCCAACTTCCACCAAAATCTAAGACACAAGCACGTAGCATATCCTCAAGGGTTTGGATCGTCCTTTCAGACTGTCCATCGGTTTGAGGATGATACGCCGTACCGATGTTCAACCTCGTCCCCATAGCTTCATGGAATTTCTTCCTGAACCTCGAAGTAAACCGTGTATCCCTATCAGACACGATTGATAACGGTACTCCATGCTTGGTTACAACTTCCTTGATGAACAAGCTTGCTGACGTTTCTGACGAGATGGCCTCTCGTATGGGCAGAAAGTGAGCACTCTTGGTCAAACGGTCCACAATCACCCAGATGGTATCATGTTGCTTAGCTGTACGAGGTAGCTTAGTTATGAAGTCCATGGTGATGTGTTCCCATTTCCACTCAGGTATCTCTAGCGGTTGCATTTTCCCATAAGGCTTTTGGTGTTCGGCTTTGACTTGTAAGCAAGTTAAGCACTTACCAACATAATCCACTACATCGTTCTTCATTCCTGGCCACAAGTAATCTCTTTTCAAGTCTTGGTACATCTTTGTAGCTCCAGGATGGATTGAGTACCTTGACTTATGAGCTTCATTTAAGATTCGACTTCTAAGATCACCATGGCGTGGGATCCACATACGGTCGAACCTAGTTTTAACTCCATGAGTGTTTTCCATCAACCCATCTTGCTGGCCATAAATCCTTTCTTTCTTTACTAACCCTTCGTCTACTAACACTTCTGACTGCACTTTGATGATTTCTTCAAAAAGACTTGAGTTCATGATCAACTTGTATGACTTCACTGCTGCAAGGACTTCCTCATTCTTACGACATAGCGCATCAGCGACCACGTTAGCTTTACCGGGGTAATACTTAATCTCACAGTCGTAATCCTTTATCAATTCTAACCATCTTCTCTGCCTCATGTTCAATTCTTTCTGCTTGAAGAAGTACTTTAAACTCTTATGATCTGTATAGATAGTGCACTTAGTACCGTACAGATAATGCCTCCATATCTTAAGAGCATGCACTACAGCTGCTAACTCCAAATCGTGTGTCGGATAAGTACTTTCATGGACCTTCAACTGTCTAGACGCGTAAGCTATCACCTTCCCTCGTTGCATCAACACGCAACCTAATCCTTGATGCGAAGCATCAGCACAAACAACGAAATCCTCGTCACCATCGGGTAGAGTAAGGATTGGAGCTTGCGTGAGTCTCTTCTTCATTACTAACTCCTTCAGATCGTCCCACCTCATCTCTTTGATCTCTTCTCGGGTCTTCCTCTGCTCCACACTCTCCCACCAATACATAGCCTCATCCTCGAATGATTGAGTAGCATAACCTATCGCTTGATCGGGACGGCACTCGCTAATGCGGATAACCTTATCCATGGCGGTTATCCACTGAAGAGCAGCGATTGCGTCTCCTAAACCAGTCAGCTTAGGCGGGTCACAACCTTTGAAGGACTTATAGTTGCAACCGCCTCGGCCCTTCTTCCTATCATCATCTTTCACAGACCTTACCTCACTTGAGTCACCTCTTTCCCTCTCGTCATCCTTCCTACCATTACCACCCGCCCCTTCAACAGTTCTTTCATGGCTTCCAGCAGACCTTCCCGGGGTAATATTTTTCACAGCAGTGGCTACAACCGAAGGTTGCAAGACACGACGAGGCCTGCCGCGTCGTCCAGTGCGACCTCCGGCTCCAACAATGTCTCCGGCTCCAGCCATTGTATTCTAAAAGGGAAAACACAGACATCATCATTCAAGGAACTATTTAGTACAAGGATAGCAAGGCTAACAGGTAATAACAGTGGCCAGCTGTGACTAGCTGATCACATTGCTTTCCGTGTCCTATACACTTCCCTTTATGAGTCTATTTGTGCTGATTCTACTTAAGCAATTAGTGAAATCAACAATCAATTATTCCTATCCCTTTTGTTCACATATATTTTCTTTCTCATTAACATATATCATTTAATCATACAATTTACCTTTACTGATCTTGCTTGAGCGACACATGGCATTCTTGGACTGGCAACTTCTTTCATTTCTTACTTATATCCCATACTCTGTTCGAGTCTAAGCATGTAGGATGCTTAAATCTCTCGAACTTTGCTCTGATACCAACTTGTAAGGCCCCGTTACCGGTAACCCTACTTTCGTGTTGGATTTACTTATAAACACAGTTCTAAATATCAGAGTTAATTAAAACATTTACGCGGAATATAAAACTTTCATAAAACATTACAATATTTCATAACTTGTCTCAAAACGTCCTTTGTCTTTCACATTAAAACCTTAAAATTAAAACATCGTAAGTATTCAGATGCCAGGCTCTTATTCTTTTGCCATGTGTCCCCGCTCAAGCCAGCTGTCTCATCCTACTCACCTGCGTGCATACTAAAAGTCAGCTACGCTGAGTGAGTTCTAGTTAATCACATAATCATACAATACAATCTTTACACTTCATACTTAACCTCTTAACTTTCTTTCATACACACTTAAGTGCTTTTACTTTCATTTTTACCTTCATACTTTCTTTACATACATAATCATTTTTACCTTCATACTTTCTATACATAAAAATTTTATTTCCATTAACTGTCTTAACACATTTTTCGTTAGATTTTTAGTTTACTTCCTAATCGAACTTGGCTTTAGGCGAAGTTAAACCTTAGGCGAACTTAGGTTTAGGCGAAGTTAAACCTTAGGCGAACTTAGCTTTAGGCGAAGTTAAACCTTAGGCGAACTTAGCTTTAGGCGAAGTTGTCATCAGGCGAACTTGGCTTTAGGCGAAGTTGTCATCAGGCGAACTTGGCTTTAGGCGAAGTTGTCATCAGGTGAACTTGGCCTCAGGCGAAGTTGTCATCAGGCGAACTTAGCTTGCAGGCGAAGTTCATCAGGCGAACTTAGCTTGCAGGCGAAGTTCATCGCTTTGAAGGCGAAGTTGCCCAGATGCAGGCGAAGTTGCCCAGACAGCCGCTGTTCGGTTTCTTTCCAGCATTTTGAGCGATTTTAACACCCTTGCTATGGTTCAATATCACCCACTACGCTTCCCGACCATTTTCGGTTGCTTATACACTAAAAAAGCTTGGATCTTTAAACTTCAAAGATCAAGAATCATACCTTTTTGGGCTTGTTTGGATCTCGTTTACTTGCTAGTACACTAATCGCTCTCTCTCGGACCTGCCCGACTCTTCCCTTGGCTCGGCCGGCCGGCTGCGGTATGCGTGTGGTGTGTGTGTGTGTTTTGAGGTGTTAGGGAGTTTGGTGAAAATGAAGATATTTTGGGATTTTGGGGGTATTTATATCCCTGAAATCCCATTCTCATTTAACCCATCTCAATTAATCCACGTCCAAGACCCGCTCCCTACCCGATATTAATTAATTACGCGAAATCACTAAACATAACTTCCTTTATTCATCATTAAAATTTTTAGGATGTTACATTATGTTTAAATAAGATACTTTTTATGTTATGTTTTTAAAGACAAGTTTGAATGTTTTGTAACGAATTATTGAAGTTTTATTTATTCCGCGAAAGTTTAATTTAACTCTGATATTTAGAACTGTGTTTATGAATAAATCCAACGATAATGTAGGGAATCGGTAACGGGGCCTTACAAGTTGGTATCATAGCATAAGTTCGACAGAACTAAGAATCCTACATGCTTAGACTCGAATAGAGAATGAGACTTAAGTAAGAAGGGAAAGAAGAAACTAGTTCAAGAAAGCCATATGTAATTCAAGCAAGCTAAGTAAAGGTACACTTTATGATTAATTTCATGTATAATGATGTTTTAGAATGTTAAGCTTGTGTATTCTAGGGATAGGATTATTTGATTGCTTAACTGTTTAAAAGTAGAGCCTAGCACAAGTGGACTCGCAAAGGGAAGTGTATAGGACATAGAGAGTAATGTGATCAGCTAATCACAGCTGGCCACTGCTATTACCTGTTAGCCTTACGATCCTTGTGTACTAAATAGTTCCTTAAGTGATGACATTTGTGTTTCCTTATAGAATACGAATGGCTGGAGCAAGAAAGGTTGCTGGTCAAGGAGGTCGTACTGGGCGTCATGGAAAACCAGGTATTGTCCGGGAACCTTCTGTAGAACCAGTTACTAACACAAGGAAAGAGAGGAGTGAAACTCTGCGAGGACCAAGCAACAATGAAAGGTATCAACTGGTCCTGCTGTTCAAGCCGCCATTGCTCAAGCTGTAGCTGCTGCAGTGAAGAATCTGCATCCTTACAAGTCTGCTGAAAGCCATACAAGGACCGTTGAGAGGTCAGGGGAAAATGGTAAGAAGTATGAGGAGAGAAAGAAGGGTGATGAACGAAAGAGAGGCCGAGGTGGGTGTAACTACAAGTCGTTCAAACGTAGCGACCCGCAAAACTGACTGGTTTAGGGGATGTAATCGCTACTCTCCAGTGGATAACCGCAACAGACAGTGTTATCCGAATCAGTGAGTGTCGTCCCGACCAAGCAGTAGGTTATGCCACTTAGTCATTTGGTGATGAGGCTAAGTACTGGTGGGAGACTGTGGATGAGAGGAAGACTTAAGAAAAGATTAAGGAAATGAGGTGGGATGACATGAAGGAGTTAGTGATGAAGCGATTTTGTGCTGATGCTGAGGTTGAGAGGACTGAGATAAAGTTTCTGAATCTGAAGACAGGTTAGATGACACACCGCGAGTACACTACTGAATTCAACCACATGTCTAGGTTGGTACCCGAAATGGTGAACACTGAAGCCAAGTGAATCAAGTGATACATCAGGGGACTACCACATAATGTCCACGTCTTGCACAAGGCCAGTAAACCTGCTACTTTTGTTTCGGTTGTGGGACTCACAGAGATAGTTTACGACAACCTGGCAGTGGACGAAGTTGCGATGGAAGAGAAGAAAGATAAGGAATGGGTCGCTCCTGTCAAACGGCCCGATACTCAGTTGTGGAACTCTAGGGATAAGAAGTAGAAAGTGTGGGAGAGAAAGATATGCAAGACTTGTGGGAAGGTGCACCGTGGCGAGTGAAAGTGGGTTACTGGTTTTGATATGTGCCTCAAGTGTGGGAAAGCTCATGGTGGAGAATGCAGGATTGGGACAAATGCCTGTTATAAGTGTGGAAAGGTGGGGCACTATGCTCATGAATGCAATACAAAGCCCATGTGTTACAAATGTGGTAAGGCGGGCCATATGGCAAGAGAGTGCACATATGGTGAAGTTAGAGGAAGCGGAAGGAAGGATGCTGACCTGATGAGGCCAAGTACCAGGGCCTGCACGCTGACCCAAGAGCAGGCTAAGCAAATCCTTGATGTTGTGGCATGTACGTTTCTAGTAAACGGTATTTCCACTTCTGTGTTGTTTGATTAAGGTGCAAATAAAAGTTTCGTAGCTACACCATTTAGTAAGTTAGCAAAAATGAAATATTGTCATGTGACTGAAACCTTCATAGTAGAAACCTCTAGTGAGACCTCAGTTAGGATAATGAAAATGGTTAAGGATTGTAAGATAGAGTTAGAGGGATGCAAGTTCCCTGTAAGCATGTATGTTATGACCTTAAGAGGGTTCAATGTGGTTTTGGGAATGAACTAGCTATCTGAGTTTGAAGCTCAGATAGTGTGTAAGAGTAAGCTAATAAGGTTAAAATTCCTTAGATGGTAGTACAGTGACGGTTTATGGTGATAAAGATAGTTCAGGATTTAATGCCATTTTGATGATAAAAGCCGAAGGATTGTTAAGGAGAGGGTGCGATGCCTACCTGGCATATGTTGTCAAAGCTACGGCCGAGATGAAAGAAATGAAAGATATTCCTGTTGTGCGCGACTACCCAGAGTTGTTCCCTAATGATCTTCCGGGGTTGCCACCAGAGCAAGATATAGAATTTCAGATAAACTTAATACCAGGAGCCCAACCCGTCGCGAAAGCACCTTTCCGCCTGGCGCTGTCCGAGATGAAAGAATTGTTGTCCCAACTACAAGAACTCCTCGACAAAGGTTTCATTAGGTCGAGTGTTTCCCCGTGGGGCGCAAGGGTGTTGTTTGTTAAGAAAAAGGATGGAAGTATGATAATGTGTATAGACTATCGTGAGTTGAATAAGCTTACGGTGAAAAACAGAAATATGTTGCCACAGATTGATGATTTGTTTTACCAACTACATGGTTCGAGTTGGTTCTCCCGAATAGACCTCAGGTCAGGCTATTATCAGCTGAAGGTGAAGGAGGCACACATCCCTAAGACATCATTTCAGACACGGTATAGACACTACGAGTTCCTCCTAATTTCGTTCGGTCTAAGGAATGCTCCTGTAGAATTTATGGACATGATGAATAGGGTTTGTCGGACGATGTTGGATAAGTCAGTTATCGTCATCATTGATGATATATTGATTTATTCGACGAGCGAGTCTGACCATGCTGAGCATCTACAGAAAGTATTGGAGATTTTGAAGGAAGAGAAACTGTATGTTGAATTCTCGAAGTGCGTATTCTGGTCGCGTGAGGTCACGTAATCAATCCTGAGGAGATTACTGTGGACCTAACCAAGATTGAGGCGATAATGAATTGTAAGATTCCGCAGAACTCGGCTGATATACACAGCTTCTTAGGGTTGGCGGGCTATTAAAGGAGATTCATCGAAGGCTTCTCCAAGATAGCCACACCGTTGATTGGTATTACCAGAAAGTCTGTAGTATTCAATTAGGGTATATTTTAGGAGGAGGGTTTTAAGGAATTGAAGAAAAGAGTCATGCAAGCTCCAGTCCTTGATCTACCCTATGGTGATGAGGATTTGGTTGTTTGTACTGATTCTTCGCATTGTGGGTTAGGTTGCGTGTTAATGCAACGAGGAAAAGTGATAGCTTATGCGCCTAGATAGTTGAAAGTTCATGAAAGTACTTACCCGACACGTGACGTAGAGTTAGCAACAATAGTGCATGATCTCAAGATATGGAGGCATTATTTATATGATACTAGGTGTACTATTTATACATATCATAAGAGTTTAAAGTACTTCTTCGAGCAAAAGGAGTTGAAAATGAGATAGAGGAGATGGTTAGAGTTGATAAATGACTACGACTATGATATCAAATACTATCCTGGAAAGGCTAATGTGGTTGTTGATGCGCTAAGCCGTAAGAAGGAGGAAGTCACTGCGACAGTGAAGTCGTATAAGTTAATCATTAACTCAGATCTCTTTGAAGATATCATCAAGGTGCAGTCTGAAGTGCTTGCAAATGAAGGGTTAATGTTGTAAGAGAGAATTTCCGGACAGCAAGACGAGCTGATAGACAACACTCATGGTGTGAAGACTAGGTTTGACCGTATGTGGATTCCACGCCATGGAAATTTTAGGGGTCAAATTTTAGATGAAGCTCATAAGTCGAGATACTCGATACATCCGGGATCCACCAAGATGTATCAAGATCTTAAGAGAGACTACTGCTTGCAAGTTAAAGAAGAACACCAGAAACCCTATAGGGAAGATGCAACCGTTAGATATACTAAAATGGAAATGGGAACACATCACCATGGATTTCACAACTAAGCTATCGCGTACAGCTAAACATCATGATATCATTTGGGTGATAGTGGACCGTTTAACGAAAAATGCTCACTTTCTGCCTATACGGGAGGCCATTTCGTCCGAAACATTAGCAAATGTGTTTATAAAAGAGGTTGTGGCTAAGCATGGAGTATCGTTGTCGATCGTGTCAGATACAGATACTCGCTTTACTTCAAGGCTCTGGAAGAAGTTCAATTAAGCTATGGGAACAATACTGAACATCAGAACGACGTATCATCCTCAAACCCTTGAGGATATGCTACGTGCTTGTATTTTAGTCATAGGAGGAAGTTGGGATGATCATCTGCATCTGGCAGAGTTCTCTTATGACAACAACTACCACTCGAGTATTTGTATGCCACCGTTTGAAATGTTGTATGGTAGACGTTGTATAACCCCCTGTATGTTGGGTAGAGATCGGTGAGAAAGATATTGGGAGTCTAGAAGTTGTGTAAGAAACCTCTTCAATGTTCGATCAGATTAAGACAAGAATGAAAGCTGCTCAGGACCATCAAAAGTCCTATTGTAAGGCCTCGTTACTGGTGCTCTACTTTGGATGTTGGATTTACTCATAGACACATATAAAGGTACGGTACCGAAAAGACCCAAATACCCTTAAGAACCTCCCGCGGGTCAGATGATTCCTCCTCGTAAGACACCCGCAGAACATATGAATAACCCGCATAACCATCTAAGGAAGGAACACCCGTACGAATTGGGTTGAAGCATCCTGGTACCCTCTGAAGTCATCCGCAGGACAAAGTATTCGTCCACCTGAATGACCAGGAGGTGATGCATCAGGATAGCTGTAATTAACTAATTACTTTCTAGAAGATTTACCAAGACGTTTTCTTGGGCAATACATGATCTCTCGGCCAATGAATAAAGGAAACCTGGCTAGACCGTTATAACCGTGCATATGGCTAGGGTTATTTATCATCCTATCTCATAAGGACGCGTGTCCAGGTTGCTATACATGCCTAGTCGACATATAACTGAACCTATCACATGATGATACGTGTCCAGGTTGTTACGAGAGCATCAATAGAAAAGGACAGATGGCCCAATCTCCTTCCCACATTCTTCGGCTATAAATACCTTCTCAATCTTCATGAGGTATTCATTCACTCCCACTGTACTCTCTCTGTATACTTAAGTACTTTATCTCCTTCAGAACTGTACTTATTCTCACGCCGGAGGGTGGTTACGGGAAGACCCCCCTCTTGTCCTTCCCGTAACGAGCTCACGGTGTTGGTTTTGAAGATTTACGTCACTGGACTTTGGGAAGTTGGGCTTATATCGTATTGGTTGTTATCCGTATCCTACCATGTAGATCCATGGGATCTAAGACCCGTTAAGGGGAGTAGATCCGTGTGTCTTCATTGGCGCCATTCGTGCTTTTGTTAAAACAACAATAATTTTTTGTTTCATTTCGTTGTACGATATGAGTCAATTTCCTGAGGGGCTGACGGGAACCCGTGCACCTTCTTCACGTGTTACTAATACAGAAGCACCTGAAGGGCTTTCTTTAAGTGTTTTTGCACGAATCACGGCTCCGGGTTCACGAACTGCTGATGTAACACCTGGAAGTCATACCCTCGAGCGTGTTACAGCACCAGTTGGCCCAACTCCTACTGATTTGGGATGTGTCATAGCACCAGAAGGTTCTAATCTGGGTGACCTCGGACAAATTATGAGAGAAACTCGTCGAACTAGGTTAGAATTGGGTCTGGAAGATGATTCCGGCGATTCTGACATGGCGAGAACTTATCATCATAATTCCAGATCTAGGGGACCACTGTCTCCAAATGAGTGGCTCCGCATATAGAAAGAGAATTTGACATCTGAATACGAGCGTAGAGTGTGCAACGAACGTTTTCATGCCCGCACACTGACTTATGAAGAATCTCCCAGGAGATCTCTTTCTCCTCCACCAACAATGAGTGGAAGTCAAATCCGTTATAGTCAACAAGCGGAAAAAGAGTTCGGTGAAGTACGGAGGTTGCGTCCCCTTCCTCGAGTGGACATGCGGATGCCATCTTACATAGATGAGCTCGATAGTTATGATTCAACATATCACCCAGGAGACATCAGTTTCTACACTGGTGACAACAGGCTGCGTTCGTGGAAAGGGATTAGACACCCGCAGGACGTAGTCCGTCATACTTAATATCATAGCGATGCGGAAGAAGATTTCACTAAACCGTATCGACCAGCAGCCTTTGCTGAAAAATCAAAGTTCATAGCTCGCATCACGACAACACCTTTTCCAGTCAATGCTAAAATACCTACATCGATGGGTAATTATAATGGAATGACCGATCCAAGAGATCATATCCAAAACTTTGTAGTTGTAGGTGGTGTTAGCGGATGGATACTCCCCTATTGGTGTCACATGTTTACATTGACACTAATAGGAGCAACACATGAATGGTTCGAAAAATTACCAGACGGTCAAATTTCCATCTGGGATGATCTGGTGAAAAATATTTCTCAACAGTTCAGTCAGCAAAAGAAACATATTCGTGATCAGTCGGAAATTTTGGATGTTATTCACCGAGATAACGAATATGTGGAAGATTTCATTACTCGCTTCAATGACGAAAGTTTGAACATCGGTGGAATCAGCAAAGATATGCTTCGCGGTGCCTTCCACAAGAATGTTAGATGTGATGCGTTGATTCGAACGCTAACGGGCAGAGATGGAATGCCATACGAATGGGATGATATCATGACCGCGGAAAAGTTGTATGCCAAAACTGAGAAAACCTTGGGGTATAACAACTCAAAGCAGAAGTTGAAAGTAGAAATCCGAACTCCATGGCCTATTAAACAGGCAAAGGGGACAATTTGGTCCAGACTTCAGCCAAACGCAGTGACATCAAAATTGTTTGACGCAAGATCTTTGATTGGTAATAAGAACAAACAAAACTTTTCAGCATGATCCTCCAACAGTTGGACTCCGTTATCAAAAACTCCTTCTAAAATTCTCACTACTGAGAATGTAAACTTCAGAAAACCCCAGCCACTACCAAGAAAATCGTTCCTCGATAACAAAAAACACTGCTCATTTCATAATGATATCGGACACAACACGAACGAGTGTATAGCCTTGAAAAATGAAATTGAGGCAGCTGTGAAATCAGGTAAACTTGAACATCTGGTCAAGGGCACAAAACCAGGGACTGGTAAAGCTCTCGCGAGAGATAGCTAGGGCCCATCTAAAAAACAATTCAAAGATTTGATGCTCACCCGTCCACAACTCATGGTGCGGTAGGAGTTCCAACCCACACCGGTATAGCAATAATTCATGTTAATCGACACTGCTTTGCAAATGAAAGTTCAAAGCCTAGCAAAATTCCAAAACAAGCTCATAGGACCGAACAAGAAAAATGGGTTTTGAAGAAAAAATTCCCTAATCAGACAGTCATAATCGGACCCGCTATGTCAGAAATAGTGAGGACTTTCTTAAAGCAGTTGTTGACCAAAAATATGGACATCTTCGCCTGGCAACCTGCGGACGTGACCGGTGTCCCGCGGAGCATCGCGGAACACAAATTAAGGGTAAACCCGATGTTTACACCAATTGTCCAGAAAAAGCGAAAGATGGGCCCAGAGCAGACGAAAGCCGTGAATAATCAGGTACAAGATTTGCTTCATGCCGGAATCATTCGAGAAACTAAATATCAAACATGGGTGGCTAATCCGGTTATCGTTCCAAAGAGTAACGGAACGTGGCGGATGTGCAAAGACTTTCAAGACCTGAACAAAGCTTGCCCGAAGTACTGCTACCCACTACCTGAAATTGATCTCGAGGTAGATGCCGAGGCCCCGTTTAAATTCAAATGCTTTCTAGACGCTTACAAAGGCTATTATCAAATCCGCATGGCAGTGGGTGATGAAGACAAAACAACATTTCGTACTTATCAAGGCACTTTTTGCTACAAAATGATGCCTTTCGGACTGAAGAATGCGGGTGCCACAAACCAGTGGTTAATGGATCAAGTATTCAAGAACCAGATTGGTCGAATCCTGGAAGTCTACATGGACGACTTGGTAATAAAAAGCATCGAAGAAGATCAGATGTTGAGAGACATTGAAGGGACATTCGAAACCTTAAGGGGTATCAACATGAAGCTGAATCCAGCCAAATGTTCATTCCCAATGCAAGAAGGAAAATTTCTTGGAGTAACTGTCACTGGCGCAGGCTTCAAGGCTAACCTAGATAAAATCCAAGCACTATCCCGCATGCCTTCTCCTTCATCCCTCAAAGAGGTTCAGACGTTTAAGGGTCAATTGGTTGCCCTAAATCGTTTCTTAGAAAATCATGAAGCTAAGTCTTATCAATTTGTCTCAACATTGAGAAATTGCCTCAAGAAGGCACACATCAAATGGATGGCGGAAGCTGAGCAAGCATTCTTAGAGGTCAAGAAATGCCTAATGGAATTACCTACGTTGACAGAACCCTATGCGGGAGAACCATTGACGCTATATTTATCGGCATCTGATATTGCCATCGGGGCTGTATTATTGACGGATAGAAAGAATGTCCAAACACCGATTTACTATGTCAGTAGGACAATGTCTGACCAGGAGACCAAATATTCGATGATGGAAAAACATGTTTTAGCACTGGTTTATGTTGCCCGACATCTCCGCAGGTACTTTCAAGGGCACCCTATCAATGTGTTAACTAGATATAAACTTAAAAAGGTTCTGAGTAAACCAGAATTGTCTAGGCGACTAGCGAAGTGGGCCATCGAGATGGGTGAACATGCGATAGAATATAAACCCAGGCCAGCAATCAAATGACAGGTGTTGGCGGACTTCGTCAGTGAGGTTCCATAGCACAAAGAGAAAAATGTTTTATTGAACAGCAACCCCAAACACCTCCTGAACAAGGACAAATATGGTCACTGTTCACGAACAGGGCTTCAAGCAGTGAGGGATCTGGCGCAGGCCTCAGGCTAGTCAACCCCGAAGGCCACGAATTTACATAGGCCATAAAGTTAGACTTCAAAAGTACTAACAACGAGGCGGAATATGAAGCTTTCCTGGCTGGCCTGCGGATAGCCAAGAAGCTTGGGGTGAAACATTTGGAAGCACAGGTGGATTCTATGTTGATTTCGGGACAGATGAAAGGAACTTACGAAGCAAAAAACGATGTCATGGCCACATATCTGTCGCAAGCAAAGGATTTAATTCGCCAATTTTCCTCTTTTAACATTATTTATATTAAGAGAACCGAGAACAAATCAGCAGATGCCCTTAGCAAGTTGGCTTCAACAAATTTCGAGCACTCTGCTAAGGATATTCGTGTTGAAGTCCTCGATCACCCGCCCGTTCCGCAAAATCAAGTTATGGTGATTCAGACTAGCAGAGAATCTTGGATGACACTGGTTATAGCTTATCTGTCATCAGGAACTCTGCTAGCAGAAAAGGCTACGGCTCGAAAAATCAAGCAGAAGGCCTTGAATTATGAATTGAACGACGGTGTTTTATATCGAAGATCGTTCTTGGGACCATTGTTGCGTTGTGTGGATGCCAAAGATGCGAACTACTTAATACGAGAAGTCCATGAAGGCATATGCGGATTACACGCGGTTCCTAGGATGACCGTGGCAAAACTCATGAACGCTGGGTATTACTGGCCTGAGATGCATTCTTTTCGGGCAAACTTTATACTCTAGGAAGGTTATTCGGGTATACTTTGCATAAAAAGGTTTTTCGGGCACAATATACATTAGGAAGGTTGCTCGGACACACTATGCATCAAAGTATGCTTGATTGAATGTGTTTCTTATTCTGATATGGTTTAAGCTAGACTGAGTTATTTAATTTATATTTGAGAAATTTATATGGGTATCTTAATTGATACCTAGCAAGGATGCTTATTTGATGTTTTGTACTTGATTAATTTCCTTGTGATTAAGTTCTCAAGAAATCTGGTATTTCGGGTAAGCTTTCTTCATTATTACTTGATTTTAAATTACTTAACTTAACCAAGCAAGGTTTGTAAGTGGAAGGTACCAGGAAAACTTTGTCAATTTTATGTTTGACAGCTAATAACTCACTACACGACAAATCCATTTAAAACCCACTTTCAAAAGGTATATAAGAGGGAGTTAGAGATATTTTCACAACATTATTTTCCCTCTCTCTCTCCTTCCACTGCAACTGCTTACTCTCAAAGAAACCTAAACCGACTTATCGCATTCGTTTATAATCCAAACCCTAACTTTAATCAGACCTCTAATTCTGACTCAGTAAGCAATAATAATGTGCTTTACGATCACAATTAGACTATAATGGGCTTCGATTATGTATTTATATGCTAACACTCTTTTTTTGTGTTTAGGTTATAAACCTTTCGAAGAACAGGTTCTTGCTGATTTTTCTCTCTTTCTTCTTCATTTTTATAACTTGAAATTACTTAAAGTTCTGAACTTCATGACTAATTTCATTTTCAATGTGATTGATTTTGTTTTTAGATATGGCGGACAATGAACAACCGAAGTATCCCTTTGAACAGAAGCACAATATGTGCGCCATGTTGCAGATTACTCCTGACAATGAAGAAGTGGTGATTATGATAACGTGGTTGTTAAGATCAAATGTTCGTTTTGTCTTCACCGAGTGCCTAGTCATTTATAGAAATCACTCACTTGATTTCTGGCGCTCATCAAGACTGTATGCTGACATAAATGGTCGAAGGATTGAAGCTACAGTGGCAAGACAAGAAATTCGAATCACAGAACAAATGATCAGAAGATGCTTGCAATTACACGATGACGACCACAATCATATAAACTTCAATACTGATCACCTGCTAAAAATTTTTGAACAGACTATGGGATACCAGGGGACAGTACATGATGGACAATTTTAGAAGGGAATGTTCCCTTAGATATACAGATTTCTGATTCACCATGTGGTTCAAGGATTTGCTCCGAGGAAAGGCTCATGGACTCTAATGAGCAGGGATTTGGCAAACGCCACAGTTGCAATCATTTATGACCTACCATTCAATTTCTCCAAGATGATCTTTGAAGGATTGGTAGGAAATTTAAAGAAGGCTGAGAAGGATAGGTTTCTGCAATATCCCAGGTTTCTGCATATATTTTTTAACAGGGAGTTGCATGATCTACCCACAATTGGCATTACTCACCTTTTTCAAAATCCCGATACACTCAACCGAATAAGAAATCCGGTGAATGCCAATAGATATAATCCAAACATTCCGTTTGAGATTTTTCCATGGTTATTAGACCATGACTTGGATATTATGCCAGTTCTTGAGCTGAAGTTAGAGGAGGAAGAGGAGATTGATGAGTTGGAGGATGAAGATGATGATGATGATGACTATGGTGTTGAAGGAGGGGATGGAGGAACCATGATTGTTGATTCAATGGATCAGGGGGAGAACCAACCTATACCATCACCACCACAATCACCACTACCCATTAACCAACGTATACAATCACCACCACAATCACCATTACCATCCTATAACAATCACCACATATATCACCACAACCACAAGCTCAACCCAATCAATCCCCAACCAAAACCTTAACCCAAAACCAAAATGAAACATCCACTCAAATTTCCCCATCACCACAAACACCACCAACCAACAACCCAATCCTAACTGATACATATATTCCAAGCCCACCCCTTACTCAATCACCATCACAAACAATACCTACAACCCAGCCTACTATACCCATACCCCACCTGAATCATCTACCTCACCCACATTAACCATCAACCCTATAATCACTCAACCCACCACTCAAGACCAACCTGAACCTAACCCTTCTCTACCTCACCACAAGTAACCCCTCCTGCTGAAAACTTACTTTTTCAAAGAAATCTTAATCTAATGTTAGAAAATGCAGGGTTAAGGGAGAGGAATGAGGAGGTAACCAATGAGAATGTGTTGCTATTAGACAAGTTGGCCCGGCCTATGAAGAAAATTCAATCCTTGGAGCAGGAGGTTGAGAAGGCCTCACCTGCCCCAAAATAGTGAGAGAATATTAATGAGCCAACTAATGCTGATGAGGATGTAGTGATGGAGGATGCAGTAGTGAATATTGATGGGTTGACAAGTATTTTAAATGCTTATGATGATCAGAAGGAAAGTGAAGAGAGGAGAATGGAGGATGAAGAGTATGAAGGTGATAAGTCTGATGTTGAAGAAGAAAATTATGATGTGAATGATGAAGTAATGAATGTTGTATGGAGAGAGGATGATGATGTGGAGAGAGATGAAGAAGAAACTGGAGAAGGAATTGAAAAGATAAATATTGAAGACAATGTGGCAAACACTGATGTAGCCACTGATATTCAAACTGATGAGTTGACAGATCAAGCTGCTACAACTGATGAATTAATGACTGAAACTGATGTGTAGAAAAATGCCCAAATAGATGAAGGAGCTGCTACTAAGGAACTTGTACTCACTGAAACTGAAACTGAACAACAAGCAAGTTCCAAGAGAGTAGAGTATGACCCAAAACTAGAAGAACTTGAAAAAGAAATAGATGATTATGAACAGTCTGAGGATGAAGAAGATGTGAGGAGGATATTGGAGAAAGGTAAAGCAAAAGTTTGTGAAGAAGATCCTGTTAAGGCAAATCCTCAGAAAGACATTTTGTTTAAAGAAAATGAAGAAGTTGATGCTGAAGCAAGGAGAAAGTTTGAGAATGTAATAAGAGAAATAAGGGATATGGAAATACTAGCCTAAATCCTGACAACTGAGGAATTAGTAGAGTAGGAAGCACTGATCACTCAAGCTAAAGTGGCCAAAATAATAAATGAAGATGAGGATGAGGATCAGATTGTAATTGAAGCCTTGATAAATCTGAGAAGGGATGAGGAAGTTGACAATTCCCTAGCCGTAGTTGTGAGTAAGTTTGCACAAAAGGATACTGAACCTAAAAAAGAATCTCAACAGGAACCTGAGAAGGAACCTGAAAAAGAAAATGAAGAATCAATTGAAGAGATATTGGCTAAAGCCTCAAGGATACATGAGAATGTGGGAAGATTTGAAAAGACATATTCTAGAAAGAGAAAAGCCACTGATCAAGGTATGAAGGAGGATCTGGAAAACAAGAAAGGAAAATGGGATGAAAAGAACAAATGTTATGTAGAAACTTCTGATGATGAAGATAGTCCAATCAGAGCAGGTACATTGCAAACCTTGAAACCAGGTGAAAAGCTGTCTGGTGTTCCAGATGTTCCAAGTGTTGATACGACACCAGAAAGTCCAACTCCTGATGAACCCAAGATTGATGCCGTAAATGAATCAACAGAGGAGGAGGATGAATCTGATAATAATGATTACAGTGATGGAAAAGATACTGAAACTGCTGATGTTATGTCCCCACAAGTTACAGTGACTGATGAACAGAGGGCAAACATTGAGCAAAGTCTTTTGGATGCTAAAAGGAGAAATCCTTTGATTGTGAAACTAAGAACCTATGGGATAAGCTTTGAGAGCTTAGCTGATTTGAATGATGATGAACTGGAGAAAAGACTGTACAAGGAGAGAGACACAATTGAAAAATTGATACAACAAAAGAACAGGGATGCCCAGAAATACAGAGATTATTTGAGAAATCATTGTTATTCTGACAAAGATTTATCTCATTTCAAGATTGACAAGTTGAAAGAGGCATATGAAAGCAAAAGGGAAGAGGTAAATGAAAAATTTGTTAGAGAGAATGATGAGGCTGAAAAGCTAGAAGCATTGAAAGAAAAATTTGGAAGAAAGTGTGGCTACTTGTTGGAGAAAGGGATGAAACCTAGAATGGTTGAAGGATTGGATAAAGCCTCAGTTGAAAAAATTTTCAAAAATATTAAAAGAAAAGAAAAACATAAAAGAACACAACCTGAACCATCTGCTGAACAGTCAGGAAAAACTCAGGCTGACCAAGAATCTTCAAAGAAGAAAATAAAAATAATGACTTTAAGGGAGAAACAAAAGATTCAAGGTGAAAAAGAAAATTCAAAGGAAGCACCTGATGTTGAAACACCAATCCCAGAGGAATTAAATTCTGAACCAGAAGATGAACCTATAATTCCTTGGGAAAATGAAGAAATGATTAAGATATTGAGGAGCATAATGATAAACCAGAGGGGAATGGATGAAGCCACTTTTAATGCCTTAGAAAAGGAGGATTTGAAAGAACTTTTCTATATTCAAAAGGCTGATTGGGAAAAGTCTCTGAGGGAATGTGAGAACCCTAGAAGTTTTGTTAATGGAAGGTTTGTGCCTGCAGGGTTGTCAAACAATACTGGGATAGAGAAAATGATGATTATTCTGAATGAACAAGCAGGACAAAACCTTGCTGATCTTGCCAACCTTCCACCTGAAATGGTAGAGTCAATCTACATCAAAACATTCAATTTGGGGCCTAGAAAACCCATGAAGTCTATTCAATTCAGGCCTCCAATTTCAAAAAGATATCCACAAGCCGGAAGAGGTGAATCTAGTAGGGATGGATCACAAAGAACAGCAAGACCACAATCCAATGCGGATCTTCCATGAGAACTCCACTATGATTCTGTATCTGAATCTCTGAAAGTGATTATGGAAAGCAGACAACTGAGAGACATAGTTGTGATGAGTGACTTTGCTGAATACACTCAAGAACAACTAGAAAGAATGGCCACACTCAATTTTTATGATTATCGAGACAGAAATAAGATGGCTGGAAGACAGACGAATGATCTCTCAAAATTTTTAAAAGATGAAGCTGACAAGGGATTCCCATTCCTAAAAGAAAAGAGAAGCCGGAGAACAATTCAACTTCACAAATCAAGAAGAACAGCAAAGTTAAAGAAAATGGACAATGCTGAACTGTACTACAAGATGAATGTCAGAGATAGGAATCCTTTGTTAAATATGAATACATGCATAAGCCTTGAAAGAAGAATGACACAACCCAACTACATAGTTCCGAAGAATGGCATCATAACTGAGGTTGAATATAAAGAAGATGTTGGCCATTATGTGCTAAGAAACTCTGATGGGAGAATACTGGGGATAATCAGAAGAGATGAAGACTTGACTTACTTGCACAATGAAGATCTGATAGATAACAGGGACATGGTCATTCCTGAAAGTCACACTCAATATCAAGTCCTTGATATCTTCAGACAAAGGGCAGGAAGTGTCATTGCAAATCGAATCCAAGCCTACTACAATGCAAGAAAAAGACAATGATCATTAGAATAGGCTTTATTTTGTAATGTTTTCGGACAACTTTTGAGTATGTAACCATTTGTTTATGTTATTTGAATATGTAATTTGACTTTAATTTGATATGTATTTTAATCCTGTGTAAGTAACTATAGAAGTGTTTTGGGACAGCAGAGGTGTTCCAATATAGGAGGAGATTGTTGAGTCAAGATTTGACCCAAAACTGATCATATGGAAGATTGGAATCTTCTAAACCTCCTCAGAAATCACTAAGTATGGAACCAGGCACACCTGAGACATCCGAGCAAGGTTTTACTTTGTCGGGCATGTTGCCTATCGGGCAAGGTTATCTTCTTGAAGTCTTCTTCAGTGGATATCCGAGCAGGGTTCACTCCTTGGTGTATACCTGGGCAAGGTTCACTATATCAAGCAGGTTTGTTCTTCATAGCCGAGTATGGTTTACTTCAGAGTAAGCTCTTGGCTAACCAAGCTCTTGAATCCAAGTAATTGGAAGATCGGGCAAGGTATTCTTTAATAATACAGTGGTCCAGGTAAGCTTGATGATTAATGAAATATCTCAAGTAACATCGGTTAGGATTCAACTCAAGCAAGGTACAGTGCTCCCAAGCACACTTTGCTAATAAGCTAATTCCAAGCAAGGAGTTGATGGGACCATTGAAGAACAAGGTTGCTCGTTGGATTATGTCGGGCAAAGTCCGATATACTCAAGAAGATTGAAGTCTGCTTGGTGAGAATTTTCCTTTGGAAAATACTCCATGTAAAGCATACCCGGAAAACTGTTCCTGGGCACACTACAAGGTTACCAAGTCTAACAAGGAATGCATAGCACAAAGTCTATTCGGGGAAGTTTACTTCTACAAAGCCTACTCGAAAGACTTGTTTTACACTTAGGATTATTTTTAATATGTAATTTAAATATGTACGATATATTTAGAGTTTGTAGAAGGAAAGATAGCTGTCCAGAGGTGTCAGGCCTATAAAAGGAATAATTAGGGCACACCTATGGAAAGTGGTTGAATACGATACTAAGTGAGAACATTTATTGAGCGACGACCGTTCTTAGAATTGTACGGACATAACTTTCCCATCAAGAAACCGTAGATAGATTATCCTTTGTATGATTAACCTTATATGAATGGAAATATTTTGAGTGAATCTTGTGTGTTAGTTACCTTTGTTTGATTGCTCAGCAACAAAGTCGTTTGTTATTATTCCGCCTTTATAAACGGTTTTCTTTCTAACTATAGCAACCCGTCATTAACTCTCTTGTTAACACTTTATTGTGTGAGTTATGACCTAATTAGTTAACGATCTATTTACATTTGGGGACCTGACAAGTGGTATTAGAGCTGGTCACTACTATTTTAGTAAGAAACTGTCGCTGATTGAAGAGTTGAAGAACAATGACGTAAGCAGAACACTGTTCCATTAAAGAGTGACGTCAGCTGCTCTGTTCTTCATTTCTGTCCAGATCTACATCTTTCCGGTGTTTTCTCTTCCTTATTTCAATCAAAGTTTAAATATTTTCCTCTGATTCTTGTTCTATTCGCACCAGATTCATCAGATCTGAACAACCGGTTTTCAGATCTGATTGTTTTTAAATCTTGTCTTTTACAAATCAACTGATTTTGATTCTCAAAATGTCTGGTTACGAAGAACAAGTGGTGTCTACTAATAAGATTCCTAGACTCTATGGACAGGGAAACTTCACAAAATGGAAGGTCTTATTTGAAGCAGCCGTTTGCTATAATGATATGGATATGTAGCATTCAATCAAGAACGGTCCACAAGACACTACTGATGGTGCTAATGCAACTGCTGCTGTAAGAGACAGAATGAGGAAAGTGGATGAAAGGGCCTTAGCCATGATAAAGCTAGGTCTGTCATGGGAAATATTGACCAAGGTTACATATCACACCACAGCTAAGGCTATGTATGATGCAATCATTGAAATGTTTGAGGGAAACCCTGAATTAAAGAACATCAAGAAGCAAAGACTCAAGCAACAGCTAGAGAGGTTAAAATATAACGAAAGGGGAGAGATTGAAGTCAATCCTAGAAAGATTCTTAGCAATTGTGAATGAGCTAAGAACCACTGACTATGTCATGACTAATTTTGATTTGAATACCAAGCTGCTTAACTCAATGCCCAAGGAATGGTACACTGCTTGCAAATTCATCCTCCAAATCCCAAATTTCAATGATCTAAAGGTGGATGATGTAGTATGCTTCCTTCAGGCTGCAGAAATTGAAATGATTGAGAATGAAATGATAAAAGAAGAGAAGCCATGTTTCCAGGTCACTAATGCTCTCATTACACCAATGAGCAACTTGTCAACCAAAAATCAACAACATATTTCTATCATTGAAGAACCAATAGAGCATGGTGTTGATATACCTAAATCTTTTTTTGATGGTAGTACAAGTCATCATGGAAACCAGCAAAGGTTCAATGTCCAATTGATGGATGATACTGATTATGCCTCAATGGCTAGTGGACATGCACCTTACACTGGTGGAGGAAGTGGCCAAGGAAATGAAACATAGGCTTTGCTCTCAGTGTTTACAGAATCATACAATGCTTTTGTAGCAAAAAATCTGATTCATACAAGTGTCATCCAGGATGATCTTGAACAGATAGATGCTGATGATTTGGAAGACATGGATTTGAAATGGCAAGCAGCCATGTTGGCTCTTAGAAGCAAAAGGCTGTATAATATGACTGGTAGATCACTTCTATCGAGGCCAAATGAAAGAATTGGTTTTGATAAGTCAAAAGCCATTTGCTATAACTATCAACAACCTGGTTATTTTGCTAGAGAATGTAACATGCCAAGAAATTTTCAGATGAAGCAGTACCAAAACCAGTCAAGAAATCAGTAGCATCAATATCAACAGAATCAGCAGAGAAACAACAATCCCAACAACTTCAATAACTACAATCTCAACTTCAACAACTTTCAACAGTCTCAAATGAATAACAATCATCAAGTTGTGCCTCAAAATTAAAACTTTCAAAGAAACAACAATCAATACCTTCAAACTATGCCAAACAACTCAGTTCCAACTAATCAAAATCAACCCAGAAATCAAGGAAATGTGGCTGTCACCACACAACATGAGGGTAGTTTTGATTGGAGCAATCATGAAGAAGACATTGCTGATGATATCAAGAAGGCAAATGTGGCGTTTATGGCATTGATTGAGATAGAAGTTGGATCATCATCTCAAGTACACTCTGCTCCTACTATTGATTTGAATGAAATAATCAATGAATTGAAAACAAAAGTAGGCAAGCTGGAAAGTGAGTGTTTTAGGAAGCAAAGTATCGTTAATGGATATGAGGCAAGTGATTTGATAAGTGAAGAAAAGATTAAAAGTTTAGAAGAAGATTGCATAGTGTAACGCCCTGGAATTTGACTGGTAGACAAAAATCAAGGAATCATCGGAAACTATACACTTTGGGGTTCTGGACGATAAGTTCGGAACCCATATCATTGGAGAAATCTGCTTTTATCATTTGAAATGTTTATTTTATAAAACGACATTTACGTCTGGAAAATATTAATTTTTATGCTTTTGAAAAATAAAATGTTCTTATTTAAAAAAAAAAAAAAAAAAAAAAAAAAGATTTTAAATAATTATTCGGAAAATGGTTTATAAAAGTTTTGCTGAAAAAGTTTTAGTTTGTTTAAAAACTTATGAACTCGACTAGTCTTGACCCGTCGGTAGTCTAAACCCGAACCCGAGTCACCCGAGTATTTAAGCGGAAAATCAAGTATTCTTACACCATCTCTTTCATTTCCACCAACACTTCCCACCCAAACACTCCCACTTCTAGAGAGAGAGTAGTGAGAGAAAGTCATCCAATCTAAGATTCGAGTCCACCAATCTGTTTATCGTTGTTGTCGGTAAGATCTTCTTGAAAATCATACGTTTTTACAACCAAAACCCGCCCCGAATCGAGCAAAAACTCCGACTTTTGTGTCAAGTGTGTTCTTGGTCAAAAACCGTCATTTTTGGTGTCAAAATGCAAGCTTTTGTGTTTAAAAGTACTAGGAATCGATACCCCTTTCAATCCCGAGCATTTCCATGTCAAAAACTTCGATTTTGGGTCAAAAATCTGGAAAATCTGGAAAACCCGTGGGTATCTCCGTCGCCCAGCTTGAAGGAGTCGAATCAGACTCATTCGATCGAACCAGTCGATCGAATCAGTCCAGTCGATCGAACCAGTCGATCGAATCAGTTCATTCGATCGAATGTGTCGATCGAACCAGTCCAGTCGACCGAATAGGAAAGCAACCGAATGGTCTCCAACTCATTCGACCGAATGAGCTTCGTATTCGATCGAACGTCTGTCTATTCGATCGAATGAGTGTCTATTCGATCGAATGTGTTTCTATTCGATCGAATGTGTGTCTATTCGATCGAATGTGTTTCGATTCGATCGAATGTGTTCCTATTCGATCGAATCAGGTCAGAACCAAGCTGTTTCGTCTTTAAAACCTAGTTTTTGCTCGAGATCGTGTAAGGCTTACACTCTTAGACTTAAACTGCGTTGTTAACTTGTTATGTCCTTGTCTAGACTTAGAGGATCGACGTTTGACAGCACCCGACCGCCCTAGCAACCACACCTAGTCAACAAGGTGAGTTCATAGCCCCCATTTTTCTTTTAAAGCCTTTCAAATCATTGGGGGTGAAAACATGGTAAATGTACACGTTTTGACAAAACACATTTATTCAAACATTACTTATCATAAACACTTGACAAATCTTTTGCAAACAATGAACATTGGGAAAACAAGTAATCATGGCAGGTTACGCGTACCTTAACTTTCTCGGAAGTTGTGTATGCATAATCAAATATTCAGGAGTAAATATGGGAATCACTCAGCGTTTAGGGAACATTGGACGTTTGGAAATCAAAGTCATGTACCCGTTATACTTTATCATGAAAACACATTATTCATTGGTCAGTCTTGTGATCGTGTGAACAGTGGCAATATAGGTCACAATAGTGCATAGGTTTGATCTCCAAGTGGTCGATTGGTAGACAGGCCGTCACTAGATGTGGGATTCTAAAGTGATCGATTTAGAATACACGTGACCTATGGGGTTCTTAAGTGTTCGATTAAGAATCCGAAGGATCTCTTAAGTGTTCGATTAAGGATCCGAAGGATCTCCTAAGTGATCGATTAGGAATCCAAGAGATACTAAAGTACGCTTTAGAATTCTCTCATGGTACCCAAAGTGATCGATTTGGGTTACCATCAAGGAAATCAAGTAACATAGTGTGGTCTTGTGTGGGGTCGATGTCAGGTCTTGTGTGATCATTATGCATCATTATCATTTTTCATCATGGCATGGTTACATATGATTCTTGGGTATCTTATACATATATCCTTGATACCGTTCCTCCTGCATGCATGGAAACAATAATTGGAATCTTTATACGAAACTCTTGCAGATTCAGTTGAGATGATAAGCATACCAAGCATAGTAGGATAAGTTGTAGGAGTGGTGGGTTAGCCGATGGTACACCCTATATATAAACCCCTACAACTTAGCCTAGTATGCTTGTGTAGGGCTTATCACTACAGTATTAGTTAACCTATGAATTCACTCATCTACTTTTTGTAGTTGACGTTTTATTACATGTTTTCAGGAAATGAAGCAGGAAGTAGCTAATAGCTGATAGAGGCCTTAGAGAGATGAAGGCTAGGCTAGGAGTTGTTTGGAAACTTGATATTTTGTATTAAAACAATTTGTTTCATGTTACCTGGATGATGTAATATTTGACAGTTTGGTTATGTTTATGCATTTAGACTTTTATACTATTGTGCTCAATCAATCACGACCTAGTCGCCACGCCTCGGTTTTCCGCCATTACGACCGGGGTGTGACAGATTGGTATCAGAGCCAATGGTTATAGGGAATTAGGAAACCGACCTAGACTATAACCTAGGACCCTTAACTCTAGATAATTCATGCATCACTATCACACGCCCACACTTATGTGCTTGCTATGTGCTTATGTGCTGCATCTTTAATTGTGTCTATCGTAGCGATGTATTCTTTGGCTATTCCTTATCCTGTTATTCTTATTCCCGGTATCATTCTTGCGCGTTCTTTTTCTTTTTCAGAATGCCTCCTCGTCGCTCGTCCGTTAATGCTGACCCTGCTGACCTCGCTGCCATCATAGCGCAGCAAATTGCAGCAGTTCTTCCGGGTCTGGTTAACAACCTAAGGCAAGAAGGAACCTCGGGTGCGCCACAAGCCCCAGAACCGAATCCTACTCTTCAGGCCGACAGGCTCTATAAGGCTTTTACTAACACTGGGCCTACGAGCTTTAATGGATCCGAGGGAGCTGCTGGTCTTCTCCAGTGGTTCGAGAAAGTCGAAGCTTCATTCAACATGTGCTCTTGCCCGGATGAACTCAGGGTCAAATTCGCGGCGAGTATGTTCCACAAACGGGCTCTCACGTGGTGGAATATCGAGATTAGAACCAGGGGGCGAGACGCGGTCTTAGCCTTGCCCTGGGCCGAGTTTGTTGAGCTAGTCACGCAGGAGTTCGTTCCGAGAACCGAACTCCAGAAATTGGAGGCTGAGTTTAGGGCGCACACGATGAAGGGCGCCGATCACATGAAGTACACGGAGAGATTTCATGAACTCTCCCTATTGGTGCCCCACATGGTTACCCCAGCTTCACGCGCTGTCGAGCAATACATCAGCGGTCTTCCGGACTCTATGAGGGGCATTGCGGTTGCAGTTGACCCCACTACACTTAAGGCAGTGATCGATCTCACTGCCCGTTTGACCAGGGAACAGCTCAGGTCCGGTGTTTTGCATCAGGATAAGGGCAAATCTTCCGATGGGAAAGCGAAAAAGGGGAACAATAGGAAGCGGAAAGCGACCTACTTAACTGCGATCACTGGTGCTACGCCTATCAACTCCATGGCCCCCGTTTCAGCCGCAACAGTTCAGGGAAGACCGAGAAAGGAATATACTGGGCCGCATCCCAAGTGCAACTTATGTTCTTATCATCACCCAACAAGTGAGTTGTGCCGCAAGTGCACAAATTGTGGACGATTCGGACACCTGGTGGAGCGCTGCAGGAGTCCTGGCAACCAACTGGCTGTGGGGAATGCTAACCCTCAGCCTAACCCTGCTCGAG
The DNA here is from genome assembly GCF_021521415.1 of Bidens hawaiensis. Taxonomy (NCBI): domain Eukaryota; kingdom Viridiplantae; phylum Streptophyta; class Magnoliopsida; order Asterales; family Asteraceae; genus Bidens; species Bidens hawaiensis. The sequence goes on from NW_027491281.1 coordinate 1,097,178, forward strand.
GCTGCTTCGAGTGTGGCGCGATGGACCATTACAGAAATCGATGCCCTCGCGTCACCAACGTTCCTCCGGCTCGCGGGAGGGCCTTCACCATTGGAGCTGCCGAAGCACGCCAAAACCCCGATGTTATTACTGGTACGTTTACTCTTAACAACAATTGGGTGTCTGTCCTATTTGATACAGGAGCTGATAGGAGTTTTGTCTCTTGCGAATTGGTTCCTTTGCTGAAATTAAAAATTTCCGAGTTGGAACCTGCCTTGGTTGTTGAACTTGCTAGTGGAGAGTCCACACAAGTGAGGTCTGTCATTCGATATTGCACCCTTACTCTTGTCACCACATCGTTCAGTATTGACCTTATACCTTTTCGTCTTGGAAGCTTCGATCTAGTTGTGGGAATGGACTGGCTGTCTAGCAATCGCGCGGAAGTAATCTGCGCCGAGAAACTTATTCGTATCCCTCTGTCTTCTGGTGAAATTCTAACCATTCAAGGGGATAGGTCGGGTGGATGCCTAAGAATCGTTTCTTGCTTAAAAGCCAGTCGGTACCTTCAAAAGAAGTATCCCGCATTTCTAGCCCGTGTTACTCTCAAGGAATCCAAAGTCAAGAGACTGCAGGACTTCCCTGTCGTGCGTGAATTTTCTGATGTTTTTCCCGATGAGCTGCCTGGACTTCCTCCTAGCAGGCAGGTGGAATTTCGTATCGATCTTATTCCTGGTGCTCTCCCTGTTGCTAAGTCTCCTTATCGTCTAGCTCCGCTGGAACTTCAAGAATTATCGAATCAGCTTCAAGAACTTCTTGGCAAGGGATTCATTCGCCCTAGCTCGTCTCCATGGGGAGCCCCAGTACTCTTCGTCAAAAAGAAGGATGGGACTTTCCGTATGTGCATTGACTATCGGGAGCTTAATAAACTGACCATCAAAAACCGGTACCCGTTACCGAGAATTGATGATCTCTTTGATCAGCTTCAGGGTGCTACGTTTTTCTCTAAGATCGATCTGCGTTCTGGTTACCATCAATTGCGTGTTCTGGAGGAGGATATCCCGAAAACTGCGTTCCGAACTCGTTACGGTCATTACGAGTTCATGGTTATGCCTTTTGGAATGACCAATGCCCCCGCCATTTTCATGGATCTGATGAATCGCGTTTGCCGTCCATATCTCGACCAGTTTGTCATTGTTTTCATAGACGATATTCTCATTTATTCTCGTTCGAGGACCGATCATGAGCTTCATCTCAGGCTTATTTTGGAGCTTCTCAGGAAGGAACAACTATATGCCAAGTTCTCCAAGTGCGAATTTTGGCTAAAGGAAGTTCAATTCTTGGGACATGTTATCAATGTCGACGGCATACACGTCGACCCTGCCAAGGTAGAAGCCATCAGAAATTGGGTAGCGCCTAAAACACCTACCGAAATCCGTTCATTTCTTGGATTGGCTGGTTACTACCGCCGATTTATCTCAAACTTCTCCAGGATTGCCTTGCCTTTGACCACTCTGACTCAGAAGGGAGAACCCTTCGTGTGGGGACGAGATCAAGAGGAAGCCTTCCAAACTCTGAAGAATAAACTTTGCCGTGCACCGATTCTATCGCTTCCGGAAGGTGACGATGACTTTACCGTTTATTGCGATGCTTCAAATCAAGGCCTCGGTTGCGTTTTAATGCAACGAGGGAAGGTCATCGCTTACGCTTCTCGACAACTCAAGGTGCACGAAAAGAACTACGCCACGCATGACCTCGAGTTGGGTGCTGTGGTGTTTGCCTTAAAAATCTGGAGACACTACCTGTACGGCACGAAGTGTGTCATCTATACCGACCACAAGAGCTTACAGCACATCCTCCATCAGAAAGAGTTGAACATGAGGCAGCGACGCTGGGTCGAACTTCTCAGCGATTACGATTGTGAAATCCGCTACCACCCGGGAAAGGCTAATGTGGTGGCTGACGCATTGAGTCGTAAAGAAAGGACCCAGCTGCACTCTATTCGAATTCAATCCAATCTTCCCTCCTTAATTCGCGAAGCTCAGAATCAGGCGCTTGTGAATGGAGATCTCAAGGGCGTTTTGTCGTGTGGAGCCGAACAGAAATTCGAAACCAAGTTGGACGGCATCCTCTATTTTCTTGATCGAGCATGGATCCCAAACTCTGAGCCTCTTCGAACGCTTATTCTAAGTGAAGCCCACAAGTCCAGATACTCGATTCATCCCGGCAGCAGCAAAATGTATCAAGATCTTAAACCTCATTATTGGTGGCCCGGGATGAAGAAAGACATCGCTTTATACGTGATGAGATGTTTGACTTGTTCGCGAGTCAAGACAGAGCATCGAAGGCCGTCTGGGCTGCTTCAGCAACCTATTATTCCTCAGTGGAAGTGGGAAGAGTTAGCTATGGATTTCATCACCAAGCTACCGCGGACGCCTAGCGGTCATGACTCAATTTGGGTTATTGTGGACATTCTAACTAAATCCGCTCACTTTATCCCGGTTCGTGAGGACTACACTACGGAAAAGTTGGCGCGGATATACATTCGTGAGATCGTTTCCCGTCATGGTGTGCCTAAGGGCATTACGTCTGATCGCGACAGCAGTTTTTCTTCCAGGTTCTGGAAATCTTTGCAAAAGGCCTTTGGGACAAGTGTGAAGCTTAGCTCTTCCTATCATCCAGAAACTGATGGGCAGAGCGAGAGGACCATACAAACCCTAGAGGACATGTTGAGAGCTTGTATCCTTGAATTCGGTAATAGTTGGGAAGCTCATCTGCCGCTGGCAGAATTTTCTTACAACAATAGTTACCACTCTTCTATTAAATGCGCGCCGTTTGAAGCTCTTTACGGTCGCAAGTGTCGCTCACCCTTGTGTTGGTCCGAGACCGGGGATTCACAGATCATCGGCCCGGAACTAATACAGGAAACAACCGATCAAATCGCTATCATTCAACAGCGACTCAAAGACGCCCGTTGTCGGCATAAGTACTACGCAGACAAACGACGCAAGCCACTCGAGTTTCAAGTTGGTGACCGTGTTCTGCTGAAAGTTTCCCCCTGGAAGGGCGTAGTCCGTTTCGGGAAGAAGGGAAAGTTCGCTCCTAGGTATGTTGGACCATTCAAAATCCTTGAAAGGATCGGACCAGTTGCCTATCGTCTTGAGCTGCCGCCGGAACTCGGTAGAGTTCACAATGTTTTTCATGTTTCGCAGTTAAAGAAGTGTCTTGTTGACGAGGCCCTTCTCATTCCCGTCGACGAGGTTCGAATTAACGACAATCTGCTTTTTGTTGAAGAACCCGTCGAAATCTTGGATCGCGAGGTCAAGAAGACCAAGCGTAGCCGCATACCGCTTGTGAATGTTCGATGGAATAACAAACGCGGACCCGAGTTTACATGGGAACGCGAAGATCAAATGAAGGAGAAATACCCTCATCTGTTCTCTTAGTCTCTATTCTTGTAATCTATTGTCTAGAAGTCAATATAACATTTGCAGCATGTATCAAATAATTGTGTTATTCAATGAATATCGTGTTGCCTTATTATGCTTATAAGTATTCTTTTATTTGCATCCACAAATTTGGCTACTCAGGGCTCATGCTGGGAGCACAAGTCATATCTACTCAATCATATGAATTTTGGGGAAATTTATACATTATTTAAGCCAAAAATTTGTCATTCATTCTTGCATTCATGGAGCATGGTTGTGTGTATGTGTGTGGTGTCGTGTCAAATTTTCTAGCCGCACACGATAGAGCTTATACATTGATACAAGGTGAGCTCGTAATTATAGTCCGGAATATAATTACATCAAGGTCACAGGTGTATACGTGTATAAGCAATATGCTATTGTGTAACTAGAAGTCGTGAACTCAAGGTTCGTGTAGAGAAATATTCGACAAAGGTTGAAGAAGTGGTGGGTTAGCCGCTGGTACACCCTATATATAAACCTCTTCGGCACGAGTTGAATATGTCTGAAGCGAAACCTGGAATTAGGGACTTATAGTTAGCGTGGCAGCTGTGAGACATTGAATTCAAGAATTACCGAGGGTAATATTCGCGGAAGATTGAAGGAGTGGTGGGTTAGCCGCTGGTACACCCTATATATAAACCCCTTCAATCCGAAATGAATATGTCTGATGTAAAGCTTGAGGATGATGCCTTGTAGTGGAAAATAGTGTGTCGTCCTGTGTGTCATTGATCTAATAGGAGTCGAAGGAAACACCCAAGTAAGGTTGAAGGAGTGGTGGGTTAGCCGCTGGTACACCCTATATATAAGCCCCTTCGGCTTGATTTGGGTGGTGCCTGAGACGAATATTAGAAGTGGTGGCGCATAGTGGTCATCATGGGATCATGTAATCTTAATCATCGATGCATCAAGTATACTAAAAAGCTAAATTTCGGGACGAAATTCCCCTAAGTTGGGGAGGATGTAACGCCCTGGAATTTGACTGGTAGACAAAAATCAAGGAATCATCGGAAACTATACACTTTGGGGTTCTGGACGATAAGTTCGGAACCCATATCATTGGAGAAATCTGCTTTTATCATTTGAAATGTTTATTTTATAAAACGACATTTACGTCTGGAAAATATTAATTTTTATGCTTTTGAAAAATAAAATGTTCTTATTTAAAAAAAAAAAAAAAAAAAAAAAAAAGATTTTAAATAATTATTCGGAAAATGGTTTATAAAAGTTTTGCTGAAAAAGTTTTAGTTTGTTTAAAAACTTATGAACTCGACTAGTCTTGACCCGTCGGTAGTCTAAACCCGAACCCGAGTCACCCGAGTATTTAAGCGGAAAATCAAGTATTCTTACACCATCTCTTTCATTTCCACCAACACTTCCCACCCAAACACTCCCACTTCTAGAGAGAGAGTAGTGAGAGAAAGTCATCCAATCTAAGATTCGAGTCCACCAATCTGTTTATCGTTGTTGTCGGTAAGATCTTCTTGAAAATCATACGTTTTTACAACCAAAACCCGCCCCGAATCGAGCAAAAACTCCGACTTTTGTGTCAAGTGTGTTCTTGGTCAAAAACCGTCATTTTTGGTGTCAAAATGCAAGCTTTTGTGTTTAAAAGTACTAGGAATCGATACCCCTTTCAATCCCGAGCATTTCCATGTCAAAAACTTCGATTTTGGGTCAAAAATCTGGAAAATCTGGAAAACCCGTGGGTATCTCCGTCGCCCAGCTTGAAGGAGTCGAATCAGACTCATTCGATCGAACCAGTCGATCGAATCAGTCCAGTCGATCGAACCAGTCGATCGAATCAGTTCATTCGATCGAATGTGTCGATCGAACCAGTCCAGTCGACCGAATAGGAAAGCAACCGAATGGTCTCCAACTCATTCGACCGAATGAGCTTCGTATTCGATCGAACGTCTGTCTATTCGATCGAATGAGTGTCTATTCGATCGAATGTGTTTCTATTCGATCGAATGTGTGTCTATTCGATCGAATGTGTTTCGATTCGATCGAATGTGTTCCTATTCGATCGAATCAGGTCAGAACCAAGCTGTTTCGTCTTTAAAACCTAGTTTTTGCTCGAGATCGTGTAAGGCTTACACTCTTAGACTTAAACTGCGTTGTTAACTTGTTATGTCCTTGTCTAGACTTAGAGGATCGACGTTTGACAGCACCCGACCGCCCTAGCAACCACACCTAGTCAACAAGGTGAGTTCATAGCCCCCATTTTTCTTTTAAAGCCTTTCAAATCATTGGGGGTGAAAACATGGTAAATGTACACGTTTTGACAAAACACATTTATTCAAACATTACTTATCATAAACACTTGACAAATCTTTTGCAAACAATGAACATTGGGAAAACAAGTAATCATGGCAGGTTACGCGTACCTTAACTTTCTCGGAAGTTGTGTATGCATAATCAAATATTCAGGAGTAAATATGGGAATCACTCAGCGTTTAGGGAACATTGGACGTTTGGAAATCAAAGTCATGTACCCGTTATACTTTATCATGAAAACACATTATTCATTGGTCAGTCTTGTGATCGTGTGAACAGTGGCAATATAGGTCACAATAGTGCATAGGTTTGATCTCCAAGTGGTCGATTGGTAGACAGGCCGTCACTAGATGTGGGATTCTAAAGTGATCGATTTAGAATACACGTGACCTATGGGGTTCTTAAGTGTTCGATTAAGAATCCGAAGGATCTCTTAAGTGTTCGATTAAGGATCCGAAGGATCTCCTAAGTGATCGATTAGGAATCCAAGAGATACTAAAGTACGCTTTAGAATTCTCTCATGGTACCCAAAGTGATCGATTTGGGTTACCATCAAGGAAATCAAGTAACATAGTGTGGTCTTGTGTGGGGTCGATGTCAGGTCTTGTGTGATCATTATGCATCATTATCATTTTTCATCATGGCATGGTTACATATGATTCTTGGGTATCTTATACATATATCCTTGATACCGTTCCTCCTGCATGCATGGAAACAATAATTGGAATCTTTATACGAAACTCTTGCAGATTCAGTTGAGATGATAAGCATACCAAGCATAGTAGGATAAGTTGTAGGAGTGGTGGGTTAGCCGATGGTACACCCTATATATAAACCCCTACAACTTAGCCTAGTATGCTTGTGTAGGGCTTATCACTACAGTATTAGTTAACCTATGAATTCACTCATCTACTTTTTGTAGTTGACGTTTTATTACATGTTTTCAGGAAATGAAGCAGGAAGTAGCTAATAGCTGATAGAGGCCTTAGAGAGATGAAGGCTAGGCTAGGAGTTGTTTGGAAACTTGATATTTTGTATTAAAACAATTTGTTTCATGTTACCTGGATGATGTAATATTTGACAGTTTGGTTATGTTTATGCATTTAGACTTTTATACTATTGTGCTCAATCAATCACGACCTAGTCGCCACGCCTCGGTTTTCCGCCATTACGACCGGGGTGTGACACATAGGTAGTTACAGAGCTCAGAAAAGATACACCACTGAGATTGATGGATTGAAGAAGATGATTGTTGAAGAAAAGGTGCAGAACACAAAGCTGCAGGTAGAAAACGAATTCTTGAAGAAATTGGTTTCTACAAGAAACATATGTGGTATTCTAAACCAAGTAAGTGAAAAAGACAAATATAAAGCAGTTCCACCACCCTTCAACAACAACTTTATGCCAAAAGTTGATAAAGAGAAAAGAGATGCATATCTACAGCAATTCAGAGATGTTTTTCATGACAAAGAAGAATTTGTTGATTTATACAAAAATCTTGAGGTGAATGCAGAAGGTGAGTTTGTCACCTAAACCAAGTGAAAGATTCAAGAAACCAAGTGAACATGAAATATTTAAAGGAAAGGTTTGGTGCAAGAAATGTGATGAGTATGGTCATCACAAAGACTCATGTAATGAGAGATTCAACTTCAAACCTTTTCATGTCCTAGATGAAACAAAGTATGGACAAGACTTTGTTCTGTACAAGCAAAAGTATGATGCATACATGGGAAAGGGAAAGGTGCGTGAAAAGGAAACAATAAGTGCAGATGAATTGAAATCAGCTAAGGAGACAAAGAAAGAAAAGAAAAATGAAGTCAAGTCAGCTAAATCAGCAAGAAAAAGTGTCTCTCCTAAGAAACCAGAAAAGGTTGTGAAAAAGGGTCCTCAACCAATGAGAAGAATTCCCAGCAAAGACACACAATCTATGAAGTCTGATGATTCTCAAGGATCATCAGGAAGTGACAAGACAAAGAACAGAGGTATTTTTCCTAGAAAGAAACCAACTGAACTCACTGGTGATGAAAAGTTATGAACCACAAGGTTTTCTTTGCAAACCCAAGCTTGAAACCAAAGTTGAAAAGATTGTTTATGTGAGAGACTATTCTGAAAAGAAGGAGTATGTTGTGCAAGAAGCTGAAAGTGCAGATGATAAAAGCAAGAACACCACTTCATTTGTGAAAACTCTAAGAGAGTGTGGTTATAAATCTGGCAACTCAGATAATCTTGAAGTCACTCATGAAGATCCTGAACCAACAACACTCACTTTCAATGCTGCCACTAAAACTGAAATTGATGAGCTGGAAGTTGAAATAGCATGCACTTCATCACTCAACTGATCAAATTTTTTTTGTGCAGGAAGAGTCCACTCCACTGAATGACATATGGTACATGGATAGTGGATGTTCTAGGCACATGACTTGTGACAAGAGGTCACTTGTGAATTATGAAGAAAAGTTTGAAGATCCTGTGGCATTTGGAAGTGATGAGATGCGAGGAAAGATTGTTGGAAAAAGAATTTTAACCAATGGAAAGGTGTCATTTGACAATGTGTTTCATGTTGAAGGGTTGCAAAGTTGGCTTTGTTGACAAATGTGTGATAAGGGTTGCAAAGTTGGCTTTGATGACTCACACTGTTTCATCTTAAAACCTGAATTTGTAATCCCACCTGAAATGATTATGATGATGGCACCTAGAAATGGCAACCTATATGAGCTCAATATGAAGGAAGCTGTTTCAAGGGGTGGTACATGTTTTGTTTCCAAAGCCACTGAAAATGAGTCAAAATTGTGGCACAGGTAACTATGTCATGTGAATCTAAAGAATATGAACAGATTTGTTAAGGGTGAGAATGTCATTGGCTTACCTACAAGAGAATTCAAATTGGAAGATCATTGCAGATCATGCAAGAAAGGCAAGCAACACAAATCCTCTCATAAGACAAAGCTCATCAACTCAATTGATCAAGCACTTGAATTACTTCACATGGATCTTTTTGGCCCTGTGAGTGTTCCACGTATAGGAAAGAAAAGATATTGTCTTGTGATCATTGATGACTACTCAAGATATACTTGGGTTTATTTCCTAAGCACAAAGGATGAGACTACAGAGTTGATAAAGGGATGTATGATAATGATTGAGAACAAACTGAATAAGAAAGTTAAAACAATGAGAAGTGACAATGGTACAGAGTTCAAAAATGGAGTCATGGAGGAATTTTGCACAGAAAAGGGAATATTTCAGCAATTCTCAGCTCCTAGAACTCCTGAACAAAATGGTGTTGCAGATAGAAGAAACAGGACACATATTAAATCTGCAAGAACCATGATAGCAGATGCAAATCTACCAGTTAAATTTTGGGCTGAAGCCATAAATACTGTTTGCTATGTTCAGAATAGGGTACTTGTCAACAAAAGGCATAAAAAGATACCATATGAAATTTTCTACAATAGAAAGCCTTATATAAAGTTTTTCAAGCCCTTTGGATGCAAGTGTTTTCTACTAAACACCAGGGATTATTTGAATAAGTTTCAAACAAAATCCTTGGATTGTTTCTTTGTTGGATATTCTACACACTCAAAAGCATAAAGAGTGTATGTAAAAGATCATATCAGTGTAATTGAATCATCAGGCATTGTCTTTAATGAAAATCAGTTCAACACAGTTTATGGTGCAACATGGCTGTTTGATCATGAAAAATTGATTAGGTCTTTCAAGATTTATCTTGAAGACTTTGATGATTCCTTTTACAAGACAAGTGTGATTAAAAAGAAAAATGGAAAGACATTGGACTTAGGGAATTTATGGAAGAAGGTTGCTAATAAAGAAAAGGAGTATACATTTGTGAAGGGTTCCTTAAATGATATTGTTGAACAAGTTCAAGACAATGATCAAAGAAACAATCACAGTCAAGAACAAGATCATACAGATGTCAGTCTAGACAATTAATAAGTGAATAATGATCAAGTTCAAAATGAAGAAAACCCAAGCAACCAAACCATTGAAGAAGAAGCTGTATCAACAACAAGATTTCAACATTTGTTTAAAAGAATGAATATAGGAAACAAGGGTGCATCCACTTCAAGACAGTACAATGAAGAAGCACCAGAGTTTCATGATGCTTAAACTAATTTGATCATTGATGAACAAGAACTCAATGAATCAAATCTTGACACAATTGTGTCTGCTGATATGCTAGTTCAAACTCCTTATGTTGAAAAGAATCATCCCTCTGAAAACATCATTGGAGACATAGAAAGAGTTACTAGAAGCCACTCTGAAATTGCAAACATCTGTTTATACTCCTGCTTTCTATCCTAAATAGAACCAAAGAACATTGTTCAAGCACTTAAGGACAACAGTTGGGTGGAAGCAATGCAGGAGGAACTAGCACAATTCAGAGATCTACATGTTTGGGATCTTGTTGATAGGCCAAGAAACAAGTTTGCAATTGGCACAAAATGGGTTTTCAGAAACAAAAGGGATGAGAGGGGTTTGGTAATTATGAATAAAGCTAGACTTGTGGCACTGGGATGCCTTCAAGAAGAAGGAATAGACTTTGAGGAAGTCTTTGCACTAGTTGCAAGACTTGAGGCTATCAGAATTTTTCTTGCATATGCTGTCTCAAAGAACATTAAGGTGTTCAGCTTGATGTCAAGTCTACATTCCTAAATGGAAAGATTGATGAAGAGGTGTATGTTGCTCAACCTCCAATTTTTGAGGATCCAATGTATCCAAACAGGGTGTATAAGCTAAATAAATCCCTATATGGATTGCATCAGGCTCCTAGAGCATGGTATGATGAGCTGTCAAATCATCTTCTTGAAAATGGTTTCCAAAGGTGTAGGTTCCCAGCCGGATCTACACGAGATATCGCGTTCTACGTAGGTGCGGAATCCCTACGTAAGACGTTACGAGTATAGAAAACAATACGAGCTAACACACGATACGATAAAAAAACACACGTTGTATTCCAACCGTAAACACGTGATACTATGATCACTTAGTACAAAACTCTCTGACTCGAATACACGAATAAACTCTTAATCTATCAACTTCTAATGAATAAGCCGTAACAAACAGCTTATATAGACACGACAACTTCGCCTGGTATGTTCAGGCGAAGTTGTCCCTAACTTCGCTTGTCTAACAAGTTCGCCCATATAAGCGAACTTGTTAGTAACTTCGCTTACATACAAAACTCAAATATAACTAACACGATTACAGACACTCGACACTGAACTACTGACATCATGCACCAACAGACTCCCCCTTGGCAGTAGCTTCATCTCTTTAGCTTCAAACACGTGTCTTGTAATCTTCAATCTTCTATCTTCAAGCATGCACTCCTTCTCGAACACAAACCGAGACAACTCTTTGATATTTCCTCGCTTCGTCTTTCCAAGCAGGAATATAAAATATCTTCTTGTCATTCAACACCTGCAAATCAGCTTGCGATAAGTTTACCAAGTGCATCGGATCGTACACTCTAAGAACCTCTTGTTCATCTTCGTCTTCCATCACTGCCTCAGCTGTCTCACAATCTACAAACCACCACTTCAGGTCTTTAAGCACATCCTTGGGCATTAGCTTCATCGGTACTTCTTTCAAACACCGGATCGGTTTATACTTCATAATCATCCAAGGCTTTCCATCAGCTCTCATACCTCTATCCTTGTCTTCAACAAGCTTTCCCTTTTGTGGCTTCAGCAGCTCAAATTTCTTCTCTTTTATACTCTCTTTCCACACAATTTTCCCAATGACTCTAGCCATATTATCGTCACTTCTGTTTATCAATCCCAATCTGGCTAAGTCTTTCACTTCACATTCTGGCAGTGTATTCAACGATCTTAACATCCTTCTAAAGTACTGAACACCGTCATACCTTTTAATCACGAAGAGCCTCAACTGCTCATCATATATCCAGCAAATAATCCCTTTCTTCGCTTCAGCATAGCCTTTAATGTTGTAACTCTTCTTAAACATTGTAGGGACCGCCGGTTTCTTCGTTTTGACGAACCACTGAGCATAGCCTTCCTTCCATCTAGGCTGCTCTTCCCATTCAGACTCATCACTTGCCATCTCTTTACACATATCTGCTTTCTCAACATCTGGAATGTCATGCTCAATATTTTCCTCAACTATCTCTCCCTCATCTATCTCTGTATCAATCACAATATCTTCACCAATCTTCTCTATCACATCACTCGGTAGTACATCATCATCACCAACCAAAACATCATCCATCTCCTCTACATCCACCACCACCACATCATCACCACCAGCTGCAGTTGTCGACTCCCCCTGAGTTGTGGAAGTTCCAAGAGCTTGATCAGTTCTTGGCAACTCACCACCTGCATCTTTCGATGCATTGGGATCATCGTCTCTATCATTTCGTCTTTTGGTCCTCAACTCGTCGCCTTTACAGCTCGTCTCCCCCTGAGATGCCAAGAACTCCTTGAAAGCATCTATGATTTTTCCATGTTGTACCAGCAGGGACGACTGCATCTGATTCTCTGTAACTAGGCGCTGAATAGCCTGGGTCTGGATAAGATTAATCCTTGACTGCTCTACCACGACCCGTTCCGGTGCTGCTATTCGTTCAGAGTCTGATAGGGTTGCATCGAAATCGAACCTCATATGTGATATATCTTGAGTGTACTGAGGAGGGATTTCCGATGTCCCCGGGACCTCAGAAGTAGAAATAGACGTAACCGCAGGTGGTATCGTCACCAATAGCCCTGCAGTGGCCACAACAGTCGACTCTATAAATTGTGCCACGACCTCTGATGGAGTAACGGTTGGAGGCGGCAATGAAACGATCTCAGGAGTAGAAAGTTGGAAAGTAGTGGGTGGGAGGCCAAATGTAGACGAGGTAGCCACCACGGGAACAACCGTAGCGCTTGGCCTCGTAACCTGTAGTGATGAGGGAACCATTGTCATACCGGATAGTGGTGGTGGAGTGAAACGTACCACCCTAGAGCTCTCACCGGCTCCTGATCCTGCCTCTATCCGTTCCCTTCTTGACCTCCAGATCAACTGTTGTACCTCTTCCTCATAATCAGACTCGCTGTCATCAACAGTTCTCTTTCTCTTCCCATGTAGTCTTTCTCGAGTTACCATAATCCTTCTTGCCTCTGCCACTTCATCATCAGAATCTGAGCCAGCCACCGTTGTAGCTGCCCTAGTAACATTCACAGTCGAAGTACGTTCAACCGGAACCTGAACGTTCTCCTCTGGATCCACCCGATCCATATCAAAGAAGCCTTGACCACCAAATTCTGCATCAAGGTCCACGTTCTCCTCCGGTGACACAACAGGAGCAGCAGGTATAGCTTGAGGTGCTCCTGCCTGTTGTGGTGCCGGGTCCCTAAACTCGTCCCCTCGTGCAGGCACATACCCCGGGTTGATCAAGTACCCAAAGAGTGGAGTATGCCGAGGACGGAGCTCAGGTTTGCTCCTCGCACTGGAGGATCTACATTGGGCGAAGATCCGTTTGTTCACACTCTCAACGTATCGGATCGGACGGCGCTGAGGAAGCATTGGTGCAACATGATTCAAGATCATTTGTAGGAATCTTGGATACATGATGAATCGCTCACGCGCCATCGCTCTTCTTTGACGATCAATCTCATAAAAGACCATCTGACTAAAGCTGAATCGCTTGTTGTAAGTCAGAGCAGTCATCGCTGACTGCATGGTCGCGCCCATGCCATCAGTGCCCGCCTTTCTCCCTGACATGCATACAATCATGACATGCATGAGAAAGCGCCACTGGTCAAGTAAAAAGCCTTTCCTCCTCTGCGTATCCCCCAAGGGACCAGAGTATCCCATCCTCAAAAACGCTCCATCACGGAAAGGAGCTACAAACTCTGTTGGGTCATCCCTTGTCTCGTTCCCAAATCGTAAAGCCGCCCGGATTTGTTCAGAAGAGAACTGAACAATCTGATTGTTGACTGTTGCGCGCATCACCGGGGGCTCGACTTTACAATCGTATTCCACGGTCTGCCAAAAGTCCTCAATATTGGGTAAGGATATTGGCAGAGTTGTTGTAATCGCGTGGAATATCCTCGAGCGTAAAAGAAATGTGATGATTTCGCGGAAATCATCAACTCCGCTCACCTCCGGGTCTAATGTTATGTACATGTTGTGACCCGGGAAGAACTGTCTCTGGTGATCACCTCCGTCATCACCGCCTGCACCACCTGCTCCAGCAACAGCAGCCATATCTGCAACAAACAAGTTAAGTTAGATAAACTTCAAAGCGAATCACAAGTTCGCCTGTTACCATGAGCGAAGTAGTGATCAATTCTGTATAGGCGAAGTTAAAGGTGAGGCGAAGTTGGGAAACAACTTCGCTTCAACTTGAACTTCGTCTGATAATAGTTAAGTAAAATGGTCCAGGCGAAGTTACGGATAACTTCGCCTAATCACAACATCGCCTCATAAACTGTTTCAAAATAAATAATCAGGCGAAGTTAAACCTCAGGCGAAGTTACGGATAACTTCACCTAAACTGTAACTTCGCCGAATTCGAATCGGCAACAGTTAGGATTTACGAACGACGTGTAGATGATGATTTCGGAGATCGAGGACTCCGAAATACATGAATTTATGAAGTTTTAGACGTTCAAGTAGTTTACTATCACGTAAAAACAAGTTTGAAATTGGGTGTTTAAGGTTTCGAAAGACGAGGTCGAGAATCGAGTCAAAACGACCGATGATTAACCTCAAAAGACATTGATAATATGAAAACCAAACCCTACACACCTTGAATCAAGGATTGGAATCGAAATAAGAACACAGACGCTAAAGATCGATAAGTTCGCTAAGGTTTCGGAGGATAAGTTCGCTGAGATTTTGAAATAATGATACTTTTTGACCTTTAACTTCCTTTATATAGGGTCAAAGTTAGTACAGGCGAAGTTATCGATAACTTCGCCTATTCCAGGCGAAGTTATAATCAAGTTCGCCTGTATTTACAAAACAAACCCCTATACTTTTAACAATTTTCAATAAAGTTTCAAAAACATCATTTAAAGCGTTAAATGATACGATCAAGACCAAGTAACCAGGTATAAAATCAACCATTTACAAAAGTAACAAAAATTTGAAAAATTAAAGTACACGGGATCAAATTTCAGTCTCGACAGGGACTACCATGTTTTAGAAAAGAACCGAACAGGAATCATACTAATTTCGTGACTGTCACACAGATCCGTGTTCAGCTGTATTATGACATAAAGAAACAGGTTGTAAGCAGGTAATCTACTTAAAATGGTTTTCATCGTTTCTGTGATACGAGTTAGGTTCAATTAAGCTCAAAACTTAAGTGGGCAACAACTCAGAGATTATGATGCCTCCTATCTATTCTCAAGGCGTATTTGGCTTTCCCCAAGTCACCCTGAATTGACCTCGACCCGAAGTGTCTGATTAAGTAGTAATTACTCTTCGATCTTAGACTCTGCTTCCCGTTTACCTTCTTGCGTCTTGATTGACAATCATTAACATCATGAACTCTAGAATTTTTTTTTTTTTTTTTTTTAACATGTATATACACAAATTCAAGTAGAAAATAACTGCAAGTCCCGAATCTGGATCACTGCAGCGTCTTGACACTCTATCTTCACGGGAATCAGAACACTTACGGGCTCGTGTATGACTGGGTAATCGCTTTTCTGCCTATCATTCGGAAAGATATGTATGAAGACATGCACAACTCTTAAGGAGTTTCCACATAAAATCGAGTAGAATTAGTTAGTATCACTTCTACTTTTACGCACCATAAAAGCTACCATGACATACAATGACTGTTCTAAAGTCTTTTAGGCCTAATAACTTTACTGGTTAAGGACACAGAAACAGTATATCTATCATTTTCCAAGGTTGGATCAATTTTCTGTTAATCATAGTAAAGTAACTTCTTACGAAGTAGTAGACTTGAAAAATAATTTCATCTCCCACAAAGAAAAAATTTTAACATCAATCGCCCCGATCAAATCAAAGTCTTCAGGTGAACGGCTATCCCGAAGATCCAATGGATCAGCTGGACCGACCACATACTAGTATGTGTCCTTCTAACTAAGTATGATCGACTAATTTTCAGCGAAAGAATGAAAGCTCATCATAAACCGCCCCGGTCACTTTCAGTCATCTGGTTAATGGCTATCCTCATATTCTACAAGTAGAAATGAGGACCAAACATATCCGAAGACATGTCCTTCAAACTGAGGCAACCGACATATTTCTAAGCGATAGTAACTTTTTTTTTTTTTTTTTTAACACAAACATATGACATGGTTACTCGGGATTGATCATCCCATTCAGCTCAACAAGGTTTTGAAATCTAGTTTTGTCAAACGCTTTTGTGAACAAGTCAGCGAAATTATCTAACGTGTCAACCTTTTCGAGCTCAATCAATTTCTTCTCAGCACAATCCCGTATAAAATGATGACGTATGTCAATATGTTTAGTTTTACTATGCTTCACGGGATTGTTAGTTACTGAGATAGCAGCAGTGTTATCAATGCAAATAGGAGTAAGTGAGAAATTCAGACCATAATCGCGCAACTGTTGTTGAATCCAAAGAACCTGGGAGCAGCAGTTGGATGCTGCCATGTATTCTGCTTCACGGGTTGAAATTGCGACTGAGGTCTGCTTCTTGCATTGCCATGACACTAGTCTGCCACCAAGAAACTGACAATCACCAGTTGTAGACTTCCGACTCTGATTGCACCCTCCATAATCAGAATCTGTGTAAGCGACTAGCTCCAAGTCTCCTCCTCTCGAGTACCACAACCCCAGCTTCGGCTTGCCTTTGAGATACCGCAGTATCCTCTTCGCACCCTTCAAATGAGATTCTTTTGGGTTTGCCTGAAAGCGTGCACAAAGACAAACAGCAAACATTATATCAGGCCTAGAAGCAGTTAAGTACATTAAAGAACCTATTATAGCCCGATATTGGGTTGGGTCCACGTCTGCATCGTTGTCTGAATCAGCACCCAATTTGTGATTGACGCAGACTGGAGTATCATATGGAGTGATGTCCTCCATCTTGAAGCGTTTGAGAACATCATGGACATACTTCGTCTGATGAATGAACATCCCGTCTTTCCTCTGATCAACCTGCAATCCTAAAAAGAAAGTTAGTTCACCCATAGCACTCATTTCAAATCTCTTCTTCATGACGGCCTCAAACTCCTAACACATGGAGACTTTTGATGCAGCAAAAATAATGTCGTCCACGTAGACTTGCACCAGCAGAAAGTCGCTACCCTTTCTCTTGAAGAACAATGTGCTATCAATTTTACCTCTTTCAAACTCATTCTCAAGCAAGTAATCTGATAAGGTTGAATACCAGGCACGAGGTGCCTGATGTAGTCCATACAGCGCTTTACTTAGCTTGTACACGTGATCGGGAAAGTCAGGGTCAGGAAAACCCGGAGGTTGCTCAACATACACAACCTCATCGACTTTACCGTTTAGGAACGCGCTCTTCACATCCAACTGAAAGACCTTCATCTCCTTATGAGCAGCAAATGCCAAAAACAGCCGAATGGCTTCCAATCTTGCCACAGGAGAAAACACCTCATTGTAATCAATCCCCTCTTGTTGATTAAAGCCTTTAACAACTAGCCTCGCCTTGTTCCTGATAACAATCCCTTTCTCATCTCTCTTACATTTGAAGACCCATTTCGTGCCTATCGCATGCACATTCCTCGGTTTTGCAACCAAGTTCCATACTTCCATTTTCCTAAACCGAGCTAACTCTTCTTGCATGGCTTCGACCCACGAGCCGTCCTTAAGAGCCATTTGATAGTTCTTTGGTTCAATCTGGCTGATAAAGCAGGTGTACAAGCACTCGTTGATAATGCCTGATTCTTTAATGCTTGTGTAAAAACAGGTGTGCTCATTCAAGCCTTTTCTTGTTTGTACACCGGAGGACAGATCACCTATCACGTTCTCCAAAGGATGATCTTTGTGAATTCTCGAAGTCGGAACCGAACTGACATTCAGATTATCTTCCAAGTTCGAAGATAGCTCATCAATGGGTGATTGATGTTGAGAGTGAAACGGATTGATGAATTCTTCTTCAGTAGAGGCAGCAGGGGTATTGACAGCATTTGACGAGGAAGGCTGACATCCATCATACTGTGGTCGTTGCACCAAAGTGTCTTCCTCATCGCATATCATCTTCGTAGCAATTCTTTCCTCAATTTCTGCAAAATCCAGATACGGTATGTTAAAAGATTTAAAAAGTCTATCATAGTCGAAAACCCCAGCGGGTCCCGAGCTTGGTTTTGGTGATTTGTAACTTGTGATATCAGTGTTACACACCACCTCAACCTTGATGTTCGATGTATTAAAGACCCGTCTCTTGGGAGTCCCAACAACGTATCCGACTAAGATTCCTTCGTCGGCTACTTCACCAAATTTAGAATTGGTCTTTAATATCGAACATGGGGACCCGAATGGTTCATGACCACTCAAGTTTGGCTTTCTCCCATGCATAAGTTCATAACAGGTTTTATTTAATCTTTTGACAGTTAACACTCTATTAAGGATATAACAGGCTGTTGCAACAGCTTCAGCCCAGAACACCACGGGAAGTTTCGAATCAGCCAACATGGTTCTGGCTCCTTCAATTAAGGTTCTGTTCTTCCTCTCAGCCACTCCATTTTGTTGCGGTGTATACGGTGCGCTGTATTGGTGTTCTATCCCCTTCTGTAAGCAGAAGATCTCCATCTCATAGTTCTTGAACTCAGTTCCATTGTCACTCCTGATGAATTTAACCCGTTTCCCCATGATATTCTTAACCTTGGTAATCAAATTCTTTACCATCTGCACTGTTTCATCCTTTGACTTCAGGAAATATACCCAGGAGTATCGAGAGAAATCATCAGTGATCACCAAGCAATACGATGTTCCTCCTAGACTTCTTACATTCACGGGACTGAAGAGATCCATGTGAAGTAATTCTAGGGTACTGACAATTGAATTGACCTTCTTGGTGTGATGGGATTTCTAGTGTTGCTTTCCCTTTTTGCATGATAAACATTTGTCTTCAAAGTTGAAATTCTTCAAGGGAACACCCAGCACAAGCCCATTTTTGACAGGGTAGTTCATTTTCCGAAGATGAATGTGCCCCATTCTCCTATGCCACAACTCGGACTCCGATTAAGTCGCTTTTGACAGAAGACACGATTCTTCTGTGGCCATCTCAATCGATCTCATATCCATGATATACGTATTCTTCACTCTTGGAGCCTTCATAACAATCCAATCCTCTGGTATCTTAAAACCAGGATGCAACACAATCGCTTCATTCTTTGTAAAATGTACGGTGTAGTCTTTGTCACAAATCTGCGAAACACTCAGCAGATTGTGCTTCAGTTCTTCAACAAAATTTACTTTCTCCAAAGTCATCTTTCCATTCGACACCGTCCCTATTCCTGTAATTCTTCCACCGCTCTCTCCTGCGAAACTCACTCTTCCTCCTTGAACAGGTTTCAAGTCGTGTAACAATTTCTTGTTACTCGTCATGTGCCGGGAACAGCCGCTATCCACAACCCATTGATTGTTGGCAGCCCTGTTCAACTGTTCCTGCACGATTAAAGCAGATGATTAAAATCTGGGACCCAAGACCGATTGGTCTTGGGTCGATACATTCCGTACCTTGGCTGTCCAAAGTTTGTATCATAATAATTTCTGTGAGTCCTAACAGGATACCTTCTTGTGGATTAACCATGAGGCCATCCAAACCTTCGTGAATTAAGAGAATTATTACTTAAGGTTTGGTTGTTAGCAGTGTAAAACTGAGATCTATTTTTTTGAAAACCTGGATTAGTCCATTTTCTGAAATTTGATGGGTTTTCATTTTTACCATTGTATTGATTAGCGTTGGTTCTTTTCTCAGATTTTGAAGTCCTCACACCTCTGAATTTCTGCTTCAGAGGGCAATCAGCAACAAGGTGTCCTATTTGATTACATCTAAAACAACTCCTGTGTTCAACTTTCTTATCTATAGTTGTTTTAGATGTTGAGGCTGTATTACTGCCCGTTTGTCTCACATATGGTGGGACATACGGGTTTAGTGGAGACTTCTTTTCAGGTGTTTTATTTTTCTCTCCACTTTTCGGTAACACTTCCTCTTGTTTTGTCTCACACGACTCAGAGGACTTATCTGAGTTAGATGAGACATGACTCGGAGCAGAAATCTTAACACTTGCAACAGGCTTACTAACTTCTGGTTCTTTAGTAGCAACTTGAACTGGAACTGTCTGACCATAGTCAACATCAACAGATTTCTGATTACTAGGGTCATAAGTGTAATTATGATTGAAAGGTGGTGGAACTTCATGATAACCAATTCCTCCCCTTTTTGGGGAACCTTGATCACTAACGAGGTGATCAAGTATAGCGGAGGAATTTCTGAATTGCTCCAGTTTCCTGTTAAGTTCCACCACTTTTACCTGGTGATCAGCTATCTGTTTTTCCCTTTCAGCTATTAGTTTGGTTTTCTCTTCTAGAACCTCATAGCTAAGATCAATCACTTGAATTTTTTCAGCAAGCTTTGCTTTAAGACTTTTAATATCTTTCTCACTAGCTTTAATTTTTACTTTGTAACTATTTTCTCTAGCTTTAGTGAAATGATGATCTTCTTTTAAAGTTTTAAATTGCGCATCCAAACTAACAAACTGATCAGTTATAGTTGTCAGTTGTTCAGACAGATGTTCACACTTAGTACAAGGGAGTTCGGTACTTACCTCGGAGAGCTGGTCTGCCACATCTGCCATGTAAGCTTCATTTTCACCAGTTCCCTTCTTCTCACTATCTGCAGTTTCGATGTTTGCCAAATTGGCCTGTTCAAATACTTCTTCAACATGCAGATTCCAGTTGTACTCCTCATTCTGTCTGGAAATCATGGCTCTATAGTCATTACCACTACCACTTTGCTGTGTAGATCTGTTTTGACAGCGTTTTACACGTTCATTTTTGCACTCTTTTGCAAAGTGGCCATTCTGCTGACAGTTGTAATAGCGTACCTTCGACTTATCAAACCCTGGCATCTCTCCGACAAACTTCCTGCCAGTCTTCTTCATGAACCTCTTCACCCTTCTGACAATTATAGCCATCCGCCACTGCAGATCCATCTCCTCCAGATCATCAGCATCGATCTGATCATAGTCTTCATCCAAAATTGCAGGATCAACAATCTTACCCTGAATGTAGTTCTCATACGAAGCAATAAAAGATGCATAGAGAGCAAACTGCTGTTCAGCAGATTTAACACTCATGGGCATCTTCGAGTAGTTGTTGTTTGACACACTTGGGGAAAAACTACTCTTGGTCGCTTGAGGTTGAGAAGCATTTGATCCTCCAGCTACAAAGCACATATCACCGTTCATGTTGAGAGATACATGTCCTTCATGTGTTGAGCTCGCGCCTGACTCTCCTTTAGAGTAATAAGCAGATAATTCAGTTTTCGAACTTGATCCAGAGTTAACCTTTGCACCATACATACCCGGATCTTGAACCTGATCGGTAGGTGTCTCCTTTCGTACCATGTTCAGTTCAAACGTTCTTAGCTTGTTAACTGCTGTCTCCAGGTCATAGTCAGCAAAGTCTTTGTCTTCTCTCATCAACACAGTATACATCTCCCATTTCGGTGGGAGAGCATCAAGAAGCTTTTCAACAATCTCATCTTCTTTGTAAGCAATTGAATAGTTGCTGAGTTCAGTCATCAGATGATAATATCTAGTGATGATATCATCAAGTGATTCATTTTTCAGATACTTGAAGACCGAGAATTGGGTTTTTAGAAGTTTAATTTTCGATGCACGAATTCCCACATTGCCCTCAAACCGGTTCTCAAGTGCTTCCCAAAGCTCTCTAGCAGTTTTATACTTTCGGAAGGTGTGAAGTATCTCTTGTGAAAGAGCCATTGTAATTGCTGCATGAGCTTTGCTTTCTGCCTCATACATTTTCTTCTCCTCTTCTTCCATCTCTTTGTATTTCTTGATCTGATCACGACCTTCATACTCAGCAGTAGGTGGAATGTAACCATCTTGTATGCACACCCACATCTTGGCATCTTGATACTTGACATATTGTTCAAAACGATCTTTCCACGCTACATAATCAGTTTTCTTAAGCATCTTAGGTGCCTTTGTAGCCGAACCTACTTCTACTTCCATCTTTACCAGTTCGGTAATGTTTATCGAAGACATCTTTTTCTAAACTCAAAGAAATCCGAAAATAAAAAAATTTATTTTCAAACAGCACTGTAGGCGAAGTTGTGGATAAATTCGCTTAAAACTTAACTTCGCGTGAATTTGTAACTTCGCTCACTTTCTTAAATTCGCCGGATTGGCGAACTTGAGAATAACTTCGCTTAAGTTGAGCGACCTTGGGAGGTAGGCGAAGTTGTGGGTAACTTCGCTTGAGGTAAGCGAACTTGAAGAGGTAGGCGAAGTTGTGGATAACTTCGCATAACCTTATATCTTCGCCAAAACCCTACTAACAGTGACGGCAACTTCGCCTGATGAACACGAAATTTCTGCAGATTAGATTTCTGGGTTTTTCGAGGTTTGTGAAGGTGTTATGGGTTGTTTAAGATTGTAGGAGGAGAGTATAGCACAAAAGCTCAGAAAACTCGTCCCGCGAATAGTCGAACGGAACGATTTCTATACCCGCGTGATAATCCCGAACCACACAATCGAGCAAACGCTCTGATACCAATTGTAGGTTCCCAGCCGGATCTACACGAGATATCGCGTTCTACATAGGTGTGGAATCCCTACGTAAGACGTTACGAGTATAGAAAACAATACGAGCTAACACACGATACGATAAAAAAACACACGTTGTATTCCAACCGTAAACACGTGATACTATGATCACTTAGTACAAAACTCTCTGACTCGAATACACGAACAAACTCTTAATCTATCAACTTCTAATGAATAAGTCGTAACAAACAGCTTATATAGACACGACAACTTCGCCTGGTATGTTCAGGCGAAGTTGTCCCTAACTTAGCTTGTCTAACAAGTTCGCCCATATAAGCGAACTTGTTAGTAACTTCGCTTACATACAAAACTCAAATATAACTAACACGATTACAGACACTCGACACTGAACTACTGACATCATGCACCAACAAAAGGGGAGCCATTGACAAGACTCTCTTCTACAAAAGAAAGGGATCAGATTTTCTGCTATTACAAGTGTATGTAGATGATATCATATTTGGCTCAACCAATGAACAAATGTGTATGGATTTTGAAGGGGTAATGAAATCCAGATACAACATGAGCTCTATGGGACAAATGAACTTCTTTCCGGGACTGCAAGTTCAACAGAAGGCTGATGGGATTTTCATCTACCAAACTAAATATGTGCAGGATATTTTGAACAAGTTCAAATGTCATGAGTACAAGACAGCTTCAACTCCAATGGACACCAAAGAAAAGATGATGGTTGATGAAAAGGGGGAGCCTGTGGATGAGCATGAATATAGAGTTAAAATTGGATCCCTGATGTACCTAACTGCTACAAGACCTGACATCATGTATGTTGTGTGTATGTGCAAGATTCCAATCAAGTCCAAAAGTCTCCCACATGAATGTTGTCAAAAGAATTTTTAGATATTTGAAAGGAAGACCAGACTTGGGGATTTGGTATCCAAAAAATCAATCTTTTGACCTTATTGCCTACACAAACAGTGACCATGATGGCTGCAACATGAGCAGGAAGTCAACTTCAGGTGGATGTCAATTTATGGGAAACAGGCTGGTGTCATGGCAATGCAAGAAGCAGACCACTGTGTCCATATCAACTGCAGAAGCTGAATACAATGCTGTATCTGCTTGCTGTGCCCAAGTTCTCTGGATTCAGAACCAAATGCTGGATTATGGTTTGAATTTTCTGAACACTCATATTTTTATTGATAATACTGCTGCATATTTTACTGTTAAAAAGCCAATTCAACATTCAAAGACTAAGCATATTGAAATCATACATCACTTCATAAGAGATTGTAATGAAAAAGGTTTGATTGAGATGAAAAGAGTTGATACAAGTGACAACTTGGTTGACCTATTCACCAAGCGACTTGACAGAACCATATTCAACTTTCTTTTGAAATCCCTGGGGATGATCAACTCAAATGAGATCTGATTAAGGATGTATGCTTAATGTGTGTCTCTATGAGCTAATTGATTATTTTTTTGTCTGAGATCACACACACTGAATGTTGTTTGAATATGTTTGTATATGTTAATTGCTTTGTGTTAACTAATATGTGTTTATATGATTATCTGTGCAACATAGGTATCATTAATGCTTATGCTTGATTGTCAGTTAACTATTTTTGATATTATGATAAGTAATGGTTTGAATTGTCTAAACTGATTAAATACTTATCTGAAATCATTATTTGTTGTCTGATTATGTGTTTTATCTGATCATTTGATGTCATTAGGATAGGCTAGATCTTGAATATTAGTCCTGTCTGCTTGTCTTGATGATGTATATTATGATTAAGATTTGTATATGTTACAACTGTTTATGTCAAAATTAGTTGTTATGTCAAAATAAGATGATAAAATGAATTTTCCAATGAATTTGGCATTATCACAAGAATTTTAATCAAAACATGAGCAAGTTTTTAATGGTGTAGAGACATGATAATACTATTCAGTTCAAGCTTTAAAGAAGCTTAAAAGAAGGATTTTTTCAATGAAAAGTCTCAAGTAGTTATCTTTGCTGAAAATTATGTCATTTGCCCAGTTGGAAGGATATACACTTGTGTATGTGTGGTCCTATAATCTGCATAGATTTAAAGGATAGCCATTAACCAGAAAACTGTAAGCATTTGAGGCAATTATAACTTGTTTTCTATTCTTTCACTTAAAAGTATGTCAATAGCTCTGACTTTGAAAGGACATATACTCACCTATATGTTTGGTCCTGTTGACACTTGTGGTCAAACATGATAGCCATTTACCAGTCAAATGAGAGATTTTGGGGTGTTTGAATTT
This sequence comes from Bidens hawaiensis, assembly GCF_021521415.1. NCBI lineage: Eukaryota > Viridiplantae > Streptophyta > Magnoliopsida > Asterales > Asteraceae > Bidens > Bidens hawaiensis. The sequence goes on from NW_027491281.1 coordinate 1,121,944, forward strand.
AAAACTGTTTTAATGAGGGAAATGATAGTACATTGACTACTTAGCCAATCATATGGATTTATTAGGCTAAAAGGGCTCTTAGTACAGTCATTGACATGTATGGTTGCTTTCTCATGATATTTATAATCTAAGGTGATATAAACATAAAGAAACTGCTAAGATTTATGTGGAGTTACATTGTTGTCTATGCATGTTCCTAGATAAATTTTTACAAATGATAGGCAGAAAAGTGATTATCTAGTCATACACAAGCCTATTGGTCTTTGGTTACCCAAAATGAAACATCTTCTAAAGAATGACTAAGAACAAATGTGAAATACTTTATTATAAATATTTAAGTCAACCAAAAGTTGATTTATGTTCACAAATTTTTATTGAGAAAATACAAACATGAGGGTTAATAACAGAACTGCAAGGGTGGAGGAAATCATATAAGTCCTTTAAACATCCTGAATGAAAGGCTTGTTTATCTAAACTATAAGTGCAACGTTCAACCTCAAATATGTTTGTCAATTTGAAAAGAAATATCAAATAAATAAGTTCTATCATTAAAAATTTTTTAACCAAAACCAGGGGGTCAAAGTCAAATTGGGGTGATCTGGAGAAAGCCTAATAAGCCTTGAGGATAGATAAGGAGCATCAGAACACAACATATGTTATCCATTAAATTTTCTGCAACTTAATTGAAATTAATCATATCACCAAAGAAATGAAAATCATGTTAAGTCTAGACCTGCTGTTGACCTGTCTTTGTAGTCATAATAATGCTGAGGATGAAGTATTGAGAAAGCTACATAGTCAATATGATCCCATTCTTGAGATCTTTTCAGTTAAAGAAATAAATGTTTTGAAGAGAAACATAACTGAAATTTGATATCTAAATGCACCATTTGCTCTTAAAACTATGCTCTTTAATGAAATATATTCTACGAATGTCATGCCAAGTGGTTTTAAGTCAAAAAGTGTTGCATTTTGCCTCAAAAATGTTGAATATGTATTTTCGGGTAAGGTTTGATGTTTTCTAACCTGCCCGGGCATAAAACAGTTGAATATGTATTTTCGGGTAAGGATTGAGGATTTATAACCTTTCCGAGCACACTTAGATGTTTTTATCTAAGTTTAACAATTTCGGGCATGCTTTGATGTTCTTGATACTTTTCGAGTAGAGTTTACTAAGATTAGTCACTATCCCGGCAAGCCAAATTGTTTATGATTGCATATGTATTTTCGGGTAAGGTTTGATGCTTTGTAACCTTTCTGAGAACACTTAGATACTTTTATCTAAGTTTGATTGTTTTCGGATATGATTTGATGTTTTAAAGTTTCTCGGGTAGACTACACTTTTTAGTTTAGTTCCCGAGCATACCTGATGTTTCAATATGATTAATCCTAGCAAGCTTAGTGCTAACATACGACTGCCGAGCACGCTTTAGAATTTTTATACTATAGCACACTTAGGTTGTTTATGTTTAAATCTCATTCCGAGCATGCTATGCGTCATTTGTGATTATTTCTTTGAAATTACAAGTGTTTCCGGGCAGACTTTGTCTTCCAGGCACACTTTATATTCCGGGTACACTATTGTTCACTCAATATACTTGGTAATTTCAAAATTTGACTTTCCGAGTACACTGTCTGCTAGATATCTTTTCGGGCACACTTTATACTCTAGGAAGGTTATTTGGGTATACTTTGCATAAGAAGGTTTTTCTGGCACACTATACATTAGGAAGGTTGCCCGGGCACACTGTGCATCAAAGTATGCTTGATTGAATGTGTTTCTTATTCTGATAGGGTTTATGCTAGATTGAGTTATTTAATTTATATTTGAGAAATTTATATGGGTATCTTAATTGATTCCTAGCAAGGATACTTATTTGATGTTTTGTACTTGATTATTTGCCTTGTGATTAAGTTCTCAAGAAATCTGGTATTTTGGGTAAACTTTCTTCATCATTACTTGACTTTAAATTACTTAACTTGACCAAGCAAGGTTTGTAAGTGGAAGGTACCGGGCAAATTTTGTCAATTTTATAATGAAAATTTTACCGGGCAAAGTTTGACATCTTACACGACAAATCCATTTAAAACCCACTTTCAAAAGGTATATAAGAGGGAGTTAGAGATATTTTCACAACATTATTTTCCCTCTCTCTCTCCTTCCACTGCAACTGCTTACTCTCAAAGAAACCTAAACCGACTTATCGCATTCGTTTATAATCCAAACCCTAACTTTAATCAGACCTCTAATTCCGACTGGGTAAGCAATAAAAATGTGCTTTACGATCACAATTAGACTATAATGGGCTTCGATTATGTATTTATATGCTAACACTCTGTTTTTGAGTTTAGGTTATAAACTTGTCGAAGAACAGGTTCTTGAAGATTTTCTCTCTTTCTTCTTCATTTTTATAACTTGAAATTACTTAAAGTTGTGAACTTTATGACTAATTTCATTTTCAATGTGTTTGATTATGTTTTTAGATATGGCGAACAATGAACAACCAAAGTATTCCTTTGAATAAGAGCACAATATGTGCGCCATGTTGCAGATTACTCCTGACAATGTGGAAGTGGCGATGATGATAACGTGGTTGTTAAGATCAAATGTTCGTTTTGTCTAAACCGAGTGCCCAGTCATTTATAGACTGTATGATGACATAAATGGTCGAAGGATTGAAGCTACAGTGGCAAGACAAGAAATTCGAATCACAGAACAAATGATCAGAAGATGTTTGCAATTACATGATGACGACCACAATCATATAAACTTCAATACTGATCACCTGCTGAAAATTTTTGAACAGACTATGGGATACCAGGGGACAGTACATGATGGACAATTTCAGAAGGGAATATTCCCTTTGATATACAGATTTCTGATTCACCATGTGGTTCAAGGATTTGTTCCGAGGAAAGGCTCATGGACTCTAATGAGCAGGGATTTGGCAAACGCCACAGTTGCAATCATTTATGACCTACCATTCAATTTCTCTAAGATGATCTTTGAAGGATTCGTAGCAAATTTAAAGAAGGCTGAGAAGGATAGGTTTTCTGCAAAATCCCAGGTTTCTGAAGATAATTTTTAACAGGGAGTTGCATGATCTACCCACAATTGGCATTACTCACATTTTGCAAAATCCCAATACATTCAACCGAATAAGAAATCCGAGGAATGCCAATAGATATAATTTAAACATTCCGTTTGAGATTTTTCCATGGTTATTAGACCATGACTTGGATATTATGCCAGTTCCTGAGTTGAGCTCAGAGGAGGAAGAGGAGATTGATGAGTTGGAGGATGAAGATGATGATGATGATGATGATGGAGATGAAGGAGGGGATGGAGGAGCCATGATTTTTGATGCAATGGATCAGGGGGAGAACCAACCTATACCATCACCACCACAATCACCACTACCCATTAACCAACCTATACAATCACCACCACAATCACCATTACCCATCCTAGACCAATCACCACATATATCACCACAACCACAAGCTCAACCCAATCAATCCCCAACCGAAACCTTAACCCAAAACCAAAATTAAACATCCACTCAAATTTCCCCATCACCACAAACACCACCAACCAACAGCCAATCCAAACTGATACATATATTCCAAACCCACCCCATACTTAATCACCACCACAAACAATCCCTACAACCCAGCCTACACCTACCCATACCCATACCCCACCTGAATCATCTACCTCACCCAGACTAACCATCAACCCAATAATCACTCAAAACACCACTCAAGACCAACCTGAACCTAACCCTTTCTCTACCTCACCACAAGTAACCCCTCCTGCTGAAAACTCACTTTTTCAAAGAAATCTTAATCTAATGTTAGAAAATGCAAGGTTAAGCGAGAGGAACGAGGAGGTAACCAATGAGAATGTGTTGCTATTAGACAAGTTGGCCCGGGCTATGATGAAAATTCAATCCCTGGAGCAAGAGTTTGAGAAGGCCTCAGCTTCCCCAAAACAGGGGGATAATATTAATGAGCCAACTAATGCTGATGAGGATTTAGTGATGGAGGATTAAGGAGTGAATATTGATGGGTTGACAAGTATTTTAAATTCTCATGATGATGAGGAGGAAAGTGAAGAGAGGAGAATGGAGAATGAAGAGTATGAAGGTGATAAGTCTGATCTTGAAGAAGAAAATTATGATGTGAATGATGAAGTAATGAATGTTGTATGGAGAGATAAGGATGATGTGAAGAGAGATGAAGAAGAAACTGGAGAAGGAATTGAAAAGTAAATGTTGAAGACAATGTAGCAAATACTGATGTAGCCACTGATATTCAAACTGATGAGTTGACAGATCAAGCTGCTACAACTGATGAATTAGTGATTGAAACTGATGTGTAGACAAATGCCCAAATAGATGAAGGAGCTGCTACTAAGGAACTTGTACTCACTGAAACTGAAACTGAACAACAAGAAAGTTCCAGGAGAGTAGAGCATGACCCATAACTAGAAGCACTTGAAAAAGAAATAGATGATTATGAACAGTCTGAGGATGAAGAAGATGTGAGGAGGATATTGGAGAAAGGTAAAGCAAAAGTTTGTGAAGAAGATCCTGTTAAGGCAAATCCTCAGAAAGACATTTTGTTTAATGAAAATGAAGAAGCTGCTGCTGAAGCAAGGAGAAAGTTTGAGAATGTAATAAGAGAAATAAGGGATACGGAAATACTAGCCCAAATCCTAACAACTGAGGAATTAGTAGATCAGGAAGCACTGATCACTCAAGCTAAATGGCCAAAATAATAAATGAAGATGAGGATGAGGATCAGATTGAAATTGAAGCCTTGATAAATCTGAGAAGGGATTAGGAAGTTTACAATTCCCTTGCCGTAGTTGTGAGTAAGTTTGCACAAAAGGATACTGAACCTGAAAAAGAATCTCAACATGAACCAGAGAAGGAACCTGAAAAAGAAAATAAAGAATCAATAGAAGAGATGTTGGCTAAAGCTTCAAGGATACATGAGAATGTGGAAAGATTTGAAAAGACATATTCTAGAAAGAGAAAAGCCACTGATCAAGGTATGAAGGAGGATCTGAAAAACAAGAAAGGAAAATGGGATGAAAAGAACAAATGTTATGTAGAAACTCCTGATGATGAATATAGTCCAATCAGAGCAGTTCCATTGCAAACCTTGAAACCAGATGAAAAGTTGCCTGGTGTTCTAGATGTTCCAAGTGTTGATACAACTCCAGAAAGTCCAACTCCTGATGAACCCAAGATTGATGCTGTAAGTGAATCAACAGAGGAGGAGGATGAGTCTGATAAATCTGATAATAATGATGACAATGATGGAAAAGATATTGAAACTGCTGATGTTATGTCCCCACATGTTACAGTGACTGATGAAAAGGGGCAAACATTGAGCAAAGTCTTTTGGATGCTAAAAGGAGAAATCCTTTGATTGTGAGACTAAGAACCTATGGGATAAGCTTTGAGAGCTTAGCTGATTTGAATTATGATGAACTAGAGAAAAGACTGAACAAGGAGAGAGACACAATTGAAAAATTGATACAACAAAAGAACAGGGATGCCCAGAAATACAAAGATTATTTGAGAACTCATGGGTATTCTGACAAAGATTAATCTCATTTCAAGATTGACAAGTTGAAAGAGGCATATGAAAGCAAATGGGAAGAAGTAAAAGAAAAATTTGTTAGAGAGAATAATGAGGTTGAAAAGTTAGAAGCATTGAAAGAAAAATTTAGAGGAAAAAGTGTGGCTACTTGTTGGAGAAAGGGATGAAACCTGGAATGGTTGAAGGGTTGGATAAATTCTCAGTTGAAAAAATGTTCAACAATATGAAAAGAAAAGAAAACTCAAAAGAACACAACCTGAACCATCTGCTGAACAGTCAGGAAAAACTCAGGTTGAAAGAATCTCCAAAGAAGAAAAGAAAATTAATGACTTTAAGGGAGAAACAAAAGATTCAAGGTGAAAAAGAAAAATCAAAGGAAGCACCTGATGTTGAAACACCAATCCCAGAGGAATTAAATTCTGAACCAGAAGATGAACCTATAATTCCTTGGGAAAATGAAGAAATCATTAAGATATTGAGGAGCATAATGATAAACCAGATGGGAATGGATGAAGCCACTTTTAATGCCTTAGAAAAGGAGGATTTGAAAGAACTTTTCTATATTCAAAAGGCTGATTGGGAAAAGGCTCTGATGGAATGTGAGAACCCTAAAAGTTTTGTTAATGGAAGGTTTGTGCCTGCAGGATTGTCAAACAATCCTGGGATAGAGAAAATGATGATTATTCTCAATGAACAAGCATGACAAAACCTTGCTGATCTTTCCAACCTTCCACCTGAAATGGTAGAGTCAATCTACATCAAAACTTTCAATTTGGGGCCTAGAAAACCCATGAAGTCTATTCCATTCAGGCCTCCAATTTCAAAAAGATATCCACAAGCCGGAAGAGGTGAATCTAGTAGGGATGGATCACAAATAATAGAAAGACCACAATCCAATGTGGATCTTCCAAGAGAACTCTACTATGATTCTGTTTCTGAATCTATGAAAGTGATTATGGAAAGCAGACAACTAAGAGACATAGTTGTGTGGAGTGACTTTGTTGAATACACTCAAGAACAACTAGAAAGAAAAAGACAATGATCATTAGAATAGGCTTTATTTTGTAAAGCAAAGCCAAGCCTACTACAATGCAAGAAAAAGACAATGATTAGAATAGGCTTTATTTTGTAATGTCTTCGGACAGCTTTTGAATATGTAACCATTTGTTTATGTTATTTGAATATGTAATTTGACTTTAATTCGATATGTATTTTAATCCTGTGTAAGTAACTGTAGAAGTGTTTTGGGACAGCTGAGGTGTTCCAATCTAGGGGGAGATTGTTGAGTCAAGATTTGACCCAAAACTGATCATATGGATGATTGGAATCTCTCAACCTCCTCAGAAATCACTAAGTATGGAACCGGGCACACCTGAGACATCCGAGCAAGGTTTTACTTTGTCGGGCATGTTGCCTATCGGGCAAGGTTATCTTCTTGAAGTCTTCTTCAGTGGATATCCGAGCAGGGTTCACTCCTTGGTGTATACCTGGGCAAGGTTCACTATATCAAGCAGGTTTGTTCTTCATAGCCGAGTATGGTTTACTTCAGAGTAAGCTCTTGGCTAACCAAGCTCTTGAATCCAAGTAATTGGAAGATCGGGCAAGGTATTCTTTAATAATACAGTGGTCCAGGTAAGCTTGATGATTAATGAAATATCTCAAGTAACATCGGGTAGGATTAAACTCAAGCAAGGTACAATGCTCTCAAGCACACTTTGCTAATAAGCTAATTCCAAGCAAGGAGTTGATGGGACCATTGAAGAACGAGGTTGCTCGTTGGATTATGTCGGAAAAAGTCCTATATACTCAAGAAGATTGAAGTCTACTTGGTGAGTATTTTCCTTTGGATAATACTCCAAGTAAAGCATACCCGGAAAACTGTTCCTGGGCACACTTCAAGGTTACCAAGTCTAACAAGGAAGGCATAGCACAAGGTCTACTCGGAGAAGTTTACTTCTACATAGCCTACACGGAAGACTTGTTTTACACTTAGGATTATTTTGAATATGTAATTTGAATATGTACGATATATTTAGGGTTTCTATAAGGAATGACAGCTGTCCAGAGGCGTCAGGCCTATAAAAGGAATATTTAGGGCACACCTATGGAAAGCGGCTGAATACGATACTAAGTGAGAACATTTATTGAGCGACAGCCGTTCTTAGAATTGTACGGACATAACTTTCCCATCAAGAAACCCTAGATAAATTATCATTTTTATGATTAACCTTATATGAATGGAAATATTTTGAGTGAATCTTGTGTGTTAGTTACCTTTGTTTGATTGCTCAGCAACTAAGTCGTTTGTTATTGATTCCGCCTTTATCAAACGGTTTTCTTTCTAAATATAGCAATCCGTCATTAACTCTCTTGTCAACACTTAATTGTGTGAGTTATGACCTAATTTGTTAACTATCTATTTACATTCTAGGACCTGACACATTCCAGGGCCTATTCCCGGTTCTTGGTGGCAAGGTTGGTAAGACGTTCGTCTTTGGCCGCTGATTCAGCCTTCAAAGTCTTTATCAATTCATCACGTTCATCCAGCTACTGCTAGAGAACAGTTTTGGCTTCCTCAGCGGCAGAGCGATTAGCCTTTTATGCTTCTAGAGAATGGCGGCTCTCCTTAGCATCATCCATAGCCCCGAGGGCTTCTTTCTTAGCCTCAACCACCTTAGCTTCAAGGTCATCCCACGCCTCATTCATACTCAAATAGTCTCGGCATATCTCCTGGCTGGTGGAAACAGCATTCGCCATACAGTAGGAATGAGTGTTCAGTAACTCTTGGCGAATGCGGTTGCGTTGGCATTCCCTCTCCACAGGAGGAAGGCTTTCCCACAAATACTCAAAATATACAGATAAGTTGCTAACAATTGAATTTTGGCATAAAAACCAAGGCGGATGATGTATTGCAAACGCACTAACCCCTGCTTGTTCTCTGAAATTATGGACATTGAAGGAGGATGACATAACCAGATCTTCGGGGTTACCAGTTTCCTTCTCCTTACTAGGAGAGGTATCCGTTACAACAATCGGATCCTCGGCGGTGTTGAGTGGTGATGACAGTGGAGTAAGAGGCAGTGTTGAACTCTTCAGACCTGAAATGTCTTCAGAGAAATCTCTCAGGGCTACTGTAAGATGACAAATCGTCCACCAAAAAATATGTTTTGTATAATATAATTGTCAAATTTGAAAAGTGTTAAGCTTACCTGAAGAAATATCTTTAGAAGCCAGCTGATGAAGGCGGGCTTCCAAATTCGTCATTTTCTGCTTCTTGGACGGGGCAACCTTGGTGGGCTGAACTTTACGTTTACCAGCTACCTTGGAAATACCCGCGCCAACAGCTTGAGGCTCTTCCTCGACTTTAACATCATCAACGGTCTAACGGTCGCCCTTGGCAGTTGCGTCAGCACCTTCATGCTTGCGGGTCAAACCTAAAGTCGAATGCAAGGTTTTAGTAGAGTCAGCCATTAACCTTCCTTCGCAGAGTGACGACTCCTCGCTAGACGAAAGAAGTACTATCACTCCACTGGAGGTAGCAGTAGTAATTGGTCGTGGTCGAAGAATACCCTCACCTTTCAAATAAAGATCCTCACCTTTCGGGTACATCGCTTCGGAAACTATGGGTTCTGAATGAAGAGCGGCGGGAAACCAAAAATTGTGATGAGTACGCTCAAGTATGGGCTTGTCCTTTGGGTCAATAGGGTGGCGCACCATAAGACCCTCCTCGCGATCCAAAAGAGTGCTAAAAACAGAACCCTCACCTGTATACAAAAAAAAAAAAAAAAAAACAGATGTTAGGATTAAAGAAAATTTTCATAAAAGAAATATTAATCTTCCTCTTGTCAGGCTTCTCAAAGTATGGTTCTATCTCCGGAAAAGGCCACAAGCGACTCATCTTCGCACTCACCATGGCGCCCTCATGAATCACGCGCATGGGAGTCGGAGTACTGGTTAGTGTTTTGTACCAAGTCACGTTCACCGTCGTGGTGGGAGTAACTGTTGGCATTCCATCGGCTGTTTTTCGGCGGGTAATCGTAAAAGGGATGACATCTTCCCAGATCCAGAAAAACTTTGGTTTCCAGCCATAGAGGTTGCGGATCCTTTCAGTACCAATAACCGCCTTTCCGGTTGTGGCCCAACTATACTATCTATCTTGATAAGTCATATTGTAAAAGACTGCGAACATGTGACGGACGGTTCAAGATTCCTATCCTGACAACAAAATTCGAAATGCCGTACCCTCAACATCCCGAAAAGGTAGATTTGTGAAAGATGAACCCCATAGGTTGTGAAGACCGATTGAACGAACTTTGTTACAGGAAACCTAAGGTTTCCTGAGATAAAGTGTTCTGTATATATGGCAATTTTATTCGCTGGAGGGTTAGTGGTGATTGAACCTTCGGCGGGACGTTCTGGTTCCCAATTTGGTGCCAGACTGTATATATTTACAACATCATTATAATCTTTTTTCATGAGGTTAACAACGATGTCATGAATAGCGAGAGCGCTCTTCTTACTGTTGGATTTTATACAAGATTATCAAAGTTCAAGTTAACCATATTTAACAAGAAAACGCAACGGAAGCTTAGATTTTAAAACTTGTTAATGAACATACCATTATGTTAAAACTAAAACCCGAAGCCAAGGATCAAAATTACAAGAACAAGATGCTCACAAAATGTAAATTGTACCTTCTTCTACCTTTAGAAGAACAAGTGGGTTGTTGAAGGGGATGGTGGATGAATGACAAGCCTCCAAAGAAGAAGACCTCAAGAGTGTGATACCCCAAGCTATTTGTGACAACACCAAGTTGTTTTGCTAGGATTTATGAACACTTAACAAGCTCACAAAAACCCCAAACTTTGCTCAAATGAGCCGTGGGTATTTTTAGAGAGAAAGAGAGAGTTTTTACACTTGAAATTCAAAAGGGACAAGACACAAATGCATGTGAGTTGAATGGAGGATCAAAAAGAGAGCCCTTGTTAATATGCAAAGAGCATCTAAATTTTGATTGGGTAAAACCACCACCCCCACATGGGTGGCCGGTTTTGTTTGTTTTTCTTTTTTTCTTTTTTTTTTTTGTATTTTGTTTTAACCATTTAAAACATCTCCATTCATTTTATAAAACTCATTTTTATAAAATGTACATACATTTATATAATTATTTAACCAATTAAATAATTAATTTATATAAACAAATTATCCAGATAATTTATTTAAATCCTCAAGTGTGTTTGTTTAGAAAACCAATTTTCTAAACACGTAGTGTTCGGTATTCGTTTAAATGATCAAATCATTAAAGGAATACATTTGGTGTTGTCTAGCTTGTTATTGGGTATGACCCGACTTGGATCAAACACAGTTAGCCACATTAGTATAAGTATGTGTCTCGGGCATACGTAATTCCAACAATCTCCCACTTGCACGAGATACAAAGAAAATTAATGCAAGTGGTGAATACCGCCTAACAACAGTTCACCACCCCTAATGTGTTTGACGAAGTGCCATTCAATAACATCACCCCTTCAAGTCCCTTACTTGATATGGTTTAGGTGAATCTATCATTATATCCCTTTGTTACTAGATGTCATGTTGGATCTAAGAGACATAGGCGATCATTCTCTTTACAATTCAACTTTATCAGGCCTTAGACATCTAAACTCTCAACACATAAGAGGAACAAATTCCATCTTGACTGTATACGCCTCTCACTATCACTTTATACTCCACCTGAGCTCATCCTTATGTACCATCTTTTACGAATAGCGAAGGGGAGAGTCAAAGTGTAATACTTGGTGAAAATCAAGACCCAGTATACATCTCAGGTCTAAGGATAATATGAAATTCTCCTTTACTCAAAATTACTAATGATCAGGTCCATTGACTCCATGTAGTAATATTGAGAGCGGGTCAGTCCAATATTCGTATCCCACAAATATCTATGAACCTTGGCAGCAAACCTATGCTCCATATTCATTCCTTATGAATATCCACCAATCCTAGTTCATAATAGTCTTGCTTCATATTTGTTCCCACAAATGTGATCGACTACGGACTTTTAGAATAAGATAACTTATTCATGGTTTAAACATGCAAAATTAGAATTTAACTCAAGATTCCATAATCATATAAAAGAGTTAAATTACAAAAGTCTTTTAAACGTAAATACAAAATAGATCAAATCCAATTACTAGAATATCGAAGACCTAAGCCACTCGCATGACGCTCATGTTTCGGTCTTTCTAGGAGCTTCGTGAATGGATCCGCAAGATTTTGATCAGTTCCAACTTTGCGAATACATATCTTTCCTTTTTCAACTTCATCCCTTATGTAGTTGAATCTCCGCTCTATGTGCCTTGTCTTTTGGTGCGAACGAGGTTCCTTGATTTGAGCAATCGCACCCTCGTTGTCACAAAAGATTTCTAGGGGGTCTTGAGTGGTAGAGACCACCCCTAGATCAGTAATGAATTTCTTCAACCATGCAGCTTCCTGAGCTGCCAATGAAGCGGCGATGTATTCTGATTCTGTAGTGGACAATGCTACCACTTCCTGTTTTGAGCTCTTCCAAGAGACAGCCCCTCCATTAAGAGTGAACACATACCCAGATTGTGATCGAGAATCATCTCGATCAGTTTGGAAGCTCGCATCCGTGTAACCTTTTATAGCGAGTTCCTCTTCACCAGATCCATATATCAGAAACATATCCTTAGTTCTCCTAAGGTATTTCAATATGTTCTTAACAGCCATCCAATGACTGTTTCCTGGATTCTGTTGGTATCTGCTTGTCATGCTCAAAGCGCATGACACATCCGGTCTAGTACATATCATTGCATACATGATGGATCCTATAGCAGAAGCATATGGGATTTGTTTCATCATCTCTTGCTCACCCTTTGAGCTTGGACATTGAGTTGAACTCAATATAGTCCCTCTTTGAATAGGTACCCAACCTTTCTTGGAGTTTTCCATCTTGAACCTTTTCAAGATTTTATCAATGTATGTACTTTGGTTCAAACCTATCAAGCGCCTTGACCTATCCCTATAGATCTTTATTCCCAAAATATAGGCAGCTTCACCAAGATCCTTGATTGAAAATCTACTTCCAAGCCAAGCCTTAACGCTTTCCATGGTTGGAATGTCATTTCCAAATAGTAGAATGTCATCGACATACAATACTAAGAAGGTAATTATACTCCCACTAGCTTTCTTATACACACAAGCCTCATCAGCATTCTTGATGAATCCAAAATTTTTGATTTCTTCATCAAAACGATGATTCCAAGTTCTAGATGCTTGTTTCAATCCATAGATTGATTTCTTTAACTTGCATACTTTATTAGGATGTTTTGGATCGACAAAACCTTCAGGCTGAACCATATAGACATCTTCCTCAAGATATCCATTTAGGAAAGCGGTCTTGACATCCATTTGCCAAATTTCATAATCATAATGTGCAGCTATGGCAAATAATATCCTAATAGACTTTAGCATTGCCACAGGCGAAAAAGTTTCATCATAATCAACCCCTTGAGTTTGAGTGAAACCCTTAGCTACAAGTCTTGCTTTATAAGTATCCAAGTTTCCATGCATATCAGTTTTTCTTTTGAAAACCCACTTACTTCCAACAGCTTTGGAGTTGAGTGGTAGTTCAACCAATTCCCAAACTTGGTTGTCATACATGGATTGCATCTCAACGTTCATGGCTTCAAGCCATTTGTCACAATCATTCTTGGACATTGCATCACGGTATGTGGTCGGTTCATCCGAATCTACCACGTAGCAACCTTCTACAAAAAATCCATATTTTTCAGGTGGATTGCTAATTCTACCAGATCTGCGAACGTTTTGTGTGTTTTGATCAACCACTTGATTACTTTCAACAACCTCTTGTTGAGTGCTAGTATCAACCAATTGTGTATCATCTTGTGGTTCTTGATCCTCATCAAGTTTCACTGTTCTACTATTAGTTCCTTCCTTAAGGAACTTAGTTTCCAAGAACTTACCCTTTCGAGCAATAATAACCTTTTGATCACTAGGGTCGAAAAAGTAATATCCTAAATCATCTTTAGGATAACCTATAAAGATACACTTAGTGGATCGGACTTCTAATTTGTTTGGGGTGTATTGCTTTACATAAGCTTCACAACCCCAAACTCTTAAGAATGATAGCGATGGAGCCTTTCCATGCCATATTTCAAAAGGTGTCTTCTCCACTTTCTTGGTTGGAGCCATATTCAATATGCGAATAGCGGAAAGTAAAGCATAGCCCCAAAATGATAGAGGTAAAGTGCTTCTAGCCATCATCGATCGAACCATATCTAATAGGGTACGATTTCTCCTTTCAGACACACCATTATGTTGTGGTGTTCCAGGTGGAGTAAGTTGTGAAATAATTCCACAACTCTTAAGATGATCTTGAAAAACACCACTAAGGTATTCACCTCCTCTATCACTACGAAGTACTTTGATTGTGGTCTTGAGTTGTCTTTCTACTTCAGTTTTGAAGTCTTTGAACATTTCAAAAGCTTCATCTTTGTGTTTCAATAAGTACACATAACCATATCGACTATAATCGTCAATAAAGGTAATGAAGTATCTTTCACCATTCCTAGTCATTGGTCTAAAAGGACCACATACATCCGAATGTATGATACCCAATAATTCTTTTGACCTTTCAAAAGTTTTATTGAAGGGTTGCTTTGTCATTTTGCCTTGTAAACAAGATTCACATACATCAAATGAATCATACTCATTTGTTTCTAGAATACCACTCTTGCGAAGAGTTTGCATGCGATTCTTGCTTATATGTCCAAGGCGACAATGCCAAAGATAGGAATCACCCAAGTCCTTCTTGAGTTTCTTGGTGTTGACATTGTACATTGAACTACTATGTGACGTACCAATTTGATCTATTTCATATATACCATTCATGGGTATAGCTTTAAAATAAAACATGCCATTCATCAAAACATGAATATCATAATCTATAAATTTAAGATCAAAGCCACATTGTTTTAAAAGGGACACGGAAATAATGTTTCTCCTTAACTTAGGAGCATACAAAACATTCTTCAAAATTACTTCCAAACCACTTGGAAGCTTTAATATGTAGTCTCCTTGGGCTTGGACTTCAACTCTTGCTCCATTGCCCATAGAGAGACTAATGTCCCCTTTGTTGAGTTGTTTACTTCTTTTGAACCCCTGCAACAAATTGCAAATGTGAGTTCCACATCCGGTATCAAGTACCCATGTATTTGAAGAAATAACATTTAGTTCAATATGTATAGTAAAGATAATACCTGAGGTATGCCCCGCATCCCTCTTATCTTTTAACGCATTGAGATAGGTCGGACAATTCCTTTTCCAATGACCTATCTCTCCACACTCAAAGCATGGATCTTGCGCCGCAACTTTTTGCTTCTTTTCCTTCGGTTTGGTGGGAATGATGGCTTTCCTCTTTCCCTTTCCTTGGACGTGGCCCTTGCCCTTAGCAATACTTGCTTTGGGGTTGGAGTTATGTCCCCTTTTTCCTTCATTGATTGTTAGAACGGGTAAAGCCTTTTTACCCATTCCCGCTTCGGCCGTTCTTAGCATTGCGTGAAGCTCACCAATGCTTTTGTCCCACCCATTCATGTTATAATTCAAGACAAAGGTTTCAAACCTTTTGGTCAAAGAGTTGAGGATCAAATCCGTAGCCAACTCATTAGACACGGGACAATTCAACCTACGAAGCTTTTCGATGTAGCTTTTCATCTTTAGGACATAAGATGAGACGGTTTGGGTTTCCTCCATACGACATGCATGAAACGCTCGAACCGTTTCGAAACGTTCCGCTCTAGCTTGTTGAAGGAACATTTCCTTCAATTGAGTTATCATGTCGTATGCCCCATGATGCTCGAAATCCTTTTGGATTTCGGGAATCATAGTCCCTAACATGAGGCAAGAGGCTTGCACCGAATCTTTGGTGTACTTGACCCAATCGTTATAAGCCTCCTCATTTTCCACGTCAGGCTCGTCGGGAATGGGATCGTCTAAGACATATGATATCTCTTCTTGCTTGAGAACTATTCTCAAGTTGCGATACCAATCCATAAAGTTATTATGGTTTAGACGATCCTTTTCAAGGATGGTTCTTAAGGATAGGTTACGGGTGTTATGGGTAGAGGTGTTTGCATTGTTAGCGGCCATCTACAAAATTTAACAAAGTTCTATTTAGTATTATAAACAATTTAATTATTAATACCCTTTTATTCTAGATTTTAAAATAATAATTAAATTCTAGAATCCAACGATAAATCAAATTTCGGTTAGGTGACCTTTATCCCGTTATTTGATTTAACAAGGTAGTCAACCTTGACAATTGCAACCCTTTGCAACTTCTAGAGGTATGGGACCATTCGAAATCCTTATTTCGTGTTGGCATGTTTATCCCATCAACACCATTGGATCCCATGCTTAGGTGACCTTTATCACACGGTTTCCAATTCAAGTCGTCCTACTTGTATAAACATGTAATATTAACATACAAGTGGTTAGGTGACCTTTATCCCACAAATATGTTAATATTACCCTAAGTATATTAGTTTGCTCAAAATGGTTAGGTGACCTTTATCCCATTAAAGTTCCCTAATACGTTAAGTGTCATACAAAAGGATGGTGTTAGACTTGTTTCCTTGGTAATTATGAAAAAAGGGATTTTAAATTTTCAAATATTCTAGTTGAAAAACATTATGCCATATCCTAACATGCATTTAGAAATATGGCGATTTTGAAAACCAATTTTTAAGGTTCTAGTTATAATAAAACCAATTTTATTATAGGTAAATGATCGCTTAGTTTTAATAAACCCATTTAATCAAACTAATTGACGCGATATTACCAAATATATATTAGAACCCGTTTTATGCTTGTTGTCGTTCCTATGTGACGGTTTGGATATCCTAATATCTATCAACCACACATTACATTAAGTAAAACAAACAACCAAGCATACACATGCAAAATATAGTCATAACCGAAAACCGCTAAATTTGACCATACTTGTTAGCCGAAACAAGTATAGGTCATAAGTCACACCTAAGGGACAAAACATGACACAAGGATGGAATGTTGACTCCCACTTGATCTTGCATCCAAATGCTTCAAGTATCCTTTCCAAGTTGTTGTGTTCTTGTTGGGCTTGTGAATGGGCTCCAAACTTCCAAAAGTCTTCTTGGGCCCAAGAGTGAAATTTATGGGCCTAATGGGCTTGAATCCCATGATGGGCCGGTGAGGCCCAACAAGCCCAAAATTTCGGTCCAAGGCCCAAATCCACCAATTCTTGCATCTTCAATTTTTACAACATGTATCCTAATACATATTTTTTTTTTCTAAAAAAAAGAAAATGCAACTAATCTACTTATTACATACCAACTTATGAATAAATAAATTACACAAGCCTAAGATTATGAATTATTACAACCATATTGAATAATAAACATAATCAACATACACAAAACAACAATCAACACATCCAAGGTCTAGGTTTCGGTTATGACACATCCAAACATACCAAATGTTCTAAGCATGCAACCTAAGCAACCAATGCCCAAAATATCACAAAGACAAAAGGTGCCCCCCCCCCAAAGAGGCTACGGCCACCCCCCCCCCCAAATTTTACAATTTTGATATTTCAACATCCAAATGTTAAATGGTTTCCTAAGATCTTTCCATGCATGTCAAGATCTTACAAAACCATGAGGGGTAAAATCCACCAAATTTTCGGACCTCCCTTTTTCACCCATGAAAAAACCCGAAATCTATGAACATGTAGGGAGCATAAGTCCTTGTAACCGGCTCTTGATGCCATTGTTGGATTTTATACAAGATTATCAAAGTTCAAGTTAACCATATTTAACAAGAAAACGCAACGGAAGCTTAGATTTTAAAACTTGTTAATGAACATACCATTATGTTAAAACTAAAACCCGAAGCCAAGGATCAAAATTACAAGAACAAGATGCTCACAAAATGTAAATTGTACCTTCTTCTACCTTTAGAAGAACAAGTGGGTTGTTGAAGGGGATGGTGGATGAATGACAAGCCTCCAAAGAAGAAGACCTCAAGAGTGTGATACCCCAAGCTATTTGTGACAACACCAAGTTGTTTTGCTAGGATTTATGAACACTTAACAAGCTCACAAAAACCCCAAACTTTGCTCAAATGAGCCGTGGGTATTTTTAGAGAGAAAGAGAGAGTTTTTACACTTGAAATTCAAAAGGGACAAGACACAAATGCATGTGAGTTGAATGGAGGATCAAAAAGAGAGCCCTTGTTAATATGCAAAGAGCATCTAAATTTTGATTGGGTAAAACCACCACCCCCACATGGGTGGCCGGTTTTGTTTGTTTTTCTTTTTTTTTTTTTTTTTTTTTTTGTATTTTGTTTTAACCATTTAAAACATCTCCATTCATTTTATAAAACTCATTTTTATAAAATGTACATACATTTATATAATTATTTAACCAATTAAATAATTAATTTATATAAACAAATTATCCAGATAATTTATTTAAATCCTCAAGTGTGTTTGTTTAGAAAACCAATTTTCTAAACACGTAGTGTTCGGTATTCGTTTAAATGATCAAATCATTAAAGGAATACATTTGGTGTTGTCTAGCTTGTTATTGGGTATGACCCGACTTGGATCAAACACAGTTAGCCACATTAGTATAAGTATGTGTCTCGGGCATACGTAATTCCAACACTTACCACCAGCCATCTGCATAAAAGGAATTATACTACAGATTTGTCAAACTTAGATTTGTAAATTGGAAGATCGAAGTGGGAGATCTCAGATTGGTTATAGAGAAGGAAAAAATAAAATCAGTAGAAGATAAGAATGAATGGGAAGCAAGCGTGACCTATTTATACACATCGCAATTAATGCGACTAACTGCATGCCAGAGGAGAGAGAAAAGGCGGACCGGTAGATGATTCACACGTCAGACGGGAAAGACGAAAAAGTGTGAACAGGCTGTCAAAGGGCGTTGTACACGTCTCATCAGTTGTCCCATGATATTTCTCTTTCCTCCACGTCAGCACAACCTTCCCACTTGCAAAAATTCAAATCATATCCTACGAAATATATTATCTTACATACAATATAATATTCACAAGACAAAAGTTCCTTTTAATTCATAGTCAAAGATAATTACAAAATGTGAAAAGAAATTACAAGTCTTAAAAATTAAGTCTATCCTAAGAATTAGGAGCCGATACATCTTCCGGAGCTGTTGATGGAGTATCCTCTGACTCGTTGTCCAGATAGATCCTTAATTGTTGCACGCCATAGTTGGCGGAGGCAAACTCTGGAAGCATACCCTGCAACAGAAACACCG
This sequence comes from Bidens hawaiensis, assembly GCF_021521415.1. Taxonomy (NCBI): domain Eukaryota; kingdom Viridiplantae; phylum Streptophyta; class Magnoliopsida; order Asterales; family Asteraceae; genus Bidens; species Bidens hawaiensis. The sequence continues at coordinate 1,140,942 of NW_027491281.1, forward strand.
GGTCGTCGTATTCTTTAATACGCATATTGTATTCTTGCTTGATGTTAAGGCCATGAAGCGGATGGTCATCAAAGGAATGACTGGTTAGAGCATACATCATCCCTTCGTTAAAGCCTGTCATGCGGCCGACCTGGGATGAAGCAGTAAGCAAAAAGGCGAAGCTTTCATTTAGCTCAGGACCTCTTTTAATGTTTCGAATGGCATGACAAAGGAAAAATGATTCATTAGCATCAACAACATTAAATGGGTGATGAAAAATGTATAAGGGAAACTTACGGAGTCAATTCCTCGACCCAATAAACATCGGCGGTCTTGCTTAGCACGTTCCGCCCTTTCCTGAAGTTCCTGGAACCTATCAGCTATCTTTTGCTTGTCATTTAATGGTTCAGCTGCACGGGCTTACGCTTCTTCACGAGCTTGTAGAAGCGAGTCATAAGCAGCTTGTATTTCGGCAGCGCCTTTATCCTTAAGCTCAGCTTGCTCCTTCTGCAGCTTCAATTCTGCTTCAAGTTCTTGAATTTTGGTACCTTGGCCGGTTACTTGGCTTTCCAAAGCGGAATTAGCCTCAAGTGCTTTGGCCAGGTCCTCTATTTTTTCTGCTGAGCATCGCCGCGGGCAGCTTCAAGAAGAGAATTTTTCCTCTCACAGGCTTCCTTCCATTGACGGGCAGCAGTGGTATTCTGATCTTTTTCATTCTTCAGGGCAACCTCTTCATCTAATAATTTCCACTTTGTTGTGCTAGCTACTACACGATGTCCTCAGCTTCTTTCTTAGCATCCTCAGTAGCTCGACTCATCTCTCCCAGCTTCCCACCCATAGTTCTCTGTTCTTGTAATATTTCTTGTCCACAAGCTAAAGTATTGGCCAAGGACGAGGAATAATCTACATGAAGATCATGACGAGAACGTCCACGTCGGTGAATTCGTTCCCCAGGTGGCACACACTGGTTAACGAATGCCATACAAACATCTGTGTCAGTAAAACGAGACCCATTAACAATATCCTAGTTAGGGAAAAACATATGGTAGTCCTCCCCTGGATTCGCCTCTCCGTAGTAGCCAGAGGTTGATGCATGGAGGAGAACAGGGATTGAGGATGACTGCTGAGGAGCACCTTGTGTTGCCGCCTCCACGGCATACTAAAATGACCGCCCAAATTGAAAACTCCCCCCCCCACCCGTGGGTCGAGGTGAAGTAGTGACAGAAAATTATGGAAGAGGACGAGGCGGGGGATTCCTGGGTTCTGAAGCATTCCGCGTTTACAGCAGGATTGTTCTCTTGGAAACCAGCAGCTTCCCCGGCCTCAAAAAGGTAATCCAATGAGTCATTATCCCCCGATTGAAAATTCAGACCCTCTACATTAGTCTCAGCAGGAGGGGTAGGAGGCCTATCTTCCTTCTCCTTCCGGAGGAGGAGATGACTACTTCTCTGGCTCAGTTGTTGGCGATAGCAAATTATCTAGCAAAACATTCTCGCCAACAACCATCGATGGATCTACACATTAAAACAACATTTAAGTGTCGGTGAAAACAATGAAATGACAAATGTTAATACTTACCAGCCATCTTCTTCATGCGTTCAGCAAGGCTGACCTCATGCTTCTTAGGGCGATGGGTCCGCCGTTTCTTTATTACCATTTCTTCTCCGGTGTCCATGGTACTTGTGCCCGCATCACTTGCCTGAGAAGACCGAAAGGTCCTATTTCGCTTCAATTCTGCCAACAGGTGCGAGATAGATGAATATTCAGAAGCATCGTCCGAGCTCCCTTCTTCTTGAGTTGCAGAATCGTCACTCGATGATAGAATGACGATTACTCCATAAGAAGTAAGGGCATTAAGCGGAGGAGGGTTTAAAACATACACACCTAATTGAAAGGTAGCGTCCGAAACTACGGGTTCTGCACGCACCTTCACAGGACAAAGAAAGTGGTCCTTAGTCTTTTCAAGAACGCGTTTATCTTTTGCATCGCGAATACTCTTCCTTGGACAACCCTTGTCCTCAAAAAGAGAGTTTAGCATAGGTCCTGGACCTGAAAGAGAAAACATAAAAAATCAGTCATAAGAGTTTTTAGAGTAAAAAGAAAGAAGATAACTTACGATCATCTAAACCGATGAAAACAGGCTCCATGAATGGGGATTGCCACAAACGGCTCAAACCCGCCCATAAAAGGGCTTCCTCGAGCAACGCCCGCATTGGGGTTGGTTCCTAAACCAGGACGCGGATCCACTCCCGGCTCTCATGAGAAGCCGTGACAATGTCTGTGAGTGCCTCGTTCGCCGGACGACGAACCATAACCTCCAGCACGACATCCTCGAAGATCCAGAAAGATTTTCCGTGCCAGTTCTTGGAACCACTTTCGGTAACATGGCCTATAATCCTATCGGCTATCGGTTGGCACTTGAACCACCCACCTCGATTGACCATCCGGTAAACAACGGAAAATCGATCAAACCGAGGCAACATATCATGTGCCATACCTACAAATTGGTAATGACGAATCCGCATAACAGCACGAGGGTGTAGTTGGGATAAATGGATCCCGTAACCACACAACACCCTCATAAAAACTTGGTTATAGGAAAACGGAAATTCCCGTAAGTAAAATAGTCAGCTTATACAACCATCTTGCCAAGTGGCGGCATACTGGCAATGGATCCGGCAACGGGAAACTCCGGTCCCCATTCCGGTGGAATACCATAAGTACGAATCAAATCCTCGTACTCAGATTGGTCCCAAGACCTCCATTTCGTCAATATTTGGAGTTAAAGACCAACTAGCCATCACTTCAGCAAGAAATAAAGAACAACGAGCAATCGTGAGAAAAACTTGAATGGTTAATCGGAGCTTAAGGAAGAAAAAGGAGGACAATATTAGGAAAACAAACGCGATAAAACTTCCAAAAGAAGGAAACCTCCACTATTTATGCCCATCGCAATTAAAGCGATGGGATATGAACAGTGGAGAGAGAACAGTAAGATCCAATCGGCAGACCCCACATCACGCGGAAAATTCGAAAAATCAAAAAGGTGAACAGTCAGGTACAATGACAGCCGACATAAACATCACATTTCCTGACACACGCACCTGCAAGCTGTCACATTGTACCCTTGGTATGGTTATCCATTCCAAAAATATCTTTACCACAATTTGCAAATTTCAGGAAAATCCCCGAAAAAATCCTTAAGTCCAAAATTTCACCCGCATAAAATGCTTCATGCGGAAGAAACACTGGACTGGGGGACTTATCGAGGTAGGGTACTGAAAAGACCAAAATACCCTTAAGAACCTCCCGCGGGTCAGAGGATTCCTCCTCGTAAGACACCCGCAGAACATATGAATCACCCGCATAACTATCTAAGGAAGGAACACCCGTATGACTTGGGCGGAAGCATCCTGGCACCCTCAGAAGTCATCCTCAGGACAAAGTATTCGTCCGCCTGAATTACCAGGAGGTGATGCTTCAGGACAGCTGTAATTAACTAATTACTTTCTATAAGATTTACCAAGATGCTTTCTTGGGCAATACATGATCTCTCGGCCAATGAATAAAAGACACCTGGCAAGACCGTTATAACCGTGCACATGGCCAGGGTTATTTATCATCCTATCTCATAAGGACGCGTGTTCAGTTTGTTATACATGCATATGCGATGTATAACTGAACCTATCATTTGAGTACACGTGTCCAGGTGGTTACGAGAGCATCCTCTGAAAAGGACAGCTGGCCCAATCACCTTCCCACATTCTTCGGCTATAAATACCTTCTCAATCTTCATGAGGTATTCATTCACTCCTACTGTATACTTAAGTACTTTATCTCCTTCAACACTATACTTATTCTCACGCCGGGGGTGGTTACGGGAAGACCCCCCTCTTGTCCTTCCCGTAACGATCTCACGGTGTTGGTTTTGTAGGTTTACGTCACTGGACTTCGGTAAGTTGGTCTTATATCGTATTGGTTGTGATCCGGATCCTACCATGTGGATCCATTAGATCTAAGACCCGTTAAGGGGAGTAGATCCGTGTTTCTTCATTGGCGTCATCCGTTCTACAAATCAGAGTTAATTAAAACATTTCGCGGAAACGTTAACTTCAATCATTCAATACAAAACATTCAAATCTTATCTTTAAACATAACATAAAACATCGTATTAAAACGTCATTCTAATTCTTTTTCGGATGTCAGCCTCTTCTGATCATGCCATGTGCCTTCCTCAAGACTGCTGCTTTAATCTATTTACCTGCGTGCATACTAAAAGTCAGCTACGCTGAGTGAGTTCTAGTTAATAAGGCAACATACAATACATTCATATACATACATACTCGTATCCAAAGATACGTATTAGTACCTTAACCTTTTTATAAATATCCATAAGAGGAACGTAACATAATAACATTTACTATTGTCCATATAAGAATCACTACATATTATCCATAGAAGGAACACTATATACTATCCATAGAATGATCAACGTTCATTATCCATTTAAGGAACATATAATTTAACATTTTATATCCATTTAAGGTACACTAATCAGGTCCATAGTCCTTATCTACACTATCACTTCCCACGTCTATGCCTGATAGAAGTTAGAAGGATTTGCCATCCTAACTTACTATATCAGACGTAGACCCCGCATATCGTTCATACACTTGCTTCCACATACCATACATACAACTATAACCACATTCCTTGGCGATACGTGCAATATCTGAAGATCGTTCACGCATCGACAAGCATTCATCCATGACCTCAATATAATATCTATCAAATAAATCATCTATGGCATACACTTACCACTTAAGGTAAGTGTATTAACATTTCACATTAAGTATGCACACAGCCCCAAAAACATAACAAGAAAATGGGGCTAGAAACTCACCTGAATCTAGTTTCATTCACTGTTAATGGTTATTCCTCTCTTTAACTGGGCTCGGCTAACTGTACATTAAATATAAGTATCAGTATTTTTCCTAATCACATTATTTATGTTTCAGCAAAACATGCTTAAGTCTGGTCTATTGTGATGGCCTTGTATTCAAATGCATGGCCGTGTACTCGAATACCCTTATATTCGAATAGAATTTGGCTGGGACATGCATTTGAATAGGATTGTTATCCAAGGGAATTGAATTTTAAGGGTTTACCTTATTTAAACTATTTAAACACCCATGTATTCGAATACTAGTGTATTCGAATTCCTTTTGCATTTGAATAGAACTTGCTTGGGTCTTGCATTCGAATAGGCTGTATTCCAAGGGAATCAAGGGGATTATATTCAAACAATATTGTATGCGAATAGCTATGTGTTAGCATACAACTTGTAACTTGTATTCGAATGAACTAAATTGTGTTCGAATAGGCTTGTTGTGTATATAACTTGTATTCGAATGACTATGTATTCGCATGAGCTTGTGTATCATATTTGAATTGGTTTGTAATAGAACCTGTATTCGTTTGGAACCTTTTTCTTTCTGTCTTTATTTCTTTCATGCATTCGGATAGAAGGAGCAAGGATTCGAATGCTCCCACTTGTGCTTTTGTATTTGAATGGTAACCCCATTAGAATACATCTACTGGTTACTATACATTCCTTTATTATCATTATCATTATGTATTTTATCATCCATATTCTCATTAAAACATCATATTACCCCTAAACATCCCTATTTCTTCCTTTGCCTAAGATCTAGTCTGGGTATCCATAAAGCTTGAACCTTTATTGATCCCAAACCCGTTTAGGATAGATCTAGGGCTTTTACATGAATCGTACATACTAACAAGTCCACTACATCCATTTTTAACATCAAGTTTGTGTTTTTATGGTATAACTACACCCGATTTGCCTTAGTACTAAGTTTTAGGGCAACTGTTCTTAAAAACATAATCTTTAAGTGTAAAGAACATACATTTTTACGTTTTTAGGCTACGGTTAGCTTCGATATTCAACAATAAGCTCGTATCTTGCTTGTATAGTCAAGATCTATCAAATCCAAGCTTGGTTCTTGGTCTTTAACCTTGGTCGAATACTAGAGAGTGTTTGTGTGTGTTGTTTTAGGGATGTTTAAGGAGTATTTATACTCCCTTATGCCCGTGAACCTAAGGCACATAACCATCCCTTATTCCATCTTTCACTAGCCAAGTCCATACTCTTTTATAAAATTTTAACTTAGTTAAATATTAACACATCGTTAAACAAATAAAATTTCTTTATTTATTATTAACAAAAGTAGGATGTTACACCTATGCTGATAAGCGGCGACGACCGATTGAGTTTAGCGTTGGTGACAATCTAATTCTCAAGGTCTCTCCTTGGAAGGGAATTTCGTTTCAATAAGAGAGGAAAGTTAAGTCCAAGGTACATTGGACCGTTTAAGATTGTAGAACGTGTCGGTGAAGTAGCTTAATGGACCCTAACTCCGTTAGCTTTTTTTGCTGATGTGGCCTGTTTTTGTTGATGTGTTATACTATGTGAAAATACCTTATTTAAAAAAAATAAGAACCTAACAAAAAATACTGTATATACACACACACACCACCACCACCACCACCTTCTACACCATAACACCACCACCACAGACTTCAACCACTTCAAACCTCTATCGCCACCATCACCACCACCGCCAGCCTCATAACCTTCACTACCACCAGCCTCCATCGCCTCCATCACTGATGGTCAAAATCCCAAACTCAAATGAGGTAGTTGTTGGTCAAAGTTCCAAATCAAATGTGGTTGCCACCGCCTCCGCGTTTTTCCAGCGAGTTCCACCGTTAAAAATAGAGCAGCAATTCGAGGTAACCCTTTGCTCACCCGAAAAACGAGTTGTAGGTTTCCGGCGAGCACCATATTCATCATTTCACCACCCACCGCCACAACAACCACAACCCCCACCCTACGCCACCACCAGTGTCTCAGCCAACCACCTTCCGGAATCGTATTCTCGCCGGAAAAACGAGTCGCATGTTTCCAGCTAGCAGCATCTTCATCATCTCTCCACTGGTGCACCATCTTCATGATCTCCATCATCTTTCTACACCTCTGCACCATCTACATTGTTAGAAAGACGAGGTAACAGGAAAAATCAAATTCGCTAGGAAAATGTGGTCGCCGGAAATGGAGATTGTTGAGGTTATATGTTGAAGAAAGGAGATGGTGTGGGAACCACAACCTACTTTTTATTAATAAAAAAATTCCATGGCATCAAGAAAACTAACGGAGCTAGGGTTCCGTAAGTTCGGGAGTGCCATAAACAAATAGGGTGAAAGTTGGGAGTAATGGGAGACAATTCGTTAGTTGGGAGTGTTATCGTCCATAGAGTAAAAGTTGGGAGCATTAAAAACCAATATCCCTTGCATATATGCACTACATCGACAAATATTTTAGGAACAATATCAACTTGTTAGAAGGAGGAAACAAAAATAAATCAAAAACTATTGTTTTTAAAAAAGTTAAATATAATTCTCTAGTAGTTCTCTCTTTAAAATGAGTTCTCTCTATATCTCACCCTATATATATATATAGGGAGGGTTATCCTAAAAATAAGTTGTTTCCTAAGAAGACTAGGAATAAATCATAGTTATTGGATCATGTTAATCAATGATTGCGATTTAAAATTACCAATAACCGACATATTTTCCTAGAATTGTTCTTTCACGATCATATGTAATGCATAATGTCAAAATATTGTTACTTCTTACCATTTTAGGAAACCCCTTATTTTTATTATAACGATTTTCTATATATATATATATATATACATAATCACACACACACACTTAAGGTATTTTCATATAACCCAAGGAAACATCTATTAGTTAGAGCATTAACATCTCTTTTTTCATCATTTATAATTACATTAAAAATCACAATATTTTATTCCACATTTTTCAATCGAATAATACTTTTTAAATCTTTTATTATTACCTTTTGTTTCTCCATTAATCACAATCATTTTAAAAAATATTAGAAAATCAGTAAAGTAGAACAATGTATTTATGAATATACAAATGAAGAGTAACAGGTCCTCTCTCATCCACTCATAACCACACCATATAACCTAAATAACTCACACACACACACACACACATATATATAGAAAAATGTTCAAATAAAAAAAATTATTTTGTGAGAAGTGCGAGAAGATTTTAAAAAAGAGTGCGCAACCTAAATAGGACACTATAACTTGTAAATAGGAAACTATATAACTTTTGGAACCTACCGATCTCAACCATAGATTCTAGATCCAATGATGTGTATCTATTCTTATGCTTATCACAAAACTATGGTTTTTTACATTAACCCTACCATATATATATATATATATATATATATATATATATATATGGTTAGTATCATCTTAGAAAACTAAAAAAATTAAGAGTCGTAGGAACTCTTAACAACCAAACATTTTTTTATATATTAACAATATTTAAGGGTAGTTTAATCAAATTATATATAAAAAATTTGTATTACATATATTAATCAAAAGTTTACAGTTGTGTAAAATTTATGTACTAACATATTTACATATGTGTAAAAAAACATAGACATGTATAAAAACTAATTTTTTAGAATTGTAATAGTAAATATATATATATATGTATATATATTGTAAGAATAAATATATGGATATGTATATTTATGTATGGCCTACATGATCATTTATATTATAATAGATCAATGTTAATTAATTATACCTTATTATTATATTAGCTAGGTAATTGTTGATGGACCAAATTACCCTTTTTTGCTAATCAAGGGTTTCCCCTTGGATGTATATAAATATGGAGAGACTAATTAACATCACATATAACTTAACCCTAAACCCTCACACAAATTCTTGAGCCTCTCTCCCTCTATAATATTCGGTTTCTCAAGAACCCTAATCCCCATCACTGATATACATCCTAAAGGGGAACCCGACCAAGCTGACTATCATGTCGTCTGGATCGTACTCATCAGCCGTGGCCACTCTCTCTGCTGTGACAGGTATGTTTTAGTTGTAGGTTTATCATAACATCCATGTTTTCTATTACATACTTGAAGAACTGATCAACATGTGGTATCAGAGCGTTGTTGATTAATCAGTTCTTCATGTCTTCTATAAACTCAGGATCTAAACCGGAAGACATAGACTAAAACAAGATAAACCCTAATAGTTTTCTGTTTTCATTAGTTTGTATTATTTATTTATCGTTTTGATTAAAATCCGAAAACTGATAAACCCTAACAGATTTTCGTTTTTCTTATTAATTCATTTTATTTTATTATCGTTATTAAAATCGCGAATGACAGAAACCCTAACAATTTTTCGGTTTTAAAAATCGCGTCTGATATAAACTGGCAGTTTTTCGAAATCTGGTAAATTAATGATTATTCGCGTTCAAACAGTTTTCAAAAACCTAGTATAATTTGGTTCAATATTCGGATTGTTATAACCAAATCTTGGGTAAACAAACAATCCCTAAGAATTCAGATTAAACGTTATTAGATGTTCATAAACTTATGGGTGTATGTGTTTACGGCTAAAACAGTTTTGGAGAACACTAAGTTTCCGAAAACACTAAAACCCGTAAACACATCAAATTAGAAAACTAATATCCCGAGACTAAAATTTTTTTGTGAACAGTACCCTTAATAATTTTTGTTTGCTATTAACTAAACCAATGTTTTGTAAATACTTAAAATTCATATTAATTACTTTCACAACATATATAAAAAGCTTAACTTGAATGAATGATGATGTACACTTCTGCCCAAAGGTGATGTGATACATCAAACATACCATTCAAGTCTAAATACAAGCTATGTTAGTTTAGATTAAAACATGATTTAAATGTATCACTTCTGCCCAAAGGTGATGCGATACATCTATATCAAAGCAAAACTAACTCGTGCATAATTAAAATGGTTGTTTCACTTCTGCCCAAAGGTGATGTGTTACAATTGTTTTGCACATATACTTAAGTAAAATTTAATTCTGCTCAAAGGTGATTTATCTTTTATTTAAGTAGAATTTTATTAATTACATTAATCTATTATTTTGATGTTAATAATATTTATTATCACAACTTCATAATTTAAATGGTTCTTATTTATGCTTGCATTAGTTTAAGTTTCCCCTAGTTCACTCTAAGTTTCTTCTAGTTTAGTATCTTAACATTCTCATATAAATTCCAATAACAGCTCCAAATGGTGAAATCACATCATTAACTGGAGATAACTTTGCTGCCTGGAAGGACTCTCTTATGCTTAATCTTGTCTTCCTGGATTTCGAATTTGATATAAACGAGGATTAACCTCCAGCACTAACCACTGAAAGCACCCCTGCTCAGCACTTATTGTTCGAAAAATGGAAGAGATGTAACCGCATGTCTCTAATGCTTATGAAAAACTCCATTAGCATGCCCATTAGAGTATCCATTCCAGACTCTGAAAATGCTAAAACCTATTTGTCTTCTGTGGAGGAACAATTCAAGGGAACGTCTAAGGCGCATACTAGTACTCTTATTCTAAAACTGGTGACTACTAAGTACGATGGAAGGAGTGGCATTCGTGGGCACATTATGATGATGAACGACATTGCCCATAAGATGAAGGGATTAGACATGGAGATCAGTGATGGTTTTCTGGTACACTTCATCATGACCTCTCTTCCACCTTCCTATGAAGCTTTCCAAATCAATTACAACACCTAGAAGGACAAATGGACCATGAGTAAGCAGATTGCTATGTGCGTGCAAGAAGAAGAGCGTATGAAGATGGACAAACCTGAAGTTGCATACCTTGCCACCAGTTCCAAGAATAGGAAGAACACTAATCCAAGAAAGGAATTTGCTAAATTTTAGAAAAATAATACAGGTGCCTCAACCAGCTCTCAGAACTCCACTAGAAAGCCTTTCTGCAAATTCTGTAAGAAGTACATTCATATGCAGAAGGACTGTTCAGACTTTAAGGAGTGGCTAGCTAAGAAAGGTAATGATCTCTTTATGATACTTGAGTCCTGTAATTTAACTATTCCTACTAATACATGGTGGTTTGATTCTGGTTCTATGGTTCATGTAACCAATTCTACTCAGGGATTCCTTTCAATCTGGAAGCTAGAAAGATACCATAGAACACTAAGACTGGGGAATGATAAAGAACTTGAAGTCAAGGTTGTGGTAACTTTACAATTAATAATGAAAACTGGTTTATGTATTAAACTTTATGATACCTTATATATTCCTGAGATTACTCGGAATCTTGTATCAGGACCAAAGTTAGACATGGACGGTTTTGATGTTTCTCATGGTCGTGGCAAACTTACTATTTCTATAAATTCTCAAGTGTTTGGTTATGGCTTTTTGGATGGGGGTCTTTATAGATTAGAACTAGATGATAATTTTTCTAAATCTTTGTTGTCATATAATATTAATGAATCACTCACAAAGATTAAAGAGAAACGAGACTTAGAAACTTCTTCTATGTTGTTGTCACACCCCCCATCTTGGGCCTAGGAGTGCGACTCATTAGTTGGTACCACATTTGTAATTAAATAAGAGTTACGGTTAATTAGCGGAAGACTTTATAAAACATAAGGATCAAAGTTGTAAAATATTTATAATACAAAATATGGAACGAAAGTTCCATTTACGTTTACTTGTTTTATGTTTACAAAACCAACTTTTAATTCATAATAAAGTTTAACAAAAATTATCCGAGCCATCGGATTCTTTAGCCTTCGTCCTTTAAGCTCTAATCTTGATTACCTGCAAAATGTTATAAAAATACGTCAGCAAAGATTTGTTGGTGAATATGCTGACGCGAAAATATTTTCTTTTACTTTGTTACCCCTCGAGGATTACGCGTGCCTCGGCCCATATTGGCTTAGGAATAACAAAGTTAAAACAATATCATTATAAACTCGAGCCTCTACCTAGGTTACCCTAGCAAGACACCGCATCGTCTCGACGTACTTAGGTACCATAAATATACACAAGGTCATTCTCCCTCGAACATACTTTGGTTCGGACCATCGTGGCTAGAGGTCGTGACCAGGCGTGGTGCGATGTGCCCACCGCATTTAACCACATATGTAAGAATCCAGACAAACGTATACTACAGCCTGAGGACTAGGCTTTTACTCTTATTCATAATGTTTTTAGAGACACTTAGTCTCACGTAAAGTTTTACACATAACACGTTTATTTATTTGAAAACAAGTTTGTAAAAGTGGGGCGTATTCACCTTTGATCGGGATCGGTTTCCACCATCGTCCATGCGTTCTCTTTTCTTGCTATCTCGCACTTATAGTACAAATATAACTTTTATTAGTCGGATATACTATCCGGCTTAAGACCTTTAGTCTTATTACCTCGATGAACCTTTAGTTCATTTCTTAGTTACTAAAAACCTTTAGTTTAAATGTATTGTTTATAAACCTTTAGTTTATTATAAAACTCGACGTTTCTTGTTCTTTAAGAAACGTATTCTTTTCTTTATTATTTAAGAATACTCATTATACTTAAATAATAATAATTATATCAAAGAATTATACAACACATATATATATACACATTTCCTTCTTTACTTATTTTCTTTGTTATATCATTCATTCTCGAGGTATATATTTTCGACTTAGGGCTTAAGCCTTTAATATTATATTAGTATTTTAGTTGGGTATTAAGCCTTACCTTTCCTCGGCTTATAATTTCCTAGATACTCGAGCAGCACTTCTACGCCGCTTAGTCCTTTCAACAAATCGAGACGCAAATCGAGACACCCAATCTTCTCGGCACGCACTTCGAGATGATCATCGGGTTGTAAAAACAGCACCACCTTCTCGTTCGGAACGTTGTCGGGGAGTGGTAGGAATTTCGAGGTATGGCACGTTTATCGAGGAATTGGAGCACAGTTTTCGAGGTGGATCGAAGGCACGCTTTTTGAGGTGTAGTGAGATGTTAGAGAGAGGTATGAAAGCAGGTAGTGAGGTGTGAAGTTATCAAACCCGGACCTTGCTATTTATATGCAATTTTTGTGACCCATCGCGGTACGCGCCCGCCTCCTGGGCACCCGTCGCGTACCCCGACGTAGCCTTGGTGACGCAGACAGTAGGTCTGCCACGTGTCGCCACGTGGCAGACGGTGTGCCACGTGTTTACACGTGTCGGACATCGTGCCACGTGTTTCCACGTGTCGTGACACGTGGCGACCGGTGTGCCACGTGTGGACACGTGGTGAAAAGGTGTCAGACGTGCCAGGCCACTTCATCGCGGTACGCGATGACGTAGGCTCAACAACGATCGCGTATCGCTGTTGACCTCTTCTAGAAACTTTGACCAAGCCCCATCGCGGTACGCGATGGGCTCATTCATTGACAGGTCGCGTATCGCGATCAGACAAGAAAACAAATTTTTCATTTTAGCCCTTAGAGTATGAAAATTGGCAGAACTAATCCCTTAACTTTGGAAACATGTCATTTTTGGACCAAAATTCCCGTGATGTTACATCCTCCCCACCTTGAAATAAATCTCGTCCTCGAGATTGCTTCACGAGAATAAGCGGGGGCATTTCTTTCTCATTTCGGACTAGAGTTCCCAAGTATACTCGGGTCCTCGTCGGGAATCCCATTTTACTTTCACGATTTTCAATGTTCGTCTTTTGAGTTTCTTTAGTTTTGAATCTTCAATTTGAATTGGGCGTTCAACGAATTTTAAGTTGTCATTAATTTCTACATCTTTTAAAGGCATCGAAAGAGATTCATCGGCTAAACATTTACGCAGATTCGAGATATGGAATACATCGTGTATCCCTTGCATTTCCTCGGGTAGTCGCAATTGGTAAGCGACGGTACCAACTCGTTTAAGTACCTCAAAGGGTCCAACGAATCGAGGGCGAAACTTTCCTTTCTTCCCATAGAGGACTACGCCTTTCCATGGAGAAACTTTCAAAAGAACTTTATCACCGACATTGAACTCTAACGGCTTACGACGGACATCGGCGTAACTCTTTTGGCGATCACGTGCCGTCTTAAGTCGTTCACGGATTTGAATAACTTTGTTGGTAGTTTCTTGGACTATCTCAGGTCCAGATAATTGTTTATCTCCAGTTTCAGACCAACACACGGGCGTTCTTCATTTTCGACCATATAACGCCTCAAAAGGTGCGGCTTGAATACTTGCATGATAACTATTGTTATACAAAAATTCCATTAGGGGTAAGTGGTCATCTCAACTTTCACCTAAGTCTATCACACAAGATCAGAGCATATCTTCCAACGTTTGAATTGTCCTTTCGCTTTGCCCATCGGTTTGCGGATGATAGGCAGTGCTAAGGTTTAACTTCGTACCAAGCGCTTGTTGGAAGCAATTCCAGAAATGAGACGTGAAACAACTGTCTCGATCAGATATAATGGACAGTGGCACTCCATGTAAAGCCACAACGTTGTTAACATAGATACGAGCTAATTTGTCCATTGAGTACGACTCATTGATGGGTATGAAGTGTGCAGACTTTGTTAATCGGTCCATAATCACCCATATAGCATTATGTTGTCGAGTCGTTTTAGGGAGTTTGGTAATGAAATCCATAGTAATTAACTCCCACTTCCATACGGTAAGTTCGGGTTGCTGGAGCAATCCCGAAGGCTTTTGGTAATCAGCCTTGACTTTCAAACAAGTTAAGCATTTCGCAACATGCGAAGCGACATCCCTTTTCATTCTATTCCACCAATAGTTTGCTTTAAGATTATGGTACATTTTGTCGCTCCCGGGATGCATCGTATATTTGGACTTATGAGCTTCGTTTAAGATTTTCGCTCGCAATCCTCCAACGATTGGACCCAAATCCTATTGCCAAGTCTAAGGATACCATCGTCACCTTTGACTAGCGAGTCAATGGTTCCGTTACGTTTTTCATCAGAGATTTGGTTTTCGTTGATCGCTTTAGTTTGAGCGGATTTGATTTGGTCAACAAGATCGATTTGAAGTTCTAGCCTACTCTTTTTGGCTTTTCATGCTCTTTATGACTAGAGGCATCAGCCACAACGTTGGCCTTACCTTCATGATAAACTATTTCGCAGTCATAGTCATTGAGAGTCTCCATCCAGCGTCGTTGGCGCATGTTGAGCTCCTTTTGATCAAAGATATGCTTTAAGCTCTTATGATCAGTGTAAACGGTAAATCTTACTCCATAGAGATAGTGCCTCCATATCTTAAGTGCGAAGATTATGGTGCCTAACTCTAGATCGTGAGTCATGTAGTTCTTCTCATATACTTTCAACTGGTGAGAGGCGTAAGCGATTACTTTCCTCCGTTTCATCAATACACATCCCAAGCCGGAATGAGATGCATCGCAAAAGACAACGAAATCTTCAATACCTTCTAGCAAGGCCAGTATAGGAGCTTGGGTAAGCTTTTGTTTAAGTATATTGAACGCCTCTTGTTGCTTTGTTCCCCATTTGTATTTGGTGTTCTTTCGAGTCAAGGAGGTTATGGGAACATCGATTCGAGAAAAGTTTTCAATGAACCTTCGATAATAGCCGGCCAATCCCAAGAAGCTTCGAATCTCGGTTGGCGACTTTGGGATCTCCCACTTAGAGATGGCTTCAATCTTAGCGGGGTCTACTTGAATACCATTGACGTTGATAATATGACCAAGAAATTGCACCTCATGCAACCAGAACTCCCATTTCGAGAACTTGGCGTACAATTTCTCAGTTCTAAGAATTTCAAGTAACGTTCGAAGGTGATTTTCATGATCGGCCCTAGACTTAGAATAAATTAATATGTCGTCAATGAATACGATCACAAAATTGTCTAAATAAGGCTTACAGATACGATTCATCATATCCATGAACGCAACCGGCGCATTAGTAAGTCCAAATGGCATAACAGTGAACTCATAATGGTCGTACCTTTTTCGAAACGCAGTTTTCGGAATATCTTCAGATTGGACTGTGAGTTGGTGATAGCCGGAACGAAGATCAATTTTGGAAAAGAAGCTAGCACCTTGAAGTTGGTCAAAAAGGTCATCGATTCGGGGAAGTGGATATCGATTCTTGATTGTGACTTTGTTGAGAGCTCGGTAATCGATGCACATTCGCATGGATCCATCCTTCTTCTTGACCTTGGTCGTATGAATCCTTTCTCGAGAAGCTCGTCAAGTTGTTTCTTTAATTCTTTCATCTCGGTTGGTGCAAGGCGATATGGAGCTTTAGCGATCAGAGCAGTTCCAGGAATAAGATCGATTCTAAATTCTACTTCACGATCGGGAAGACTGTTGGGGAGTTCATCGGGAAAGACATCGGCATAATCCGAAACAACAGGAACGCTTTTGATTTCCTTAGGTTTAGATTCTTCGGTGATATAGGCCATGAATGTTAAGCATCCTTGATTTAAAATTTGTTAGCCCTGATCATTGAGATTAGGCTAATTTGGCCAGCGTCTTTATCCCCTTCAATTCGTATGGTACGCTTATCAGGGGCTCGAAGTTCGACGGTCTTGCTATCGCAAAGGATACGAGCATGGTTGTCGGATAACCAATCTATACCCAATACAACATCAAAACCAGCAAGAGTCATGGGCAACAATTGAATAGGTAAAACGTATCCAGCTAAAAAGATTTTTCCGTTTTCTAAAGCTTCGGAGATTTTAACAATTTCCCCATTAGCGGTTTCGACGCTTAGAGTTTTATTAAGTTTAACTAAAGGTTCGTATAATAAACGACAGAATTTATAATCTATAAAAATTAAATTGGCTCCTGAATAAACAATACTCTAGCATAGGCATTGTTAACAAGGAACATACCGGTTATGGTTTCCGGTGTGTCAACCGCCTTCTTCGTATCAAGGACGAACACTCTTGCATTTCCCTTCTTGGGCTCATTCTTCTGACCGCTTCCACCCGCACCACCAGCCGCGGGCTTGTTCTTGAGCATTAAACGCTAAGATGTCCCATCTCCTTGCAGTTATAGCAGATCATCTTCTTTTTCCAACAATCGGCCGTGGCGTGGACGGGTTTGTGACATGACTCACAAAGACGGGGAGTTAGATGGCATCGACCCCTATGGTACTTTTCCCGGAGTTGAAGCCAGTCCTTCGTTGGTCGACTCCCTTACCCTTGAAACGGGTATTCCCTTCCTTCTTCGTATCTTCCGTCGACACGACCCTCTTATCTTCTTCTTTGTTGTGGATCATTCCGCCCATTAAGTATCCAGCCAACTCCATCGCGGAGTCGGCGGTTTGAGGCAAGTGCGACCTCACCATGTCACGAATTTCTCGTTGTAGCCCCCACATATAGCGTGTAACTTTGCTGGATTCCGGGGTAACCAACTGAGGCACCAAGCGACAGTATTCATGGAATTTGGTATTATACTCATGAAGGTTTGTTCCGAAAACCTTGTGAGATAGGAACTTGGTTTGGATTTGGTCCGTTTCATGCATCAGACAGAATTTCGACATTAACAACTCCTTAAACTCGCTCCATGACATGTTGTACATAACCTCCCTTCCTCTACTCAAGATCAAAGTATTCCACCATTCTAAGGCCTCACCTCTAAACATCAGAGCAGAGTATTGAATCTTCTCCTCTTCCGAACACTTGCTCGTAATTACAATTGTCTCCATCTCTTCAAGCCACCTTACAGTCGCGATGGCTCCCTTATCACCAAGGAATTCTTTTGGCTTATAGTATTTAAAGTCTTTGAACGAACAACCACCAATCTTGAGCTTTTTAAATTCTTGATGGACCCACCATTAGCGTTTGATTCATGTACACTCTCTTCCACACGTGAGGGCCTAGCACGGGGTTTGGAAACAGATTTTCGGGAAGGATTAGACGAGTGAGAATTTTTTGTTTGCCTAGTCTGAGACCTAGCCATTGATTCTTCCCTAACAGCATCTTTTATCATCTTTTGAATTCGATCCATAAATTTTTCGGGAATTGGATCTTCTTGTTCTTTTTCGGGTCCCTTTACTTTTTCTTTTCGTTTCTCGGCTTTCTTTCGGGAAGACTCAAAGTTATTACTTTGTTGAGACATTTTGTATTTTTTTCTTTTTATTCTTTTATATCTGAAATTTAACGAATGTTCTTCATTAACACACATTTTTATTCATCATTTGTATAAACCATACATGGTATATACAAGGATTATTACAACATATATATATATATATATATATATATACATTCATATTCGATGTATATATATATATATATATATATATATATATATTCTTATCCATACAACACTCAACATATTACATACAAACAAGATTACACACATAAACTTCATTTCTTGAAATACGCCATCACCACCATCATCTCAGTATTTCAAAAACTACATAACAACCCTCGTCAGTTTGTTGCATTTGTGGAGAAGTTTCTCTCCCATCTTCTTCTTCTTTTTCCCTTCCTCAACCACCTTCTTCCTCCAGTCGTCAGTCTCGTAGATAATGTCGGGGTATCCATATTGTGGCGGTGGGTCACGGTAACCCAGTGTCACCATCTCATAATGGTTTCTTGGTTCAGGATACGGGACGTAAATCAGATCAGATGCAAGGTAGAGGTATGTCTTAACGGCTTGATTTTGCTCGCGAATCTCATCAACTTGTTCTTGAATTGAAGGAATCGTTCCTTGAAATGGCGGGAATCTTGACAAATCTTGGTTCCGTAGTTGCTCCAGATATTGAACATACGGATCGATGGAACCGTAACTTGGGTTGTGGGAAGTGAGTGATCCACTCATTGATATCTCACTAGGGTTGTCGGGATGCTCTTTTTCCTGTTAGGACTCTTCCATGGGATCCTCCTCTTTTACAGGGTCCTCTTCCTCTTCTTCCATAGGTTCTTCCTCCTCTTCCATGTACTGGGTGGTCTCATTGATCATCGCAGGCATTTTGAAACTCTCGTAAGGCATCGTCACCCTCATTCTTGGTTTGCGGGACGATCCTTCGCCATTGTTCTGTTGTGAGTTGACTTCAAGAGCGGTAGAGCTTCCAGTATGCCACCTTCGTTGGTCGGAGTGGCATTGCATCCAGTCGGAGGATGGGGACTTCTGTTCTTCCTTAATTGTTCGGTTTGAGATGAAGGTATAGGATGGGTGTGCATTTGGGAAATATCCGGTGGGGAATATTGCGGTTCTTTTGATGTTTGATAATTAGGGATCTCCGATGTGTGGTACATCGATATTTCAGATGGATGATACATAGGCATTGTGGGTGGATGATAGCTAGAGTGTCTTGGTGGTTCGATTAGTTTGGGCGGGCTATCGGGTAGTTTAATTGGGCATTGTTTAGTCCCGGGGAAATATATCAGTTTGGGTCGTTCAATGTATTGGTCTCGGCTGAAGAAAGCTTCAAAGTAATCTTCGTCCATGACGTCTTTTTGGAATTTGTAGTATTTTCTTGCTCTTCTTGCTTCACGATCATAATACTCCATTAATTTCTCATAAAACATCTTTGGTGGGTGGTTTATAATGTAGAGAGGGAAAGAAAGAGCTACCAACCAATCTTCTCCCTATTCAAACAGGCAAGTAAATTATTTTCCTATGCTTGGATTGAAGCTTGGGTATTGTTTTATGATACCAAATTCGCTAAGATCGATGGCTCTGATACCAACCTGTCACACCCCCATCTTGGGCCTAGGAGTGCGACTCGACAGTTGGTACCACAATTTTAATTAAATCAGAGTTACGGTTAATTAGCGGAAGACTTTATAAAACATAAGGATCAAAGTAGTAAAATATTTACAATACAAAAGATGGAACGAAAGATCCATTTATGTTTACTTGTTTTATGTTTACAAAACCACCTTTTAATTCATAATAAAGTTTAACAAAAATTATCCGAGCCATCGGATTCTTGAGCCTTTGTCCTTTATTACCTGCAAAATGTTATAAAAATACGTCAGCAAAGATTTGCTGGTGAATATACTGACGCGAAAATATTTTCTTTTACTTTGTTACCCCTCGAGGGTTACACGTGCCTCGGCCCATCTTGGCTTAGGAATAACAAAGTTAAAACAATATCATTATAAACTCAAGCCTCTACCTATGTTACCCCAGCAAGACACCGCAGCATCTCGATGTACTTAGGTACCATAAATATACACAAGGTCATTCTCACTCGAACATACTTTGGTTCGGCCCATCGTGGCTAGAGGTCGTGACCAGGCGTGGTGTGATGTGCCCACCGCATTTAACCACATATTTAAGGATCCAGACAAACGTATACTACAGCCTGAGGACTAGGCATTTACTCTTATTCATAATGTTTTTAGAGACACTTAGTCTCACGTAAAGTTTTACACATAACACGTTTATTTATTTGAAAACAAGTTTGTAAAAGTGGGGCGTATTCACCTTTGATCGGGATCGGTTTCCACCACCGTCCTTGCGTTCTCTTTTCTTACTATCTCGCACCTATAGTACGAGTATAACTTTTATTAGTCGGATATACTATTTGGCTTAAGACCTTTAGTCTTATTACCTTGATGAACCTTTAGTTCATTTCTTAGTTGCTTAAAAACCTTTTGTTTAAAAGTATTGTTTATAAATCTTTAGTTTATTATAAAACCCGACGTTTCTTGTTCTTTAAGAAACGTATTCTTTTCTTTATTATTTAAGAATACACATTATACTTAAATAATAATAATAATTATAACAAAGAAGTATACAACACATATATATACACATTTCCTTCTTTCTTTGATATATCATTTATTCTCGAGGTATATATTTTTGACATAGGACTTAAGCCTTTAATATTATATTATTATTTTAGTCGGGTATTAAGCCTTATCTTTCCTCGGCTTATAATTCCCTAGATACTCGAGCAGCACTTCTACGCCACTTAGTCCTTTAAACACTCGCCTTGATCGCCACTTCACTTCATCACGCAAATCGAGACACCGAATCTTCTGGGCAAGCACTTCGAGATGATCGTCGGGTTGTAAAAACAGCACCACCTTCTCGTTCGGAACGTTGTCGGGGAGTGGTAGGAATATCGAGGTATGGAACGTTTATCGAGGAATTGGAGCACAGTTTTCGATGTGGATCGAGGGCACGCTTTTCGAGGTGTAGTAAGATGTTAGAGAGAGGTATGAAAGCAAGTTGTGAGGTGTGAAGTTATATTAATCCCGGATCTTGCTATTTATAGGCAATTTTTGTGACCAATCGCGGTACGCGCCCACCTCCTGGGCACCCGTCGCGTACGGCGACGTAGCCTTGGTGACGCAGACAGTAGGTCTGCCACGTGTCGCCACGTGGCAGACGGTGTGGCACGTGTTGACACGTGGCGGACGTCATGCCACGTGTTTCCACATGTCGGGACACGTGGCGACCGGTGTGCCACGTGTGGACACGTGGTGAAAAGGTGTCAAACGTGTCAGGCCACGTCATCGCGGTACGCGATGATGTAGGCTCAACAGCGATCGCGTATCGCCGTTGACCTCTTCTAGAAACTTTGACCAAGCCCCATCGCGGTACGCGATGGGCTCATTCATTGACCGGTTGCGTACCGCGATTAGACAAGAAAACAGATTTTTCATTTTAGCCCTTAGAGTTTGAAAATTGGTAGAACTAATCCCTTAACTTTGGAAACTTGTCATTTTTTGCCCAAAATTCCCGTGATGTTACAGTTGTGGCATCAACGTTTAGGCCACATCTCACGAGTCCGGTTAGCCCACCTCGTGAAGAATGAAGTCTTACCACATCTCGATTTCACTGATTTTGGAACATGTGTCAAATGTCTTAAAGGCCAAATGACATCAGCAAATATTAGTGGTCCTTACCCCATTGCTGGCATAACTGGACATACTTCATTTATCACTTTCATTGATGATTAGTCCCAATATATGTACTTGTATATCATTAAAGAAAAATCTGAATCTGTAACAACTTTTAAAGATTTTAAAACTGAAGTCGAAAAATAATTAGATCGTCAAATAAAAGTTGTCAGATCAGATAGAGTAGGTGGATACTATGGAAGACATACAGATGTGGGTCAGGCCCCTGGTCCATTTTATGAGTTTTGTAAGGGCTATGGGATCGTGAACCAATATACCATGCCAGGTACTCCTCAGCAAAATGGTGTCGCTGAATGGAGAAATCGAACCCTTATGGATATGGTACGCAGTATGTGCTACACTAATTTGCCTCTGGACTGAAGCCTTAAAAGCAGCCATTCATATACTCAATAGAGTTCCTTCTAAATCTGTCCCTAAAACTCCTTATGAACTTTGGACAGGAAGGAAACCAGTCTTAATTATATGAAAATATGGGGCTGTATTGCTGAAGCAATACTTTATAACCCTTTCCTAAAGAAACTTGACCCTAAAACTGTTACCTGCTTCTTTATCGGGTATCCTGAAAATTCAAAGGGTTATCGTTTCTATTGTTCTTCCCATGTCACTCGTATTGTAGAAACCAAGCGTGCCGTGTTCCTGGAGGATTATAAGATCAGTGGGAGCAGTACTAACCCTTATGAAGAATGGCAAGAAATACAAGATGCGGGGGGAGACTCGTCGATTGTTGTAACTTCTACTATTCCTCTTGTACCCCATGCAATTGAACCTTCTGCACCACCTTCTCCACACTCAGAACCCGTTATCGTAGAAAATGAAGGCACATCGAACACTCAAAACCAAGACAATGCTGAACCCGCTAATCAACCCAGGAGGTCATCTAGCTCTAGAAGACCTACTAACTTTGATGATTATGTCACCTACCTGACTGATGCTGACGCCGGAAAGCTTAATGATCCTATATCTTATAATGAAGCCATGAGCAGTGATTAGTCTTCTAAATGGAATAAGTTGATGATTGATGAGCTTGATTCCATGAGGAAAAATGACGTTTGGGATTTGGTAGAATTTCCCAACAGTGTCAAACCCGTAGGATGTAAATGGGTGTTCAAAACAAAACTTGAACCAAATGGGAACGTTGAACACTATAAAGCGAGATTGGTTGCAAAGGACTACACTTAGAAAGAGGGAATTGATTATCAAGAGACTTTTTCACCTGTCTCTCGAAAAGATTCATTAAGGATCGTTATGGCCCTAGTAGCCCACTTTGACTTAGAGCTGCATTAGATGGACGTGAAAACCGCTTTCCTTAACGGCACTTTAGACGAAGAGGTGTACATGAAGCAACCTGAAGGTTTTAAACCTGAAGGTCAAGAACATCTAGTCTGTAAGCTCAAGAAGTCAATATATGGGTGAAACAAGCATCACGTCAATGGTACCTAAAGTTTGATGAAGTCATGAAGAAACAAGGTTTTGCAAAGAATCAAGTGGATCAATGTACCCACCTCAAGATGAGTGGGAGTAAGTTTACTATACTTGTCCTTTACGTAGATCATATTCTATTGGCAAGTAATAGTTTATACATGTTGCATGAGTCGAAGCGATTACTCTCGCATAACTTCGACATGAAGGATCTCGGAGATGCTTCATATGTTATTGGCATCGAAATTCACCGAAACAGACACAGAGGGATCTTAGGATTATCTCAAAGGGCCTACATTGACCGTGTCCTTACTCGTTACAAAATGCAACATTGTAACCCAACTGCAGCTCCTGTAGTTAAAGGAGACGTTTTCGGGGCATTCCAATGTCCGAAAACAGAGGTTTAAAAGGAGCAAATGAGATTGATACCTTATGCATCAGTAGTCGGGAGCCTTATGTATGCACAAGTTTGTACTCGCCCAGATATTTCTTATATTTCTAGAATGTTAGGCCGTTATCAAACTAATCCTGGCCTTGAACACTACCTTTTCAGTTGAATTAAGAGGATATTCCGATACTGCAACTAAAGAAAGAAAAGCGGAAAGCAGCTAAGAAGGTGATTCGATATCTTCAAAGGACGAAAGACTACAAACTGACTTATAGAAGAAGTGATAATTTAGAAGTGGTAGGTTATTCTAATTCTGACTTTGCTAAATGCAAAGATGACAAGAAGTCCACTTCGGGGTATATCTTTATGTTAGAAGGCGGACCCATCTCATGGAGGAGTCATAAGCAACAGTTAAAGAATACTTCAAATATGATGGCAGAATATATAGCTGTTTATAATGCCACATGTTGTGGAATGTTGCTTAAAAATTTGATCTCCGGACTCAAATTAGTTAATTATATTTGATGTGGCCTAAAATATACATTAATAATATAAATATTTCCTACACTTTTAAGGTCTTTTGAGCCATATTTCATAGAATATTATTCCTATTTGGCTCATATTTGGATTTTTAGAGTTTAAAGAGACAACGAGCTAAAATGGAGTATTTTATCTAAACATGAGACCCGCAACGTTTATTAAAAATTAAATATCTAAAAAATAATATTAGTATGATAATATGAACAAATAAATAAATAAATGAAAAGAACAAAAATAACGTCACTACATTTGACTACATGTTGACGTTCATAATATCTAATTTCATTTTATTTATTTGATGCTAATATTTGATATGTTTTAAAGTTGCAGTAACTCGTGTGATTTTATGTTAATAGGTCATTCAACAATGAAGTAAACATTAAAGATTATATTGGCTTACGTCACTTGAAAAATGGGCCGGACCAAGAAAGCTAATAAATCGAAAAAAAGGGTTTTGTGTGTGAAAAGGCTATAAAACATAAAGAAAGGGAGAATAGGTCACGTGGAAAAAGGGGGCGCCCCTGTTGGGGTTTGATATAACTCGGAAGCCAGGAACAAATTATTTAATGGGGAAGCAAGCTCCCTGGTTGCTAAAAATCTCACGGCAAGATTCAAAAGCAAGCACCTAAGCACACACGTCAAAAGTCCATGCCAAAAAAATTGAAAAAGTGAATTAATAAGAAAGCAGGTAGGCTGCTCAATTAATTTAAGCTCACAGGCTAGCATCTCAACTATTTATATTTCTTTTTCAATGAACTGCAATAATTATTATATCTTTGTTTCGTCGAATATTGTTATGGTTGGCTAAACTTGTTATACTGCCTCGGTTTGGATGAATACCTTTTAGACTCGTTTTACTTTTGGTTTTGGATTAGTTATTGATTGGTTCATGTTTTGGTAAAGTTTTTATTGTATTTGGTTGTGATGCATATGCGTATTTGGTATTAATTTATTATCAGTTTTTGTTCCATATGCGTCTTTGTGAATGTCTTTCATGTATGGATGCATATTAGGTTACTTACTGTGTGTTTGTAACTAGTTATGGTTTATAGTTAACGTGTTCCATAGGAGCGGTAATTGAGAGTTTAGAGATACCTTATATTATGTCATTTGAGAGACCGGGAGGTAATTAAGTGTCGTGTGTTTTGGTCTTTTGTGGGTTTGGGTAGTGATTGCACGGGAGTGAGTTACCCTAGATTCCTTTAGATTCTTACATATCCGAGTTATAACTGAATTCAATAGAATACCCCTTTACGCCTTAGTGTGTTTTGTGATTAGAGAGACCGGGAGGTGATTTAATTTTGGGGTACCTTAGCATAGTTAGGTAAGGTGAGACCGGGAGGTGATCCAAACCATTAAACCTTTTAGCTTACATGATATTTAGTGTTCTTAGATATTGTTGGTGAGACCGGGAGGAGATCTAACGTACTTTAGTTATTCCTTAAATTTCATATTTTTAGAATACGGTACCATTCATAAATCCAATTCCGAGAGTTTACGAGTTGACTAGTAGGATTCTTTGCCTAGTTAGTTGTTCCCCATATTTGAGTTCCACCCTTATTTATTAGTGTCAGTTTTAGTTTAAGTATTATTTAATTTATAGTTAATAATTAAAAAAGACAAAAATCAATAAAATCAATTTATTTAAGTTATTAGTCAGAGTCTAGTTTAGGTGTCGCTAGTGTCCTTTGGGTTCGATATCCGGACTTCATTAGACTTTACTACAGTTGATAGGTACACTTGCCTGTCTAGTGGTCTAGCATTAGGAGAGTCTAGATTTATAAATTGAAGTTAGGTTAGGTTTTTATAAACCGTTTCAGCACATCACTATTTCTAGACCATTGAAGCTTTATTGTGATAATTCAGCTGTCGTTAATTTCTCGAATAGTAACAGTTTGACTGGAGCTGGTTTATATCTTGATACAAAGTATTTTTTTCGTGCGTGAACGAGTTGAGGAAAATAAGCTTTGTATTGAGTATATTAGTACACATAATATGCTAGCGGATTCGATGACTAAAGTTCTCCCACCTAAAGTTTTTTGAAAAACATGTTGCTAATATGGGATGTACTGAAGACCTTATTTAATTGCATATTGTAGTTATTTACATTTTATTTAATAACATTTCCTCAGTTTTGATTTTGTATGTCTCTTAATATGTTCTGCATGCGTAATGACATATAGACAAATTATTATACAAATCAAACATTTGAAGGGCTTATTTATATAATTTTGATCATAACTACTTAGGTTTTAAACAAGGACTGCAGTATGATTAATGGGAGTCTTGAGCTGATGTTCAATTCAATAACTGTATTTCTCTACTCTTGTTTAAGTTTAAAGCTAAAATGATTATTAAAATATGCAGGCTAATCTAACGCTCATAATAAATGATTATTTGGCCAAGTGGGAGAATGTAAGAATAAATATATGGATATGTATATTTATGTATGGCCTACATGATCATTTATATTATAATAGATCAAAGTTAATTAATTATACCTTATTATTATATTAGTTAGGTAATTGTTGATAGACCAAATTAGCCTTTCTTGCTAATCAATGGTTTTCCCTTGGATGTATATAAATATGGAGAGACTAATTAACATCACATATAACTTAACCCTAAACCCTCACACAAATTCGTGAGTCTCTCTCCCTCTTTAATATTCGGTTTCTCAAGAACCCTAATCCCCATCACTGATATACATCCTAAAGGGGAACCCGACCAAGCTGACTGTCATGTCGTCTGGATCGTACTCATCAGCCGTGGCCACTCTTTCTGCTGTGACATGTATGTTTTAGTTGTAGGTTTATCATAACATCCATGTTTTCTATTACATACTTGAAGAACTGATTAACATATATATATATATATAATGATAAAATTACACTCAAATAACACTAATATACAACAAAAAATTATAAAAAAAACGTTAGTTTTCAAAGGTTCTTCAAGCTCTTAAATAATCTAAGAGTTATGTAATAATACTCATCCAATATATATATATATATATATATATATATATATATATATATATAGGATCAGGATAATGTGAGATCTATTTTGAAATTGACAACTTTGAGAACCATTTTAAACAAAAAAACACCCAAAAATTAAAACAAATAATAAAACATAAAAAAAACACAAAAATGAAAAAAAGTAAAAAAAAAAACGAACAAACATGAACACATGTTTCACTCGTTCATATGTATGATATGTACATATATGTACATACATTTTTTATACACATATGTACAATTTAAGGTAATTAATAATGTACATATGTGTACATTACGTAACTAGAGGTTAAATAAAATTATACATATGTGTATGATACGAAATTTATTTATTTTTTTATGAAACCGAAATGAAATTTAAGAATTTTGGTTTTTTATTTATTTATTTTTATTTTTAAATTATAATTTTTTTAAATATTTTTAGAGGTTTTTTTTGTAGCTCAAAATGGTATTCAAAATTCTCAATTTTCAAACGGATCTCTTAGGATACTCACCCTATATATATATATATATATATTCCTGTGTCAAATGAATAGAGTCCATATGTTATTTGTACTATATGGAAATATAACTGGGTGATATTAACATGTTTGTACGTTTATGCTATGTGTTACTTCTTAATTAAGGAGGATACTGTAACGAAACGATAAACTTTGAATGTTTCAATGTAAGCCTTACGTTGGATTCAGAGGGAATAGTTTCAAACAACTGTACAACTAGTGTCATATTCATTGATCTTCCAAAAGAACGACCGAAAAAGAAAGCAAGACTTCAAATTATAATGGGAAAAAAGAATAGTTGTTGTCACCTTTTTGCTCCACTTCATTTTGAGGGGCCAATGATGGTTAATTTGAAGTTATTACAAACTCCTTCGTGGTTCCATTCGAAACGTTCACGTAACATAAACATAATTAATTGATATCACAAAATTGACCACGATATGCTGGTCGGTCACTAATAACAAGACAATAATCTGTCTTGCTAAAAATTACTAAAATAATAATATTATTATTTTGGTTAGTTAAATTAGTTATCTAGCAACGTGTTACGTAACTCACTACGTATATTAATTAATACTTACATAAATAAAAGATACTAATTACACATAAAAAATGATTTTAATAATCCTAACTACCACCTATTGGCCGATAATAATTAATTCTTACATTTCAACCAATAATAATATTAATTACTTTTCACTCGATTATTGTCACAATAAGGATTATGAATGAAATAGAGAAGTACTATCGAAATCAAGTATAAATATTATTAGTTGGTAACTTTAGTATTATTAGCACCTTAACTTTGATCTAATAAACATTATTAATTAGGGGTGTTTATGTTAGGGGTGTTTATCGGGTCAACCCGATTGGGTTTCGGGTTTATCGGGTCGGGTTAGTCAGGTTTTCCTTCAAAAATATCTAACCCGTAACCCGACCCTATTAAGGTTCGGGTTGGTCGGGTTCAGGTTATTCGGGTTTCGGGTTAATCAGGTTGGGTTAGTTGTGTTAATCGGGTTGACCATTCTACTTTACAATTTTAAATTGATTTTTATGTTTGTAACTTGTAGGCTGCAAAGCTTCTCGTTCCACATAATTTTCAATTTCTTTTACAAATGGTTACGTTATAATTACATATAGGCATGTCCATGTTCGTTCATTTAACTTCAAACGAACACGAACATTTAATCAAACAAATATGTGTGCTAATGTTCGTTGGTTAAAAAATAAGCATGTTCATGATCATTTATGTTTGTTTATTAAAAATCTAAACAAATAGCTCACGAACATAAATGAACATAATTTAACAAAGATAAACAAACATGACGGAAAATATATGTACATACATTAACGAACACAAACATACATAAACGGACATAAATGAACACATATAAATAGACATAAACAAACAAATATAAAACATATTAGGGTGATACAATTTCTTAATGCAAATAATCATTTATAATTTTCTATTAATATGTAAACGAACTTGAACGAACGTAAACAAACTTAAATGAACGATCCTAAACGAACATTCACGAACATATATGAACGAGTGAAACATGTGTTCATGTTTGTTCGTTTACAGAACATAAATGAACTTTTCACCGAACAGTTCATGAACAAGCAGGACATTAACTTCTCTGTAAAACTTACATTATTGACTTTATAGTGCTTATTTCACCTTTTCATCATCGTATTTGAAGTTAAATATCACCACTAATCGGGTTATTCGGGTTAACTCAAAACCCTACTTTTTTTTTTCAATAATGAACCCGAAACCCGACCCTATTAACAATTTGGGTTATTCAGGTTAACCCGAATAACCCGATTAATACTTTTTGACCCTATTAACCCGACTCTAATTAGCTTACTAGGGTTTGGGTCAGGTCGGGTTAATTGGGTTCGGGTATTTTCCTAGTTTATAGTCTAGTTTTCGCGATTTTTATGTAAAACCGCAAACCAAACTGTTAGTAACGGTTTTTGGTTTTTCAAACCAAAACCAAACAATATAATTCTTAAACCGAACCATGCCAAACTGTAATTAACGCTTTGATTCCGGTTTGTTTTCACAGTTTGGCTTGTTGTGCTTATATGCAAATATCCAAAAAAAAGATGTATGATTTATATAAGTAAAGTTGTAAAAAAGAATTGTAGAATTCAACAAGTTTTCATGCACAACTCGTGCAAACAAGTTGTTATAAAAAATAATAATGCTGTGCAAATATAATCAAAATGCAAGTTTACTAAATTTGCATAAAACCAAACAGAATGCTTGGATAGAAATGTTGTAGGCTTGGGCTATAACTTTCACTACATGAATACATTTGAGATTAGTTCATACAATTTTTAATTTAGTTATGTCTAATAATATATATATGTATATGTAACAAATCATATTTTTCCATCTAATAATTTCTAACCGTTACCCGAACGGTTTTTATGTTCGGGAATTTTTATCGAGTCATCATTATTATTTTAATATTATTGTTTAAATATTTATTTAAATATTAAAATAACTTTGAAAAATATACAAGTATTACCCTAAACTATACTTTAACCTACTTTTTTATCCTTACCTAAACTATAGGGACCAATCAACGAATCTGAAAAATTATAATCCATTTAAACCAACAACCCGTATATCCAAACCCGTGATCCGTTTAGATATCTTGAACCTTAATTCTCGTCTTAATAAAGGAATTGAATCGTGCATGTTATTCATCTTTCATAAACGACTCCACCGACGTAGCGGATTAGGAAATCATAATCTTTTCTGATATGAATTAACATATTATTCAAACTGTCATCACATAACAGGGTTATACGTTTTAGAGATCGATATTGTTTTGGATAAAAATCGGTTAAGGAAAATGTATCCAAATCTGTCAATGTGAGGTCTAGTGCTATGATGATAATAACAATTATATGAACGAAATTGGAATGAACACAGTGATTTGTTGCGAGGAAAAACCTTTTGACCTTGTTCAGATCAAAAGAAAAATACCTCGGGTGATAACAACTCGTCCATCACCACTTTATTAATATAAAAAATGGTTACAAACGGGTTGGAGATTATGATCGATATTAAAAAGTAAGCTAGTGTATAGAGAGAATTATTGAATCTGCGATAGTGCATGTGAGAGTACAAGTAAGACCTAATCGATCATATCTCGATAATTATAAAGAAAATACATTCAACAAAAAGTCCTAACTATCCGCCACTATTCCACTATTCTTCCAACGTTCATTGACCACGTGCTGGTAGTTTTCAGTAGCGAAAATCAAGATAGACCAAGTCACAAAGCCGTTACTCGTGTTGAATAATAACCTACACACGTGAAACAATTGTTAACAATACCAACCTGTGAGGATCCTCAATCCTTGACACGGCTCTGGAACTCTTCAGGAGGATAACTGATCCAGACACATCTTCAAGGATAACGTATCCTCAGCAAGGAAAATATCAGTCCTAACAATTGCCCCCAAAATGACGGGTGATAGTGGAACACAGCTGTCATTTTGAAATACAAACTTTCTGCGAAAACTGGATGATGGGATGGTTTGCCATAAATATTTACCATTTAGCCCTCGAGTTAATCATAACCGTCTATATATGTCGTCCTATATTTCTTTTATAATCACATATTCAAGCGACATAGCAGGTATCCTTCTTCCCTTTATTTTTTTTCTTTGATAATAATGTCTATTACTTCGTCTTCTTTACACCCCTCTAATCCTTCTGAACAATCCTCCGATGACTCTGAGTTCTCGGAGATGGAGCCACAAGACCTCATAGCAAACCCTTCTATTGAGATCTGCAAATTCACGGACCCCCGTCGATGAGTTTCGCCCTTTGTTTCTGCCAGAAACCCTTTTTCGACCATACGAATCTAGCATCCGTTGTGACGTGTTTTCCAAAACATGGGTGTGTTTTCCGGCTTGCCCCTTTCTTATCGGTTACAGTTATCCGTTTCCTTCCTTTACACAAAGCTTCTTCGATTCCACAGGAATATCCTACATCCAGGCTATGCCAATGCTTTGGAGAGTTTTAGGAATTATCGAACGGATTATAGAAGATGAAAAGATTGACTTCGGCCTTCCCGAGTTATCCTATCTGTACACCCTTACTACCCACGGTCCAGCCCGATTCCTTTTTAAATCCAAGCCTCGACAACCTCATCCTCTGCTAAAGGTTACTCTGAATGACTCCTTTTGGAGAAATCAGTTTTTCTTTGTGAGACGAGACTCCATACCTGGTGGGACTAACCTTCCTTCAAAGTGGATTAGAAAGGGTAGGACCCTGGAACCTTAGAAACGATAGGATCCTTGATGATAAATCTAACTTTGTGTCTTCTTTTGTAGTTGAGAACTTTGCTTCATTGGCTAAGTTACCTGGTACAGAAGAGAAAACAAAGCGGTTCCTTGCACTGGATACCGAGGTTAGGGCATTTCAAGCCTGATTCGTCGAAGCCTTTTGTGACATTTCTTCAGACTCCGACATGTCAAGTAAGTTTTTACATAATAATTTTAAAAGTAAATAAAATTAGAGGAAATACTTATCTGATTACTTATCCTTTGTAGGCGCTAAGAAGTCTTAGAAGTCCGCTAGCAAGTTCTCTTTGGAAGATATCGACAGCATGATCACTCCCCAGGATATCAAGAAAGAAGCACTGAAGGCATCGACTAGTTCTGAACCCAAGACCGCAACTACCAGAGTCAAGTCTGATGCATCCATGAGAAAAAGGTCCTCTGATCCCGAAACCCACTATGGCATGGTCCTTAATGTAAGTATCATGATCCTGCTATAACGAATTTAAGAATATAATATCCTTTTAATCTTTGCTTCTCGTTGGTTACAGGCTATGAATGCTTTCAAAGAGCATTATGAAAAGATCATGGGTCAGATGAGCGACAAGTTGTCTGGATTAGGGAATGTAGTGGTCAACAAGGATAAGGCTTTAGCCCAGCTCAAGAGACAGCTCGAGGATTAGGTATCCATAGCAGATGCCCAACGTCAAGAGGAGGTCAAGCAGGCAACGGAGGAGGCCAAGATGTGGGCGACCAGGTCAGTGATGCAAGAAAGGATCAAGATGGCGATGGAGGTCGGTGATCCCACTTTTGATAAGGCAACCTGGAATGTGCAGAAGTGGAAGACTACCTTGGCATCTCTCGGCGGTGAGGAAGATGTGGAGATGTCTAAGGGGAATGAAGCTGGTACCAGCGGAGCTAAGGATGTGGCTGAAGCTGGTGAAGGAGCAGGTGCTGCGGAGGGTGAGGATGCAACTTAATTGGGCGATGTAGGATAAAGAAGACAAGGCCTGAGCCCAATTTTTTTTTTGTTGATGTTTTTGATGAAAAATGGTTGTGGTTTGTAATAGACAGTAGTAAGTAGGGTTTAAGGATCCCAGATCCTCAAGACAATTTTCAGGGGTACTGAAGGTGGATGGATCCTCTGTTTGTGGGGATGAAACCTTTAGTGCCTCTGACTTTTATTTTCCTGCATCTTAAGAACAATTAGTAACCTTTACTTAACCCGGGTGGATGGTCCATCTTTAGTATGGTGAAATCCGGGTTAAGGATTTTGGATAAGTCCACGTGACTTATATTAATGATAATCTAAATTTTTTGAGTATTTGCTTTGTTACTTGTTATTTTGAAAATCTATTTGATATAACCTTAGTCTTATTAAGAATTTTAAGGAATAATTCTGAGTAAAAATTTTAGGATATAATATCCTTAAGAAAAAGTGATTATAGAAATTTCTGGATATAATATCCTTAGAAAAATAATTAAAATTTTTAGGATAGAGTATCCTAATAGAAATAATTCAAAGATGTTAAATCTTTAAACCAAAAGATATATAAGGATCCTAGCCAAACCAATATGAATTTAAAAGTAGAAATCATACCACAAGGTCTAAGTAGACCTAATTTGGTCTAATTTACCGTAACTATTGAACCTTCGGTGATCCTTGTAGAATAAATTTAAGGATTTTGAATCCATAAGTTTTGATCCTCACAATGAACTTAGAAAATATGTTGCAAACAACTCATAATGTCAAGTGGGATTAAACCCGTTAAGCTGGGGACAAGCCAAATAATAAACTGGGGACAAGCCCAAAACTGGGGACAAGCCCGTGCAACTGGGGACAAGCCCTTGTACTGGGGACAAGTCCGTGATACTGGGGTCAAGCCCAAAACTGGGGACAAACCCAAACTGGGGACAAGCCCAAATACGGATGTTAACTGGGACTCGCCCAAACCGGGATTTAGCCCAAACGTAAGATAACGTGAAAACGTTATAAACCGGTGGTATGGTACGTCTACCATAACTCACAGGATCCTCCATATAGCCGAAAGCAACGAAATCGTCAGCCACTAAGCGTGTACTGGTCCCGCTGCCCCGGACTATACATTGGATAGCGTGCGCTCCAGGCGAGAGTGTAGAAACTCTAATTTATAAGAAAGGTGAAAACCTTCAAACCTTATGGGATATGACCCTCGGGGGTCATATCCAATCGTGGGCTAAGCCAAGGGAAATAGCTTAGTACTTTAAATATAAAGGAGAGGTGGCCAACCTCTTGACTGTTACACATCTTATTAATTTCCTGCATTGATACTTAAAACTTGGAAGAAACAAAAAATGTTAAGAATACGTTATCCTTACATAAGTAATAATAAATTTACAAGGATAAGTGATTAGATAGATATTACCAATTTTGGGGATCCTTTATACTTGATCTTGATTAGAAAAATTATTTCTTGAGGTGGTAGCATTCCTTGTTCTTGGTAACTTGTTGCCTTCCATAGTGAGCAAATGATATACCCCCTTTCCTGCTTCCGACTCGATCAGATAAGGACCTTCCCATTTTGGTGCTAACTTCCCATCAGCCGGATTGGTGGTGTTTTGAAAGGCTTTCCTCAAAACTAAATCTCCCTCTTGTAATCTTCTAATTCTTATGTACTTGTTGTATGCTCCAGCTACCCTTTGTTGATAAGCTGCCATTTGATTTTTGTCAGGTCTCTATGTTCTTCAACAGTATCCAAGTCTTCAAGCAGGATCTTTACATTGGCCTTAGGATCACGGATTGTTGTTCTAGCTATGGGAACCATCATTTCCGTAGGAATAACCGCTTCTGATCCAAAAACCAGTGAGAAGGGTGTTGTTTTGGACAAAAATCTGTCAAGGATCACGTATCCAAATCTGTTAAGTGAGGTAAGGTGCTAACTCGGTAGAAGCAAGTGTATGATTGTAATATAGGTGGACACAATGATTAGGTCACGAGGGAAAAAGCCCTTAATCACGATAGTCTTACTTCGGTCAAAACTTATCGAGGCAATCGTTGGTAAAATAATTCCGGTCAAGGATTAACAAGATAATCTTTGGTCGGATTACTTTAGTCAATGATCAACAAGGTAACCTTTGGTTGGTGAGTAAATGATTATCGTGGTCTCCGGCACAAAAAACCCCCGGACGGTGAAAACTATCATCGTCGTGTTTATTGATTAACAAAAAATGTATTACAAGTGTTTGAGAAGATTATGATCGAGATTACAATGAAAGCTAGTGAATAGAGAGAGTGTTCAGTTCTGCTCTAGTATGTGTGTAGATACATGTGTTTCTAGCTGGATCATATCTCGCATAAATAAGATAATAACAATAACAATATTCCCTATCTATTTGGAAGTCTTCCACTTAGCAGCTCCATGACCTTCGACCACGTGCCAATATCCACCCAGTAGCAATATAAGCGGGAGAACGAGTCTTATAGCCGTTATTGATATTAACGCGTTCATCTTCACATTAGTTCATCCATAATCAGCTACATTGAAGTAGGATCCTGGATCCATCCTCCAGCTAAAGGTTGTCTTGTGAGGATAATTGATGCAAGTTCGTCTTACAGTTGATATACCTGTCTAACACATCACCATACTAAACACAATCATTAGTAAACAAACAATACCGAGAATCATCGATCCTTTATATCCTGATGTATATTTCAAGGATAAACTATCTATAAGACAGTCAAGGATAAAGGATCCTCAGTATAAAAATCGTGGCCTAACAATTGCCCCCAAAATGGCGGGTGATTTTTGCGAAACAGCTGTCATTTTGAAATTCAAAATCACTGTGGAAACTGTATGATTGGACGGTTTTGCCAGAAATTTTACCATTTAGCCCCCAAGGTTAATTATAACCGTCTATATATGCCTCCCTATATCTTTGATTATAAACACCTTCATCCGACGCATCAGGTATTCTTCTAACCTTTGAATCTTATTTTCTTTAATCATGTCCGCCGCTTCTTCTTTTTCTCCGGCCCCTTCTAAACCTTCTGAACAATCATCCAGCGGTCCCGAACTAGTCGAGATGGAGCCTCAAGGTCTGCTTTCTAACCCATCTTCTGAGATTTGTAAGCTCACGGATCCCGAGGTCCACAGTTTTCATACATTTTCCTCCAGAAACCCTGTTCCGACCCTACGAATCCAGTGTTAGATGCGATATTTACTCCAAGGTTTGGGTCTGCTTTCCGGAAACTCCCTTTCTTATCGGCTATAAATACCCCTTTCCGCCTTTTACCCAAAGTTTTTCGATTCTACCGGCATATCTTATATACAAGCTATGCCGATGATCTGGAGAGTTCTCAGCACCATCGAAAGAATCATCAAGGAGGAAAAAGTTGATTTTGGCCTACCGTAGTTGTCGTATCTATATACCCTCACTACCTTCGGTTCTTCCCGTTTTATCTTCAAATCCAAGCTTCGGCAGCCCCCTCCGATATCTAAAGCCACGTTAAATGATTCTGTGTGGAAGAATCAATTTTTCTTCGTTAAACGCGACTCAATACCAGGGGGGACTGATCTCCCTTCAACGTGGGTCAGGAAGGGTAGGATCCCGGATCCTTAAGGAGTATCAGGATCCTTTATTCTTCAATCTTTATCCTTACACTGTTTTTGTTTTATGTAGTTGAGAACTTCGCTTCGCTGAACAAATTACCTGGAACAGAAGAAAAAGCAAAACGGTTCCTGGAACTGGATACCGCAGTTAGAACCTTTCAAGCTCGTTTTTTTGAAGGCTTTTGTGACATCCCCTCAAGTTCAAGCATGTCAAGTAAGTTAATAATTTTAAAGTAATTAGAATAAAATAGAATACATATCTGTCGATTTTTCTTCCACAGGAACCAAGAAATCTGAAAAGTCTGCACTCAAGTTCTCTCTTGACGACATTGATTGCATGGTCACTTCTCCTGCTGCCAAGAAGGAAGCTTCAAAGGCTGGCACCAGCTCCGAGCCCAAGACCGCCACTACTAGGGCCAAATCTGCAGCTTCCAAGAGGAAGAGATCCTCTGATCCCGAGACTCACTACGACATTGTCTGTTCCGCAAGTATACCGTATTTTCTACTTTGGTGATTTAGGATCCAGTATTGTTCCAGTCTTGACATGGAGTTTATTGGTAGGCTATGGTCGCTATGAGGGATTATTATGAGAAGACTATCCTTCAGATGCTACGGTTACCAAGGATAAGGCTATGATCCAACTCAAGAAATAATTGGAGAATCAGATATCCTCAGCTGAAGCCCAACGTCAAGAGGCAGTGGAGCAGGCAACAGATGAAGCCAAAGTGTGGGCTCCTAGGTCAATCTTCCAAGCGCGAATCAAGATGGCGACGGAGGCTGGTGATCCCGCATTCGGCAAGTCGGCTTGGGATGTTGAGAAATGGAAGGCTGCTCTTGACGACCTTGGTGGTGAGGACGAAGAGGAGATGTTTGAGAACACCGAGGCCGGGACCAATGGCGTTAAGGATGCGGTTGAAGCTAGCAAGGGAGGAGATGATGCTGTGGTTGATGATGTAGTTTGAGTGGGCGATGAAGGATATTAAAGACAAGGCCCGAGCCCACTTTTTATTTGGTGTTGATGTTTTTATGAACAAGTACTATGGTCTGTAATGAACAATAGCATTTAGGATAAAGGATCTATGATCCTTAAGACAAAGGTGAAGGGATCCTCTGTTTGTGGGGATGATGCCTTTGTTGCCCCTGTTTTCAATTTCCTGCACTTTATGAACTGTTAGTAATTCTTACTTAACCCGGATGGATGGTCCATTTTTTCGTATGGTGAAGTCCGGATTAGGTAATTTTGGATAAGTACTTGGGGCTTACTCTAGTTAATATATAAATATTTTGACTATCTATTTGTTTATTTACTTTCAAACACTTGTTAAATATAAGTTTAGCATTATTGATAATTTGGAAAATAATTTTAAGTAAAAGACGTATAGGATAAAAGATCCTTTAGAAAATCTTTTAGGATAAAAGATCCTCAGAAAATAAATAGTAGGAAATCATATCTTAAATAATTGATAAAAATTTCATAAGAGAATTCTTTCAAAGGGTAAATTCTAGGATAAAGTATCCTTAAAACAGGTTAACCAATTATAAAACAATTTTAAAGGAATAGCCTCATAAACTGATATGTTTAAAATTATTGAAATAAATATAACCCAAAGTTTAATTA
The DNA here is from genome assembly GCF_021521415.1 of Bidens hawaiensis. Lineage (NCBI taxonomy): Eukaryota > Viridiplantae > Streptophyta > Magnoliopsida > Asterales > Asteraceae > Bidens > Bidens hawaiensis. The sequence continues at coordinate 1,179,112 of NW_027491281.1, forward strand.
ATAGAAATCACACCAGAAGGTCTAGATAGACCTAAGTTACCAGAAATGTTGGAATTCTCAACGATCCTTAAAGGGATAGTTTTGGGATCCAGGATCCTTATGTGTCTGATCTTCGTAGACAGCTTAGTGATTCTGTTGCAAATATTTCATAATGTTAACTGGTATCAAACTCACTAAGCTGGGGACAAGCCCAAATAATAAACTGGGGACAAGCCCAAATAATAAACCGGGGACAAGCCCAAAAATAATCTGGGGACAAGCCCAAAACTAATCTGGGGACAAGCCCAAAAATAATCTGGTGTTAAACTGGCGACATGGCACTTGAGAAGAGGTGAAAACCCCTAAAACCTTTAGAATTAATACTTGCGATAAGGCCCTTAGGAAGAGGTTAAAACTCCTAAAACCTTAGGAAATGGTACGTCTACCATATATCATAGGATCCTCCATATAGCCGAAAGCAACGAAATTGTCAGCCACTAAGTGTGTACTGGTCCCGCTGCCCCCGACCATACGTTGGATAATGTAACACCCCGTAACCGCAGCGGAAACGTAAACGGGATGCAACAGACACGTCTGATATCAACAGCATTACTTATAAAGAAGACACCATTACATTAATTTACATCATATTACATTGTTCCGAGTTTAGTTACCGTCTAGGCGATAGCACATAAGTTTTACCAACAATACATTAACATATTTAATACAAAAAGATCATTAAGCTTCCACAAAAAGCACGCATCGTCAAGCATGTAGCAATTATTCCAGTTTGGGAGTACCTAGAAAGCATGTAAAGAAAACGGGTCAACTACGAATAGTTGGTGAGTTTCACTAATTTAAATAAACAGTGACAAATCATTATAATAATCATATATTAGCGATGTAATTATGCTGAGCCCACAAGTGAAACCTCTGACTATCCACACACAACCCCGTGGCATACTCCGCCCACGGACCTGCCCCAAACCGCTATGCCTAACATTACATAGCAAAATATATATAACAACAAAATAGACATGTGCAACTGGCTGGGAAACATCAGCAAATCCATGCCGGACCAGTTGGGTTTGTCAGACCAATAGTACTATCCACACTCTACCGGCTTTCAGCTAATCACTCGTGTTGCGGGGCCTTACAATGTTAGCAACTCAGACAATTACCATCTTAGTACATTTCCGTACGATTCCCGTACAATAAAATATATATAAATCCACGCAAATCCATGCGTTCCGTATGTACTTAAACATTTTAGTAACAACATGCTTTCCGCCCCGGGAAAACAATTAAAAACAATTCAGGAAAAAAGGGCTCGTGAAACTCACCTTGTGAATTGTTATCAAAGTCCCGATGAACTACCGGCCTAGATACGACCTAGCACGTAATAGACTGCTTTAATATCGCACAGATATTATTATTGAACAAATCGGTTTATGCAGTGTGTTCACCCGACATGTTAGATTTATGATTATTGTGTAAAAAAAATCGTTGGTGATTTTCTTTTAGCTTCCTTAACCTTGTAGTTGTAACAAATACATGGTTCCCCTTTATATTTATCATGATACTTGATCGACTAAACAATTACATATCACTTTATATATTTATTAGCCAACACATATTTTGTCGTTACGTTTTTTTTTTAAAAACAATATATCCTTCCTCCAAGAAGATATCGTTTTGTTATGTACGTACACTTTTGTAATTATACATGCTTTTAATATACATATATATATATATATATTTGTAAGTCACCTATTTATCCCCATAATACTTTCAATGTATGTGTACATATATATATTTTTAAGAAAATGTATCGGTTTTAAACGAAAACCTTTGAAAACCATATATCATTTAATAAAATAAGTTTATGATCATCATTTTCCCGATGCGCAAAATACTTTAGCAAAAATACCCCAAATTTTGTATAAAGTAATAACTTTAACCAAACTAATATTAACTAATGTTTACAGGTAAACTTTTTATATAATATCTTATACAAAATTGTATATACTTTATGTCCAGCTCCCACCAATAACATAGTATATATTTTCAACAAAACTGACTTTATCTTTGTAACACTAACTTGGCGATAACTTGTAGTTAGTGTGTTTAACCATGTAATTAGTCAGTTAACGAACCTTTAATCATATCCTTTTGTATTTGTATCATCTTTTGTATATCCAACTTCCCAAGTAATTAACCTCTCATTCATTAGGTGTATGTTTATGAACAATTTAGACAGAGTGAGTTTTTTTTTTTTTAACAACTTTATAGTCTCGTTAGTGTATCTATAGTTTTGTTGACTCATAATTAGCCATTTATATGTGGGTGAACATCATTACTACATAAATACAACGTATAGTGACATAAAGAATTTATTAAGGATGAGTTTTGCTCACTTAGTTTTAGGATTAGGATAGAGAGAGATTAGACGATCTTGATCTTGTTTCTCTCCACATTAAGCTCGTTTAACATTCCGGTAAGAATCTCCTACGCCATCATGTTTTTGAACACAATGAGATATAGAGATTAGTTTTCTAGGTATGTGTCTTTGTTTTTAAATATGAGAGAGAGAGTGAACGTGAGGAGTATGGTTCTTACCCGAAGGGAGAGATTCTAGAGAGAAAATAAAGTGATAGGCGATGGTGTTGTTTCCGGACTTCAGGCGTGGTGGTTCGCGGTGACCGCTAGAGGGTGGAGTTGGTTGATAGCGTGACGGTAGTGCGTTGCGGTGACGTTACAGTGATGTTCCGGTGGAGATGGTCTGTGGTGAAGGTGGCTGAGGTGATAATGGAGCTATAACCGTGAAGTAGGGGAGGGTGACGGAGATGGTTTTGGCGGTTAAAGGTGGCGTTTGGCTGGTGCCTCAAAACCGAGAGTAGAGAGTGAGTGAGTGTGTGTTTGTATAAGTTGGTTTGGTTCCTTCATTTATAAACACCTCCCGTATAACTATATGGAAGAGACATGGAGTGACTATTGCATGGTTGATATTATAAACTAATCAAGACATGATGAATGAGGTTGAGTGAAGCAATGTTCAAAAATCTCAAGAGGGGGGGGGTGGACTGTTTTGGCCGTGGATAAAGGGAAAGGTTGGGTTATGGCATGGCTAGATATTGTCTCTAAATCTTTGACTTCCGTAAAGTTTGTTAGATTTTGGTGTTATATATATTGTTTCTTATTTATTTTGGATCATAAACAATTATGTGGTGTTGTTGTATTTCAAAAGTAACTGATTGGTATGGAGGCTAGGAACTTGTGGGTTGGTGATAAGAAAAGTTATATCACCTTGTTTATTATTTACTTCTTAACCATAGATTAATTACTCAAGTATGTTTAATTTGGTAAAATTAAGGTTTAATAGCCTATATTACATATACCACTTAATCATATTATATGCACATTATCATGTGTTTAGGTGTTTAGTTGCCATGCGTATATTACGTATACACTTGCGTACTTGTATGTATATATCTCATTACTCATAGTTAATTATTTATGAGACATGCATTTATTAGAGTATAAATATATAATATTCAAAAGTAATATTATTACTTTGTTTATTAATATATACCATGTTATTACGTTTAACGAATATGTTTCCTCTGAAAATACAGTTAGTATTTTTTATTCAGTGTTATCATTTTATTACTAACGTCCGCATTCATCGGACAAGTTCCGTAAGAACGAGTATTTAGCTTAAAAAAATCCTTATATTCTTTGTGTCATGCGTGTCCGACCTATGCTAGAGTCGATGTGATTAAACTTAACAAAATTTAATCATGTGGGAATTAACGTTAATATATCATGATTAAGCTTCGTACGGAAAATGTCCTATTTAGAGGAGTGTCACAGATAACGTGCGCTCCAGGCAAGAGTGTAGAAACTCTATTTATAAGAAAGGTGAAAACCTTTAAACCTTAGGGGATAGACCATCGGGGGTCATACCCAATCGTGGGAAAAGCCAAGGGAAATAGTAAAGTACCTTATATGTAAAGGAGAGGTGGCCAACCTCTTAGACATTGAACCTTTCACTGAAATCTGCATGTTACTTAAAAACTTGGAAAAGATAAATGTTAAGAATATATTATCCTTGGAATAACAAGAATATAAAAATGGATAAGTAATCAGATAGATAATACCGATTTTAGGATCCTTGATCCTTTAAGGATAATATATCCTTTCAGGATATTGGATCCTGATTAGAAAAAGTACTTCTTTAGGTGGATAGCATTCCATGCTCTTGGTAGTCTATTGCCTTCCATTGTGAGCAAATGATATGCCCCCTTTCCTGCTTCTGACTCAATTTGATAAGGTCCTTCCCATTTGAGCGCTAGTTTCCCATCAGCCGGATTTGTTGTGTTTTGGAAGGCTTTCCTCAATACTAGATCTCCTTCTTGAAATCTTCTAAATCTGATATTTTTGTTGTATGCCCCAGCTACCCTTTGTTGATAAGCTGCCATTCTAATCTTTGCTAGGTCTCTGAGTTCTTCTATAGTATCCAAGTCTTCAAGAAGGATTCCTTCGTTGGCTTCAGGATCACGGATGTTGGTTCTTGTAGTAGGGACCACCATTTCTGTGGGAATCACTGCTTCTGATCCAAACACCAAAGAGAAGGGTGTTTGGCATGTTGCATTTTTGGGCGTAGTTCTGTCGGCCCAAAGAACATAAGGAAGTTCTTCAGCCCATTTTCCCTTTTTGGATCCTAGTTTCTTCTTTAGATTGTTGATGATGATCTTGTTGCTAGACTCTGCTTGGCCATTGGCTTGAGGATGAACCGGAGTGGAAGTAATCATTTTGATACCCCAACTGTCACAAAAGTTAGTGGTTCTCTTCCCGATAAACTGGGAACCATTGTCACAAATAATTTCAGCGGGAATACCAAATCTAGTTATAATATTGCGTTTAATAAAAGATATTACTTCCTTTTCTCGGACTTGTACAAACGCTTCTGCCTCAATCCATTTGGAGAAGTAGTCAGTCATACCAAGCATAAAGACCTTTCCACCTAGTGCTTTTGGTAGTTTGCCTACAATATCCATACCCCATTTCATGAAAGGTCATGAGGAGGATATAGGATATAGAGGTTCTGCTGGTTGATGAAGGATATTCGCATGTCTTTGACAAACATCACATTTCTTTGAATATTCCACCGCATCCTTCTTCATTGTTGGCCAGAAGTATCCAGTTTTAAGTATTCTGGAAAATAGTGCTCTCCCACCTGTGTGATTGCCGCAATCTCCTTCATTGAAATCCTTGAGCACTTCTTGGATTTCAGGATCCTCGATGCATCTTAAATATGGACCTCCAAGAGATTTTATATATACCATATCATTTAACAAAATATATTGGGATACCTTGAGTTTGAAGGATTTGGGATTCTCTGTGGCTTGAATTTCTCTAGTCTGAATGTAGTTCTTGATTGGATGGATCCATGATCCTTTATTGTTTGAGGATAAAGGATCCCAGAGTACGACTTCTTTATCATTTGTTATCTTTCCCACTTCCTGTTCTTCTATTGCTGGCGAGAGAATGTGGATTACTGGGATTTTCAAATCTTCAGGAATCTTCAGAGATGAGGCTAAGTTTGCTAAGGCATCTGCCCCAGCGTTTTCTTCCCTCGGTACCCGTGTTATACTAAATATTTCGAAGGATTTTGACAATTCCTTCACAATATCTAAATATTTCATTAGTTTTTCACCTTTAACAGCATACGAGCCGTTAAAGTGGTTAGTTATCATTAAAGCCTCGTATTCTGCTTCATTGTTTGTTGTCTGTAACTCACAAGCTATGGATTGGGGTAATATGTCCCCCTGTAGCGATTTCAGTAGGATCCCTAATCCTGTTCCCCTTACGTTAGATGCTCCATCTGTAAAGAGTATCCAAGGATCCTTGGTCTTTTCTAGTTGTTGGACATCCAAGTCAGCCTCTTTTTGTAGATCACTAGTGAAATCAGCCACAAAGTCCGCTAGCGCTTGAGACTTGATTGCTGTTCTCGGCTCATATTGGATATCATATGCACTCAATTTTACAGCCCAGTTAGCCATTCTACCTGACAACTCTGGTTTTCTAAGAACATTCTTTACAGGATAGTTAGTTCTCAAAATAATAGGATGAGTTTCAAAATAATGTCTTAATTTAGTGGAAGCCATAATAAGTGCAAGAATTTGTTTTTCTAAATGAGAATACCTGGACTCCGCATCTAGAAGACTTTTACATACAAAGTATACAGGATGTTGTTCACCTTCATGATCCTTTACCGAGACTGCACTCACTGCATTTCCTGAGACTCCAAGATACAAATACAAGGATTCTCCATCCACAGGCTTCATTAGGGCTGGAGCTGAGGATAAGTAATCCTTCAGTGCTGTAAGTGCAGCTTCATGATTTGCAGTCCATTAGAATTTCTTGTTCTTTCTAAGAATATCATAGAAGTCTTTGCACTTCTCGGAGGATCTTGAAATGAATCTATTCAAGGCAGCTATTCTACCGGTGAGTCTCGGGACGTCTTTGGCATTTTTAGGATATTAAGATTGACAATGGCTTCGATTTGCTCCGGACTTGCTTCAATTCCTCTCTTTGTGACCATATATCTCAGAAACTTTCCATCCTTAACACCGAATTGGCATTTGGACGGATTTAGTTTCATGTTATAGTGGTCAAGGATACTGAATGCTTCCTCGAGGTCTCTAAGGTGATCCTCAGCTTTCTTTGACTTCACCACCATGTCATCTATGTAGACTTCCATAGTCTTACCCAACTGATCCTTAAACATCATGTTGACTAATCTTTGGTATGTTGCCCCTGCATTTCTTAGTCCAAATGGCATAACAGTATAACAATATATGCCGGTTGGAGTCATGAATGTTGTATCTTCTTGATCAGATGGTTCCATCTGAATTTGTTGGAATCCAGATGAAGCATCCATAAAGGTAAGCATTTCATGTCCAGCCGTTGCATCCACCATGGCATCTATATGTGGTAATGGGAAAGGATCTTTGGGACATGCCTTGTTTAAATCGGTAAAATCGACACACCCCCTCCACTTTCCATTCTTTTTTGAAACAACGACCACATTAGCTAGCCATCGAGGATATTGAACCTCTCTAATCATACCGGCCTTAAGAAGTTTTTCAACTTCTTCTTGTATGATCTTGTTCCTCTCAGGAGCGAACTTCCTTCGCTTCTGATGGACGGATTTTATAGATAAATCAAGGCCGAGTTTATGAGTGATTACCTCTTTTGAAATACCTGTCATATCCGAGTGCTTGAAAGCAAAAGTGGATCTTCTTCGCGATAAGAATGATACTATATCCTCCTCGATCTTACTGGGGATATTAGATCCTAAGAACACCTTTATTTCTGAATCTTCGGGGTCCAATGGATTCTCCAGAGCCAACATTCTCTACATTCCTTTCCACATTTCTCATTTCATCAATATAGTCATAATCTTGTTCTGCACCCTCAGACATATCACCTTCATACTCTTCTTCATCCAAAATTCTCCTCTCCTCACTACTTTCCTCTCTATCATCATACATATTCATAATCAGCTTTAAACTGTCTGCAGTCTCAATAACTTCTACAGTCTCTTCAACATTCACATTTGAGACAGTTGGCCTAGATTCATTCTCCCCCTGTGTATGAACTGGGCTTGGAATGAGTGAGTCTGTGTGGGTTGGGCTATATGTAGGTGGTGTTTGTGGTGGTGGTGATGTATGTGATGAGGTTTCATGTTGGCTAATGGTTAGGGTTTAAGGTGGGGATTGAGTGGTTTGATGTGTTAGAGTTTGTGGTGGTGAAGGGTTGGTCAATGTGTGGTGGTGATTGTGGTGGTGTTGGAATAGGTTGTACAAGTTGCTTAAGATGCCCCCCCTGAACAGGTGCATCAATATCCATAGATACTCCAGCTCCTCCACCATCTCCATCAATATAATCATTTTCATCATTAGAACCATCATCATCACTCTCAACATCATCTCCTCCTTCCTCCTCTGAGCTTAACTCAGGCACAGGCATCACAACTAAGTAATGGTTCAACAACCATGGCAGTATCTCAAATGGGACATTTGAGTTGTATACATTTGAAACACCTGGATTCTTGATTCTTCTGTATGTATCAGGGTTTTGCAACATGTGTATAGTTCCAACAGTGGGTAGATCTTGGAGTTCACTGTTGAAGATTATCTGTAGGAACCTTGGATATTGTAAAAATCTCTTCTTTTCTGCCTTCTTCAGGTTTCCTACTAATCCTTCAAATATCATCTTTGAAAAATTGAAGGGCAGATCATATATAATCCCAACTGTGGCATTTGCCAAGTCGTGACTCATCAAGTTCCATGATCCCTTCCATGGAGCAAATCCGTGTATAACATGGTGAATAAGAAATCTATACAGCATAGGAAACATGCCCTTCTGAAACTGTCCATCATGAACATTTCCTTGATAACCCATTGTGTCTTCAAATATTTTCATCAGGTGGGGTGTGCTGAAGTTTATTGAGTTGTGATCACCATCATTCAACCGGAGACATCTTCTTATCATTCTCTCTGTAATATGTATCTCTTGTCTAGCCACGGTTGCCTCGATTCTTTTACCATTTATGTCCTCAACCAGTTCTGCAGATCTCCAGAAATCCAAGGAGTGATTTCTGTAAATTACAGGGCTTTCAGTGAATGCAAAACTGACATTGGACCGAGCCATCCAAGTTATCATCCTAGCCATCGGCTCATTGTCAGGTGTGACTTGTAGAAGTGCACACATATTATGTTTTGGTTCGAAGACATACTTGGGTTCAGCGTCTGCCATATCTGAAATTAGTTATAAAATTCAGTACTTTAGAAAATTTCAAGGTATAAAAATGAAGAAGAAAGAAAAGAGAGAAAATCATCAAGAACCTGTTCTTCGACAAATTTATAACCTAAACACATAAACAGAGTATTAGTAATCAGATACATAATCAAAGCCCATTATAGTCTAATCGTGGTCGAAAAACACATTAATGTTGCTTACCAAGTCGGAATTAGAGGGCTAATTCAAGTTAGGGTTAGGAATAATAGAATGTGATAAGTCGGTTTGGGTTTCTTTGCGAGTAAGAAGTTGCAGTGGAAGGAGAGAGAGGGAAAAACAATGGTGAAAATTTTGCCTAACTCCCTATTATATACCTTTTGAAAGTGGGTTTTAAATGCTTTTTGTCATTTTGTGAATTATTAGCTGTCAAACAGTAACATTATCCACTTGATATTAAAAACAATATTTATCTTTTAAGTTAATAAAACCTTACTCGGAATTATTCTTTTCAAAGTCTACTCGGTATAGATCCACTTACAAAGCTTACCCGGTCAAACTTTGATTGGAAAATTTTCATTATTGAATATACAAAGTTTTCCCGAATCCTTCTATTTATAAACCTTGCTCGATCAAGCTAATTAATTTAAAGTTAAGACATAATGTAGAAAGCTTACCCGAAATACTAGATTTCTTGAGAAATTAATCACAAGGCAAATAATCAAGTATAAACATCAAATAAACATCCTTACTAGGAATCAATCAAGACACCCGTATAGATTTCGCAATTTCAAATTAAAACTTATCTAGCATAAACCCTAATAAAAATCAAAATCAATTTTATCATTCTAAATAACATATTCAATCAAGCATACTAGAAAAAATAGTGTGCCCGAGCAACCATTCAAGAGAATAGTGTGCCCAAACACCTTTCTAATGCAAAGTATACCCGAATAACCTTCATATAGTACAAAGTGTGCCCGGAAAAGGATTTCTAGCTGACAGTGTACTCGGAAAGTTAAGTTTTGAAATTACCAAGTATATTGAGGGAATAAAAGTGTACCCGAAATATAAAGTGTGCCCGGAAAACCAAGTTTGCCCGAAAACACTTGTAATTTCAAAGAAATCATAATCACACATATCACAGAGCATGCTCGGAATGAAATTAAAACACATAAACATTTAAGTGTGCTATAGTCTAAAATTTCAAAGAGCTTGCCCGAAAATCCTATGTTAGCACTAAGCTTGCTAGGATAAACATATTCAATCATTAGGTATGCCCTTACCCGAGGGATTTCAACATGCCAAACCATACCCGAAAAATGATTAACTTAAATAGTAATATCTAAGCATGCCCGGAAAGATTAACAAACCTTTCCTAACAACATATTCACACAAATCACAAAGCTTACTTGATGTACTTGACTAAGTTCATAAAGTTTGCTTGGAATCACAATCAACATATAACATGCATAGCTTGCCCGAAACAAGAATTTCTTGTTAAAAGCTAGTTATAACAACACATAATCATCCCAAGACTTCAAGCTTGCTCGGGAAATGAGTACAACAGTGTACTCTACCCAGAAAGTGTAAACACTTCAAAGCATGCCCGAAAATCATAAAGTTAGTCAAAAATGACTAAACTTACCCGGAATGGTCATAAATCATCAAACCTTCCCCGAAATATCAAATTCAAATATATTCAACTGTTTTGTGCCCAGAAAGGTTATTAAACATTAAACCTTCCCCGAACTTACTTATTCAACCAATTAAAGGCAAAATGCAACACTTTTTGACTTAAACCACTTTGTCAAAATATATTTTTCATTTCAGATCATAGTTTAAGAGCAAATGGTGTATTTAGAGATCAAATTTCAGTTATATTTCTCTTCAAAACAGTATCTTTCATTTTCTGAAAAGATCTCAAGAATTGGATCATATTGACTAAGTAGCTATCTCAATACTTCTCTCTCAGCATTATTATGACAACACAGATAGGTTAACAGCAGGTATAAACTTAGCATGAATTTCATCTCCTTGGTGATATGATTTAGGTTCATTTAAAGCATAATGCATTAATGGTCAACACTGTTCTATGATGCCTCATATCTCTTCTCAAAGCTTATTTGGCTTTCCCCAGATCACCCCAATTTGACTCCAACCTCCTGTATTTGGTCAAAAAGTTGTTTTTTTTGTATGACAGAACTTATTGTATTTTTGTTTTTTTTAGATTCAAACATATATAGAGGTTGAACGTTGGACTTACTGTTAATAACATGCCTTTCATTCAAGATGAGACAGATTTTGTCAACATCTTTGTAGTTCTTGTTGTAACCCTCTTGTTTGATAAAATATTTAAAACACTTATCAACTTTTGGTTGATTTATTATTTCTTCCACTTGTTTTTGATATTTTCTCAAATTTTCTTAAAACATGTTCTTTGTCATATTTAAAGATGTTTCATTTTTTGTTGACCAAATAACAACAGGCTCGTGTATGACTAGGTAATCACTTTTCTGTCTATCATTTGGAGAGATTTATTTTGAGACATGCAAAGACAACTATGTATCTCCGCATAAAGATTAGCATATTCATTATGTTTATATCACCTTAGATTTTATATCATCATGAGAAAGCAACCATACATGTTAATGACTATACTAAGGTCTTTTTAGCCTATTAATTCCATATGATCAGCTAATTAGTCAATGTACTATCATTTCCCATTAAACACAGTTTAATATTCAATCACCTCAATATCTCTTCATTGTCAGGTTAATGGCTATCCTGTTTGATCAAAAGTGGTCAACAGGACCAAACATACATGTGAATATATGTCCTTTCAAAGTTAGAGCTATTGACATAGTTTTAAGTGAAGGAATAAGAAACAAGTTATTATTGCCCCAAATGCATTCAGTTTTCAGGTCAATGGCTATCCTTTGAATCTGTAGAGATTTAAGGACCAAACATACACGGGTGGATGTCCTTCCAACTGGGTAAATGACATAGTTTTCAGCAAAAACAACTACTTGAGACTTTTCTTAAAAAAAAATCCTTCTTTTAAGCTTCTTTTAAAGCTTGAACTGAATAATCTTATCATATCTCAGCACCATTAACAACATGCTCATGTTTTGATCAAAATAAAGTATTTATGCAAAATTCATTTGAAATTTCATTAAATCACTTAATTTTGACATAAAACACATTTTGACATAAACAGTTGCAGTACATAATTAAATCTGAATGACATTCAATATTATCAGGACAAGCAAACATTTAACAACATTCATGTGTAAGCCTATGCTAACAACATTAGATGATCAGATAAAACACATAGTCAAGCGTTAAAGCAGTGATGTCAAATAAGCTTACTCTCACAAGTAAATCATAACACAGACACTTATTCTAACATCACAAATGCACATCAACTGATAATCATGCAAACCTATCAATCAGATCAAACATGTCAAATTTTGCATACATACACAATTAAAGCACATAACATTTAACATATTCAGTAGCATATTCAAATATCATATTTAAGTAACATAATCAAGCATATTCACTAAACATTCAATATGTGTAATCTCTAACAAAATGATCAGTTATCACAGAGAGACACAAAACCAGGCACACATCCTTAATCAGATTTCATCAGAGTTGATCATTCACAAGGCTATCAGAAGAAAGTTGAACCTAGTTCTATCAAGTGGTTTGGTGAAAAGGTCAGCCAAATTGTCACTTGTATCAACTCTTTGCATTTCAATCAAATCTTTTTCACTGCAGTCTCTGATGAAATGATGTCTGATTTCAATGTGCTTAGTTTTGGAATGTTGAACTGGATTCTTAACAGTAAAATATGCAGCAGTATTGTCAATAAGAATAGGGGTGTTCAAGAAATTCAAACCATAGTCCAGTATCTGATTTTGAATCCATAGAACTTGTGCACAGCAGGCAGATGCAGCAACATATTCAGCTTCTGCAGTAGAGATTGAGAATGTAGTCTGCTTTTTGCGTTGCCATGACACTAGCCTTCCACCCAAAAATTGACATCCTCCTGAGGTTGACTTTCTGCTCATGTTACAACCATCATAATCACTGTCTGTATATGCAATCAGGTCAAAAGATTGATTCTTTGGATACCAAATCCCTAGGTCTGGTCTTCCCTTCAAATATCTGAATATTCTTTTAACAGCATTCATGTGGGAGACTTTTGGACTTGATTGGAATCTTGCACACACACATACAACAAACAGGATATCTGGTCTTGTTGCAGTCAGATACATCAGAGATCCAATTTTTGCTCTATATTCATGTTCATCTATAGGCTCCCCCTTTTCATCTGCAATGATCTTTTCTTTGGTGTCCATTGGATTTGAAGATGATATCAGAGATCCATCAGAGATCCAAGTTGTACTCTTGACATTTGAACTTGTTCAAGATGTCCTGCACATATTTGTTTTGATGAATGAAAATCCCCTCAGCCTTCTGTTGAACTTGCAGTCCTAGAAAGAAGTTCATTTCTCCCATAGAACTCATGCTGTATTTGGACTTCATTACCCCTTCAAACTCCATACATATTTGTTCATTTGTAGAAGCAAAGATGATGTCATCCACATACACTTGTAACAGAAGCAAGCCCGATCCCTTTCTTTTGTAGAAGAGTGTCTTGTCAATGGCTTCTCTTTTGAAACCATTTTCAAGAAGATGATTTGACAGCTCATCATACCACGCTCTAGGAGCCTGATGCAATCCATAAAGGGCTTTGTTTAACTTATACACCCTGTTTGGATACATTGGATCCTCAAAACCTGGAAGTTGAGCAACATACACCTCTTCATTAATCTTTCCATTTAGAAATACAGACTTAACATCAAGCTGGAACACTCTAATGTTCTTTGAGGAAGCATATGCAATAAAAAACATGATAGCTTCAAGTCTTGCAACAGGTGCAAAGACTTCCTCAAAGTCTATTCATTCTTCTTGAAGACATCCTAGTGCTACAAGTCTAGCTTTATTCTTAATCACCAAACCCCTTTCATCCCTTTTGTTTTTAAAACCCATTTGGTTCCAATTGCATATCTGTCAAATGGCTTATTAAAAAGATCCCACACATGCAGGTCTCTAAGTTGTGCCAATTCTTCTTGCATTGCTTCCACCAACTATTGTCTTTTAATGCTTGTGTTATGTTCTTTGGTTCTATTTGGGACAAAAAATAAGAGTAAAGATAGATGTTTGCAATTTCGGAATGACTTCTTGTAACTCTTTCATGCAAATCACCAATGATGATTTCAGAAGGATGATTCTTTTCCACATAAGGAGTTTGTACAATCATATCTGTAGACATGTTTGTGTCAAGATTTGTTTCATTGAGTTCTGGATCTTCAATGATTAAATTAGCTTCTGCATCATGAAATTCTGGTGCTTCATCATTATTATGTCCTGAAGTAGATGCACCATTGTTTTCTAAGTTTAGTTTTAAAAATAGATCTTGAAATCTTGCAGTGGATGCAATTTCATTTTCACTTGCATGGTTGCTTGTGTCATCCTTAGGCTGAATTGTATCATTCTGTACATCTGAATTGTCTTGAATGTGCTCAGCATGATCAAGTTCATCAATGTTCCATGAGGAATTCTTCACAAAAGAATATTCTTTCTCTTTTCTATCAACCTTCTTCCATAATTCTTCTAAGTCCAATGTTTTCTTCTTCTTTTCTTCAATTACACTGGTCTTGTAGAATGAGTCATCAAAGTCTTCAGGATAAACCTTGAAAGACCTTATTAACTTCTCATGATCAAACAGCCATGCTGCACCATCAACTGTATTGAATTGATTCTCATTAAAGATGATGTCAGATGATTCTATAACACTCAAGTGATCTTTCACATAAACTCTGTAGGCTTTTGAGTGTGTAGAATATCCAACAAAGAAGCAATACAGGGATTTTGTTTGAAACTTGTTCAAATAGTCCCTTGTATTCAAAAGAAAACATTTACATCCAAAGGGCTTGAAAAACTTGATGTAAGGCTTTCTGTTGTTAAATATTTCATAAGGAGTTTTGTTATGCCTTTTGTTTACAAGTACCATGTTCTGAACATAGCAGGCTGTATTTATGGCTTCAGCCCAAAAAGTGACAGGCAGATTAGCATCTACTAACATGGTTCTTGCAGCTTCAATAAGTGTTCTGTTTCTTCTTTCTGCTACACCATTTTTCTCAGGAGTTCTAGGAGTTGAAAATTGTTGTTGTATTTCTTTTGCTTCACAGAATTCTTGCATAACTCCATTCTTGAACTCAGTGCCATTGTCACTTCTCATGATCTTGACTGTCTTATTCAACTTGTTCTCAATCATTGTTACACAATCTTTAATCAACTCTGCAGTCTAATCCTTGGTACTTAGGAAATAAACCCAAGTGTATCTTGAATAGTCATCAATGATCACCAGATAATATCTTTTCTTCCCAATACTTGGTACACTCACAGGACCAAAGAGATCCATGTGAAGTAATTCAAGTACTTGATCAATTGAGTTGATGAGCTTTGGCTTATGAGTAGATTTGTGTTGTTTTCCCTTTTGACATGAATCACAATGATCTTCCAACTTGAATTCTCTTGTAGGTAAGCCAATGACATGCTCACCTTTGACAAGTCTATTCATGTTCTTCAAGTTGACATGACACAGTTTCCTGTGACACAATTTTGACTCATTTTCAGTGACTTTGGAAACAATACATGCACCTCCTCTTGAAATAGCTTCTTTCATATTCAATTCATACAAGTTACCATTTCTTGGTGCCATCATCATAATCATTTCAGGGGGAATTACAAACTCAGGTTTTAAAATGAAACAGTGTGAATCATCAAAACTGACTGTGTAACCCTTATCACACATTTGTGATATACTCAGCAGATTGTACTGAAGACCTTCAACATGAAATACATTATCAAAAGAGACTTTCCCATTTGTTAAGATTCCTTTTCCAACAATCTTTCCACCATTCTCATCACTCCCAAAAGCTACTGGACCTTCATACTTTTCTTCATAATTGACAAGAGATCTCTTGTCACAAGTCATGTGCCTAGAACAACCACTATCCATATACCATATGTCATTTAGAGGAGTGGACTGTTCCTGAACACACAAAGAAAGTTTGATTAGTTGAGTGATGAAGTGCAAGACTTATCAACTTGCAGCTCATCAGATTCAGTTTCAGACACAGCATGGGAAGTGAGTGTTGTTGGTTTAGGATCTTCATGAGTCAATTCTAAGTTGTCTGAATTATCAGTTTCATAACCACACTCTCTTGGAGTTTTATCAAGTGAGGTTGGACACTGGTATTCAGCTGAGTTAGTGGCATACTCCTTTATCACATAGTCCTTCTTCTCAGAGTAGTCTCTCACATCAGCAACTTGCTCAATTTTACTCTCAGTGAGTTCTGTTGGTTTCTTTCTAGAATGTGCATCTTTTCTTCTTGTTATCTCACTGTTTGATGATCTTTGAGAACCATCAGATTTGACTGATTGACTGTCTTGTCTGATTTCCATAGGCTGATAATTCTTTTTCACCAATTTCTCATTTTTCTTAGAAGACTCACTTCTTCTTACTGATTTAGTCATTTGTTTCTTTGTTGTTACTTCAGATTTCTTCTCAATCCTTGTCTCCTTTGCAGATTTCTTTTCTTCTCTGTTCATGGTTTCATTTCCACACACCTTTCCTTTTCCCAGATATACATCATACTTCAGTTTGTACAAGACAAAGTCTTGGCCATACTTTGTTCAATCTGGGACAAGAAATGGTTGAAACTTCAATCTCTCATTGCATGAGTCTATGTGGTGACCATATTCATCACACCTTTTGCACCAAACCTTGCCTTTGAATATTTCATGTTCTTTTGGTTTTTTGAATCTTTCACTTGGCTTAGGTGACTTGACTCCTAGAGTCTTCTGATTCTTTAAGCTATCAAAGTTAATTGAGAATGGCACAAACTCCTCAATCTTAATGTCTTGTCTTTCAAGTTTGCTTTTGACAAAGATAACTTTTTCAATAATCATAAGTTCTTCATCACTGCTTTCTCTAACCCTTGACTGTCTTTTCTCATACAACTTCATAGTTTCCACTTCTCCAACATCCAACACCTCATGACTAGAAAAGATTGGATAAACTGGATAAAATTTTCTGTATCAAATTTTTCAGTCAACATCTTCTTTTTGTTGTTCTGCTTTATCCTACCCAATACAGCCTTGCTTGGTGGTCTGACTGCATTGTAGTTTATCTTCCTCCTTTTACAAATGTCAAAAGAAACATGTTCTCTTTTCATTTTATCATTCTGTTTCTTCAATCTTGGTGGGACTGGTGGATACTTTGGAAGTTTATCAACAGTTCCGGTTTCATATATTTCTTCCTCTTTCAGCAGCTTTGATTTCCTCTTCAGTAATTTGATCACTCAAATTACTCAAGTCATCTAGATCCAATTCAACTGAATAAAAGTCATCCTCAGAGACTTGAACTCCAATTGACTTATCCTTTTTTACTTCTTCCTTAATCACAAACTCTCCTTCTTCATTCACTTCTACCTTTTTGTACAAATCAACAAATTCTTCCTTGTCTTGAAAGACATCTCTGAATTGTTGCAAGTATGCATCTCTTTTCTCTTTGTCAACTTTTGGCATGAAGTTGTTGTTGAATGGAGGTGGAACTGCTTTGTATTTGTCTTGGTCCTTCACCTGGTTCAGTATACCACATATGTTGCTTGTTGAGACCAAATTTTTCAGAAATTTAGTTTCAACCTTCAGTCTTGTGTTTTGCACCTTTTCTTCAACCAACATCTTCTTTTATCCATCAATCTCAGTGATGTATCTGGTTTGAGTTCTGTAATTGATCATGCAATCATCTTCAAGGCTTTTAATCTTTTCTTCACTGATCATCTCACTTGCCTCATACCCAATGATGATACTTTGTTTTCTAAAACACTCACTTTCTAGCTTGCCTACTTTTGTTCTCAATTCAATGATAAGTTTATTTAAATCAACAGTAGGAGCAGAGTGTACCTGAGATGATGATCCTTTTTCTTTCTCAATTATGGCCATGAATGCCACATTTGCTTTCTTGATATCATCTGCAATGTCCTCTTCATGATTGCTCCAATCAAAATTTCCTTCATGCTGTGTAGTCACTGCCACATTTCCTTGATTTCTGGTCTAATTTTGATTTGCTGGAACAGTGTTGTTTGGAACATTTTGAGCTGCTTGAAGGTTTTGATTATTATTCATTTGAAAACCTTGAGTCTGTTGCATACTTTGTTGTTGATTATTCATTTGAGGCTGAAAGTTGTTGAAGTTGGGGTTGTAATTGTTGTTGGGATTGAAGTTGTTGTTGTTGAAGTTGTTCATTAGATTGTTTTTGTTGTTGAATCTTAGCTGATTTTGTTGGTAATGCTGCTGACCTCTTGGTTGATTTTGTTGATATTGCTGCTGACCTCCTGGTTGTTGATTCTGGTATTGATTCATTTGAAAGTTTCTTGGTTGATTGCATTCTCTTGCAAAATGACCAGGTTGCTGACAATTGTAGCAGATTGCTTTTGACTTGTTAAATCTAATCCTGTCATTAGGACTAGAAACCAGAGACCTACCAGTTCTGTTATACAGCCTTTTACTTCTCAAACCCAACATGGCATCTTGCCACTTCAAATCCATGTCTTCCAAGTCATCTGCATCAATTTGCTCTAAATCATCATGTAAATCGATTTAGGGTTTTAGGAATCCTAGGACAGCCATCACACGATATTCTCTCAATAAACGTGTCTTTCTCTGTCTATGTGTGTCCCCCTGGTTGCGTGCCCTAAACATTCTTTTTATAGGCCTGCCAACCTAGGACAGCTGTCATTCCTTCTAGAAACCCTACATACAATAATACATATTCAAAATAAACTAAGTGTAAAACAAGTCTTCCGGGTAGGCTTTTCATAAATCATCATTTTCCGAGTACGTTGTGTACTTTGCCATCCTTCAGGACTTGGTAACATAGAAGTGTACTCGAAATCAGTTTCCGGGTAAACTTTACTTGAAGAGTATTTTACCTAGTAAAATACTCAACGAGTAGACTTCAGTCTTCTTGGCTTTGTCAAACTTTGCCCCACAAATCCTTACGAGCAACCTTGTTCTTCAATGATCCATTTCAGCTCTTTGCTATAAAATAACTTATTAGCAAAGTGTACTCGGGAGTACTTGTCCTTGCTTGAGCTGAACCTTGCACGATATTACTTAGAGATATTCTTTTAGATCATCAAGCATACTTGGACCATACTTATTAATGAATACCTTGCCCGGTCTTCCAATCACTTGGCTTCTTGGACTTGGTTAACCAAACCTTACTCGGAAGAGTAATATACTTGGCTCTGAAGAACAGACTTGCTTGATAAAGTGAACCTTGCCCGGATTTACATAAACTAGTGAATCTTGCTCGGAAATACACTAATAAGCAAACCTTGTTCGGATAACCACTAAAGAAGACTACTTGAAGTAAACCTTGCCCGGTAGACAAAATATCATACCCGGCTAAGTAAAACCTTGCTCGGATGTCTAAGGTGTGTCCGGATCCATACTTAGTGAATTCTGAGGAGGTTGAGAAGATTCCAATCTTCCATATACTTCATTCAGGTCAAATCTTTGACTCAACAATCTCCCCCTTAGGTCAATTGTTTGACTCAACACGAGGAATTCTTGAAGAACGCAAAATTTGAAGGAGAATGCATCAAGTAGGTGGTAAAGAAGAAGGAGATCATTATTTTTGAACTGGTGTTAAGAGATGTATTAGAGTTTGGAGATGAGTCTACTGATCCTACCACTCTGGATGAGAGGATGGTAAAAGGATGTTTGTTGAGAATGGGATATAAGAATGATTTGGACAGGGGATTTTTGAAAACTGGTTTATCAAGGCTATTCAAGTTTATGGTGCACGTGATCGTACATTGTTTTGGACATCGCAAAGGGGGATATGAGGAGATACTTGATTACCACATGTGCATGATAACAACTTTATGCTTGAACCTAAAGTATAACTTTTCTAAAGTTATATTCGAGCATATGAAGTTATACTTTAACAACAAATGGATTATGTACCTGAGGATTGTACAGCTTATTGTTGATCATCAGTTTCCAAATGTTGACAAAACTGGAGAAGAGGTGAAATTGGCACACATGTCAGTAAATGGATGTGCTAAGCTCAAGTCATACAGGAATAAATTTGAGAAGGAAATACCCAAGTTTCAAGCTTTATTTGGTCATCTACTTAATCCCGATTATATTGCACCAACAAACAATCAGTGGAGGAATGAGGAAATTGATTCTGATCGAGAAAACGAAAATATTTGTATGAAAAGTTATGTGCTCTTGGTGGTTGGTGAAAGCTTAGAATGATGAGGCAGAAGGTTCACAAAAAGCAAAGGACAAACGAAAACGTGTTGTTAAAGCTGAACCTATAACACCTCTTACACCTGTTGTTGTTGAACCAACTTCTGAACCAGATGGAGAGGAAACTGAGTCTGACAGTGAGACTCGTAGGAAAATTTTGCCTAATCCTCGTGCTTTGTATGAGTTGAGGATGAAAGAAAGGCGTTCAAAAAATAAGTTTGATGCTAATTATACATATGTTCATGAAACTAGCCAACCAAAAAAGAAGAAACATAACAAACATTTGGTTAAAAGGACTAAAGTTGATTTGAGTTTGGTTGATGAACCAGAGGATTCGGATGTTGGAGTTGTTTAAGAAAAAGAAAAATCAGTTGAAAAGAATCATGAGCCAACAAAATCTGATGAGGTTGTAGAAGCGGTATTGACACCAACATTTGAAGTTACTTTGAGTGATGTTGTTGATAAGCTGATGAAAACTCCTATAGCAAACAAGTGTATACCACGCGCTACACCAAATGTTAATGATCATGTGCATCAAGATACTCCAAAATCTTATCCTAAAGCATCTCAACAATCTTTTGGAAAATTTTCAGATGTTTATTTGTAGTTGGATGGACCATCAAGAACTGAATTTGATTTATTGAAAGAGAAGGTCGAGAATCAAGATGTGAGAATTACATGTCTTGTTGAAGAGAATGATCTTCGAAGGGCTGATAATATTGAAATAAAAAAAAGGTTGGATGAGAGTTAACGAAAAAGAAAGTTGGCTGATGATTGAGCATATGAAGTTTTTTGTTATTATTGAGAAGAAGTTGGGTATTCGACTTAATTCATGGTTTGACAGAGCTGAGGCCAGTAACACTTTGTATGGAAGAGTATATGGTGGTGATATTGGTGTGGCTGAAGCTTACGTCCGTGTTAATTATGATACTGAAAAGGTTGCTGAAAAAGAAAGTCAAAGATAGAAGAACCTACTAATGTTGATGATACTGTTGATGCCTCTATGCAGGCTGATGGTTCTAGTGACATGGTTAAACAGGTAAATGAACATGTAGTTGTTTGTGATCCAATGGTTGTAAAATCTATTGAACCTATTGTTGAAGATAACAAAGAAAATAAGGAAGAAGAAAAAGAAGAGGAGGTCAAGCTAGATTTTGGAGATTCGGATGATGATTTTGATGATCTAGAAGATCATGATAAACCTCAAGGAGGTACTGGTGCTATATATGGTGAGTTTAAAAAGAAGTCTGATTCTGTTGAATGTAATGTTCAACATGATGAACCACAACAGAAGCCTGAATCTAAAAGTGCATCTTCCGATAAACCATTGGAGGAGTTAGAAAATTTGAATACTTATAACTTTCGAGTATCAAATATGGTTGATGAATTAGAAGAGGCGGAGATTTTTGTTGATAAGTCTGAACTGGCAAAATTGTTTGATGTTTTTGTTTAAGATTTGACATTTGATTGTGAAAATGATATCTCTGAACCAGAGATAAATGAAGACTGGTTGAATTGGGATGTGGAATTTAATAATCAACCTGAAGCAGTCACGTATGTTTGTGAAAAGGAAGAATTTGATGCTTTTTACGAGGTTTTTGATGAAGAAATCGAGATGAAACCAAATCCTTATAAACAACCAAAAAAATTAGTAATGATGAAATGAAGGGTTGGTTTCCACATCGAGTTGCTAAGCCTATACAGTTTACTTAAATCCATTGAAATACTATCAGAAAAGACAAAAGGATGTTGCACTGGGGAGGTGTCTAAGTATTGCTTATCTGAGTAAAATTCGAAAGATTGGAATTCGAAGACTATTTGGAGTACAAATGGAGCTGAAAAGTTTGCCATGGTTTGATGCGTATGATATTTGTATGCATTATGACCTTTTGTATAAACCAAAGTGTGGTCCGGTGAAGGATATTTGGGAGTTTATGGTGAATGAGGCTAAACGTGGTTTTAAAAAATGGGTACCTCAGTTAGCTAAGGTGTTTAAATCAAGGAATCGGAAAAAACCTGAAGGTGAGATGATAAGAACGTTAAGATATACTAGACCTGATTCGCTACGTTTAATACCGTTGTACCTAATGGAACAGGATTTTCATCCTTATTTCCTTTGTTGGTCCTACTTAGCGTTGACTGGTGAAGCAATCATTTACTCGGATCGTGGAGAAGAAAAATATGATGTTATCCGAGTGTATGAACCGATGTGGTTGGTAAACGGTTTGCTGAAAGACATAGAGATATTTCATTTGAACAGATCTAATGCAATGATGATAAAGTCAAAATGAAAGCCAACCAGTTCCAAAAAGTTTGTAGATTTATGTTTAGAAAAGAAGATTCATTTTGGAAGGGCTTGGGAAAGAAACTGGAGAGCTGTTAGTGACCTACAAGAAAGGCTCGGAGATGGAAGCCGAACGTCAGGATCGAGTTACTCAGGCATCAAGGAATAGATTTCAACATATGCCTACTTTAGTTTCTCGTCCAACATCACAACAAGGATCGGCAAGGCCGTCTTTTGAATAAGCGAGAAAAGAATATATTAAGAGAGTGTTTGGTATTGATTGAAGATAGAAAGACCTAGAAATATATAAGGGGGATTTTGTTAGTGCATTAATGTCTAATGCTACGTCTTATGGGCTTATTATGTCAGTTAGGGGCCGAAATTGTCATTTTAGTTAACTGTTAAGGGCGTATAAGTAATATACCAGCGTTTAAGACATACACGTGGTGAATAAGTCTTATACGCCAGACAAAATTATACGTTCATAGGCATGTAAATAAATAGATGTTTAGTGTCATATTTTGTAATAGTTCTTGAAAAAAATCTGATCAGAGTGTACTCTCATTGTTATATCAATATATGAAGTTTATGAGTGAATGTGTTAGCAATTCCTTTATTATATGTTTCCGCCATATGATTTAGTATTATAAACACAATAATATCGATCCATATTATATCGTTTTACACATATATGATGAAGCATATGATCCGGAATCATGGACTTTCACTAATAATATATGCGAATGTAGAGAACAGACCATAAAAATATTTGCGAAGGTAGGGAACAGACCCTAATAATATATGTGAATTTTATAGGGCGGTATACTCTTTAAAACATTTAATTAATTGAGTAAGAATGAAGGTATGAAAGAAGGAATGAAAGTATGTAAATAAGTAGGAAAGAAAGGTAACAGGCTAAGTATGCTATATGTAACTTCAGATACGTATGTATGTAAGTATGTGAATATATTCTATGTTGTCTTATTAACTAAAACTCACTCAGCATAGCTGACTTTTAGTATGCACGCAGGTGAGTAGGATGAGAAAATGGGCTTGATGAGAGACACCTAGCATGTAGTATACATACACGATATATACATATACTGCCTGCATACATACATATACGTTATATACATACACGACTACATACACATATACGCTACATACATATACGACTACATATACATATATGTCTACGTATACATATACGATATATACACATACAATATGCATGCATACATATACGTTATATACATATACGCCATATTCATATACGGCTACATATATATATACGCCATATACATATCCGGCTAAGTATATATACGGTATATACATATACGTCATGCATACATACTTAAACGACCATGTACTTTTACGCATACATACTTATACGGATACACACACTTATACGCTAGCATCATATACTTCCAAACATATGCGCCCGTATAACCCATTTCGTTCCAAACAACTTGTTTATGTACAAGTTTACATTTTCTCACATAATAAGGTGCGATTTACTATCCCACCAAGTTTCATGTAAAACCGACTTCGTTTACCTTGCCTTTGAATATTTCATGTTATCATTGCATGCCATGAATATTCATCTCCCGTTTCTTTGTGGGCTATTTTCTTAAAAACGGGAATTGGAGAAGTGTGTGTTTTTGATGGTGTAGGCTATGGTGTAGAGATGGATGAAAATGGAAAGGATTAGGGTTTAAGGGGTATTTATACTCCCTTAAGCCCATGGACCTTAGGTTCATATTTCCTTTTTGGTCCATAATTGATTCCATCTAATTAGCCTACTTATTCTTCCATCTTTATTATTTTTTATTATTCTATTAACTTAAGTAAACTTTTTCACCATAAGTAAATAATATATTAAATATTATTCTTAGAAATTTCGGGATGTTACAAGTCTACCCACCTTATAAGAGGTTTCATCCTCGAAACCTGCGCTTAGTCCTTGTAAAAGGAATACTTCATGCATTCACATCCTTACTTTAGCATCCTGACTTACTGGTTTACCCTTTGTCAATAAGTATTAGCTTTCTGAGGTAGCTTGTCCGTGAAGTCATCGATTATGTGCTTCCTTATCCAGACTTTGCATATCACTTCCACAAGCATGCTCTTATTTCTTGTCCTTTAAATAGAAACATTGCATTTACTATCATTACACTTAGCACTGAATTACCAATCCATCCAATTACAATCTTTAGCAAATATACAGCTTTGCAATGCATTTAAAACATATTAATTCCAAAAAGGAAACCTTTCCAGTTTCTCTTTATGAATTACTTCTTGAAATCTCTTTGTCTATTTCTTAATATAAAACACTTCTTGCAATTCTTGAACACATCCATTGCATAACTTGTCGGAGAACTCCTTAAGTCACCATTTAAACCTTCTTTCATTCTTAGCTCTGCATCAACACATAGGGTTCATGAGTTATAGCTCTCTAAGGTAGCTTGATAATGAATTCAATGAGGATACATCTTTCTTTTCTCAGCTAATAAAGTCTCATCTTGTCCTATGACTCCATTGTTGTTTGCTTCTGCATATCAAGGCTGTCTGATATATCATAACTATTTATTTTAACCGAGTTCCTTTTTGAGCATGTCTTGATCTTCATATGGATATTTATAATACCATTCTATCATTACCGACCTAGAGGACTTACCGTTAGTGATCACATGATTATCAATTACACAGTAATCATTCATGTTAAGACTTAATTCCAATAACGTAAGTCTAAGCTGTCTCTACGCCTTTCCTGCATGTCTTTTCAGCTTTTTTCCTTGGTTTCTTGTACCCTCTTTCTTAATTACTGTCGGTTTCACCTTTTTAATACTTGTGGTTGTTCTTTTATGTGTAGGTAAAGTATCTTATTCTTCCACAACTGTCATATACCATGAATCATCTTCATCTGACTTATTACTTAAGGGTGTCACTTTCATCAGTATCTGCCTTCATTGTAATCAAATTCATTCCTTTTGAAACCTCGATGTAAACCCGACTATTTATGTCTAACACAATTCACAATGGCACTCCATGCCTTGCAACAATATTGCTAATAAACTCCTAAACTAACATTTCCGTTAAGATAGCTTCTCGTATTGGTATAAAGTAAGCACCTTTCTTCAAACGGTCCACAATCACCTAGATAGTATCATGGTTTCTAGCTGTACATAATAGCTAAGTTATAAAATCTATGGTGATGTGTTCCCATCTCCATTCTGGTGTTTCTAATGGTTGTTCCTTTCCATGCAGCTTCTGATGTTCCGTCTTGACTTGCAAGAAAATCAAAAACTTACTGACATATCATATCACTGCATCTTCCATACTCAGCCACTAGTAATCTCTCTACAAACCTTGATACATCTTGGTGGATATCGCTGTCTAACGAACCCACATGCGACCAAATCTAATTCTCACATCATAAGTATTATCTTTCAAATCTCTATTTAACCCGATAACTGATTCCTATTTTATATTTCCCTCATTCATTATAAATTTTATTGCGTCTCACAGATCTCTCTCATGAAATCCGAAGTCCTAACTAATTTATACAACTTAATCGTCGTGATAACCTCTCCACCTTTACTTAGTGCGTCAGTGACCTCGTTAGCCTCACCAGGATAATACTTGTTTTCACAATCATAATCCTTTATCAGCCTTACCCGTATTCTTGCCTCATATTCCGTTCGTTTAGTTTGAACAGATATCCAAACTCTTATGACATGTATCAATTGTACACCTTGAAAACCTAGCATACAGTTACTTTTTCTTCATGGTTTCCAACACTTCTCTCAAGTGTTCAACATTGTCGGACTTATCAAAACTATCGTCTGTGAAGCAATGACATATTTGTCCTAATATCGAATGCCATGCCATATTCATCATACCCATAAATTCTGCTTGAGCAATCGTCTATCCAAACGATATCACGAGAAACTCGTAGTATTCATATCGGGTCTGAAAAGTTATCTTAGGGATGTCTGCCTCTTTCAATTTCAACTGATGATAGCCTGCTCTAAGGTCTATTTTTGAGGACCAACTCTCACTTTGCATTTGATCAAACAAGTCATCAATTTGTGGCAACAAATGTCTATTCTTCACAGTAAGCTTGTTCAACTCGTAGTAATCTATACACATTCTCATACTTCCATTTTCTTCTTCACGAACATCATCGGTACACCTTGCAGGGAAATATTTGTCATTAAAACACCTTCGTTGAGGAGCTATTGCAGTTGGGACATTAACCCTTTCATCTCGGACGGTGTTAGGCGGTAAGGTTCTTTCGCGATGGGTTGTGCTCCTGGTATTGACTCTATCTGAAATTCTACCTCTCGTTCCAGTGGTAACCTCGGAAGGTCCTCCAGGAACACTTATGGATAGTTACACACTATAGGAACATCTTTCACTTCATTCGTCTCGGTCGTAGCTTTGACAACATACGCCAGGTAGGCACTACACACTCGTCTTAACAAACCTTCAGATTTTCTCATCGGAATGACTTTAAGCTCTGAACATTCCTTAATACTATAAACCATCACTGTACCGCCATCCAAAAACATAAAGCTTATCAACTTTCTCTTACATGCTATATGAGCCTTTGGCTCAAACAGCAAATCCATTCCCAAACGACATCTAACTCTCTTAAGATCGAGCAGAAAGAGTAGCAAGGAACTCACATCCCTCTAGTTCTACCGTACAATTCTTAACCATTCTTATACCTCAACGAAAGTATCGCTAGTGATCTCTTCCATAAAGTCTCAGGTACACAACTACATTATTCTTAGCGTCTGCCTTTCATATTAGCTACACAGTGTACCCTCATCCTTTCATGCCTTTCAATTAGGATACCTTGACATTCACCCATCCTTCTCGATCATCTCTACTTTCTCATCATTCGCCTCATTACTCACAATCCCAGCAAGTTCTTTTATGGAGTTAACTGTTGCAAGCATACTGCATGTCTTGACTCATTCTGGGTGGCTTATCTTCGTGTCTTTCATGTTGCTTCTATTTGGACTGCCCAGTTCGGGGTGCCTTTGATGCTTCAGCAAACATTCTTTGCATTGTAGTGAGAAACAATTGAGCAACTCCCTTAGTGTATATGACTACAAGCTCCAAGTATAATCCTTCTTCATTACTTTCTAAAGTCGAAGTCCTACTGCTTTCGTATATCGCTTTGTCACACCTTCTTCAAACAGGTGTCTGGTTGACACGTGTCTTACCATAGCGTCTAGTACGACCTCTTCTTGTTCGCCCTTTTTGTAGCAGACATCTATCTTATCTCTAAGGAAACAAAAACATTATCACTCTACAATTTATTTAGCACATGATTTGTAACGTAAGAAGTTAATGACAGTGGCTAAGTGTAATTAACCTATTTACATTACTCCTTAGGTCCTAGATATTTCCTTTCATGATTTCACTTGTCCTACTTCTCACAAAATCATGTAAACATACATATAACCTACTTTCTTATCCCTAGCAATTAAGCTAGCATACAAACATTCTTTCTATAGAAATTAAGATAACATCATATATTCTTCCACTTTCACTTAACATGAATATACATATATTTCTAAATCATTACATGAACTTAATCATGCAACTTACCGTTACCGAGCTTCCTTGAGCGATACACTGCTTACTTGAACTGGCATCTTTATTCCTTTCTTCTTTAAATTCAATTCTCTGTAAGAGTCTAAGCATGTAGGATGCTTATTTCTCTCGAACTTATACTCTAATACCAACTTGTAAAGGCCTTGATCCCGGTGCCCTACATGGCTTATCTCCCGCTGCCTTAGCCTATTCACCTGCGTGCATACTAAAAGTCAGCTACGCTGAGTGAGTTCTAGTTAATCAGGCAACATACAATACATACACATACTTACTTATAAATACGTATCCGAGGATACATATCACATTCTTAACCTGTTACCTTTCTTTATACATACTTTCAATCTTTCTTTCATACTTTCATTCATTTAGCCTGTGCATTTCATACATAACTAACTATTCATTTTAAAAAGCATTTCGCCCTATAACATTCGTAGATATTATTAGGGTCTACAACCCTTTAGCCTTCGCAGATTTTATTAGGGTCTGCAACTCTTTAACCTTTGGAGATACTATTAGGGTCTGCATCCCTTTAACCACATCCATCCATCCTATAACCATACGTACCTTTATTTATATAAACATACTTTCGTACATACTCGTTTTA
This sequence comes from Bidens hawaiensis, assembly GCF_021521415.1. Taxonomy (NCBI): domain Eukaryota; kingdom Viridiplantae; phylum Streptophyta; class Magnoliopsida; order Asterales; family Asteraceae; genus Bidens; species Bidens hawaiensis. Next base: position 1,207,824 of record NW_027491281.1, read on the forward strand.
TTACGTACTTTCATGCATACATATTTCATACTAGGCATACTACACATTATTTTCCTTAACGGTACGTGTAATATCCGAAGCTCGTTCACGCAACGACAAGCATTCATTCATAACGTTCATACATACTATCACATCTAGCATACACTTTCCATTTAAGGTAAGTGTATTAACCTTAACACTGAGTATGCTCACAGCCCCGAAAACATAACAAGGAAGTGGGGCTAGAAACTCACCTGTGTCCTGCTTATGTTGACGGTTATGTCCTTCCTTTGCAATGTACGACTGACTTTGTAATAAGGCCCATTAATCAATTACCATTTCTAGAGTTCGTTTACTTCGTTGGCCTTTCTTTCTAAGTCCTACTCCCTTTAAACGTTACCTTTAAATTACTAATTAGTTCCTCGCTCTTAGCTTATATACCGTATATGTCCATACTCTTTTTTTACGTATGTATACGTTCTATATACATATACGACATACCTATATACATGACGTACATACATATACATTGCAAATACATATAAGGTATACATACAAATGCAGCAAACACATACACGTTGTACATTTATACATATACAGCATACGCATATATGGCATATACATATACATTATCTACATACATATACGCGGCTATATATATATACGGTCTGCACACATACATATACGTTATATACATACACGACTACATACACATATACGCTACACACATATACGGCTACATATACATATATGGCTACGTATACATATACGTTACATACATATACGCCATATACATATACAACTACATGTACATATACGCTATATACACATACGGTATGCATGCATACATATACGTTATATACATACACGACCTCATATATATATATATAGCTACATATACATATATGCCGTATACATATACGGTTACTTATACATATACGTCATGCATACATTCTTATACGACCATATACTTATACGCATACATACTTATACGGATACACAAACTTATACGCTAGCATCATATTCTTCCAAACATATGCGCCCATATAACCCGCTACGTTCCAAACAACTTGTATATGTTCAAGTTTACATTTTTCTCACATAATAAGGTCCGATTTACTATCCCACCAAGTTTCATGTAAAACCGACTTTGTTTACCTGTCCTTTTCACAAACCAAACATTGCTTGTTTTACCTGAAACGAACCAACCAACCCCTTTACTATCAAGTTCATTACATAATCAATAATCATGACCCGGTCAATCTTCATACCAAGTTTCATGCAAATCCGTGCACGAAAAGTAAACTTTTTTCAACGAAAACGTACATTTAAGGTTTATGTCTAAAATTACTAGAGAAGCACAAAACTATATCAAACAAACTCCAATTTGATTGACTCAAGAGGCCACGCAACCTAGTCGTCGAGCCCTACCAGCGCCGCCCACTGCTACCGCCGGAATCTGCCGCTACAGTCACCGGAAAACTGAAACAGTTGCCGGAAAACTCCATTTTTAATTGTTACGGTTTTGCTGATAAATTTGGACTTCCCGACCTCCAATCAAAGATCTGACAGTTGAAAATCTTCATTTTAATGTCATGAACAGTTGCCGGAAAACTCCATTTTAATGTCAGTTAAAATTTGAGACCGATCCGATTGTTAGATCTCCAGGAATCGTCGTCTTTGTGGGCTATTTTCTCAAAAACGGGAATAGGAGAAGTTTGTGTTTTTGAAGGTGTAGGCTATGATGTAGAGATGGATGAAAATGGAAAGGATTAGGGTTAAGGGGTATTTACACTCCCAAACCCATGGATCTTAGGCCCATCTTTCCTTTTTGATCCATATTTAATTCCATCTAATTAGCCTACTTAACCTTCCATCATTATTATTTGATTATTTCTCTACTAACCCAAGTAAACTTTTCCAACATAAATAATTAATATATTAAATATTATTAGAAATTTTGAGATGTTACAAGTCTTCATTTATAAATAAAACAATATGTTGGGTTGAGAGAATGTCCCAAGCAAACAGAGAGCCTTTAAAGGTTTCGTTTATATATATTTAAGATTAAGATTCTTAATTCTATAGTTTTTCTTTTCTTTTCTGTTTTTTTTGCGCGCAACATGTATTGTAATTTATTTACATCCTCATATGTTGTTTTACATTATTCATTTGTATATTTTTTTATCTTAAATTTATTTATACTTAGGATTTGATGATAAAAGGGTTTTACAAATAAAATAAAAGGGTTTTATAAATAAAATAAATGACATGATATACTCGGCTCGAAAGCTATCTAGGTTTAGTGAGACCCATGACCCGCTTATTTATTTTATTTTTTTTACAAAATTATTTCTTAAAATAGATAATATTTTTTTAAAAAATGGTGAATACGGGTAAAATGTATGAAAAGTCTTCATTTACAAATAAAACAATATGTTGGCTTGAGAGAATGATCTTAGCAAACAGAGAGCTTCTAAAGGTTATGTTAATGTATATTTAAGATTAAGATTCTTACTTCTATAGTTTTTCTTTTCTTTTCCATTTTTTTGCGCCAACATGTATTATTATTTATTTACATCATCATATGTTGTTTTGCATTATTCGTTTATAATATTTATATATTTTTTTGAATTTTAATTCTATATATTGTAAGGAAGTTAATAATATACTTAGGATTTGATGATAAAAGGGTTTTATGAATAAATTAAATGTGATGTTATACTCGGTTCGAAAACTATCTAGGTTTAGTGAGACACATGACCCTCTCATTAATTTATTTTTTTACAAAATTGTTTCTTAAAATAGATAATATTTTTTTACAAAAAATGGTGAATACGGGTAAAATGCATGAGAAGTCTTTATTTACAAATAAAACAATATGTTGGCTTGAGGGAATGTTGTTAGCAAACAGAGAGCTTCTAATGGTTTCGTTAATATATATTTAAGATTAAAATTCTTACTTTTATAGGTTTTCATTTCTTTTATGTTTTTTTTTGCATGCAACATGTATTATAATTTATTTTCATCCTCATATGTTGTTTTACATTATTCATTTATAATATTTATATATTTTTTTTTAATTTCAATTTTATTTATTGTAAGAAAGTTAATAATATACTTAGGATTTCATGATAAAAGGGTTTTATAAATAAATTAAATGAGATACTCAGTTTGAAAGTATGTGGGTTTAATGAGACCCATGACCCGCTCGTTTATTTTTTTTTTTCAAAATTTTTTCTTAAAATAAATAATATTTTTAAAAAAAATGGTGAATCCGGGTTAAATGCATGAGAAGTTTTCATTTACAAATAAAAAAATATGTTGGCTTGAGAGCATGTTCTTAGCAAACAGAGAGCTTCAAAAGGTTTCAATTATATATATTTAAGATTAAGATTCCTAGTTCTATTGTTTTTCTTTTCTTTTCCATCTTTTTTGCGCGCAACATGTATTGTAATTTATTTACATCCTCATATGTTGTTTTACATTATTCATTTGTATATTTTTTTATCTTAAATTTATTTATTGTAAAGAAGTTAATAATATACTTAGGATTTGATGATAAAAGGGTTTTATAAATAAAATAAATGACATGATATACTCGGCTCGAAAGCTATCTAGGTTTAGTGAAACCCATGACCCGCTCATTTATTTTTTTTTACAAAATTGTTTCTTAAAATAGATAATAATTTTTTTTAAAAAAATGGTGAATACGGGTAAAATGCATGAAATGTCTTCATTTACAAATAAAACAATATGTTGGCTTGAGAGAATGATCTTAGCAAACAGAGAGCTTCAAAAGGTTATGTTTATGTATATTTAAGATTAAGATTCTTAGTTCTATAGTTTTTCTTTTCATTTCCATTTTTTTTGCGCCAACATGTATTGTTATTTATTTACATCATCTTATTTTGTTTTGCATTATTCGTTTATAATATTTATATATTTTTTTTTAATTTTAATTTTATATATTGTAAGGAAGTTAGTAATATACTTAGGATTTGATGATAAAAGGGTTTTATGAATAAATTAAATATGATGTTATACTCGGTTCGAAAACTATCTAGGTTTAGTGAGACACATGACCCTCTCATTAATTTATTTTTTTACAAAATTATTTCTTAAAATAGATAATAGTTATTTACAAAAAATGGTGAATACGGGTAAAATGCATGAGAAGTCTTTATTTACGAATAAAACAATATGTTGGCTTGAGGGAATGTTGTTAGCAAAAAGAGAGCTTCTAATGGTTTCGTTTATATATATTTAAGATTAAAATTCTTACTTTTATAGGTTTTCATTTCTTTTATGTTTTTTTTTTTGCATGCAACATGTATTATAATTTATTTTCATCCTCATATGTTGTTTTACATTATTCATTTATAACATTTATATATTTTTTTTGAATTTCAATTTTATTTATTGTAAGGAAGTTTATAATATACTTAGGATTTCATGATAAAAGGGTTTTATAAATAAATTAATTGAGATATTATACTCAGTTTGAAAGTATGTGGGTTTAATGAGACCCATGACCCGCTCGATTATTTTTTTCTACAAAATTTTTTCTTAAAATAAATAATATATTTAAAAAAAATGGTGAATCCGGGTTAAATGCATGAGAAGTTTTCATTTACAAATAAAACAATATGTTGGCTTGAGAGCATGTTCTTAGCAAACAGAGAGCTTCTAAAGGTTTCGATTACATATATTGAAGATTAAGATTTCTAGTTGCAAGAAATATTCTGATTGCCTCAAGTCTTGCAACTGGTGCAAAGACTTCCTCAAAGTCTATTCCTTCCTTTTGAAAACATCCCAATGCCACAAGTTTAGCCTTGTTCTTAATCACAATACTCCTTACATCCCTTTTGTTTCTGAAAACCCATTTTGTGCCAATTGCAGATCTGTTCCTTGGCTTGTCAACAAGATCCCAAACATGTAGATCTCTGAATTGTGCCAGTTCCTACTGCATTGCCTCCACCCAACTACTGTCCTTTGGTGCTTGAACAATGTTCTTTGGTTCTATTTGGGATTGAAAGCAGGAGAATAAACATATGTTTGCAGATTCAGAATGACTTCTAGTAACTATTTCATTTATATCTCCAATGATGTTTTCAGAGGGATGATTCTTTTCAACATAAAGGGTTTGTAAATTCATATCTGCAGACATATTTATGTCAAGATTTGATTCACTAAGATCTGGTTCTTCAATGATCAACCCTGTTTCAGCATCATGGAAATCTGGTGCTTCATCAATGTTCTGTCTTGAGGTAGATGCACCATTGTTTCCAATATTCAAGCTTTCAAACAAATGTTGAAATCCTGCAGTAGTCACATCTTCTCCAGTTGTTTGGTTGCATGGGTTCTCTTCAGTCTGAACTTGATCATTCTCTACTTCTTGTTTGTCTTGATTAAGCTCTGCATGATCTTGTTCTTGCTCAACAGTGTCATTTGAGATACCCTTGATAAATGTATACTCCTTTTCTTTATTAGCAACCTTCTTCCATAACCCTTCTAAGTCCAATGTTTTATTCTTTTTCTCTTCAAATACACTGGTCTTGTAGAATGAGTCATCAAAGTCTTCAGGATAAATCATGAAAGACCTTATCATTTTTTCATGATCAAACAACCATGCTGCACCATCAACTGTATGGAACTCATTCTCATTAAAGATAATGTCAGATGATTCAGTAACACTCATATGGTCTTTCACATATACTCTGTAAGCTTTTGAGTGTGTTTAATATCCAACAAAGAAACAATCCAAGGATTTTAGTTGAAATTTGTTCAAGTAATCCCTGGTGTTCAGAAGAAAAAAATCTGAATCCAAAGGGCTTGAAAAACTTGATATAAGGCTTTCTATTGTTGAAAATTTCATATGGTGTCTTGTTATGCCTTTTGTTGACAAGTACCCTGTTCTGAATGAAGCAGGCAGTATTGATGGCTTCAGCCCAAAATGTCACTGGTAAATTTGCATCTGCTATCATGGTTCTTGCAGCTTCAATAAGTGTTCCGTTTCTTCTTTCTACAACACCATTTTGTTCAGGAGTTCTAGGAGCTGAGAACTGCTGAAATATTCCCTTTTCTGTGCAGAATTCTTCCATTACTCCATTTTTAAACTCTGTACCATTGTCACTTCTCTTTGTTTTAACTTTCTTATTCATTTTGTTCTCAATCATTGTAACACAACCCTTAATCAACTCTGCAGTCTCATCCTTTGTACTCAGGAAATAAACCCAAGTATATCTTGAATAATCATCAATGATCACAAGACAATATCTTTTCTTCCCTATACCTGGCACACTCACTGGACCAAAAAGATCCATGTGAAGTAAATCAAGTACTTGATCAATTGTACTGATGAGCTTTAACTTATGAGTTGACCTGTGTTGTTTGCCCTTTTGACATGAACTGCAATGTTCTTCCAGTTTGAACTCTCTTGTAGGTAAGCCAATGACATGCTCACCCTTAACAAGTTTGTTCATATTCTTCAGATTCACATGACATAGTTTCTTGTCCCACAACTTAGACTCATTTTCAGTGTCTTTGGAAACAAAACATGTACCACCCCTTGAAATAGCTTCCTTCATGTTGAGCTAATATAGGTTGCCATTTCTAGGTGCCATCATCATAATCATTTCAGGTGGGATAACAAATTCAGGTTTTAAGATGAAACAGTGTGAGTCATCAAAACCAACTTTGTATCCCTCATCACACATTTGTGATATGCTTAGCAGATTGTATTGTAAACCTTCAACATGGAACACATTATCAAATGAAACTTTTCCATTTGTTAAAATTCCTTTCCCAACTATCTTTCCACTATTTTCATCACTTCCAAATGCCACAGGACCTTCAAACTTTTCTTCATAATTAACTAGTGACCTCTTGTCACAAGTCATGTGCCTAGAACATCCACTATCCATGTACCATATGTCATTCAATGGAGTGGACTGTTCCTGCACAAAAAGAAAAAATTTTTATTAGTTAGGTGATGAAGTGCAGGTCATTTCAACTTGCAACTCATCAGTTTCAATTTCAGTGGCTGCACTAGAAGTGAGTGTTGTTGGTTCAGGATCTTCATGAGTCAACTCAAGGTTGTCAAAGTTATCTCTTTCATATCCACATTCTCTTGGAGTTTTCACAAATGAGGTTGTGATTAGAGACTCTTCTAATGAATTGTCATTTTCTTGGATTACATAATCCTTCTTTTCTGAGTATTCTCTTACATCGGCAGTTCTTTCTACTTTAGTCACACCCTTAGGTTTCCAAAGAAATCCTTTTGGTTCATATCCATGTTTTAACAAGAACTTCTCATCACCTTTTAGTTCTTTTGATTTCTTTCTTGAAAAGACACCTTTGTTTCTGGTCTTTTCATTACTAGATGAACATTTAGATTCATCACACTTCTTGCACCATACTTTTCCTTTGAATCCTTCATGCTCTTTTGGTTTCTTGAACCTTTCACTTGGCTTAGGTGACTTGACTCCAAACGTCTTCTGAGTCTTCAGACTATCAAAATCAATAGAGAAGGGAACAAACTCCTCAATTTTGATGTCTTGTCTTTCAACTTTGCTTTTAACAAAGACAATTTTCTCAATAATCATAGGTTCCTCATCACTGCTCTCTCTATGCCTTGACTGTCTTTTCTCATATTCTTCCATAGTTTCCACTTCTCCAACATCAAGCACTTCATGACTGGAAAGATTGGATAAACAAGGATAAAATTTTCTGCTTCAACTTCGTCAGTTACTTTCTTCTTTTTGTTTTGTTTAATCCTTTCCAACACGTCCTTGCTTGGTGGCTTGACTGCATTGTAGCTTACCTTTCTCTTTTCATAACTGTCATAAGACACATGCTCTCTTCTTATTTTCACATTCTGTTTCTTCATTCTAGGTGTTACAAGTGGATACATAGGAAGTTTGTCAATGGATTCTGGTTTCTTGTATCTTCTTCCTCTTTCAGCTTCTTTGATCTGTTCATCTGTATCTGATCACTCAAATCACTCAAATCATCTTGATTGAGATCATTAGAATCAAAGTCATCCTCAGAGACTTGAACTCCAATTGACTTATCTCCTTTCAATTCTTCTTTCACAACAAATTCACCTTATTCATTCATTTCAACATTTTTGAATAAATTAATAAAATCTTCTTTATCTTGAAAGACATCTCTAAACTGTTGTAGGTATGCATCTCTTTTCTCTTTATCAACTTTTGGCATAAAGTTGTTATTGAATGGAGGTGGAACTGCTCTGTATCTGTCTTTCTCACTTACCTGGTTTAGAATACCACAGATGTTTTCTGTAGAAACCAAGTTCTTTAGGAATTCAATTTCAACTTGCAGTTTTGTGTTCTGCACCTTTTCTTCAACTAACATCTTCTTTAGTCCATCTATCTCAGTGATGTATCTGGTTTGAGTTCTGAAACTGATCATGCAATCATCTTCCAGACTTTTAATATTTTCTTCACTGATCAGTTCACTAGACTCATACCCATTTATGATACTTTGCTTCCTAAAACACTCATTTTCCAGCTTGCCTACTTTTTTTTTCAATTCATTGATAATTTCATTTAAATCAACAGTAGGAGCAGAGTGTACCTGAGATGATGATCCAACTTCTTTTTCAATCAATGCCATGAAAGCCACATTTGCCCTCTTGATGTCATCTGCAATGTCTTCCTTCATGATTTCTCCAATCAAAACTACCCTCATGCTGTGAAGTTACAGCCACATTTCCTTGATTTATGGGTTGATTTTGGTTGGTTGAAACTGAATTGTTTGAAACACTTAAAAGGTTCTGATTGTTGTTACTTTGAAATCATTGATTCTGTGGCACAACTTGTTGATTATTGTTCATTTGTGGCTGTTGAAAGTTGTTGAAGTTGGGCTTAGGGTTATAATTGTGGGAGTTATGTTTAAACTGTTGATATTGATGCTGCTGATTTCTTGGTTGATTCTGGTATTGGTTCATCTGAAAGTTTCTTGGCAAATTGCATTCTCTGGCAAAGTGACCAGATTGTTGGCATTTATAGCAAATGGCTTTTGACTTATCAAAACCAATTCTTTCATTAGGTCCTAATAGAAGAGATCTACCAGTCCTGTTATGAAGCCTCTTGCTTCTTAGAGCCAACATGGCTGCTTGCCATTTCAAATCCATGTCTTCCAAATTATCTTCATCAATTTGCTCAGAAATCATCTTGAACAATGCTTGTATGAACCATTTTCTTTGAAACAAAAGCATTATAAGACTAAGTGAACATTGAGAACAAACCATGATAATCTGATCCATGACTTCCTTTGTTGCCAACATAAGGTGTATGTTCGCTAGCCATTGAGGCTAAATCATGTTCTTCCAAGAGTTGGATATTAAACCTCTGCTGATTTTGTGAGTTGCTTGAACTACCACCAACAAAAGCCTTAGGTGTATCAACACCATGCTTAATTGGTTCTTCAATGATGGGAATCTGTTGCTGGTTTTTGGTTGACAAGTTCCCCATAGGTGCAATGAGAACATTGGTTACTTGAAAACATGGCTTCTCTTCTTTGATCATTTCATTCTCAATCATTTCTATTTCTGCAGCTTGAAGGAAACATACTACATCATCCACCTTCAACTCATTGAAATTGGACTTTTGAAGAATGAACTTGCAGGCAGTGTACCATTCTTTGGGCATTGAATTGAACAACTTGGTATTCAGATCAAAATCAGTCATGACATAATCAATTGTCCTCAACTCATTCACAATAGCTAGAAATCGTTCTATAATTGATTTCAATCTTTCTCCCTCCTTATACTTGAACCTTTCCAACTGTTGCTTCAATCTTTGCTTCTTTATGTTCTTCAGCTCAGTATTCCCCTCATACATCTCAAGAATAGCATCATACATTGCCTTAGCAGTTGTATGATGTGCCACCTTGGTTAAAATATCCCAAGACAGTCCTAGCTTAATCATAGCTAAGGCCCTGTCATCTATCTTTCTCAATCTTTCTCTTACAGCAACGATTGTATTCGTATTTGCACCTTCATTGTTCTCCTGTGGTCCATTCTTGATTGAATTCCAGATATCAACATCATTGTAGCAAACGGCTGCTTTAAAGAGTACTTTCCACTTGGTGAAGTTTTCCTGTCCATACAATATTGGAATCTTGTTAGTAGACACTTCTTGTTCCTCATATCCAGACATTTTTTGTAAGAATAAAAATAAGTTTCTTTGTAAAAACAGAGTTTCAAAATAATCAGATCTGAAAACAAGTTGTTCAGATCTGATGTGTCTGATATGATTAGAGCAAGATTTATAAATAAAGATTAAAGCTTTAATTGAAATAAGGAAGAGAAAACACCAATAGATTGTAGATTTGGAAGAAAAATTAAAAGCAGAGCTGCTGACGTCACTTTTCAATAGAACAGTTGTTTGCTTGCGTCATCTTTCTTCAAATCTTCAATCAGCAGCAAGAATCTTACTAAAATAGCAGCAACCAACTCAGATACCACTTGTCAGGTCCCCGATTTCAGCTGGATCTTACTCAAATCATGTTATAACTCACACAAATAAATGTGTCGACAAGGAGTTAATGACGGGTCGCTATATTTAGAAAGATTACTGTTTATTAAAGGCAGAATCAATAATAAACAGGGTAGTTGCTATCAATATTCATATGCAAATAACACACACAAGATTCACTCAAAAGATTTCCATTTATACAAAGATCATCATACAAAAGGATAATCAATTTAGGGTTTCTTGAAGAAAAACGGTAGTGGATAAATATTCTCACTTAGTATTCATCCGCCTATTTTTCCGTGTTGCCCTAATTATTCCTTTTATAAGCCTGACACCTTTGGACAGTTGTCATTCTTTCTAGAAACCCTAAATGCTTAAAACATATTCAAATTACATATTCAGAAATATTCCTAAGTGTAAAACAAGTCTTCCGGGTAGGGTTTCCATCAATTTTGTCTTTCCGAGTATGCTCTGCCATCCTTTATAACTTGGTAATATAGAAGTGTGCTCGGGATCAGTTTCCGAGTAGACTTTACTTGAAGAGTATTTTACCAAGTAAAATATTCACCGGGTAGACTTCAATCTTCTTGACTTTGCTAGACTTTGCCCGATAAACCCTTACGAGCAACCTTGTTCTTCAATGGTCCCTTCAACCCTTTGCTAGAGAATAGCTTATTAGCAAAGTGTGCTTGGTAACACTGTTCTTTGCTTGAGTTGAACCTTGCCCGATGATTCTTAAGATATTCCATCAAGACATCAAGCATACTTTGACCAACTTATTAATGAATACCTTGCCCGGTCTTCCAATCACTTGACTTCATGAGCAAGGTTAGCCAAAAGCTTACTCGGAAGTGAACTTTACTTGGCTATGAAGAACAGACTTGCTTGATAAAGTGATCCTTGCCCGAATAAGCATAAACTAGTGAACCATGCCCGGTATTACACTAATTTGCAAACCCTGCCCGGATATCCACTATAGAAGACTTAAAGAAGATAACCCTGCCTGATAGACAAAATATCGTACCCAGCTAAGTAAAAGCTTGCTCGGAAGTCTAAGGCGTGCCCGGTTCCATACGTAGTCATTTATGAGGAAGTTGAGAAGATTCCAATCTTTCATCTGATTAGTTTGGGACAAATCTTGACTCAACAAGTTCAAAGTTTTGTCCAAACTTTATTTCATTGGGAGCATGAAAGGGCTTGAAAGTGAATCTTTCATTACAAGAATCAGTATGGTGACCATATTCATTACACTTCTTACACTATACATTTCCTTCGAAATTTTCATTAGAATTTCCCTTTTTGAATCTCTCACTTGGTCTAGGAGGTTTAATCCCAAGTGTTTTATGAGTTTTCAAACTATCAAAATCAATTGAAAAATGTTTGAACACGGCCAATCCTCAAATAGTAACCAGATCTCAGATCTGATACATATATGAACACGATTAACCTAAATACGGATCTAGTTCGTTATTACGTTTGATTGTATGTTATATGTATATATATATATATATTATCAGTTGTATGTATGTTTATGATGTTAGTATAAAGGTTGAGAGTGAATTGGACAGAGGTTTGATAATTAAAACTCCAAAACTTTTTATTAACAGTGAACATTGTTCACTATATATAGAAGATGGATCTAGTTCGTTAACATTCCATAACGAACTAGAGTCTACTTCATTACATACATTTAAATGAAATAAACTTAGCGAATCACCGCCTGATTTGTTAAAAATCCTTAATGAATCAGGAGGGATAATAACTTAGATCTAGTTCGCTAAACATCCTTAGTGAACTAGACATTACATTATCAAACTACAAGATAAAATAATTGTTTATTACATAAACCAAACTACAAATACGTTAATGATAAATACAAAGACTCGAGACGCAAAACCGTGTACTAACAGACACCCCCTCGTCTTGAGCTCTTTATCTTTGTCTTTACTTTACTTGAAACGCTTGGGCCGCCAGTCTCTGCAACTATGAATTCCGTTCTCATAACATACACGCACAACACGTTGGAACTGCATTGCCAGATCATAGTCTTCATTGCGCTCGATCAATATTTTATTCTTGTGTAGCACGTCATTGTCGGTCTTAGTTAAGTTAACCAGCCACATCGGATCGATGATCTTGATCAGCTCGGTACGCTTGCGGATAGGAATTTGTGGATAGGAATTTGTGGTTTAAAATACTTAAAACCATGGTTAACCTCAAACACCAAGTGTTGGTGAAAACGTTTTGCTTGGTAGTACTCACCTCGATTAATAAATGGACGATACGCCAAAGTGCGCACATTCCATCTCGGTAATGAGAGAAGATCAGACATGCTTTCGTAGTACTGGACGCCCTTCTCCCATTTAACAATACATACCTGAAGTTCAGAATCAAAAAGCCAAGAAATGATATCACCTTGAAAGTAGTCTTCGGGTTGGCTTTGGAAAGTGCAACAGCTTCTTCTTTCTGTTCTTTATCCACATACCAAAATGCCTCGATGATCTTACCGACTTTCTTGTGTCTGAACCATCTAAGAATGTTATCATCGGTTGGGTTCTCAAGCGAGTCAAATCTTGTATCAACGACCTTTTTTCCTTTGGACGTCTTTCCAAGATGATCTTCTGCTTCTTTGACAGTTTCTTCATTAAATACAGGATCACCCTGATCAACATTTGTGGGTTGAAACAGATCAGGGTATTCCTCAGCAGTCACGTCCTCAACCACAACCTCCTCATTCTAATAAATAAAACCCGAACACATTTCAACATTAGGATCATTTAAGATCTTATCATCATTAATTACTTCAACGTCCTCCTTGCCCTCTAAAACGGTCAATTCGTTGTCATTTAGACCAAGCAAGAAAGCAATCTGCTCTCGTGTCAGCGACTTCTCAACAACCTGCCCTACGGCTATCTCGTCAGCATTCACAATACTCCTAACTATCCCTTTTTCATCAACGAAAATAACTGTATCGGCCTCGATCATGTCAATTGGTTTTGTAGATGAATGGTCATGATAAATAATGATCTTCTTTCCTGAATCATCAACAGAACTCGTACCCGCACAAGAAGCTGGGTCTTGAGTTTGTTTAGTCTCACCACCAGCAACAGACTCATCTGGACCCTCATCATCGTTCTTGAGCTTTTTCAGCGCATCATCTTTTCATGTCAGTTGCAAAATAAGCTCCTCTTGTTCTTTAATTTTCACCCCCTAAGACTCAACAATCTCACAAATGGCCTTTGTTTCCTTTTGACAGAAAGAAACATAGCTAAGCAGCTTCTTCTGGTTTTCCAGCATACGTTCTTGATTCATACATTCAACAGACATTTGATTTTCATACAAATGTAAGAGACTCAATACCATACTTATCTGCTGATCGTGAGGTGAAGCAGCAACAAAAGGAGTAACTGGCTGAACTGGACCCATTGGTTGACTCAGTCTCGAAAATGAAATATCTGGTGGAGGCATCATCGTTGGTGTAGGAAGAATCACCGAAGTAGCAGTCGTCGGCCTTGGTATTGGAGATAAAACATAGTGAGGAATCATACCAAGCTGTGGATCCGACGTAAGCGTAGTCAACAAAGTAAGCTCCGGGGTGCTAGTTGTAAGTGGCATCGCCGGGCGTTGAGGAGTGGAAGACCTTGGAGGTTGAACTCCAAACGAAATGCCAGCTCCAGCTGACACTCGACGCTTTGATGAACTTTCAGTTGCCAGCTCTTTACCCTTCCGTTTACGTTCTTGTTGAGCTACAATAGTAGCAGCTAACGTAGCTTCAACTGCAGCTTGTTGTTCTCGAAGAGCTGCATCACCATTACCACCATTGCCACCATTACCACCATCACCTCCATCATCACCATCATCGTTCCCACCTTCTCCTACCTCACGCTCGGAATCTGAGTCATCATGGATACAGCGATCCTCGGAAGGACATACATAATCAGGATTCACAATATGACCAATCAAGCGCTTGTTCCTTGGTCGCTCCTTATGATAGATCATCATTCGGCGTACAGTGCCGGCCTTCATGTGCTCTAAGTACAACACATCATCTACGAAATTTTGATCGATGACCAAATTTGGAATAAGATCTTGAATACTTATCATTTGAAATCGTGGATACATCAGGAACTTCTTCTTTTGGTCTGTTTGTTGAACTTGCTCCTTTAGATGATAGATGATCATTTCTGAGAAGTTAAATGGTTTGTTGAGAACAAGTGCCACAAAAGACGATTGCAGTATGATTCGGAATTCATCAAATCCACCTCGACGACCACCCAAACAATGAATCAACACATGTAGTAGATATTTGTAGGTCGGGCACAAACCATTCTTGTTGTACGGTGAGTCACCGATGTCACCACCATAAAATACACGACGGAACTGTTGGGTTTTAGCAAGATTACCAAAGTCCAAAATAACCAATTATTAAAGAAAACGCAGCGGAAGATATTAGTTTTAAATCTTGCTTTTACCAAACACATAAACCCGTTTATGTATTACCCAATCCAGGATCCATATACGATTATCAAGCTAGCAAAAATACAACCATAGGGTGTTTAACATAGATACCTTTCAAGAACGAGAATGAGAGGGATGAATGAGTTGAATGGCTTAGAATCCAAAGGAGGAATCCTCAAGCTTGTATACCCGACAAGCTAATCACCAAGTTGCTAGGGATCTTACGCTTGCTTGAACTCTTCTTGTTCTTCCCTTGTTTTCTCGGCCGAGAGGAGGAAGAGAGAAAGAGAGAGAACTCTTGTGTGTTTGTGAGAGAAAATGCAAGAAGTAATGTACCAATTAAATCATCTTGCATGTTATGGGAAATAACAAAATGAAAGAGGAGAGAGAGAGAGGTGGCTGGCCCCATCGGGATTTTCCCCAAAACCCTTTTCAATTTTGTTTTATTTCCTTATACACGTTTCGTTACTTATAGAATAAATAACGTCTCTCGTAAATTATCCATATAATTTATTTTACACACAAACGCAAATATTTATAAAACCCAATTTCCAAATATAATAAGTGTTGATAATTATTACTTAGATCATATCTAATAATAAATATCGTGGCGTTTGTCTAGCTTGTTATTGGGTATGATCCGACTTGGATCAATATGTACTAGCCACATCAACTCTAATATATGTCTTGGGCAGATCAATTCCAACAATCTTCCGCTTGCACAAGATTCATAGAAGATTGATGCGAATAGCAAATACCGCCTAACAACGGTTTACTATCCCTAATATGCATGCCGAAGTGTCATTCAATAACATCATCCCTTTCAAGTCCCATACTTGAAAATGATTTAGGTGAAACTATCATTTATCCTTTTGCCACAAATGTCATGTTAAATCCACAGACACAGATTGATCATTCTCTGTTGATTTAAATTATCCGGCCTTAGACATTTAAATCTCAACGAATAAGAGGGACAAATACCCTATTGACTACATACGTCTCTCACCATCACCTTGTACTATACTTGAGCTTAGCCTTATCTACTGACATATTTCAGAGCAGCGAAGAACTAAGTCAAAGTATAATAGTCGATGAATATCAAGACCCAATATGTATCTCAGGTCGGAGGATACTATAATGTTCGCCTTTACTCAAATTTACTTATGATCACAAATCACAAGGATTCCATGCAGTAAAGTGGAGGGCGGGTCAATCCAATATTTATCCCATAAATAACTATGAACCTTGGCATCAACCTTTTGCTATATTCATACCTCATGAATATCTACCAATCCAAGTTCATAATAGTCTTACTTTCATATTTGTTCCCATAACTATGATCGACTACAGACGTTTAGAATAATTCAAACTATTCATGGATTGAAACATACTAAAAGGGAACATAACTCAAGAACATGACCAAAACCAAAACCATATGATTGAGTTAAATAAAATTGTTCCAATATCCAAATACAAAATTTTTATCAAATCCAATCACTAGAATACCAAAGTCCTAAGGCGCAAATATGACCCTCATGCTTCGGCCTTTCAAGGAATTTCGTGAGTGGGTCCGAAATGTTTTGATCAGTATGAACTTTGCGAATAAATGTTTTTCCCTTTTCAACTTCATCGCTTATGTTGAATCTCCGCTCAATGTGCCTAGTCTTTTGATGTGAACGGGGTTCCTTGATTTGAGCAATCGCACCCTCGTTGCCACAAAAGATTTCTAGAGGGTCCTGAATGGTACGGACTACCCCTAGATCGGAAATGAACTTTCTATCCATGCAGCTTCTTGAGCTGCCAAGGAGGCGGCGATGTATTCAGATTCAGTGGTGGACAAGGCTACCACGTCTTGTTTTGCGCTCTTCCAGGAGACAGCACCACCATTGAGAACGAAAACATATCACGATTGTGATCGAGAATCATCTCGATTAGTTTGGAAGCTCGCATCAGTGTTATCCTTTACAACGAGTTCTTCCTCACCAGAGACATATATAAGAAACATAGCCTTAGTCCTCCTAAGGTATTTCAATATGCTCTTAACAGCCATCCAATGGCTAGTTCCCGGATTTAGTTGGTATCTACTTGTCATGCGCAAAGCGCATGACACATCTGGTCTAGTGCAAATCATGGCATACATGATGGATCCTATAGCAGATACATATGGGATTCCACTCATTTTGTCTTGCGCATCCTTTGAGCTTCGACATTGAGAAGTACTCAACATCGTTCCTCTTTGAATAGGTACTAAACCTTTCTTAGAGTTTTCCATCTTGAACTTTTTCAAGATTTTGTCAATGTATGCACATTGATTCAAACCTATCAACCGCCTTGATCTATCCCTATAGATCCTTATTCCCAGAATATAGGCGGCTTCACCAAGATCCTTTATGGAAAAGCAACTTCCAAGCCAGGCTTTTACGCCCTCCAAGGTTGGAATGTCATTTCCAAATAACAATATGTCATCGACATACAATACCAGAAAGGTAACGATGCTCACACTAGCTTTCTTATACACACAAGCTTCTTCAGCGTTTTTGATGAATCCAAATTTCTTGACTTCATCATCAAAACAGCGATTCCAACTCCTAGATGTTTGTTTCAATCCATAGATTGATTTCTTTAACTTGCATACTTTACTAGGATGTTGTGGATCGACAAAACCTTCAGGCTGAACCATATAGACAACTTCCTCAAGATGGCGATTTAGAAAAGCAGTTTTGACATCCATTTGCCATATCTCATAGTCATAATATGCGGCTATGGAAAAAATATCCTTATAGACTTTAGCATCGCCACAGGTGAGAAAGTTTCATCATAATCAACCCCTTGAGTTTGACTGAAACCCTTTGCTACAAGTCTAGCTTTGTAAGTATCCAAGTTTCCACGCATATCAGTTTTCTTCTTGAAAACCCACTTACTTCCAACCAGTTTGGAATTTAGAGGTGGAGCAACCAAGTTCCAAACTTGGTTATCATGCATGGATTGCATCTCAACATTCATGGCTTCCAGCCATTTGTCACAATCAGATTGTGACATTGCATCCTGGTATGTGGTTGGTTCATCCGAATCTACCACATAGCATCCATCCATGAAAAATCCATATCTCTCAGGTGGGGTGCTAATTCTACCAGATTTGCGAATGTTTTGTGTGTTTTGATCAACCATTTGATCATCATCAACAACCTCTTGTTGATTGCTAGTGTCAACCAAACGTGTATCGTTTTGTGGTTCTCGATCCTCCTCGAGTTCCACAGTTCTGTCAGTTCCTTCCATAAGGAACCTTCTTTCTAAGAACTTTACCTTTCGAGCTATAAGCACTTTATGCTTTCTTGGATTGTAGAAATAATATCCCATCGAATCTGTGGGATATCCTACAAATATACACATAGTGGACCGACATTCAAGTTTGTCAGGGGTGTAGATCTTAACATAAGCCTCACAACCCCATACCTTTAAATATGATAATGATGGAGCCTTTCCATGCCATATTTCAAAAGGTGTCCTATCCACTTTCTTGGTTGGTGCCATATTTATTATACGGGCTGCGGAGATCATAGTGAAACCCCAAATTGATAGAGGTAACGAGCTTCTAGTAATCATGGATCGAACCATATCCAATAAAGTTCGATTCTTCCTCTCAGACACACCATTATGTTGTGGTGTTCAGGTGGAGTAAGTTGTGAGACAATCCCACAACTCTTAAGATGTTCTAGAAACGCGTCATTTAGGTATTCACCTCCTCTATCGGAACGTAGTACTTTGATTGTCCTGTTGAGTTTATTTTATACTTCATTTTGGAAGACTTTGAACATTTCAAAGGCCTCATTTTTGTGTCTTAACAAGAACACATACCCATAGCGACTAAAATTGTCGGTAAAGGTAATGAAGTATCTTTCACCATTTCTTGTCATTGTCCTAAAAGGTCCACATACATCCGAATGTATGATGCCTAATAAGTCTTTCGCCCTTTCATTAGTTCCAATAAAGGGTTCCTTAGTCATTTTTCCCAATAAACAAGATTCACATTTAACAAATGAATCAACATTTGATTTCAAAAGACCATTCTTCCGAAGTGTATGAATGCGATTTTTGTTTATATGACCAAGACGACAATGCCAAAGAAAAGTATTACTCAAATCCATTTTGAGTATTTTTGTGTTAGCTTGGTACAACGAGTTATCAATGTATGAGTCATCATGATTTAATTCATAAATGCCATTAAACGGCGTTGCTTTAAAATAAAAGACATTGTCCATGAAAACATAAATACCGTTGTCAACAAACCAGATTGTCTTAATACAGAAATAGAGATAATATTCCTAGTCAAACCGGAGGACTATAGAATGTTTTCAAAACAATTTCCAAACCATTTGGAAGCTTTAAAACATAATCTCCTCGGGCTTGGACGTCAACCTTTGCTCCATTGCCTATGAAGAGACTTATATCTCCTTTCTTTACATCATTTCTTCTTTTGAACCCCTGCAATGAATTGCAGATGTGAGTTCCACACCCGGTATCCAATACCCATGTGTTAAAAGAAATAATATTAAGATCAATGTGGATCATGAAAGTTGTACCTGAGGTTTGTCCCGCATCCCTCTTAGCTTTCAACTCTTTGAGATAGGTCGGACAATTTCTCATCCAGTGACCAATCTCACCACAACCAAAGCACGGATCCTCAGCGCTAACCTTTAGCTTCTTTGGTTTTGGTTCCGCTTTTGCCTTTCCCTTGAACCCTTTCTTGACTTGCCCTTTACCCATAGCAACCTTTGCCTTGGGTTCAGGGTGATGCCTCTTCTTAGAGCCACCCTCATTGATCGCAAGAACGGTTAAAACCTTTTTACCCATGCCGAATTCGGCTGTCTTAAGCATTGCGTGAAACTCACCAATGCTTTTGTCCCATCCGTTCATGTTGTAGTTCATGACGAATGTCTCAAACCTTTTAGTTAGGCCGTTCAGGATCAAATCCATGGCTAACTCTTTTGAAACGGGACAGTTAAGCCATTCAAGCCAATCAATGTGGCTTTTCATCTTAAGCACATAAGATGATACAGATTGGGTTTCTTCCATATGACATGCATGAATCGCTCAAACCGTTTCAAAACGTTCAACCCTAGCTTGAGTAAGGAACATTTCCTTAAGCTGGGTAATCATGTCATACGCCCCATGATTCTCGAAATCTATTTGGATCTCGGGAATCATTGTTCCCAACATGAGGCAAGAAACTTGCACCGAATCCTCGGTGAATTTGAGCCAATCCGCATAGGCATCCAAGTTATTGACATCGGGTTCATCGGGAATAGGGTCGTCTAAAATGTAAGACTTCTTTTATTGCTTGAGAACAATTCTCAAGTTTCGATACCAGTCCATGAAGTTATTATAGTTTAGACGATCCTTATCTAGAATGGATCACAGTGATAAGTTATGCACAGGTGGGATAATTGCGTTCGGTGCGTTGTTTGCGGCCATCTATAAAAGAGTTTAACAAAGTTCAATTTAGTATTTTCGATATCAATAAAATTTTAATCTTTAATACCCTTTTATTGATTAAAATCTAGAACCCAACGTTTCATTCAAATAGTAGTTAGGTGACATTTATCCTACTATTCGAATTAACAAGGTAGTCAATGTTTGACGATTGCAACCCATTGCGACTTCTAGTTTTATGGGATCGGTTAAACATCATATGTTTAGTTGGTATGTTTAATCCCATCAACACCTTTGAATGCCATGTTAAGGTGACCCTATAGTGATTGTTTCCAAATAAAGTCGTCCTACTTACACACACGTGTGTGTTTACTCATACAGGTGGTTAGGTGACCCTAATGCCAAAAGTATTTGTAAAACCACCTTAAGAGCACAAGTTTTCTTAAAAGTGCTTAGGTGACCCTAACCCACTATCAAGTCTATGAGTGACTTAAGTGTCATGTAAAAGGATGGTGTTTAACTTGTTTTTAAAAAGGGATATTAGTTTTCAAAATTCTAGATTGGAAAACTATATATTGTACCTTTCATTTGCATGCATTCAAATGTATGGTACCTTTGAAAAACCAATTTCAAATTCCTTTTAATAAAACCCATTTTATTGTGAAATCATTAATAGTTAATAAAACCAATTTTATAACTTAATAATTTCAAAGGAATCACTTTTATTCTAGTTGTCGATTTTAATTGTTAACAATCATACAAGATAAAACAATAAAACTAAAACAACCAAACAAGCATAAAATACCAATACATGTTCATAACCATAGCCATCTAGATAGACAACACTTGTTGACCGAAACAAGTGGGTCATAAGGTCTCTCCTAAGGGACGAGCATGACACAAGGCATAAGATGGTGAACTTCCACTTGACTCCGCATCCAAATGCTTCAAGCGTTCACTTCTCATTGTGATCCATCTTCTTTAATTGGGGTTGATCCAAGAATGTGGTAGTTGCATCTTCTTTTACAAAATATATCCTAATACATTTTGTCTAGAAAAAAAGGTACAACTATTCTACTTATTATTACAAACCATTTGAAAAATAAATAGATTACAACCCGAATAAAGAATATTACATCCAAATGTATAAATCACAACCTATAATTCTTCAGTATACACAAGGTCATGGCTAGGTAATAAACATCCACACAAACAGGTCAACCTTCGACCAGGCAAGTCAACCCTTGACCATAATTGTTCCCCTTAAACTTGGTTCTCAGCCTAAAATAGAGAACACATAGTTCTCAGCCAGAAGACCAAAGCTTCAGAGTTTTCGGCCTGGAAGCTTTGGTTCACCGAGAACCTATTGTTCTCGGTTAAAACCGAGAACCTCTTGTTCTCGGTCAACACTGAGAACCATGATTCAACATCATGAGTTCTCGGTCCAACCGAGAACATGTTTTCGGTCAACCGAGAACAAGAGTTCTCGGCCAGACCGAAAACCCGGGTATTTGGTGATTTCGGCTAGACCGAAAACCTTTGTTTTCCAACCAAGAGTTTTCGGCCAGAGCTGAAAACAACCCAGAATCTGTCCGAACAAGATTTGGTAACCAAATGACCATTTTTCCAGATTTTACCACATGCATGTATGGTACAAACTTGGAAAAACAAGGGGTAACCAATATGCCTAAAGTTCTCGGCCAAAATGGTAAATAATACCATCAAACCCGAGCACTGTAGAACCCATTTTGAAGCATGTAATCATATAAGCGGCTCTTGATACCATTGATGGGTTTTAGCAAGATTACCAAAGTCCAAAATAACCAATTATTAAAGAAAACGCAGCGGAAGATATTAGTTTTAAATCTTGTTTTTACCAAACACATAAACACGTTTATGTATAACCCAATCCAGGATCCATATACGATTATCAAGCTATCAAAAACACAACCATAGGGCGTTTAACATACATACCTTTCAAGAACGAGAATGAGAGGGATGAATGAGTTGAATGGCTTAGAATCCAAAGGAGGAATCCTCAAGCTTGTATACCCGACAAGCTAATCAACAAACACCAAGTTTCTAGGGATCTTACACTTGCTTGAACACTTCTTGTTCTTCCCTTGTTTTCTCGGACGAGAGGAGGAAGAGAGAAAGAGAGAGAACTCTTGTGTGTGTGAGAGAGAAAATGCAAGAAGTGATGTACCAATTAAATCATCTTGCATGTTATGGGAAATAACAAAATGAAAGAGGAGAGAGAGAAAGAGAGGTGGCCGGCCCCATGGGGCTTTTCCCCAAAACCCTTTTCAATTTTGTTTTATTTCCTTATACACGTTTCGTTACTTATCGAATAAATAGCGTCTCTCGTAAATTATCCATATAATTTTTTTACACACAAACGCAAATATTTAGTAAACCTAATTTCCAAATATAATAAGTGTTGATAATTATTACTTAGATCATATCTAATAATAAATATCGTGGCGTTTGTCTAGCTTGTTATTGGGTATGACCCGACTTTGATCAATACGTACTAGCCACATCAACTCTAATATTTGTCTTGGGCAAATCAATTCCAACAGGAACAAAACCTTGATCAATTTCTTGTCGAATTAACATGGACTATCATCATTGTCTCCAAAACGAAGCACACGTCTAATCACCTCAGTATCCATTGTGTTAGGGGTTTGGTTGATTGAGGCTCGAATGTGATTCTCTACTTCAACGTACTCAGCCATATTCCAGAATTGTCTAATAATGCTCAGATAGACTTTGGGCCGAGCAGTTTTAGCAAAGTGTATCACCGAACGTCGTAAGAATGCGAGAATGTTCCCAATTAATGCTTCGTCAGCAACATTTGGATCAACATAAGCACAAATGTTGTGTTTCTTGTCAAAAGGCAGCAGGGGCACTTCTTCTTGTTCTTGTTGTTGCTGTTCTTATTGAGCAACCGGTGGATCTTGATCCATTTGATCAGCCATAATACTGAATAAATAATGTCAACGATCAGTAATATGAAAATTTATAAATACTATTTATTTTATATAATTTTGAATATTTATGAATCTATCAATAAACTCTATAATAAATATTAGATTGTGTGTGTGTAATCGATGTATCGACACGGTTAGGTCCTTGGAATGTTTTTATCATAATTTACATATTAAAATAATTAAATTTGAAATGTCATTCGTTAAGGACACAGTCTGATTCGTTATAAGATTATAACGAATCAACGTATTCGCTATCAAGTAAATAATTTAACGAAGAAGAACTAGCAAATTACTATTAAAAATAACGAACTAATCCTTAGTTCGGTATTAATTAGTGAATACACATCTGATTCGTTAAGTACATGATTCGCTAATCTAGTTCGTGTGCTTTTCTTAACGAATTGGACACAAATAAGTTCCAATTCGCTAAGTATAACGAATGGCCAAAATATGGCTTAATCTTTGACTTTCGTGTCTTGTTCGTTAAATAAGCATAACGAATTAAATGTGTGTGACATCCGTGGCAAAACCGAGTACACCTTAGTACTTACAAACTCGAATAAGCGTTTAAACCGCTTATTGCGTAACGAACAAACGAATAACCAAACGGGTCTGGTTATGGTCTGGATATCCCAGGGTGCTATCTATAAGCGATATATGTGACATTCGTGACAAAACGAGGTATACTATATTTTTTACGTAACAAGTAAACGATAAATCGGTTAATTCGTAGTGCTTAAACGAGTAACCGACCGATACTAATTATGACCCGTATAAATACTGAGGGGTCATATACGAGTTATATATATGTTATAGAGGCTAACATATTGATATTTAGGCCCCAGTACGTTTAAAACTCTTTAAACGAAAAGTTTTTGTTTATCGATACGCTATAAGCTTAAACGCAATCGTTAATATCAAACCGAGCATTGTAGCATCCGTTAAGCCGAAAAAGATTTATACAACACTTATATGACATGTTCTAAGCAATCCGTGAAAATATTTTGGAATTTTACAACGAGTCAGTACGTTTTTCTTATTTTACAAAAAGAAGCTGAAAAACACTCGTTTCTCCGCGCTGGTTTTTCGCACTCGAACTAGTTTTCTTGTGAAAAACCGAACCCGAATTAAATTTTGGACCGACGTTTACGTGTGGCATGAAAACCGAGGCACCATTGGGCCAAAAAGAGGCCCAATGGGCCTTATATACTTGCGGTCGCCCCCCTCACATTATTCTACCAAATATATTACCTTGAAAGCTTCTTGAATAAGCCACCTATTTTATACATTATACATAAAGACTAGACCTTCTTCAGCTGTGTTCTTCAAGTTCAGCCAAAGTTTTGAGGTAAACCCTCTAATTTTCATTGATTTCATACTTAATTAACATAGTTTAAACATGAAAAATTAATCCTTGATTAGTTTTAAACATGTTTAACCATCCAAAAATCATAAAAATCAAGTAAAATCATGTTTTGATGTTAAACATGTTTACAAACCAGGAACATATACTTTTTTGGTCAAAAACGCGGATTAGAACATGAATATAACGTTTTTACGGTTTGAAAGTTCGGTTTGAACCCAAAACCGAAACCTTAATTATCAAGGCTGTCACATGGATTATTTATGCTTGGTTTGATGTTATATGATATGTAGATACACTGAGATTGCAACCCGAGACCCGGAAAGTCGTTTAAGCTTGCAAAACTCATCGAAAACCGAAAAGGTAAACCCGTAACACTCGTTTAAGGGCTGTTTAGGTTAAGGTTGTGATGTGCATATTATTAGACCTTGAAATTTTTCAGGGACATCAGGGACCATGTCATTGAGTCCCTGTTAAAATTTGGTAATTTTTGACCATCCAAGAATATTTGGCGAATTTATTACCGAATTGGGACGTTTATTTGGGAAAAATAGCTAAAATACTTCAAAAATTATGAAATTTTTCTGGGAACTCAGATTTAGTGTAATTTGATCACATATGAACTTTGAGATCATTTGGAAAAGTCTATGGGTGTTTTGTACATATGCGTTCATGCGAATTTTTATAGCCAAACTTGGGCCGAAAAGAATATTGAACAGGCTTTTTACATTCTGGAATTGATACAGGTTGTTTTGGGATATGATTTGAGTATTCAGGAAATTTTGTGGAATTTTTGGAAATTTTTTTGGATAAACAGACGATTTTCAGGCGAAATATAGCTGATAAAATGAATTTTTATAAATTATTAGATCAGTAAATAATTCCAGAAATATTTTTATAAAAATCTACATATTTTAATTGATAAGTGGCTAAATTTTCATAATTTAATGATTAACGGTTAATTCATTATGCTAATTTAAAGATTAAACAAATTCAGTTTTTATAAAAACCGGCAAGTTCGCGACTAACGAACCTGCGGGAATATCAAAAATCATATTTTTGGACTAATTAAGTAAAAACGAACTATTCTATGAACAACCTGGACAATCCGGACAGAATGTGCGCGTTTATTCTTAAATCAAACTGAATAAACGGAAACGGACCCCGAGGCTAATCCGGTACCCCAGTATGTGATCCTTCTTTCTAACTTAATCATTTTATTAACCAATATATTTACCCAAGCTTATTTTCCCATAACTGTTTTCTGAACGCGTAAACGAAAAACTTGGCCCAGCTGGGAAAACGGGAATCTGAGCCAAGTTCAGTTTTAAGTATTAGACATTAAACAACATCACAGCCTAAGCCTATTACCACTTTCTGGGCGTACCAGCTATACCCAGATTAGTTATACAGCCCAGTTTAATAATAAGATTATAATAATATTAAAATATTAATATTATTATAATATGGACTATAGGGACTAAGTGATAACAAGGGAAACGAACCCCGTGCTGATCTCGCACTGAGTGCCTACAAAACCGTGAGTTTCATGACCCTACTCTTTAAACTATTTGACGAACTTTTGGGATGGAAAGCATGTTTATACACGTTATTTATCTAAACACGGATCAGGATATAAAATATCTGAACATTTATATATGAAAAGTCCCTTCAAACATAATGACTGACTACGTGCTGATGAAAGATGATTATTATCGTTGATTGATATATTGAGTGGAGATAATACGAATTGCAAAACATAATGAAATTACACGTGACAGCATGTTTATACAAACACGTTATGTAATGTTAAACATAACTAATTTGGGAGACAACGTGGTCTGTAATTGCCATGGGGATAACGTGGTCTGTGATGATTATGGGGCTGTTGTGGGCAGAAGGGGGGCCACAATAGTAACAAACTAAAGTTGAGTATGGCCTATGAGCCAAGTTCTGCTGCAACTTATAAACTAAAGTTGAGTATGGCCTATGAGCCAAGTTCTTCTGCAACTTACTAAACTAAAGTTGAGTATGGCCTATGAGCCAAGTTCTGCTGCAACTTACTAAACTAAAGTTGAGTATGGCCTATGAGCCAAGTTCTGCTGCAACTTATAAACTAAAGTTGAGTATGGCCTATGAGCCAAGTTCTACTGCAACTTATTAAACGAACTAACTTGATTATGACAAGAATGTTAAGAAAATAATGTGATTATGCGTATTGTGGGCGGATGGGGAGCTACAGTATTTGGTGATACATGATAAATACTATATGTGTATATGTGTCTATATACATGCTATGTGATTAGCCGTAGGAAATACTATGTGTAGAATATACTAATTATTTGCGTGTACACTATATAATGTTTGAGTTTACATGGAATCATTGTGGGTGGAAGGGGGACCACAGTGGTTGATGTTAACGCGGAACCGTTGTGGGCGGAAGGGGGGCCACAGTGGTTGAGTTTATGTGGAACCGTTGTGGGAGAAAGGGGGTCCACAGTGGTTGGTTAAACACGGAAATTGGAAACAGGTAGTACGAACAAACAATCACGATTTTACCGAAATTTCGAATTTATATTATAAACTTACATGTGTGCATATGCACACACAAGGATATGGCTGTGCATATTTATACAACCGTAAATACATATTTTTACATACGCGCATACATACAAACTATGACTGTATCGTGCGCAGAACTGATTTCGTTAAAACTTATGAAACTCACCAACTATTCGTAGTTGACCTGTTTTGACATGCTTTTCATTTAATCCGATATGAGAAGTAATTTCCTGTGCGTTACGTGTCTGATTGGTGATTGATGTCGTGGGCATTTTAGTTAGAAGTAAAGTGATTGAAGAACAGGTTAAATTGTATCATCTAGTTTGTAAAAGATGTTAGAACGATGTAATAAATTGTAAATTAGTTAGTAATGTTTATTTATGAACAATGTATTTGATACCAGTTGTATATGTTGCATTTCCGTTTTACGCTTCCGCAATTCGCTTAACGGGGTGTGACAGAAGTTGGTATCAGAGCCATTGGTTATAAAGAATTAGGTTATCCCATAGGATACCTATAATATAACCGTAGGCTCGATTATCACTGGGAAAGTTAATAATGAGTAACGATAGATACTGATGGATGCCGGGATGAACTCGAAGGGCAAGTGAGTTATTATGGTCCGGAACGTAATAACAGACTTGTTTGTACGAGGGAATTCGGGTAGAAGTCGCGGAACATATTGATAGGTAAAAATGGCAACATACGTGCATAAATGTGATATGAAGTATATATGACATGTGCATACGTGCTTATCTGAGACGAGGTATAGTGATACGTGTACGTACGGTACTATGGATGACATTGAATCTTATCATAACCAATATTATATTCGGTTATAATCACTATTAATTCATATTCTAATCAAAATTATATCTTACCAAAATTAATATTATATTTTATTGTAATTAATATTATATCTGTTCATAACAAATAAAATATTTTATTTCTGCCCTAATTAATAATAACTTTTGTGCGGATCTAAAGTATCGAAAACATTTTCTTCTGATTAGCGATTGCACCGAAAGATGTGAGTAGTTTTACAATTGATGAAGAACCGGTGTTGCCCGTGAGTGAGAATACAAGAATGCTTCAATAAGTTTAAACTAAATCTGGTGATGTGAAGGAACCACAAAAGGGGCTTAATATATAAGGCCCGGGAACGAACCGTTGGAGGTGACTTACATATAATAATTTCAAGAAGACACACACATATATATATATATATATATATATATATATATATATATATATATATATAATACTCCACAGTTTGAATCCAATCCTATCTTATAAACTGGTTCCTTTGACATTAATCTAAACTATTTTTCGATCATCCTTCCAATTCTGTTGTTCAGAAACAAACACCATCCCTAGGGGAAATACCTAGTGATGAGCCCGATTTATCAAATTATAAATATGATAATTACCAAAACTGAGTTTTCAATTATAATATGAGCAATCGTTACTAACAGTACATATAATGTACTAATAATATTAAGAAATATTAATAATAGTAATTTCCTTTACGTATCACCAGTACAACTAACTCTGACGAACCTCCCTAACTAGCAAACTCTTCGAACCATCTATGAAAGACAACCTCCAACCTCTCCTGTATTTTGCTATTCCAATTGGTTATTATAGGAGATAAATCTCATGCTCACGAAATGATGACGTGCCCCGACTGGAATGGAACCTACTTACCTCCAACTAGTGAAATACTACTTTTATTAAGTCCGACATGCCTACGAAAACTGAATGACCTGGCGAAAGAATATATTTTTACGATTATAGTTAACAAACATTCAGAAGTCAGGTGGAATGTACACGTGCATTCCCATTATAACGTACTGATTAAACTCGTAATGAGCAAATATCTACCTACAGGAGAGACCGAACAAAAACAGCTTCCCAATAATGGGATCGTATAGGAACAATTGTCGTATAAGTTGTGAACTATTTATAATTGTTATAACGCGTGCTTTGATAGATAAGGATAGTATGGTATTGTCGTGTATAGCTTCTGATACTCCATACAAGCATATGGTGGTGCGCTATGCTAATATGGAGGACGATTTGGGCTTTTTTAATACAAACATTGACCCCTATTGGGTTAAAATTTCTTGTCATGAGATGACAACTTTTAATATATAAGCAAACTTTGGCGTTTGCTAGGCTAATTTTACATACTATCCTTAGTATTCAGACTCGAGAACAAGCCAGTGTGATATATACGTGTTAATTGAAATATCTGATTACTTGTTATTGTAATTCTTTTTGTGATCATTAGTGTATGTGAATTTTGTTAATTGTTGGATAACTGGTTATTGTATAGAATGGCCCCGAAGAAAGTAAACATGTTGTCTAGGCAGATATAGCCGAGATGATCGTTCGACAACTACAAACAGTACTTCCGACAATAGCAGCACAATTCGCTGCTGGTATCCATACAACTATGAATACAAATCAAGTGCCGAACGCTAACGCGGCCGTAAATACTAATTCCCCAACAAATACTAATACAACCACAAATGCTCCCCCGATAAATACTGATACTATCACAACTAATACTCCCCCGTTGAATACCAATATTACTTTCAATAATGATAATCTCCCACCAAACTTGAACAATAGTTGTAACAATCAAAATCCCCCGCAACACGGATATCAACTTAAGAACTTCATGCTATGTAAACCTATGGAATTTAGCGGTACTGAAGGACCAAATGGACTGGTAAAGTGGGTCGAAAAGATTGAATCCATCATTAATATCACTAACTGTCCACCAGATTGTATTGTCAAATTTGCTACTTCTACATTTGTAGACCACGCGCTAATGTGGTGGAATACTGTTGTGCAAATTCGAGGACTAGAGGCAACCAATCGTATGTCTTGGACAGAACTTAAAAATCTTATGATAAAACACTTTTGTCGGATAAATGAAATTCAGAAATTAGAGCAAGAACTTTGGAATCTAGAATTAAAGGGTGCAGATCACTTGGAGTATACCCATCGCTTTAACGAACTGGCTCGTCTAGTCCCGTCGTTAGATACTCCAGAATCTAAACGTACTGAACGCTACGTTTGGGGTTTAGCCCCCGAAGTCAGGAGTTTGGTTAATTCAACTGGCCCTGTAACTTTCGAAAATGCCGTGTTACAAGCTGGCATTGTAACTTCTGATTTGATTAGAAGTGGTGCGTTAAGAATGCCCGGGGAATCATCTGGTACAAAACGAACCAATTATGGAGCGGGAATACAAGAAAGACAACAGAATAAATGTGCACGCCTTGCAATACAAAATTACACTATGATAAGTTCCGATGTGAAGCAAAATAAGTATAACGGGCCTTTGCCTAGATGTGGAAAATGTGGTTATCATCATGTTGGTGAATGTCGGACCAATGTGCGTCACAAATGTGGGAAAGTGGGACACTATGCCCGAAATTGTAGAACCATTATGAATACTATAAATCCACCAACCCAACTCCAGGACACCCAACTACCCCAACCGCAACCAACACGACAACAACCAGTCTACCAAAACCAAACCATAATAAACCGTAATGCCTGTTATGAGTGTGGTAGTGTGAAGCACATCAAGAAAGACTGCCCTAGATTGAACCCAATTGTGACGGGAAGACAAAGGCAAGGACCGACATCGACGTCTAACTCGACTAGGGGTCAAGTATTGTGAATAAACCGGATAGAACAATTGTAGTAACAGGTACGTTCCTGGTAATGCCTAATATACTTTAGTTTATTTATTACGGACACTGATAGACGTTTCGTTCCTACAAGTTATTACCTTGGAAAATATACCATCTAGTAAAATAACAATTCTGTATACTATAGAAACAACCAAAAGTAAGACTATAAATACTAACTATATTACTCGAAAAACTACCCTCTTAACCTAAATAACTAGCTATTCCCTATCGATGCACTTCCAGTGGAAGTGAGGAGTCATTGTGTAATAGTCAGTATGGACTAGTTAATTGAGTTCAAATGAAGGTTATATATAGAAATAGAACTGTTATACTGCCTCTTCTAGATAAAGAAGTGATCCCGTACACGGAACAAAACCTAGTACCTCAATGATGAAACAAGGATGAGGAAAACTATACTATCCGTAACCGAAACTTGAACTTCAAACTTTTGTAGCCTTAATAACTGAGTGATGAACAAGGAAAAGTCAGGCCAGATGTTTGGATAAACTGAGTACTAGTATAAAGATGCAAGCGAAATCTATGAAGGAATCATAGGCTCATATGTTGTAAAGTGTGCACTATTATAAGTTCTGGGGGAATATTAAAGATCCTCGGAGATGTTACAACAATTCGAGATACCCCATTGGAAGTGGGAAACAAACTAAAATAGAACCTTTAATATGTGTTCCTTAAACATCCCAAGAAAGCAATTCAAGCTGAATGATAGTTCCCTGACTAATCCACTCCAAATACCTTCTTCTGATTTGTAACAACTATCCAACTAAAAAACTCGCCTTAACAAAATCTTACTCTTGGTGAATTGTGTATGAAATTTTAGATCCCTAATTGGCCTAAGCACGGTCTATAATCCTCTATAAAACAATCAAATCAAATAAACTATTCAAACAATAGAGGAAAGTGAGACCAGTAATTTCAATCCTCGTACATTAACAGTCATCATAATATTATACAAGTGGTAATATACTATATTATACGAGCAAGAATGTAACTCGCCATCTTATTAAAATTGAAAAAAATTGGTGACATCCAAAATACAAAATCCGATTCGATTTTGAGAATCATAAATAAAGCTCGTAATATTAATAACAAACCGAAAGCCGCCTAAGGCTAACAAGAGGGCTATACTGAGAAATACGAGAAGTTATCAAATTTTGAAAGTTGTTAGTTGAGTTGAGGAACGGTGAGTTGATTCTAAAATATATAGCACTGTACAAAATTGCCTTGAAAGTTAACCCCATAATGTGTTAAACAAAATTATTTCACTCCCGATATTTCATATATTGAATCAAAACGAGTGCCTTACTGACAGGGCAGAATTAGTATTATTTGAAAACTTTTATACAACTAAACTCTATAAAGAGACTCGTGAAAATTCTGAGCGGGGAAAATCAAACAGTTGCGACACAATAAAATCTCATTGAATAAAATTCAGTGGAATCCACAACGGGGAATCAAACGTGTTCGGAAACAGAAAAATGAATTCCGAAACAAATGATTATAAAATTTTCCCCAAAAAGAGCATATTTGGCATATTGAATTTCGGGGACGAAATTTCTTAACTGGGGGAGAATTTGACATCCGTGGCAAAACCGAGTACACCTTAGTACTTACAAACTCGAATAAGCGTTTAACCGCTTATTGCGTAACGAACAAACGAATAACCAAACGGGTCTGGTTATGGTCTGGATATCCCTGGGTGCTATCTATAAGCGATATATGTGACATTCGTGACAAAACGAGGTATACTATATTCATTACGTAACAAGTAAACGATAAATCGGTTAATTCGTAGTGCTTAAACGAGTAACCGACCGATACTAATTATGACCCGTATATATACTGAGGGGTCATATACGAGTTATATATATATTATAGAGGCTAACATATTGATATTTAGGCCCCAGTACGTTTAAAACACTTTAAACGAAAAATTTTTGTTTATCGATACGCTATAAGCTTAAACGCAATCGTTAATATCAAACCGAGCATTGTAGCATCCGTTAAGCCGAAAAAGATTTATAAAACACTTATATGACATGTTCTAAGCAATCCGTGAAAATATTTTGGAATTTTACAACGAGTCAGTACGTTTTTCTTATTTTACAAAAAGAAGCTGAAAAACACTCGTTTTCGCGCTGGTTTTCGCACTCGAACTAGTTTTCTTGCGAAAAACCGAACCCGAATTAAATTTTGGACCGACGTTTACGTGTGGCACGAAAACCGAGGCACCATTGGGCCAAAAAGAGGCCCAATGGGCCTTATATACTTGCGGTCGCCCCCCTTACATTATTCTACCAAATATATTACCTTGAAAGCTTCTTGAATAAGCCACCTATTTTATACATTAAACATAAAGACTAGACCTTATTCAGCTGTGTTCTTCAAGTTCAGCCAAAGTTTTGAGGTAAACCCTCTAATTTTCATTGATTTCATACTTAATTAACATAGTTTAAACATGAAAAATTAATCCTTGATTAGTTTTAAACATGTTTAACCATCCAAAAATCATAAAAATCAAGTAAAATCATGTTTTGATGTTAAACATGTTTACAAACCAGGAACATATACTTTTTTGGTCAAAAACGCGGATTAGAACATGAATATAACGTTTTTACGGTTTGAAAGTTCGGTTTGAACCCAAAACCGAAACCTTAATTATCAAGGCTGTCACATTGATTATTTATGCTTGGTTTGATGTTATATGATATGTAGATACACTGAGATTGCAACCCGAGACCCGGAAAGTCGTTTAAGCTTGCAAAACTCATCGAAAACCGAAAAGGTAAACCCGTAACACTCGTTTAAGGGCTGTTTAGGTTAAGGTTGTGATGTGCATATTATTAGACCTTGAAATTTTTCAGTGACATCAGGGACCATGTCATTGAGTCCCTGTTAAAATTTGGTAATTTTTGACCATCCAAGAATATTTGGCAAATTTATTACCGAATTGGGACGTTTATTTGGGAAAAATAGCTAAAATACTTCAAAAATTATGAAATTTTTCTCGAAACTCATATTTAATGTAATTTGATCACATATGAACTTTGAGATCATTTGGAAAAGTCTAAGGGTGTTTTGTACATATGCGTTCATGCGAATTTTTATAGCCAAACTTGGGACGAAAAGAATATTGAACAGACTTTTTACATTCTGGAATTGATACAGGTTGTTTTGGGACATGATTTGAGTATTCAGGAAATTTTGTGGAATTTTTGGAAATTGTTTTGGATAAACAGACGATTTTCAGGCGAAATATAGCTGATAAAATGAATTTTTATAAATTATTAAATCCGTAAATAATTCCAGAAATATTTTTATAAAAATATACATATTTTAATTGATAAGTGGCTAAATTTTCATAATTTAATGATTAACGGTTAATTCATTATGCTAATTTAAAGATTAAACAAATTCAGTTTTTATAAAAACCGGCAAGTTCGCGACTAACGGACCTGCGGGAATATCAAAACACCAAGAGTGATCAAAAATCATATTTTTGGACTAATTAAGTAAAAACGAACTTTTCTATGAACAACCTGGACAATCCGGATAGATTGTGCGCGTTTATTCTTAAATCAAACTGAATAAACGGAAACGGACCCCGAGGCTAATCCGGTACCCCAGTATGTGATCCTTGTTTATAACTTAATCATTTTATTAACCAATACATTTACACAAGCTTATTTTCCCATAACTGTTTTCTGAACGCGTAAACGAACAACATGGCCCAGTTGGGAAAATGGGAATATGAGCCAAGTTCAGTTTTAAGTATTAGACATTAAACAACATCACATCCTAAGCCTATTACCACATTCTGGGCGTACCAGCTATACCCAGATTAGTTATACAGCCCAGTTTAATACTGAGATTATAATAATATTAAAATATTAATATTATTATAATATGGACTATAGGGACTAAGTGATAACAAGGGAAACGAACCCCGTGCTGATCTCGCACTGAGTGCCTACAAAACCGTGAGTTTCATGACCCCACTCTTTAAACTATTTTACGAACTTTTGGGGTGGAAAGCATGTTTATACACGTTATTTATCTAAACACGGATCAGGATATAAAATATCTGAACATTTATATATGAAAAGTCCCTTCAAACATAATGACTGACTACGTGCTGATGAAAGATAATTATTATCGTTGATTGATATATTGAGTGGAGATAATACGAATTGCAAAACATAATGAAATTACACGTGACAGCATGTTTATACAAACACGTTATGTAATGTTAAACATAACTAATTTGGGAGACAACGTGGTTTGTAATGGCCATGGGGATAACGTGGTCTGTGATGATTATGGGGCTGTTGTGGGCAGAAGGGGGGCCACAATAGTAACAAACTAAAGTTGAGTATGGCCTATGAGCCATGTTCTGCTGCAACTTATAAACTAAAGTTGAGTATGGCCTATGAGCCAAGTTCTTCTGCAACTTACAAAACTAAAGTTGAGTATGGCCTATGAGCCAAGTTCTGCTGCAACTTACTAAACTAAAGTTGAGTATGGCCTATGAGCCAAGTTCTGCTGCAACTTATAAACTAAAGTTGAGTATGGCCTATGAGCCAAGTTCTGCTGCAACTTATTAAACGAACTAACTTGATTATGACAAGAATGTTAAGAAAATAATGTGATTATGCGTATTGTGGGCGGATGGGGAGCTACAGTATTTGGTGATACGTGAAAAATACTATATGTGTATATGTGTCTATATACATGCTATGAGATTAGCCGTAGGAAATACTATGTGTAGAATATACTAATTATTTGCGTGTACACTATATAATGTTTGAGTTTAGATGGAATCATTGTGGGTGGAAGGGGGACCACAGTGGTTGATGTTAACGCGGAACCGTTGTGGGCGGAAGGGGGGCCACAGTGGTTGAGTTTATGTGGAACCGTTGTGGGAGAAAGGGGGTCCACAGTGGTTGGTTAAACACGGAAATTGGAAACAGGTAGTACGAATAAACAATCACGATTTTACCGAAATTTCGAATTTATATTATAAACTTACATGTGTGCATATGCACACACAAGGATATGGCTGTGCATATTTATACAACCGTAAATACATATTTTTACATACGCGCGTACATACAAACTATGACTGTATGGTGCGCAGAACTGATTTCGTTAAAACTTATGAAACTCACCAACTATTCGTAGTTGACCTGTTTTGACATGCTTTTCAGGTAATCAGATATGAGAAGTAATTTCCTGTGCGTTACGTGTCTGATTGGTTGTGACACCCGGTAAATTCCCAATCCCTTAAACCAAGTAATCAACCTAAATATTAGGTAATTATGTTATATGCGCCCTGCGCGAGCGCGCCATGTTAGTCAGCGCGTGCATTTGTTATGTGCGCCCTGCGCGAGCGCGCCATGTTAGTCAGCGCGTGCATTTGTTATGTGCGCCCTGCGCGAGCGCGCCATGTTAGTCAGCGCGTGCATTTGTTATGTGCGACCTGCGCGAGCGCGCCATATTAAGAACCTGCGTTGGCATATGTTATATGCGCCATGCGCGAGTGTATTGGTTTTATGTACCTTAACGTTATGTTGTCTAATGGGCTGACCATCCCGCATGATGCTAAGGCGGGTGCATCCTAAATCGTTTATGCGCGTGCGGAAGGGAACTAACCTCCCCGCATGGCGGGAACATTGAGAGCTAGTTTGTCTGAAGCTCCAAGATGGAATTGACTTCAACATAACTGATCACTATGTTGAAATACCAAGACCACCTGGAGAATCTACAAATGAAACTCAATGTCCCTAATTGCGAGAAGGTTACGTGCCTACCCGCAGCAAAGAAATGTCCTTCACGCAGAAAGCTATGCGCACCAAGTGATACGCGCAGAACACTTAGTCTATTCTCCAGACGTAAGGAGATTACTCCCGCCCAAAAGGAAACAGTAGCGTGTTTCAGAGATTTTCCACTTTTTACTGTACACTAACAAAAGTACCTGAAAAAGCACACTGTAACACGAAAAGTCAACTGTCAGCCACCCTATTCTCACCAACCCCAGACCTGCATGTCCTGACCAAATCAAATCAAAATCTTTTATCCACTACTCCACTCTTAAATAAAAAAAATAATAATTTCCATACTTTATCATCATTACCCCTAGATATGAAAAGATTACAATCCCCTAAAGCAAGGGATTGTGTTCCCTTGAGGTTGCCTATAAATATGTAACCTAAATCATCACCCAAAACACACTTCAAAGAACTGCAAACTTGCACTAATCCTCTCCCAAGCATCCGTTGTTTTCATTTCCGATCCTGTTACTAGGTAAGCCGAGAATATAACCTTGAGATCTACTTTCCAACCCTTATATTCTCCTATTTCTTGATTCTTAATATATATACTTCTTGTTATTTAATCGTATTCTAGACCTTCAATTCCGAGGCCAACACCAAGAAAACCCGAATCTCGATTTAATCCCTTAACAAGAACCACAGGTGAGTCTCACATCCCCTATTTTCACTGTTTTCACTATTTTTAAACTGCTTTCGGGGCGAGGGACACGTACTTAAATAATGTTTTATCATGGTATACTTACAAGCTATGCAAGCGATTATGTGTTTATGTTTCATGATGAGTAATGCGAACGGTTATCTATGGTTTTTCGATGTTAGTGCACTAGATTCGAGTAAGTGATCACTTTACCATTGGAACTCTAAGGGTAGGGACTGCTGGTTTGATCCACCCACTCGTAGGGGTCGCACCTCTTTGCATGGACGAGTGCCTAGTATGGTCATGGGGCAGTACTATGGGTTTGAGCCCGCTCGTAGGGGTCGCACCTCTTTGCATGGACGAGCGCCTTGTTTTCCGGCACAACGTCCGCGCGTAACCCGCGGGACGGAATTATTGATTAGCTCGTAGGGGCAGCGCCTCTTTGCATAGACGAGCACGGTTTTTCAGAAATGTTCACGCGTAAACCGCGGGACGGCATTATATTATTTAGCTCGTAGTGGCAGCGCCACTTTGCATGGACGAGCACACTTCCAGTAATGATCGCGCGTAGCCCGCGGAACGACTTTTATCAGAAATATGTGTCAGATCTATGTTTTCATACGGATTATCAAGTATATGTTTAGACATGAAATCATAAATGTGTTTCAATATGATTTTATCAAGACTATGATGCAATGCGATTTATCAAGTTACTAAAACTTGTGAACTCACTCAGTTTATACTGATTCAAATGTTTTTACGTGTCTTTCAGGAGATAACTAGGTAGCGCATGGAGTCACACTTAGAGCACCTCACGCTGAACATCTAAAACTAGCTTTTTGGAAGATTTTAGTTCTATCCCTTCGATGCGCGTGGTTGTTCCCGCCGCGCAAGGGGATATGGCGTGGAAATCTTCAACAGTTTTTATACTTGGATGTTTTTATGTAATTTTTAAACAATGTAATGTATTTGTATTAAACTTTTCATGCGCAATGAAAATCGTTGAATGTTTGCAATGGCCCGTGCTTAATTATCAATCCCCACTCGCGCGCGCCCGGCTGTTTCCGCCGCTCAGGGCCGGGTGTGACAGATTGGTATCATAGCTCTGGTTATAGCGAACTAGGAAAAGAAGTTTTAACCTAGACTATAACCGTTGGGGAATCACATGAAATATTTTTCAAAGAAAATATTTTCAAAAGAAACTATACACACACTTAGGAACACGGGTCACACAGTGTCTAGTAAATAATGATAACATTATGTGCTCAGAGTACATGCGCTAAGTTTGATATATTTTCATTCTCTTTTAAAGCGAGAATGCCTCCAACTAAAGCAAAAGGAATTACCATGACACCCGAGGAACTCGCGGAAATAATCGCGCAGGCGATCGCAACACATGAGGCCAGCAAGGCCGAATCAAGTCAGGGTCGTCAGAATGAGACCCCAGAACCCGAATCAGGAGCCTTGGACAAAGGATGCTCCTACAAGACATTCATGGCCTGTAAGCCTTGGCCATTCAAGGGTACCGAAGGGGCCATTGGGCTCTACAACTGAATTGACAAGATGGAGACAGTTCTCTCCATTAGCGGATGTAGTGAGAACCAGAAGGTCCTTTACGCGACCTGCATGTTCCAAGAAGCAGCTTCATCTTGGTGGAAGCTTCAAATGAAGACCTTGGGGCGAGAAGTTGCTCTTCACAAAACCTGGGAGGAGCTGAAGGAGATGATGATGAGAAAGTTCTGTTCTCGCGCAGAAATCAAGAGTCTACAACAGGAATTCTGGAACCACACCATGGTAGGAACGGATATCGACGCCTACAACAACCGGTTCAACGAGCTTTGCCAGTTGGTGCCAGACATGGCAAACACGGAGGAAAAGAAGATCGAGAGGTATATATTTGGGTTACCTCCTGTTGTTAGGGTTCCGCTCAACGCCGCAGCGCCTCCAACCTTTGATGAGGCGGTAGAGCGGGCCATCACTCTTACAAGGGATACGGTCCGTGCGGGTATGTTAACTACGCGCGGAATCGAGCAGCGAACCTCTGATCCCAAGAGGAAGTGGAACTCTCACCACCGAGGGTCCGACTCCAAGCAGCCACCGTTCAAGAAGCAGGAGAGCGCAAGGAATAACGCGATTCAGGCCGCGGAGCCACCACGAAAAGGATACAGCGGGCCTCGCCCATGGTGCAACAAATGCAAGTATCACCACGAGGGTGAATGCGCAAGAATCGATTGTGCCAAATGTGGCAGACCAGGGCACAAGACGATGAATTGCCGTGTCAGAGAAGCTGGAGCGAGCGACAACTGCTACGCATGCGGGAAGCCAGGGCATTTTAGCCGGGATTGCCCGCAAAAGGGAAACCAAGCTCGCGGGAGAGCTTTTGTGATTAGCGCAGGCGAAGCTAAAGAAGAGCCGAATGTGGTAACGGTACGTTTTTGCTTAACGGACATTTTGCATCTGTCTTATTTGATACTGGCGCTGACCTGAGTTTTATATCCGCTGAGTTTAAAGACTCCCTAGGCCTAGCAACCAGTAGGCTAGACACACCTTATACTATAGAACTAGCCAATGGTAGGCAGTTATGCGCAAGCGAAAGAACTGAACAATGTGTAATAGTCATGGGAGGTCACGGGTTCAATATTAACTTGTTGCCAATAGACTTGGGAAGTTTTGACATTGTGATAGGTATGGATTGGTTAGTCGAGAACCACGCGGAAGTTATTTGCCATGAGTAGCAGGTTCGGGTCCCACTGTTGAACGGAGAAACCTTGGTGATTCAAGGAGAAAGAAGGGGAGTTGCGACGAAACTAATTTCGTGCCTAAAAGCGCGCAAGTGCCTAAGGAAAGGGTGCTACGCCTTCCTGGCGCATGTAGTAGAGAAGAAAGGAGATGAGCGAAGAATTGAAGACTTACCAGTAGTGCGCGAATTTCCAGAAGTTTTTCCTGAAGATTTGCCCGGATTACCGCCGCCGCGACAAGTCGAGTTTCGTATTGATTTGGTCCCAGGAGCTGCGCCAGTAGCTCGAGCACCTTATCGATTAGCTCCATCTGAGATGCAAGAGCTATCCAATCAGTTACAGGAACTATTGGATAAGGGTTTCATACGCCCAAGCTTTTCACCTTGGGGAGCTCCAGTACTGTTTGTTAGGAAGAAGGATGGTTCGTTCAGAATGTGTATTGACTACAGGGAGCTGAATAAGCTGACAGTCAAGAATCGGTACCCCTTACCGAGGATTGACGACTTATTTGACCAGTTGCAGGGATCCAGTTTTTATTCGAAGATAGATCTACGGTCAGGATACCACCAACTTAGGGTCCATGAGGAAGATGTGCCGAAAACAGCCTTCCGAACTAGATACGGCCATTATGAGTTCTTAGTGATGCCCTTCGGGCTAACTAATGCGCCGGCTGTATTCATGGATCTGATGAACCGCGTGTGCAGATCATACTTGGACAAGTTTGTGATTGTGTTTATAGATGATATTCTGATTTACTCACGGACCAAGGCCGAGCATGAGCAACACCTGAGATTGATTTTGGAACTGTTGAGGAAAGAAAAGTTGTATGCGAAGTTTTCCAAGTGCGAGTTTTGGCTTAGAGAAGTTCACTTTCTCGGTCACGTTGTAAACGAGAAAGGAATACACGTTGATCCTTCCAAAGTCAAGGCCATCGAAAACTGGGAAGCGCCAAAAACCCCAACTGAGGTGAGGCAATTCCTAGGACTAGCTGGCTACTATCGACGCTTCATTGAGAACTTCTCCAAGATAGCTCTACCTCTGACCGCGCTAACTCAGAAAGACAAGAAGTTTGTTTGGGGCGAAAATCAGGAAACAGCATTTCACATGTTGAAACAGAAGTTATGTAGTGCGCCAATTTTATCTCTGCCCGAGGGGACGGATGACATCGTCGTTTACTGCGACGCTTCACATCAGGGACTTGGATGTGTCCTTATGCAGCGAGACAAAGTCATAGCGTATGCCTCGCGCCAACTCAAGACCAATGAAAAGAACTACACAACGCATGATCTGGAACTTGGAGCGGTTGTCTTCGCGCTAAAGATTTGGCGCCATTACCTCTATGGTACAAAGTGTATAATCTTTACGGATCACAAGAGCCTTCAACATATATTTGATCAAAAGGATTTAAACATGAGGCAACGAAGATGGGTGGAGTTGTTGAATGATTATGATTGTGAAATTAAGTACCACCCTGGAAAGGCGAATGTGGTAGCAGACGCGCTAAGTAGGAAGGAGCGCATAAAAACGCTACGAGTCAAGGCTCTAAGGATGACCATTCACGCAGATCTCTCTACCCGCATCCGAGACGCTCAATAAGAAGCCTTGAAACCAGAGTTTGTTAAAAACGAATGCCTTGGGGGTATGATTAAGAGTTTGGAACTTAAAGAGAACGGCAATCTATATTTTGCTAACCGCATATGGGTCCCTCTCAAGGGAGGACTGCGCGAGCAAGTATTAAACGAAGCTCACAAGACAAGGTACTCCGTACATCCTGGCGCAGACAAGATGTACCAAGATGTTAAAACGCTGTATTGGTGGCCCAATCTTAAAGGCGCCATCGCGACGTATGTCAGTAAATGCCTGACGTGTTCGAAGGTAAAGGCTGAATACCAGAAACCATCAGGGTTGCTTCAACAGCCAGAAATTCCCATGTGGAAGTGGGAACAAATCTCTATGGACTTCATCACCAAACTGCCAAGGACACCTGGGGGTTATGACACGATCTGGGTTATTGTGGATCGGCTAACTAAGTCAGCACACTTCCTGCCGATCAAGGAAACCGATAAGATGGAAAAGTTAGCCCGATTGTATATTCGAGAAGTAGTTTCAAAACATGGAGTCCCAGTGTCCATCATTTCTGATAGAGATAGTCGGTTCACATCAAGGTTTTGGAGATCGTTACAAGGGGCTTTAGGTACTCGTCTTGACATGAGTACGGCATATCATCCCCAAACGGATGGGCAAAGCGAGCGAACAATCCAGACATTGGAAGACATGCTACGCGCGTGCGCAATCGATTTCGGTGGTAGCTGGGATACTCATCTCCCATTGGTTGAATTTTCTTACAACAACAGTTATCACACAAGCATCAAGGCTGCGCCGTTCGAAGCTTTGTATGGGCGCAAGTGTAGATCCCCACTGTGCTGGGCTGAAGTGGGTGACAAGCAAATGACTGGTCCAGAATTGATCCAAGAAACAACAGACAAGATTTTTCAGATAAGGGATCGCCTTAAGACAGCGCGCGATAGACAGAAGAGCTACGCAGATGTGCGAAGGAAACCATTGGAGTTTCAGGTAGGGGATAGAGTACTTTTGAAAGTCTCTCCATGGAAAGGAGTCCCCCGTTTCGGCAAGCGAGGAAAGTTGAATCCGCGCTACATTGGACCATTTGAGATCCTGGAAAGGATCGGTCCGGTTGCTTATAAACTCCGTTTACCCGCCGAACTCAGTGGAGTTCATGATACGTTTCATGTGTCCAACCTCAAAAAGTGTTTATCTGACGAAACGTTGATTTTGCCGTTGGAAGAGATTCACATCGACAAACAGCTGCACTTCGTAGAAGAACCGATAGCAGTAACCGATTGAAAAGAACAAAAGTTACGCAGAAGCAGAATCAAGTTAGTAAAGG
The DNA here is from genome assembly GCF_021521415.1 of Bidens hawaiensis. Lineage (NCBI taxonomy): Eukaryota > Viridiplantae > Streptophyta > Magnoliopsida > Asterales > Asteraceae > Bidens > Bidens hawaiensis. The sequence continues at coordinate 1,250,956 of NW_027491281.1, forward strand.
TTCAATGGAACTCAAGGCGTGGGCCTGAATTCACTTGGGAAAGAAAAGACCAGATGCGCCAGAAATACCCACACCTCTTTCAGAACATGGCTTCTGCCAGCAACGTCTCCTAAATTTCGGGACGAAATTCGCTTAACAGGGGGAGAATGTGACACCCGGTAAATTCCCAATCCCTTAAACCAAGTAATCAACCTAAATATTAGGTAATTATGTTATATGCGCCCTGCGCGAGCGCGCCATGTTAGTCAGCGCGTGCATTTGTTATGTGCGCCCTGCGCGAGCGCGCCATGTTAGTCAGCGCGTGCATTTGTTATGTGCGCCCTGCGCGAGCGCGCCATGTTAGTCAGCGCGTGCATTTGTTATGTGCGCCCTGCGCGAGCGCGCCATGTTAGTCAGCGCGTGCATTTGTTATGTGCGCCCTGCGCGAGCGCGCCATGTTAAGAACCTGCGTGGGCATATGTTATATGCGCCATGCGCGAGTGTATTGGTTTTATGTACCTTAACGTTATGTTGTCTAATGGGCTGACCATCCCGCATGATGCTAAGGCGGGTGCATCCTAAATCGTTTATGCGCGTGCGGAAGGGAACTAACCTCCCCGCATGGCGGGAACATTGAGAGCTAGTTTGTCTGAAGCTCCAAGATGGAATTGACTTCAACATAACTGATCACTATGTTGAAATACCAAGACCACCTGGAGAATCTACAAATGAAACTCAATGTCCCTAACTGCGAGAAGGTTACGTGCCTACCCGCAGCAAAGAAATGTCCTTCACGCAGAAAGCTATGCGCACCAAGTGATACGCGCAGAACACTTAGTCTATTCTCCAGACGTAAGGAGATTACTCCCGCCCAAAAGGAAACAGTTGCGTGTTTCAGAGATTTTCCACTTTTTACTGTACACTAACAAAAGTACCTGAAAAAGCACACTGTAACACGAAAAGTCAACTGTCAGCCACCCTATTCTCACCAACCCCAGACCTGCATGTCCTGACCAAATCAAATCAAAATCTTTTATCCACTACTCCACTCTTAAATAAAAAAAATAATAATTTCCATACTTTATCATCATTACCCCTAGATATGAAAAGATTACAATCCCCTAAAGCAAGGGATTGTGTTCCCTTGAGGTTGCCTATAAATATGTAACCTAAATCATCACCCAAAACACACTTCAAAGAACTGCAAACTTGCACTAATCCTCTCCCAAGCATCCGTTGTTTTCATTTCCGATCCTGTTACTAGGTAAGCCGAGAATATAACCTTGAGATCTACTTTCCAACCCTTATATTCTCCTATTTCTTGATTCTTAATATATATACTTCTTGTTATTTAATCGTATTCTAGACCTTCAATTCCGAGGCCAACACCAAGAAAACCCGAATCTCGATTTAATCCCTTAACAAGAACCACAGGTGAGTCTCACATCCCCTATTTTCACTGTTTTCACTATTTTTAAACTGCTTTCGGGGCGAGGGACACGTACTTAAATAATGTTTTATCATGGTATACTTACAAGCTATGCAAGCGATTATGTGTTTATGTTTCATGATGAGTAATGCGAACGGTTATCTATGGTTTTTCGATGTTAGTGCACCAGATTCGAGTAAGTGATCACTTTACCATTGGAACTCTAAGGGTAGGGACTGCTGGTTTGATCCACCCACTCGTAGGGGTCGCACCTCTTTGCATGGACGAGTGCCTAGTATGGTCATGGGGCAGTACTATGGGTTTGAGCCCGCTCGTAGGGGTCGCACCTCTTTGCATGGACGAGCGCCTTGTTTTCCGGCACAACGTCCGCGCGTAACCCGCGGGACGGAATTATTGATTAGCTCGTAGGGGCAGCGCCTCTTTGCATAGACGAGCACGGTTTTTCAGAAATGTCCACGCGTAAACCGCGGGACGGCATTATATTATTTAGCTCGTAGTGGCAGCGCCACTTTGCATGGACAAGCACACTTCCAGTAATGATCGCGCGTAGCCCGCGGAACGACTTTTATCAGAAATATGTGTCAGATCTATGTTTTCATACGGATTATCAAGTATATGTTTAGACATGAAATCATAAATGTGTTTCAATATGATTTTATCAAGACTATGATGCAATGCGATTTATCAAGTTACTAAAACTTGTGAACTCACTCAGTTTATACTGATTCAAATGTTTTTACGTGTCTTTCAGGAGATAACTAGGTAGCGCATGGAGTCACACTTAGAGCACCTCACTCTGAACATCTAAAACTAGCTTTTTGGAAGATTTTAGTTCTATCCCTTCGATGCGCGTGGTTGTTCCCGCCGCGCAAGGGGATATGGCGTGGAAATCTTCAACAGTTTTTATACTTGGATGTTTTTATGTAATTTTTAAACAATGTAATGTATTTGTATTAAACTTTTCATGCGCAATGAAAATCTTTGAATGTTTGCAATGGCCCGTGCTTAATTATCAATCCCCACTCGCGCGCGCCCGGCTGTTTCCGCCGCTCAGGGCCGGGTGTGACATTGGTGATTGATGTCGTGGGCATGGGTTAACAGTGTCCCCAGATAATATTATATTATGATATGGATTTATCATGGTTTACTAAAATTGTGAAACTCACCAACTATTCGTAGTTGACCCGTTTTCTCACATGCTCTTCAGGTACAACTAAGATAAAGTGATTGATTACGTGCTAAGTGCTTGATGTGTGTAAGGTTTGCGTGCTGGACGTTAGGATACATTATAACAGATAGAATTATGAACCGTATTGTATGATGTGTGTATCACCTAGACGGTAATGAAAGATGAGATAGTGTAATTTTGAAGTATATTAATGCATTCGGTTTTCTTTATAAACAATGTGGTTGATATCAGAGGTGTCTGTCGCATCCCGTTTACGTTTCCGCTGCGGTTACGGGGTGTTACAGGACCAACATATCGTGGGTTGAATTTGTTTCGCTTACCAAAGCGAACCACACCTTTCCAAGGTGAGACTTTGAGTAACACTCGATCGTTCACTTGAAATTCGAGAGGTTTTCGGCGCTTGTCGGCGTACCTCTTTTGGCGATCTCGTGCTGCTGCCATGCGATTTCGGATTTGAACAATCTTTTCCGAAGTTTCGTGTACCAGTTCCGGACCAGTGATTTGGCTGTCACCCACCTCTGCCCAGCAGAGTGGTGATCTACACTTCCGTCCGTACAGCGCTTCAAACGGCGCTGCTTTAATACTAGCGTGGTAGCTGTTATTATACGAAAACTCTACCAAAGGTAAGTGAGGTTCCCAACTTTTTCCGAAATCCAACACGCAGGCACGCAACATATCCTCCAGGGTCTGAATAGTTCGTTCACTTTGCCCATCCGTCTGAGGATGGTATGCTGTGCTCATATCAAGACGGGTGCCTAGTGCGCTTTGCAGCGACTTCCAAAAGTGCGAAGTGAAACGAGAATCTCGATCGGAAATGATCGAGACAGGCACTCCGTATCTAGATACCACTTCTTTCATGTAAACACGAGTTAGTCTTTCCATTTTGTCCGATTCCTTAATCGCTAAGAAGTGTGCCGACTTAGTCAACCGATCAACGATCACCCAGATGGTATCGCATCCCGTCGGTGTCTTAGGTAAACCCGTGATAAAATCCATTGAGATGTGTTCCCATTTCCACATTGGGAGTTCCGGTTGTTGTAGTAGACCAGATGGTTTCTGGTATTCTATCTTGACTCTGGCACAAGTCAAGCATTTGCTCACGTAGGTGGCAATGTCGGCTTTCATGTTCGGCCACTAGTAAAGTGCCTTTAAATCATGGTACATTTTATCTGAGCCAGGGTGGATAGAATATCGGGACTTGTGAGCTTCGTCCATCACTAGAGTTCTCAACTCTCCGCAGCGTGGAACCCAAATCCGGTTCTCAAAATATCGGACCCCGTCCGATCTGGTTTCAAGTTGCTTGTTCATGCCCCGCATGAGTTCCGATGGAAGATTATCTTCTTTCAAAGCTTCAAGTTGCGCATCGCGAATCTGATCGGGTAAGCTGGCATGAATCGTGAGTTGCAATGTTCTCACCCGTCTGGGTTTATCTGTTTCTTTTCTGCTGAGGGCGTCGGCCACTACATTGGCCTTGCCAGGGTGGTACTTGATGGCACAATCGTAATCCTTGAGCAGCTCGACCCACCGACGCTGTCGCATGTTCAGCACCTTCTGATCGTAGATATGTTGGAGACTCTGATACCAATCTGTCACACCCTCAAAATCCACTAACGGAGTTTTACCGTCAGAGGGTGTGAACTAACAGGATCGGAATCATCAGTTATAATCAAACCATAAAAACGTTTAAATGAAAATAAGTGCGGAAGCGTAAAACCATAGAAACAACGTTACGTCACGCAGGACGATTTAAAACCAAGGATAACAGTTAAAAGTAATTTTGCATAGTTAAAAGTTTATCAAGCAATGCATGTTCCTAAACCGCGCGCCCGCCTCGGCTACCTGAGAATAACATACTAAAAGTGTCAACACAAGGTTGGTGAGTTCACAAGTTATATAAAAATAAATCGTTTAGCGTTTGCGTTTAGCGTTACAGCGTTTTGCGTTAAGCGTTTTGCGTTACAGCGTTACAGCTTTTTGCGTTACCAGATAGTGTTATGTCAAATTATATATCGATAGGTAGCAAGTCTATACAACAAGTATTACTAAGTGTTCGACACCGAAGCTAACTCGTTTATTAAGTGCCTTGTCACCAGGTCCTCCAGACCATGGTACGTGTTAGCCAAAATTACACCCGCTCGACCTCCAGTCCAGTTTAGCGTTGGGTGGGGTTTGTCAAACCCAGTAGTACTACTCAACAGTGACTCGCTATTCTAAATATTAACCGGTTCGATGTGTAGGACTTCAAATGTTTCGTTTGCCACTTAGCCTTTACAAGTGATATATAATTTATAACAAAATCTTAAATGCGTTGTGGAGTATGTTATCTCCCCCAAGTGAAAAACGTTTGAAAACAGTTTAAAGAGGGGAAAGTGAAACTCACTGTTTGCGAAGAATTTCCCAAAATAAATCACCAAGATGCGCGTCACCGAAAAACTCTCTCTAACGTTCTAAAACAAAAAGAGATTTTTCTAAGTGTCGGAATATTATCGAGTCTCTAGACCCGGCACATAATACCTATGCACATAACATGTTTCGTGTTTCGTTTGTGAATCGTGGGTGACTTAAACAAGTGTTTTTGTGACACATTACATGTGTAAGCAATCATATACGTGTCATGTATTCATAACGGACGTTACTAGCAATTATTCCCCGTAAGGGCATTTTGGTCAACAAATAACAATTAATTAGCCATTATTCCCCATGAGGGCAATTTGTTCAAATCATGGCAATCAATTAGCAATTATTCCCCGCAAGGGTATTTTGGTCAAAACATAACAATTATATAACAAGTATCATGTTTCATGCATTTTTACACTACTCAGCAGCTAGTTTCACCGAGACAGAAATCCTACTAGAAAGATTGTACTATTTCACCGATCATAGCATCTCAATTAATTCACAAAAACTCATCACAGAAGCACATATGTCTTAGGTTTCCAGAACATATTTTATTACATTTTTATTCCTCATAGTTTTCTCACAATCATCAAATCATTACAACAAACTCATAACAGTCAAATTCATGCGATATCAGAATGTTATTTGCAATTCCCGTTAAACGAAAAATCCAATAAATGCAAGACCACTTGGGTTAGGTTCCTAACTCAATGAGTCAACTTCCAGAAGTGGAAACAACCCAATTGGTCTCGTAGTTCATGAGAAACATTTACAACATAACCTAACAGCAGGTCTAACAGCTCATCTTTGCACAACGTTTTTGTAAAATCATAAAAGTTAACCTTTACTTGTCCAAAAATTACAAATTTATACTCTATAGAAACTAGACTCAACCTAGTTTACTGTAGTACCAATAATTTCAACCAATTGTCATATTTACACTTCGTTACAGTCACTTAAACATCAAATACACATTCTGTCCAGAAACTGTTTGCATCCAAACTCAACATATTAACAATCTATGAACTATCATGCATTCATATGACCCTCTAGACTCCATAAACACCATCCATGCACATCAATTACATATTACATACTTGATTAGGGTTTGTGTTTGAACTCAAATCAAAGACACAACAATCAACATGCAAAAAGATTCAATCTAGTTATCAAATCATCATTCAATCAACCACAATCATATTAGCTATATACATACACAATATCGGCAGCTTAGGGTTTGTGGTTAACCCAACAAACATCAAAATCAAGCAACAAGAATGTATTGAATGATCAATTATACCTTCCTAGCACCTAGTTCTTCAATCACAAGCTTGATTTCTTGGTTGAATGTGTGTGTATGGTGGACGGCAGCCATGGGAGCAAGGGAGGGAGGGCCGATCGGAGCTTGGGGTTATGATAATAAGTTAGGGTTAAGTGATTAAGGTTATATTTATAGACATACAAGTTACACTCAAGTCCCTTCACTTTCAATTTTTGTTTTTCTAACTTAACTATCTTAGTTCTTGTTTCTTGTCTAGCATTACACACCATATAATCAAGTAACACATATGTTAACACATAATTATCACATAATTATTATGTTGATGTTTTTCGTTTAATCCTCAATCGTTTGCGTCAACTCGTTTGCGTTTCGGTGCAAATCCCGAAAGACTACACATGTAGTAAGTGTTAAGCGTCATTTAAACCCTAGTTTAAATGTAATGAAGTGTGCGTTATAGATTTAGTGATCTTAAGTTTGAATTGACGGAGTTGAGTTAACGGAGTTAACCTGAAATTGACGATTGTCACAGAGAGAGCCTGATTTGATTAACAATCAATAATAGGATGAACAATTGCAATCAAAACACAAACAAGATAGAAATGGTAGTATGAAATATTAGCCGAATGATTCTCATTAAGATGAAACACTCATACATACATTCATACATACAAACGATTAAGAAATATCTCAGCCGCCACCACGAGAGCTCATCCTGGAGGAGGAGACTCTCTCAAAGGGATAAAACCCTAGATCTCACACATACACAATACAGTCACTCATACTAGACAAATGAATAAAAACATATATTTATACTAGTCTAGCATGACTTGATCTTCAAGCCATCCACCCTTGGTTGAGACCAAATAATATATTTTTCACCCACATATAAATTCGATGCGTCGGTCTAAAATACAAGTCCCAACAATCTCCCCCCTTAGACCGATGCCATCGAATTTCTTCCATGATCGCCTCATAACTTGTTGTCTTTTGTTGAAATTCTCCCCCTCACGTTAAGCTTCTCCCCTTGTTCATTTCGAATTATCACTCTTATACCACTTCTGGATATAGTTGTATGGGCATATGAACAAGACTTTGAACTTCAAAGATCAACTTCAAGTAACAAGGTCATCACAAAAAGATATAAACTCAATGTAATCATCAAATAATCTTTAATTCTTCAAATCTGTTTCTTCCCTTGTAACTCATCTTCAAACCATTCCCTGAATCAATATACCATTCAAGTCAACCATAACCCGTTCTTGACTATTCAAGTGACTATTTCATAGGAGGTTAAACTCTACGGATCATCCTTTCAACATTGTTGCTGGAGATGACTCTATCTTCTCATCCGTACTAGGAAATCTGAAAACTTACAAACAATGAAACATCTTTGACAAACCTTGGATTATTGATCTCGATCAGCTTTTCCTTATCTTGAGTCTTTTACTTGATTTGAAGCTAACCATTTTCAATGAAATTCAAATGTTTTTACTCCCCCAATTTCGTTGCAATTGTCTTTAATAAATGTATCTTCAAATCAAGTGTGGGTGAAACAATCTTGATCATCCTCATCAATATTGTAAAAATCTCAGATAAACATATTCAAAAGTTGGTTGACATTTAATGTGATTAAATCCGTAAGCTTGGTCAACACTTGTTCTTGTAAAGCTTTTGATGAAGTCGTGAAATTGGATGAGGTTTGAATTCCATAAGCTTGTTGATGATCAGAGAAAATTTACCAAAATACCCCTGGTATATATCTTCCGTAGAGAACAGCTTGGTCAAACGGTCAACGGCACCAAAAATCTCAAAAGTTTCTTCAAAACTTTGAAATGTTTCACAAACTCTGTTTCCTAGCACAAAATGTGCTTGGGATCACTTTCCTAGCACAAAGTGTGCTTGGGAAAACTTTCCTAGCACAAAGCGTACCCGGAGTACTTTGCTAGCACAAAGCGTACTTGGAAGAACTTTCCTAGCACAAAGTGTACTCGGAAGAACTTTCCTAACACAAAGTGTACTCGGAAGAACTTTCCTAGCACAAAGTGTTCTCGGAAAACTTTCCTAGCACAAAGTGTACTCGGAAGAACTTTCCTAGCATAAAGTGTACTCGGAAGAACTTTCCTTGCACAAAGTGTACCCGGAAATTTTTCAATTTTTTCACTATCACAAAGTGTACTCGGAAGCACTTTCCTAGCACAAAGTGTACCCGGAAAGAAAAAGCACTTTGTGATTTTTCATTTTTCACCGAGTACAGAGTGTGCTCAGGAGCAAAAGTGTGCTCGGAAATACTTGTGATTTTTCATTTCCTTCACTTAGCACCAAGCATGCTCGGAAGAAAAAGCATGCTCGGAAGAAAAAGTGTGCTCGGGAGAGTTTTTCTTCACAAGCATAGTTGTTCAATGACAAAAAAAGTAAGCTCGACTAAGAGTCTTCTCGAATAAATGACAAAGTGTGCTCGAGACTTAAAAAGATAGTTTTCATGAGAAGACAAAAGGATATGCTCTGGGTTTCACCAAAGTGTGCTCGATATAAGACTTGCTCGAAATAACATGTGCTCGAGCCACACAAAGATGTGCTTGGGCAAAACATCTCCTGTGCTCGAGACACCACTTAGTCATTTTCTATACTCGAGTTCAGTCTTATATGATCATAGTGTGCTCGAGACACCAAAACTTCATTTCTCCATAATCAGTTATTGATTTGCCCTTGCAGAACTTGCTTGAATATTCATTTTGCATCTGCTGCAACAAACCATAATGATATTGCCTCAAGTACATGTTCATTCTTGACTTGTAAATTCTCCATACCAGTTTGTACCAGTGACAATGTTTGTCTACCAAATCATGTACAGTTTGAGTAGCACAAATAACATAAACAACAACTAGCACACATAAACCCTAATTTTTCAGATCCAGAAACAAGTTTCGTAATCTGAAATAAATCACTTTAGCAATATCCACGCTATCTAGAAATCAAAGAAACCTATCTTCATACCATAATCAACCATTTCAGATCTGGAAATAATCAAATGAACAGTGTTGCCCCAAAACAAGCCAAATAACACTGTTACATCAGATCTGGACCCTTCTGACCAAATAAACATGAAATTGATGTTGGATATCCAAACGAGTCATCAACCCAAACATCAATCCATAAAATTTTCTCCGAATCATCAAATAATTTCAAAACCCCCAAAAATAACTTCAACGAACTTCATCGTTTAACGTCCATGGTGGATTCAAGAGCGAAATGAATCTGTTCAGCTGTTAGTCTGAACGATTCGGTAACCCCGCTCTGATACCAACTGAGAGAACCGAGCCCCGGTGCGGAAGAGTGAATAATCGTTATTAAACAGTGTGTGGAGCTCGGGTCTAGGGTTAGGATCAAATCTCACTCGTATTCACTCTTGAAAGATGTTTGGACGGAGGAGGTGTATTGGGAGAGAGCCTGATTTGATTAACAATCAATAATAGGATGAACAATTGCAATCAAAACACAAACAAGATAGAAATGATAGTATGAAATATTTGCCGAATGATTCTCATTAAGATGAAACACTCATACATACATTCATACATACAATCGATTAAGAAATATCTCAGCCGCCACCAGGAGAGCTCATCCTGGAGGAGGAGACTCTCTCAAAGGGATAAAACCCTAGATCTCACACATACACAATACAGTCACTCATACTAGACAAATGAATAAAAACATATATTTATACTAGTCTAGCATGACTTGATCTTCAAGCCATCCACCCTTGGTTGAGACCAAATAATATATTTTTCACCCACATATAAATTCGATGCGTCGGTCTAAAATACAAGTCCCAACATCTTCAACGAGACACCTTCCACTAAATCATTAGCCATCAAATAATTCATTTTACTGACATGTATGTGACCCATTCTACGATGCCATAGAATCGAATCTTTCTATGTTTCCTTCGAGACAAAACATGTTTCGATCGATGTGGATACTTTAGAGCTCGTGTTTAAGACATAAATATCATTCGATCGTGGTGATCGCATGACAACAATGTCCTCGGGAATAACGTAACCCGGTTTCAATATAAGACATTCTTTGTCAGTAAATATCGTTGTGTACTTTTAATCACAAATCTGCGACACACTTAATAAGTTATGATCCACCTTGTCACAATAATTTACTTTCTCAATGTAATGTGACCATTTGAAACTTCACCCTCTTGTGTGATCATGCCCCTAGAATTCCCAGCAAATGCCACATAACCCCCTTGAATATTTCTCACATTGGTTAATAGGTCATGATTCCCAGTGATATGACGAGAACATCCACTATCCATTATCCAGCTTTCACCGGACACATTGTTGGATGAACCCTACACACAAAGTAAAGATGATTATTTTAAAAAGGCAGCCCAGGCCTCAGTCTTGGGCACCTTTTGGTTTTCTCTTTGATCATTAACTTGAACAGACTTCAACTGTTGTTCAGCCACTTGTGAATAAGTTATCGGCTTTCTAGACTTTCGTCTTAAGTAAGCCGCTTGAACAATGTTTGAATTCGTGTTCCTACAAATTGGCTCATATGGATCAAACTTTGGTTTTACCTGACCATGTGTTTCATAAACATGAATAACCTTTCGAGGATTCACATTAGAGAACATAATATGAGTGTCATCAGCATACGACACAGGTCGTTACAGAATCTCCTTTACCAATGGAACCGGTTTGGAATGGTCTTTGATAAAAGGATGAAGATTCTGATAGTTCTTCTGACTATAATTTCTCACTACATGACCATGCTGACCGCAAAGAAAACAACTTCGCATGTCTACATGATGATGTTGAGAATTAGTTGAAGCAGAGTATGCAAAAGATTGATGATGGCTCACATTTTTGGTCATGCTCTTAGCAAACTCATCAGCTAATTCAGATTTCTTTTTCAAATAAAAATCTAAGTTAGAGAAATTTTAAAAACTTTTAAGAGTATCTGTTCCCGTTGACTTTACAAATTTAACCTTTTTAGCTTGTGTTAACACTTGCTTGGCCTTGGTCAATGGATCAGAAGAATCTGATGTTTTTGCTTGAGCATAAAGGCGTTCAAGCTCTTGAATCTGTGATGTTTCATTTTGAAATACACTCTCAATCATTTCTGGTTTAATAATACTAATTGGAATGTCTTTCTCAGAAAACATTGTGTCAATTCCTTTCAACTTGAAAACTCTAACAGATGAAGGCTTAGAACTAGGAGGATTAATAAACCGCATTAAGTCCTCATCAGAAATCTTTGGTTTATCTGACTTCTTTGCCTTTACTGGTTTAGTTTTCACCGGTTCTTCCTTTTTTATTTGAGACTTGAATGAACCATACACAGCTTCCTCAAATTCTTGAGGTTTGCAAAGAATATGATTAGAACTAGGGATGTTCTTATTCTTATGGATTATCTCTGGTTCAAACACGTTCTAGATAATTACTTTGTCAACATTCTCAACAAAGACTTTGTTACTTTGAACATGAGGTTTTTGAGAAGCAACTTGGGGCTTCACAGTTTCTGTTTTTACTTGTTTAGATTTTTCAGAAATCACAGAGTCCTTTTTAATCAAATCCTCTTCTTTTCTAGCAAAAAGATTAATTTTGTAATCATTGTGAAAAGGTGGCGGATTTTCAACAAAACCGATGCCTTTATTTGAATCCTTTTGTTTACCAGATACTTCAATAATTTCATTCAATAGAAAAGAAGAATTTCTAAATTTTCCCAGTTTGTTCTTCAACTCAGGAACCTCATTCTCAAGTTCAGTTATCTTTGAACGACGTTTCAGAATTTCTTGAAACTTTTGGTCATTAATAGTCATTTTTTTACAGATAACTCAGCTTTGAGATCGTGGTTACTTGTCGACAATGCTTCAATCTTTTCTCGAGATCTCATTTTAGATTCAAGAGATTGTCGATAAGTATCTTTCAGAGAAGCAATTTATCTTATAAGATTAACATTGTGAGTTTTCAAGGCTTCTAACTTAGGTTTGTTAGATTCACAATTAACACATGATACTTTAACAGATGAAGTAGCAGAGATAGAATGACTAACCTCATTGATCTTGGCCATGCAAGCAAATACTGTTGGAGGCTTGTCGCAAGAGTCGTCAGAATCAGATCAAGAATCATTATCAGAAGACATCTCACTTCCACTTGCATCTTGACAATCTTTATGTAACCCAAAAATAGCCAAATTTGCTTGAGTATCATTACATAGTAACCGTTGTGACCAATCATTTCCATCTGCCAACATTGTTGTGATGTAGAAGTAGATGGTTTCTTTTCAACATCACTACCTCGTGGTATAGAAGAATTTTGATGTTGACCACGAGAACCAGTGTATTCTTTCTTTGGTTTGTCACATTCCTTTGCAAAATGCCCAAATTCTTAACAATTATAGCATTTAACTTTCAACTTGTCAAAACATAATTTCTTGTTTAAGGCATGAAGATCTTTTCCAGTTCTCTGCAAGAATCTTTTAACGTTACGGACGATCATAGCCATATTCCACTTTAAATCCATGATTTCCAAATCATCTGGATCTATCTGATCATAGTCCACATCAGTTAAATCACTTGTGGAAATCTTACTACTCACTAAGTTTTCATACGAAGACATGAAAGCTGTCAGAAAAGCAAAGTTTTGCTCAGCTTCCTTCATATTAACACTAGGTGGTGAAGCAAATGGATTAGTAGTAGTTGAACTTCCAGAACCACCAGACAATCCAGAATTACCAGCAAAATAAAAACAAACTTTAGGATCATTAAACATAATTGATTCCTTTTCACTTGCAGCTTGAGTAAGAAAAGAATTTATTAGAGAGATCGTTGAACTAAGAGGCATACTTCCACCATAGAAAGCAGGATCTTGACTTTCCTTGGAGGATTTTTGACACTTAAGATCATATTCTCTGGCTTCAACCTTTTGTAAAAATTCAAGTGCAGTCAAGTCTTCATTCAAGAAATAGTCATTCTTTTTCAAAACCATTAGAAATGTCGAGTATGAATTTGGAAGCACACTATTAATAGTGTCAATTTTATCAGTCTCAAAAATTTCCAATTTCATCTTGTCCATTTCGGCAATTAAGTGATTAAACTGTGTAATCATCGCTTCAACTGTTTCTCCCTTCAATAGATCAAAGTTTCGAAACTGAAACTTGAGCATCACTTTCTTACTCTCAGTTGTGTTCCCCATACTTCTCATACGCAGATGTTGAAATAAAGAAGCACATCTCTTGATACTACCCACTTGATGAAAGATATTTTAGGGCAATGCCATAGTAAGAGTGGAATAAGCTTTAATCTCGATTTCTAAAGCTTTCTTCTCTTCTTTTGAGTATAGAGAAACAGCTTTAGGAGTATATCCAATAGTATCATCACCAATCATTGGTGCCATATAAACTTCATCTAGACAATATGAGCAATCAGGGTGAACAGAACCCAAATGAGCACAAAACCGAGGTTCCCACTTGGCAAAGTCACTAAACTTCATCAATCTTGGACATTTTTAATGTGCACCTATCTCGGTATCAAGTTGCAACATTTGTTGCATCAACATGTTTTGAGAAGCTAATGCATACATACCAGCCATTTTTGACAAATTTTAAAAATCCAAGGGTGTATTGTGAAAAATACTAAACTGTGAATAGTGAATGTAACGAACTGTGAACAGTAAATTAACGAATCAAATCTGAACGAATTTAAGATTGATCAGATAGCGAATCAAGATTAATCTTAACGAATTAATCCAACGAATCAGGTAATCAACGAATCAAAATCAACAATAAGTCAAACTAGCGAATTGACTAGCGAATCGGCTAGCAAAATTTATAAGTGTAACCTTTAACGAATTAGAAGGTTTTCAGTAACGAATCACTAAGAAAGACTTTGCGAAATAGATAGCGAACCAGCTACAGTTGATAGCGAATCAACTAATAGCGAATCAGGTTGTTACAACGGTTTGTAACAAACTCTGATGCCTTTACCACGTGGCGAAGGTTGTTATGAGACAAATTCCAAAGTAGACGCGTGTCACACGAATCTGTTGACCCAAATAACGAATTAGGTAACACGAATCAAATATTGAAGCGAACTGGTTAACGAATTACTTGAAATTTGTAACGAATTGACTAACTTAGATAACGAATCAAAGTGAACAAAATAACGAATCAACATAAAAATAATAGCGAATCATGTTCATCTTCAAATCTTCAAAGAAGATTTCAAGATTTTTTGGAAATAAAGAACATGAAACCCAGAAACCCAGAAACTTAAAATACGTAATACACTATCAATTCTTAATCAAAACGTATAAATAACCTACCAAAAGACTCGTAATTCGATCGCGAATCCAATACACCTAAAATCGTAACCAATTAACCCCGAATATCAGTCCAATTATACCAAAACCCAAACCATGTTTCGGCCACAAACCAAACCAATACTGAATCAAACCAAAACCAAACCACACATCAATTCCGATTCACAATACCTTTCCAATACCTTAACCAACTCAAATCCAGTCCAAACCTACCATAATTCAATCAATTCACCTCAAATTGATCCAAAATCACCCAAACAGAACACTATCAATATCCAATACTAATTAAACGTTCAATACTTTAAATTAACCAACAAATCAATTGTAATTGAGCCCCGAAAGCTCTGATACCACTTGTTAGAACACTAAATTCAATCATGATAACTATAACAGATCTCGGATCTATGTGTATATGATTAATCCTTAACTCGTATCTAGCTCATAATTACGTATGAGTATATGTTAAATATGTGTATATCTTATCAGTAATAATATTAAGGTGTATATGAAGATTGAGAGAGAGTATTTGGGCAGAGTTTCGTTAATTATCTCAAAACTTAAATTAAGTGTGAACAGTGTTCACCTATAAATAGAGGATGGGGTTAGTTCGTTAATATCCCCAAAACGAACTAACACCCAACTCGTTACATACATTAAAGTTCAATAACAATTGCGAATCACCCCCTGATTCGTTAACATCCCCTAACGAATCAGGAGGGAATAACTTAAGTCTTAGATTCGCTAAACATCATTAGCGATCTAGACCATACATAACGAACTAACTAGATAAATAAATATTTATTACATTAATCAAAACGACAAATACGTTAAGGATAAATACAAAGACTCGAGACGCAAAACCGTGCACTAACAGAATTGTCCCTCGTGGACGTCACCATGATATCCCATTGAGGTTTGGAATATCATTAATAATCGATCAATGTTGAAGTGTATATGGTTCTCCACGTTATCCAGAAGTTGCAGGCTTGCCCGTATAAGTTCTTTTGTTATAATTATCTCTTGGCTTGCCACGGTAGCCTCTGTTCGCCTACCTCCTGCATCGTCGTGTAATTTAGCAGAGTGCCAAAAGTCCAACTGGTGATTCCTGTAGATAACTGTACTCTTCATTAAGGAAAAACGGATACTTGATAGTTGTAACCACCGTATCATTTGCTCCACAGAGTGGTTATCATCGGTTACTTGCAGAAGAGCACACATATTGTGTTTCTTCTCGAATGGATATGCTGGTACACCCGCCATATCTGTACATACACAAACAAAAACATTCAAAGTAGAAATTAGTAATAAAGATCATAACTTTGAAATGTTTTAGGTTAGAATTTGAAGAAGTAAAGAGAAAATGTCTTTAAGAACCTGTGCTTAGACAAATTAATAACCGAGTCGGATTAAGTGGGCTGGCCAAATTAGGTTAGGAAAATTATAAAACGATTAAAATTCTGGAAGGAGGAAGTTCAGTCAATAATGCGATAGTGGGAAGTGGGAGAAGTGAAAAGAAAATTTCTCTATGTCCCTCTATTATACCTTTTTGAAAGTGGGTTTTAAATGCATTTTGGCTTTTAGTGGGAAAGGTTGTCAAGCAGTCAAAATATCCAAGTAAACATCTTCCCTTTTAAAACCTTGCTCGATAAAGCATATTTTACAAATCTTGCTTGGAAAAGTTTATTCACAAAATTGGCTAGGTAAAAATTGTTTACAGAGCTTGCTAGGTAAAGTCTATTTTTTAAAGCTTGCTCGTTCCAGAATTTGTTCAGAAATTATAAAGTAATTTAAAATAATCCTAAATGAATAAAATTGAAGGAAGCTTACTCGTAATACAAGATCGCCCGAGATATAAATCACAACACAAATAATCAAGTATAAATCATCAAATACGCAACCTTTCTAGGAGTCAATAAAGAAACCTAAAGTAACAACTTAGAAGTATTTCTAATTGTCAACTTTGCTCGAATATCTGAACATCACTAACCTTACCCGAAAAACTTATAAAATTAACACGTATTCATTCAAGTACACTTTAATACCAAAGTGTGCCTGAAAAAGCTTTAAAAGTACAAAGCGTGCTAAAGTATACTTATTTATCCTTCGATATACAAGTATGCTCTAAACACAAAGTGTACTCGAAAAATGATCAAAGCATAAAGTTTGCTGGGAATTTTCTGAAGTTTACAAGTATGCTAGGAGAACACTTGGATTGAACCAACAAATATTAAGTGTGCCCGAAGCATGAAGTTTGCTTAGTAAAGATGGTTTAATAGTAAACCCTTGAAAATTCAGAAAATAACACCAAAAACTATGAAGTATGCTAGACAAATACAAATTTCAAATAAACAACAATTCTTTCTCGAAAAAGACATGTAAAGCATAATCAGACACGTATCACAAATCATCATGTGTGCTAAATAAACCTAATTTTCTAAACATCTAAGTTTACTCGAAAGCATTAATTCATCAAAGTGTACCCGATAATACACGAATAATTCATTTATGTTCAGATAATCATCAATCTTGCTCGAATATCTTAAACATTCAATTAAAATAGCAAAGCTTGAGCTTCCAAGTAATCACATATTCAAACATAGTCAAATGTAAAGCTTGCTCGAATGAATCAAACCATCCTATAAAACAACTAAGTTTGCTAGAATAGTGTAAAATCATCAAAGCTTTTTAGAATAAACATAATCAAACATAAAGCTTGCTAGAATAACCTAAACATCCTATAAAATAACTAACTTCGGTAGAATAGTTCAGAAATCATCAAAGCTTGCTAGAATCAGCATATTCAAACCTTCTGGAGTGTAAAGCTTGATAGAATGAGTTTAAACAACCTGTAAGACATCAAAGTGTACTAGAAAGTTCAATGTTCATTAAAGCTTGCTAGTAATCACATATTCAAACATAGTCATAGGTAAAGCTTACTCGAATAAATCAAATCATCCTATAAAACAACTATGTTTGCTAGAATAGTTCAGAAATTATCAAAGCTTGCTGAAACCAACATACTTAAACCTTCTTGAGTGTAAGGCTTGTTAGAATAAGTTTAAAAAATCTGTAAGACATCAAAGTGTGCTAGAAATTTCAAAGTTCATTAAAGCCTGCTAGTATTGACAATTTCATAATTTTACAAGGTTAAAATGTAACTCTTTTTGTCTTAAACCAGTTTTCTCATATATTTATCATTAGAATTCAATATTTCAGTTATATTTCCTTTCAATTCATTTTGAAAAGATCTCAACATTGTATCATATTGGTTAAGTGTTGGGTCAAGAAATTGACCTAAGGGGGAGATTGTTAAGTCAAAGATTTGACCTAAATGAAGTACATGGAAGATTGGGATCTTCTCAACCTCCTCTGAATTTGCTAAGTAATGGATCCGAGCACACCTTAGACATCCGAGCAAGCTTTTATTTGGCCGAGTATGATATTTTGCCTACCGAGCAAGGTTTACTTCAAATAGTCTTCTTAAGTGGTTATCCGAGCAGGGTTTGCAAATTAGTGTGTTTCCGAGTAGGGTACACTAATTTATGTAAATCCGGGCAAGGTTCACTTTATCAAGCAAGTCTGTTCTTCAGAACCAAGTATATTACTCTTCCGAGTAAGGTTTGGTTATCCAAGTCCAAGAAGCCATGAAATTGGAAGACCGGGAAAGGTATTCATTAATAAGTATGGTCCGAGTATGCTTGATGATCTAAAGGAATATCTCTAAGTAATATCGGGCAAGATTCAGCTCAAGCAAGGAACAGTACTCCCGAGTACACTTTGCTAAATAAGTTATTTTATAGCAAAGAGCTGAAATGGATCATTGAAGAACAAGGTTGCTCGTAAGGAGTTGTCGGGCAAAGTCTGGCAAATTCAAGAAGACTGAAGTCTACTCGATGAGTATTTTACTTAGTGAATTACTCTTTAAGTAAAGTCTACCTGGAAACTGATCCCAAGCACACTTCTATGTTACCAAGGTATGAAGGATGGCCGAGCATACTCGGAAAGACAAGATTGGTGCAAAGCCTACCCGGAAGACTTGTTTTACACTTAGTTTATTTTGAATATGTAATTTGAATATGTATTTTGTATGATTAATATTATATAAATGGAAATCTTTTGAGTGAATCTTAAGTGTGCTTTCTACCTTTGATTATTCATTGCAACCGTATGTTTGTTATTGATTCCGCCTTTAACAAATGGATATCTTTCTAAATATAGCAACCCGTCATTAACTCTCTTGTCGACACATCAATCTGTGTGAGTTATGACATGATTAAATAAGATCCAGGTGAAATAGAAGGGACCGACAAGTGGTATCAGAACTTGTTACTGCTATTTTGGGAAGATTGTTACTGATTGAAGATTTGAAGAAGAATGACATAAGCAGATCACTGCTCTGTTGATTTGTGATGTCAGCAGCCCTGTTTTTCATTTTTCTTCCAGATCTACAATCTACCGGTGTTTTTTCTTTCTTATTTCAATTAAATTTCTAATCTTTATATCTAAATCATGTTCTAATCATAACAGACACATCAGATCTGAGCATTCTGTTTTCAGATCTGATTATTTTGAAATTTTTTTAAAGGAAACTGATTTTTAATTTCTCAAAATGTCTGGATATGAGGAACCATAGGTGTCTACTAACAAGATACCAAGGTTGTATGGACAGGAAAACTTTATCAAATAGAAAGTACTCTTTGAAGCAGCCTTATGCTACAATGATATTGATATGTGGAACTCCATCAAGAATGGTCCACAAACTGCTGTTGAAGAAGGTGCAAATGCAACTGCAACTGCTGCTGTAAGAGAAAAAATGAGAAAGGTGGATGACAAAGCCTTAGCTATGATTAAGCTAGGTTTATCTTGGGAGATTCTGACCAAGGTGGCTCATCACACAACTGCCAAGCAAATGTATGATGCCATCCTTGAAATGTATGAAGGGAATACTGAACTAAAGAACATAAAGAAGCAAAGATTGAAGCAACAGTTGGAAAGGTTCAAGTATAGGGATGGAGAAAGGTTGAAATCAATACTAGAACGTTTTTTAAGTATTGAGAATGAGTTGAGGACAACTGATTATGTAATGACTGACTTTGATTTGAATACAAAGTTACTCAACTCAATGCCAAAAGAATGGTATACTTCTTGCAAATTCATCTTTCAGAAGCAAAATTTCAATGAATTGAAACTGGATGATGTGGTATGCTTTCTTCAGGCTGCAGAACTTGAAATGATAGAGAATGAGATGATTAAGGAAGATAGACTCTGCTTCAATGTTTCAAATGCATTGATTGCACCCATGGGAAATCTGTCTATCAAGAATCAACAGCAAATTCCCATTATTGAAGAACCAGCTGAACATAATGTTGTTACTCCAAAATCATTCATTGGAGGTAGCACAAGTAATCAAGGAAATCAGAAGAGGTTCAATGTGCAACTGATTGATGATACTGATTCGGCCTCCAAGCCAAGTGGAAATGTTCCTAATACTGGCACAGGACATGGTCAAAGCAATGAAACACAAGCTTTGTTGTCTATGTTTACTGAGTCATATAATGCATTTGTTGCAAAGAATATAATTCACACAAGTGTGGTACAAGATGATTTAGAACAAATTGATACAGATGACTTGCAAGACATGGATTTGAAGTGGCAAGCTGCAATGTTGGGTTTGAGAAGTAAAAGGCTGTATAATCGAACTGGTAGGTCTCTGGTTTCTGGTCCTAATGACAGGATTGGATTTGACAAGTCAAAAGCAATATGCTACAATTGTCAGCAACCTGGTCATTTTGCAAGAGAATGCAATCAACCAAGAAATTTTCAAATGAATCAATTCTAGAATCAACAACAAGGAGGTCAACATCAATATCAACAAAATCAACCAAGAGGTCAGCAGCATTACCAACAAAATCAGCTAAGATTCAACAACAACAACAGTTAAATGAACAACTTTAACAACAACAACTTCAATCCCAACAACAAATACAACCCCAACTTCAACAACTTTCATCCTCAAATGAATAATCAACAACAAAGTATGCAACAGACTCAAGGTTTTCATATGAACAACAATCAAAACCTTCAAGCAGCTCAAAATGTTCCAAACAACACTGTTCCAGCAAATCAAAATCAGATCAGAAATCAAGGAAATGTGGCAGTGACTACACAGCATGTAGGAAATTTTGATTGGAGCAATCATGAAGAGGACATTGCAGATGATATCAGGAAAGCAAATTTGGCATTCATGGCCATAATTGAGAAAGAAAAAGGATCATCTTCTCAGGAACACTCTGCTCCTACAGTTGATTTAAATGAACTTATCATTGAATTGAAAACAAAAGTAGGGAAGCTGGAAAGTGAGTGTTTTAGAAAACAAAGCATCATCAATGAGTATGAGGCAAGTGAGTTGATCAGTGATGAAAAGATTAAAAGCCTTGAATATGATTGCATGATCATTTACAGAACTCAAACCAGATACACCACTGAGATTGATGGATTAAAGAAGATGTTGGTTGAAGAAAAGGTGCAAAACACAAGACTGAAAGTTGAAACTGAATTTCTGAAGAATTTGATCTCAACAGGTAACATGTGTGGTATAATGAACCAGGTGAAGGAACAAGACAAATAAAAAACAGTACCACCTCCATTCAACAACAACTTCATGCCAAAAGTTGACAAAGAGAAAAGAGATGCATACTTGCAACAATTCAGAGATGTCTTTCAAGACAAGGATGAATTTGTTGATTTGTACAAAAAGGTAAAAGTGAATGAAGAAGGAGAGTTTGTGATTAAGAAAGAAGTAAAAGAGAATAAGTCAATTGGAGTTCAAGTCTCTGATGATGATTTTGATTCAGTTGAGTTGGATCAAGATGATTTGAGTGATTTGGGTGACAAAATTACTGAAAAGGAAATCAAAGCTGCTGAAAGAGTAAGAAAATATAAGAAACCTGAATCTGTTGATAAACTTCCAAAGTGTCCACCAGTCCCACCTATATTGAAGAAACAGAATGATAAAATGAAAAGAGAACAAGTTTCTTTTGATATTTGTGAAAGGAGGAAGATAAACTACAATGCAGTCAGACCACCAAGCTAGGCTGTATTGGGTAAGATAAAGCAGAACAACAAAAAGAAGATGGTGACTGAAAAAGTTGATACAGAAAATTTTATCCCAGTTTATCAAATCTTTTCTAGTCATGAGGTGTTGGATGTTGGAGAAGTGGAAACTATGGAGGAGTATGAGAGAAGACATTCAAGGGTTAGAGAAAGCAGTGATGAAGAACCTATGATTATGGAGAATATTGTCTTTGTCAAAAGCAAACTTGAAAGACAAGACATCAAGATTGAGGAATTTGTTCCTTTTTCAATTGATTTTGATGGTTTAAAGAATCAGAAGACTCTAGGAGTCAAGACACCTAAGCCAAGTGAAAGATACAAGAAACCAAAAGAACATGAAATATTCAAAGGCAAGGTTTGGTGCAAAAGGTGTGATGAATATGGTCACCACACAGATTCATGTAATGAAAGATTCAAATTCAAACCATTTCATGTACCAGATAGAACAAAGTATGGGCAAGACTTTGTCCTGTACAAAAAGAAGTATGATGAATATCTGGGAAAAGGAAAGGTGTGTGGAAATGAAACCATGAACAAAGAAGTAAAGAAATCCGAAAAGGAGACAAGGTTTGAGAAGAAAGTGGCTGAACTAGCAAGAAAAGAGAAATCTCCTAAAAAGCATGAGAAATTGACCAAAAAGAACTATCAGTCTGTGAAAATCAAGCAAGACACTAAATCAGTCAAATCTGATAGCTCTCAAGGATCATCAAGCAGTGAGAAGACAAGAAGAAAAGATGCACATTCTAGAAATAAACCAACAGAACTCACTGGTGATGAGAAGTTTCTACTAAGACATGGATATGAACCACATGGTTTCCTTTGGAAACCTAAGACTGAGAGTAAGGTTGAGCAAGTTGCTAATGTGAGAGACGACTCAGAGATGAAGGACTATGTGATAAAGGAGTATGCCATTGACTCAGATGAATACCACTGCCCAACCTCATTTGTCAAAACATCAAGAGAGTGTGGTTATGAAACTGATCATTCAGACAACTTAGAATTGGCTCATGAAGATCCTAAACCAACAACACTCACTTCCCAAGCTGTGTCTGAAACTGAATCTGATGAACTGCAAGTTGATAAGGCTTGCACTTCATCACTTAACTAATCAAATTTTCTTTGTATTTGCAGGAACAGTCCACTCCTCTAAATGAAATATGGTTTGTTCTTGGCACATGACTTGTGACAAGAGATCTCTTGTCAATTATGAAGAGAAGTATGAAGGTCCAGTAGCTTTTGGGAGTGATGAGAATGGTGGAAAGATAATTGGAAAAGGAATCTTAACAAATGGGAAAGTCTCATTTGATAATGTATTTCATGTTGAAGGTCTTCAGTACAATCTGCTGAGTATATCACAAATGTGTGATAAGGGTTACAAAGTCAGTTTTGATGATTCACACTGTTTCATTTTAAAACCTGAGTTTGCAATTCCACCTGAAATGATTATGATGATGGCACCAAGAAATGTACTTGTATGAATTGAATATGAAAGAAGCTGTTTCAAGAGGAGGTGCATGTTTTGTTTCCAAAGCCACTGAAAATGAGTCAAAATTGTGGTATAGGAAACTGTGTCATGTGAACTTGAAGAACATGAATAGACTTGTCAAAGGTGAGCATGTCATAGGTTTACCTACAAGAGAATTCAAGATGGAAGATCATTGTGATTCATGTCAAAAGGGAAAACAACACAAATCTACTCATAAGCCAAAGCTCATCAACTCAATTGATCAAGTACTTAAATTACTTCACATGGATCTCTTTGGTCCAGTGAGTGTACCAAGTATCGGGAAGAAAAGATATTGTCTGGTGATCATGGATGACTATTCAATATACACTTGGGTTTATTTCCTAAGTACCAAGGATGAGACTGCGGAGTTGATTAAAGGTTGTGTAACAATGATTGAGAACAAGTTGAATAAGACAGTCAAGATGATGAGAAGTGACAATGGCACTGAGTTCAAGAATGGAGTTATGCAAGAATTCTGTGAAGCAAAAGGAATACAACAACAATTCTCAACTCCTAGAACTCCTGAACAAAATGGTGTAGCAGAAAGAAGAAACAGAACACTTAATGAAGCTGCAAGAACCATGTTAGTAGATGCTAATCTGCCTGTCACTTTTTGGGCTGAAGCTATAAATACAGCCTGCTATGTTCAGAACAGGGTACTTGTCAACAAAAGGCTTAACAAAACTCCATATAAAATATTTCACAACAGAAAGCCTTACATTAAGTTTTTCAAGACCTTTGGATGCAAATGTTTTCTACTGAACACTAAAGACTATTTGAACAAGTTTCAAACAAAGTCCCTGGATTGTTTCTTTGTTGGATATTCTACACACTCAAAAGCCTACAGAGTCTATGTAAAAGATCACTTTTGATTTAAGCTGGATCTTGATCAATCAAGTCATAACTCACACAGATTAATCGTGTTGACAAGAGAGTTAATGACGGGTTGCTATATTTATAAAGATATCCGTTTGTTAAAGTCGGAATCAATAACAAACATACGGTTGTAATGAATAAAAGATAGAGAGGCACACTCAGGATTCACTCAAAAGATTTCCATTTATATAATGTTAATCATACAAAAGGATAGTCGATTTAGGGTTTTCTAGGAATCCTAAGACAGCCGTCACACAATATTCTCTCAATAAATGAGTCTGTCTTATCCGAATTGTGTGTTCTCCCGTCTGTTTGGCGGCGTGCCCTAAACATTCTATTTATAGGCCGCCAACCTAGGACAGCTGTCATTCCTTCTAGAAACCCTATCCGATAATACATATTCAAATTAAACTAAGTGTAAAACAAGTCTTCTGGGTAGGCTCTTCATTAATCTTCAGTCTCCGAGTACGCAGTGTACTCGGCCTTCCTTCAGACTTGGTAAACATAGAAGTGTACTCGGGATCAGTTTCCGGGTAGACTTTACTTAAAGAATATTTTACCAAGTAAAATATTCACCGAGTAGACTTCAGTCTTCTTGACTTTGCAAGACTTTGCCCGACAACTCCTTACGAGCAACCATGTTCTTCTATGATCCTGTTCGGCTCTTTGTCATTAAATAACTTATTAGCAAAGTGTACTCGGGAATCACTGTACCTTGCTTGAGCTGAACCTTACTCGATATAACTTAGAAATATTCCCTTAACTCATCAAGTATACTCGGACCATACTTATTGATAAATACCTTGCCCGGTCTTCCAATTACTTGGCTTCTTGGACTTGGTTAACCAAACATTACTCGGAAGAGTAAAAGACTTGGTTTTGAAGAACAAACCTGCTTGAAAAAGTGAACCTTGCTCGGAGATACCAAAACAGTGATGCTTACTCGGGAATGCACTAAATAGCATACCTTGCCCGGATATCCACTTAAGAAGACTATTTGAAGTAAACCTTGCCCGGGAGGCAAAATCTCGTACTCGGCTAAGTAAAAGCTTGCTCGGAACCCAAGGTGTGCTCGGATTCAATACTTAGCAGTTTATGAGGAGGTTGAGAAGATTCCAATCTTCCATATTCTTCGTTTAGGTCAAATCTCCTCATTTGGGTCAAAATTTTGACCCAACAATCTCCCCCTATATTAGAACACCTCAGCTGGCCCAAACACGCTATGGTTACTTACACTTAGCAAAATACACATCAAATTAAATGTCAAATTTCATAATTAAATTTCATAAACAAATTACATATTCAAAAGTGTCCGAAGACATTACAAAACAAAGCCTAATCTTGAAATTCTTCATTTCAGCCAGAGATGCTTGTTTAATTTTCTTGCTCAACCAAGAATCTTAACAGTTCTGATTGCTTAGCACTTGTAGGCCTTTGCCTTTCTTTGTAATCAGAGAGATACAGTGCTGCAATAACATTCAATTGCCATAGATTGAATTTTATGAAGTCATTTTTAGAGAAGATCTTCACAATCTCTCCATTTTCCATCATAACATTCAAATGTTCAGTCCTGGAATCATAGAATATTCCACTTGGCATAACATTGTGGTTGACTGAAGGGTTTTTGGCTTTTACAGCAACCTTGACAAAGGGTTTATCCATCTTCAAGTGCATCTGCTTTGGTTTTTCCTGAGTTGTCACAGACATCTTCCTTTTCTTTGTTTTGTTCTATTTTGAGATCAAGGATGTTGTCTGTTTGCAGAATTCCTCTACTTTGGATTTTCCTTTCATTGTCGTCCTTGATAGATCAACCATCTTTTTGAATATTCCTTTGTTCTTACCAACCAGAGACTGAGCGGCTCCCTTCTTCAAGTTCAGCTGTTGTCCTTTCATTTTCTTGAAGTTGCACAAAATCTCTCTTCTTGTCATCACTTTTACATAATCAAAAGGAATTCCATTCTTAACCAAAAATTTTGGTTTACCACCATATTTGCTTAAGAATTTTTGAATTTCCACTTCTTGTTCCAAATCATCTTTCAATTTCAAACCTTTTAGTTTATTTTCTTGAGTATTCTTTTCTTTACTTTGAGCCTTTGAAATCTTGTCAATGACAGTGTCTAGTTTCTCCTTTATCTCTTTCTCTGGTTCTTCTTGCTTAATTAGTTTGAGTAGAGAGACTACCACACCATTTGGAATTTCTTGATCATTCAAGCATTTTTCAATTAGTTCTTGAGGCACATCCTTCTGATTAACATTCTTCACTTCATCTTTTAGCCTTTTCTCATTTTCAAACATTTTCAGCAAGTTTTCTTGTTCTTCAAAGTCTTTATCAGACATCATTTGACTCAGAAATTCTCTGTTATGAATTTCTGTCATCCTTTTAGACTCTTTTGGCTTCTGATTCAGATTCATTCATTTCTGAGTCCACTGTATTTTCCTTCTAAGAATTTAAAGTCTGAACTTTATCATCCTCTTGAGCAATTTCTTTCCCTTTCAATTTCTTTCTTTCCTCAAGATCTTTCTTTTCATCTTCTGTAACATTGTTAGCTTTATCATCTGAGCTGTTCTTTTCATAAATTGAGAGAAGCTTCAGCGAATTCTCCCCCTGATTCAGTACTTTCTCCCCCTGTTTCGGGGCAGCTGAGATCTTCTCAACATCAGTAATTAGGGTTTGAACTCGTTGCAATGCTTTCTTCAGTTCTTCAGAAAGATGATGTTTGTAGGAATTGTAATTACTTGGAGTTGGATCCATTCCTGATTTTCTATTATATCAATGAACACACAATTATCAGATGGATCTCAAAGTAATTATATATTATCACAATTAATTATATATTAGAATAAAAACTAAGATATAAATGATATTTCAATTCAAACCGTTGTCTTGAATTATATAAAAATCTGCACAAAAACACAAATGTGAGTTACACTTGAAATGTGAAGTTTGAATTTTGAATAGCATATGCAGGTATTCTTTTAATGAGAGTTAAGACAAATGTAAGGTACAGATCAGTAGTTTTATCAGAAAGAGTTATGAATAAAGGTTTGCATATTTTGCTTTTCTTCAGCATTTCAGATAAAGTGAGAATCTTTAAAAGTGTTTTGTATTTTATCACATAACTTTCTTATCTATTTCAAGAATGGTTTGCTTTGTGATACCAGATTTGCAGTGGAAAGAGAGAGAGGAAATAATGTTGAAAAATTTGTCTTACTCCCTCTTTTATACCTTTTGAAAGTGGGTTTAAATGCTTTTTGTCATTTTGTGAAATCATAGCTGTCAACCAGTAACATTATCCACTTGATATATTAAAACTTTTAATTTCCTTTAAGTTCATAAGACCTTATTCGAAATATTAATGTATCCAAATTCTACTCGGTATACTTCCACATACAAACCTTACTCGGTCAAGTAAATTAATTTAAAGTTAAGACAATAATGAAGAAAGTTTACCCGAAATACTCGATTTCTTGAGAAATTAATCACAAGGCAAATAATCAAGTATAATAATCATCAAATAAACATCCTTACTAGGAATCAATGAAGATCCCCACATAGATTTCTCAATTTCAAATTAAAACTTATCTAGCACAAACCCTAAAAAGAATCATAATCAATTTTATCATACTAACTAACATATTCAGGTAACACATTCATTCAAGTATCCTTAAAAAAAATAGTGTGCCCGAGCAACCTTTTGATTTAAAGTATGCCCGGACAACTATCTTATTCAAAGTGTACCCAAATAACCTTCTTATAATACAAAGTGTGCCTGGAAAGGAATTCTAGCAGATAGTGTACTCATAGTTAAGTTTTTGAAATTACCAAGTATATTGAAGGAACACAAGTGTGCCCGAAATACAAAGTGTGCTCGGAAAACAAGGTTTGCCCGAAAACACTTGTAATTTCAAAGAAATCATACACATATATCACAGAGCATGCTCGGAATGAAATTAACCACATAAACATTTAGGTGTGCTATAGTCTATCATTTCATAGAGCTTGCCCGAAAATCCTATGTTAGCACTAAGCTTGCTAGGATAAACACATTCAATCATCATGTATGTCGAACATCAATCAAAGTATACCCGAACAAATGACAGACTTAAACAGCAACATCTAAGCGTGCCCGGAAAGATTAACAAACTTTTCCTAACAACATATTCACACAAATTACAAAGCTTACTCGGTGTACTAACTTAAGTTCACAAAGTTTGCTTGGAATAATTAGCAAATAACATGCTTATCTTGCCCGAAACAAGAATTACTTGTTAAAAGCTAACTATAACAGCACATAATCATCTCAAGACTTCAAGCTTGCTCGGGAAATGAGTACAACAGTGTACCCTACCCGGAAAGTGTAATCACTTCAAAGCATGCCCGAAAATCATAAAGTTAGTCAAAAATGACTAAGCTTACTCGGAAAGGTTGAAAACTATCAAACCTTACCCGAAACAACGTATTCACACATAAACAAGTCAAAAATGACTAATCTTACTTGGAAAGGTTGAAAACTATCAAACCTTACCCGAAACAACATATTCACACATAAACAAGTCAAAAATGACTAAGCTTACTCGGAAAGGTTGAAAACTATCAAACCTTACCTGAAACAACATATTCACACATAAACAAGTCAAAAATGACTAAGCTTACTCGGAAAGGTTGAAAACTATCAAACCTTACCCGAAACAACATATTCACACATAAACAACAAAAATGACTAAGCTTACTCGGAAAGGTTAAAAACTATCAAACCTTACCCGAAACAACATATTCACAAATAATCAACTGTTTTGTACTCGGAAAGGTTGTAAATCATTAAACCTTACCCGAAACTACCTATTCAAACAGTTTGTGCTCGGGAAGGTTTTAAAGCATTAAACCTTACCTGAACTTACATATTCAACCTATTTTAGGCAAAATGCAACACTTTTTGACTTAAACAACTTGTCAAAATATTTTTCATTAAAGATCATAGATTAAGAGCAAATGGTGCATTTAGAGATCAAATTTCAGTTATATTTCTTTTCAAAACAATTTCATCTTTTTACTGAAAAGATCTCAAGAATGGGATCATATTGACTAAGTAGTTATCTCAATACTTCACTCTCAGCATTATTATGACAACGTAGATAGGTTAACAGCAGGTATAAACTTAGCATGAATTTCATCTCTTTGGTGATATGATTTAGGTTCATTTAAAGCATAATGCATTAATGGTCAACACTGTGCAATGATGCCTCATATCTCTTCTCAAAGCTTATTTGACTTTCCCCAGATCACCCCAATTTGACTCCAACCTCCTGTATTTGGTCAAAAATAGATTTTGTATAACAGAACTTATTGTATTTTTGTATTTTTTTTAGATTCAAACATATCTAGAGGTTGAACATTGGACTTACAGTTAGAAACATGCCTTTCATTCAAGATGAGACACTTTTTGCCAACATCTTTGTAGTTCTAGTTGTAGACCTCTTGTTTGATAAAATATTTAAAACACTTATCAACTTTTGGTTGATTTATTCATTCTTCCCCTTGTTTTTGATATTTTCTCAAATTTTCTTAAAGTATGTTCCTTGTCATATTTAAAGATGTTTCATTTTTGGTTGACCAAATAACAATAGGCTCGTGTATGATTGGGTAATCACTTTTCTGCCTATCATTAGGAGAGATTTATCTTGAGTCATGCAAAACAACTATGCATCTCCACATAAAGATTAGCATATTCATTATGTTTATATCACCTTAGATTTTACATCATCATGTGAAAGCAACCATGCATGTTAATGACTATACTAAGGTTTTTCTTTAGCCTAATAATTCCATATGATCAGCTAAGTAGTCAATGTACTATCATTTCCCAAAATACAGTTTAATATTCAATCACCCCACTATCTCTTCATTGTCAGGTTAATGGCTATCCTGTTGACCAAAAGTGGTCAACAGGACCAAACATACATGTGAATATATGTCCTTTCAAAGTCAGAGCTATTGACATAGTTTTAAGTGAAGGTATAAGAAACAAGTCATAATTACCCCAAATGCATTCAGTTTTCAGGTCAATGGATATCCTTTGAATCTGAGAGATTTAAGGACCAAACATACACAAGTGTATGTCCTTCCAACTGGGCAAATGACATAGTTTTCAGCAAAAACAACTTTATGAGACTTCTCCTTAAAACAATCCTTCTTTTAAGCTTCTTTAAAGCTTGAACTGAATAATCTTATCATATCTCAACACCATTAATCAACTTGCTCATGTTTTGTTCAAAATAAAGTATTTATGCAAAATTCATTATAAAATTCATTAAATCACTTAATTTTGACATAAAAACACATTTTGACATAAACAGTTGAATCACATAATCAAATCTAATCATTCTTAACATCATCAAGAAAACAGACTGTACTAACATTCAATGTCTATCCTATTTTAACAACATCAGAAGATCAGATAAAGCACATACTCAAGTAACCATAAACATGTGATTACTTATGACATCAGACAAGTATTTAATTTCACCCAAAAAGATCAAACTACTTATCATAACATCAGATCAGTTAACATGATAGTCAAGAATTATCATCAATTTCAAACAAATTGCCCAGATATTTACTTAAGCACCTATCAGTTAACTTCAAAATAGAGACATATTCAAGACATATTCAATCAACATTCAGTTGAAACATATTCAAAACATATTCAATCATATTCATTAACATACTCAAGTAACATACTCAGCAACATACTCAGGTAACATATTCAGCAACATACTCAGGTAACATATTCAGTAACATACTCAAGTAACATACTCAGCAACATAATCAGGTAACATATTCAGCAACATACTCAGGTAACATATTCAGCAACATATTCAGTAACATATTCAGCAACATACTCAGTAACATACTCAGTAACATACTCAAGTAACATACTCAGCAACATATTCAGCAACATACTCAGGTAACATATTCAGCAACATACACAGGTAACATATTCAGTAACATACTCAAGTAACATACTCAGGTAACATATTCAGCAAGATACTCAGGTAACATATTCAGCAACATACTCAGTAACATACTCAAGTAACATACTCAGCAACATATTCAGCAACATACTCAGGTAACATATTCAGCAACATATTCAGTAACATATTCAGCATGTGTGACCTCTTCTAAATTTTTCAGGTAGCACATAAAGGTACACAACCAAGCACACATCCTTAATCAGAGTTCATCAGAGTTGATCATCCCCAGGGCTTTTAAAAGAAAGTTGAACCTGGTTCTGTCAAGTGGTTTGGTGAACAGGTCAGCCAAGTTATCACTTGTATCAACCCTTTGCATTTCAATCAAACATTTTTCACTGCAATCTCTGATGAAGTAATGTCTGATTTCAATGTGCTTAGTCTTAGAATATTGCACGGGATTTTTAACAGTAAAATATGCAGCAGTATTATCAATCAGAATAGGGGTGTTTAGAAAATTCAAACCATAATCCAGCATCTGATTTTGAATCCAGAGAACTTGTGCACAGCAGGCAGATGCAGCAACATATTCAGCTTCTGCAGTGAAGATTGATACTGTAGTCTGTTTCTTGCATTGCCATGACACTAGCCTTTCACCCAAAAACTGGCATCCCCCTGATGTTGACTTTCTGCTCATGTTACACCCATCATAATCACTGTCTGTATGAGCAAGCAGATCAAAGGCTTGATTTTTAGGATACCAAATTCCTAAGTCTGGTCTTCCCTTCAAATATCTGAATATTCTTTTCACAGCATTCATGTGGGAGACTTTTGGATTTAACTGGAACCTTGCACTTACACACACAGCAAACATGATATCTGGTCTTGTTGAAGTCAGATACATCAGAGATCCAATCTTGGCTCTGTATTCATGTTCATCTACTGACTCCCCCTTTTCATCAGCAATCATCTTTTCTTTGGTGTCCATTGGAGTTGAAGCAGTCTTGTAATCATGATAGTTGAACTTGTTCAAAATGTCCTGCACATATTTAGTTTGGTGAATGAAGATCCCTTCAGCCTTTTGTAGAACTTAAAGTCCCAGAAAGAAGTTCATTTCACCCATGGAACTCATGCTATACTTGGATTTCATCACCCCTTCAAACTCCAAACACATAATTCATTTGTAGATCCAAAGATGATATCATCAACATAGACTTGTAAAAGCAACAAATCTGACCCATTTCTTTTGTAGAAGAGTGTCTTGTCAATGGCTCCTCTTGTGAAACCATTTTCAAGTAGATGAGTTGATAGCTCATCATACCATGCTCTAGGAGCCTGATGCAGTCCATAAAGGGCTTTGTTTAACTTATACACCCTGTTTGGATACATTGGATCTTCAAAACCTAGTGGCTGAGCTACATACACCTCTTCTTCAATCTTTCCATTTAGGAATGCAGATTTAACATCAAGCTGGAATACTCTAATTTTCTTTGAGGCAGCATATGCAAGGAAAATTCTTATGGCTTCCAGTCTTGCAACTGGTGCAAATACTTCCTCAAAGTCTATCCCTTCTTCTTGAAGACATCCCAGTGCTACAAGACTAGCTTTGTTTTTAATCACTAAACCCCTTTCATCCCTTTTGTTTCTGAAAATCTACTTGGTTCCAATTGCATATCTGTCATATGGCTTGTCTACAAGATCCCACACATGTAGATCTCTAAACTGTGCCAATTCCTCTTGCATTGCCTCTACCCAACTATTGTCTTTTAAAGCTTGAGCAATGTTCTTTGGTTCTATTTGAGATAGAAAGCAAGAGTACAGACAGATGTTTGCTATCTCAGAATGACTCCTTGTAACTCTTTCATGCAAGTCACCAATGATATTTTCAGCAGGATGATTCTTTTCAACAGTAGGAGTTTGTATTATCATATTTGTAGATAAATTTGTGTCAAGATTTGTGTCATTGAGTTCAGGTTCTTCATTGATCAAATCAGCTTCTGCATCATGAAACTGTGGTGCTTCCTCATTGTTTAGTCCTGAAGTAGATGCACCATTGTTTCCCAGATTCAAATTTTGGAATAAGTCTTGAAATCTTTTTGTGGTGATAGCTTCTTCATTTGATTGGTTGCTTGTGTCACTCTCATCCTGAACTTGATCATTCTGTACATTTGGACTGTCTTGATTGTTCATAGCCTGATCCTGTTCAATGACCTTGCTTGAGGAGCTGTTCACAAAAGTGTATTCCTTTTCTTTTCTAGCAATCTTTTTCCACAATTCTTCTAAGTCTAATTCTTTCTTCTTATTCTCTGCAAGTACACTGGTCTTGTAGAATGAATCAAAAAAGTCTTCTGAATAAATCTTGAATGACTTTATTAACTTCTCATGATCAAACAGCCATTCTGCACCACTGACTGTGTTGAACTGATTCTCATTAAAAATGATGTCAGAAGACTCTATCACACTCATGTGATCTTTCACATATACTCTGTATGCCTTTGAGTGAGTAGAGTATCCAACAAAGAAACAATCTAGTGACTTAGTTTGAAACTTGTTCAAATAATCTCTAGTGTTCAAAAGAAAACATTTGCAACCAAAGGGCTTGAAAAACTTGATGTAAGGCTTTCTATTATTGAAAATTTCATATGGAGTCTTGTTATGCCTTTTGTTTACAAGCACCCTGTTTTGAACATAACATGCTGTATTTATTGCTTCAGCCCAAAAAGTGACAGGCAAATTTGCATCTGCCAACATTGTTCTGGCAGCTTTTATCAAAGTTCTGTTTCTTCTTTCTGCCACTCCATTTTGTTCAGGAGTTCTAGGAGCTGAAAATTGTTGAAATATCCCTTTCTATGTGCAAAATTCTTTCATGACTCCATTCTTGAACTCTGTTCCATTGTCACTTCTCATCATCTTTACTTTCTTATTCCGCTTGTTCTCAATCATTGTGACACAACCTTTAATCAACTCAGCAGTCTCATCTTTGGTACTTAGGAAATAAACCCAAGTATATCTTGAACAGTCATCAATGATCACCAGACAGTATCTCTTCTTTCCAATACTTGGCACACTCATAGGACCAAAGAGATCCATGTGAAGTAACATAAGTGGTTGATCTATTGAATTGATGAGCTTTGTCTTATGAGTAGACTTGTGTTGTTTTCCCTTTTGACATGAGTCACAATAATCATCTAACTTGAATTCTCTTGTAGGTAAACCAATCACATGTTCACCTTTGAACAGTCTGTTCATGTTCTTCAAGTTTACATGACACAGTTTCCTATGCCACAATTTAGATTCATTTTCAGTGGCTTTGGAAACAAAACATGCACCTCCTCTTGAAATGGCTTCTTTCATATTCAACTCATACAAGTTTCCATTTCTTGGTGCCATCATCATAATCATTTCAGGTGAAATCACAAACTCAGGTTTTAAAATGAAACAGTGTGAATCATCAAACCTGACTTTGTAACCCTTATCACACATTTGTGATATGCTCAGTAGATTGTACTGAAGTCCCTCAACATGAAACACATTATCAAATGACACTTTTCCATTTGTCAAGATTCCTTTACCCACCATTTTCATCACTCCCAAAAGCAACAGGTCCTTCATACTTCTCTTCATAGTTCACAAGTGACCTCTTGTCACAAGTCATGTGCCTAGAACAACCACTATCCATATACCATATATCATTCAAATGAGTGGCATGTTCCTGCACATAGATAAATTTCATTAGTTAAGTGATGAAGTGCAAGCTTCATCAACTTGCAACTCATCAGTGTCATTTTCAATGGCAGCTTGGGAAGTGAGTGTTGTAGGTTCAGGATCTTCATGAGTGATTTCCAGATTATCATAATTGTCAGTTTCATATCCACACTCTCTTGGTGTTTTAACAAGTGAAACTGAACTTTGGAGCTCAACTGAGTCAGTGACATCCTCTTTCAAGACATAGTCCTTTGTTTCTGAGTAGTCTCTTACATCAGCCACAGCTTCAATTTTCTGATAAGTCTCTTACATCAGCCACTGCTTTAGGTTTCCAAGTGAAACCTTGTGGTTCATATCCATGTTTCATCAAGAACTGCTCATCACCAGTAAGTTCAGTTGGTTTCATTCTCTGATAAGTATCTTTTCTTCTTGTCTTCTCACTGTTTGATGATCCTTGAGAGCTATCAGATTTAACTGATTGAGTATCTTGCTTGATTCTCACAGACTGATAGTTCTTTTTGGTCAATTTCTCATGCCTTTTAGGAGATTTTCTTCTTCTTTCTAGTTCAGTCACTTTCTTTTCAATCCTTGTCTCCTTTTCAGATTTCTTCTTCTCTTTGTTCATGGTTTCATTACCACACACCTTTCCTTTTCCCAGATATTCATCATACTTCTGTTTGTACAGGGCAAAGTCTTGACCATACTTTGTTCCATCTGGTACATGAAATGGTTTGAATTTGGATCTTTCATTACATGAATCTGTGTGGTGACCATATTCATCACACCTTTTGGACCAAACCTTTCCCTTGAAGACTTCATGTTCTTTTGGTTTCTTATATCTTTCACTTGGCTTAGGTGTCTTGACTCCTAGAGTCTTCTTATTCTTTAAACAATCAAAATCAATTGAAAAAGGAACAAATTCCTCAATCTTGATGTTCTGTCTTTCAACATTGTTTTTGACAAAGACAATTTTCTTCATAGTCATAGATTCTTCATCACTGCTTTCTCTAACCCTTGTCACTCTTTTCTCATATTCTTTCATAGTTTCCACTTCTCCAACATCAAGCACCTCATGACTAGAAAAGATTGGATAAACTGGGATAAAATTTTCTGTATCAACCTTTTCATTCACCTTCTTCTTCTTGTTGTTCAGTTTTATCCTTCTCAATACAGCCTTGCTTGGAGGACTGACTGCATTGTAGTCTATCTTCCTCCTTTCACAAATATCAAAAGAAACATGATCTCTTTTCATTTTGTCATTCTGTTTCTTCAATTTTGGTGGGACTGGTGGATACTTTGGAAGTTTATCAACAGATTCAAGTTTCTTATATTTTCTTCTTCTTTCAGCAGCTTTGATTTCCTTTTCAGTAATTTGATCACTCAAATCACTCAAATCATCTTGATCCAAATCAACTAAATCAAAGTCATCCTCAGAGACTTGAACGCCAATTGACTTATCCTCTTTTACTTCTTTCTTAATCACAAACTCACCTTCTTCATTCACTTCTACCTTTTTGTACAAATCAACAATTTCTTCTCTGTATTGAAATACATCTTTGAATTGTTGCAAGTATGCATCTCTTTTCTCTTTGTCAACTTTAGGCATAAAATTGTTGTTGAATGGAGGTGGAACTGTTTTTATTTGTCTTGTTCTTTCACCTGATTCAGTATACCACATATGTTGCCAGTTGAGACTAAATTCTTCAGAAATTCAGTTTCAACCTTTAGTCTTGTGTTTTGCACCTTTTCTTCAACTAACATCTTCTTTAATCCATCAATCTCAGTGATGTATCTGGTTTGAGTTCTGTAAATGATCATGCAATCATCTACAAGGCTTTTAATCTTTTCATCACTGATCATCTCACTTGCCTCATACTCATTTATGATACTTTGTTTTCTGAAACACACACTTTCCAGCTTCCCTACTTTTGTTTTCAATTCAATGATAAGTTCATTTAAATCAACTGTAGGAGCAGAGTGTACCTGAGAAGATGATCCCTTTTCTATCTCAATTATGGCCATGAATGCCACATTTGCTTTCCTGATATCATCTGCAAGTCCTCTTCATGATTGCTCCAATCAAAATTTCCTTCATGTTGTGTAGTCACTGCTACATTTCCTTGATTTCTGATCTGATTTTGATTTGCTGGAACAGTGTTATTTGGAACATTTTGAACAACTTGAAGGTTTTGATTGTTATTCATTTGAAAACCTTGATTCTGTTACATACTTTGTTGTTGATTATTCATTTGAGGCTGAAAGTTGTTGAAGTTTAGGTTGTAATTGTTGTTGTTGAAGTTGTTCATTTGATTTCTGTTGTTGAATCTTGGCTGATTTTGTTGGTAATTCTGCTGACCTCTTGGTTGATTTTGTTGATATTGATGCTGACCTCCTGGTTGTTGATTCAGGAATTGATTCATTTGTAAGTTTCTTGGTTGATTGCATTCTCTTGCAAAATGACCAGGTTGTTGACAATTGTAGCATATTGCTTTTGACTTGTCAAAACCAATCTTGTCATTAGGACCAGAAACCAGAGACCTACCAGTTCTGTTATACAGCCTTCTACTTCTCAAACCCAACATGGCAGCTTGCCATTTCAAATCCATGTCTTCCAAATCACCTGCATCAATTTGTTCCAAATCATCTTGTACCACACTTGTGTGAATTAGATTCTTTGCAACAAATGCATTATATGACTCAGTAAACATAGACAGCAAGGCTTGTGTTTCATTGCTTTGACTATGTCCTGTTCCAATGTTAGGAACATTTCCACTTGACATAGAGGTAGAATCAGAATCATCAATCAGTTGCACATTGAACTTCTGCTGATTTCCTTGATTACTTGTGCTACCCCCAATGAAAGATTTTGGAGTGACAGCATTATGTTCAGCTGGTTCTTCAATTATGGGAATTTGCTGTTGGTTCTTGGTGGACAGATTTCCCATTGGTGCAATCAATGCATTTGAAACATTGAAACATGGTCTATCTTTTTTGATCATCTCATTCTCAATCATTTCAAGTTCAGCAGCCTGAAGAAAGCATACTACATCATCCAATTTCAATTCACTGAAATTTTGTTTCTGAATGATGAATTTGCAAGCAGTATACCATTCTTTTGGCGTTGAGTTGAGTAACTTTGTATTCAAATCAAAGTCAGTCATTACATAATCAGTTGTTCTCAACTCATTCACAATACTTAGAAATCGTTCTAGTATTGATTTCAACCTTTCTCCATCTCTATACTTGAACCTTTCCAACTGTTGCTTCAATCTTTACTTCTTTATGTTCTTTAGTTCAGTATTCCCTTCATACATTTCAAGGATGGCATCATACATTAGCTTGGCTGTTGTGTGATGAGCCACCTTGGTCAGAATCTACCAAGACAAACCTAGCTTAATCATAGCTAAGGCTTTGTCATCCACCTTTCTCATTTTTTCCCTTACAGCAGCAGTTGCAGTAGCATTTGCAACTTCTTCAACAGTAGTTTGTGGACCATTCTTGATGAAGTTCCACATGTCAATATCATTGTAGCATACGGCTGCTTCAAAAAGTACTTTCCATTTGATAAAGTTTTCCTGTCCATACAACCTTGGTATCTTGTTAGTAGACACCTCTTGTTCCTCATATCCAGACATTTTGAGAAATCAAAAATTAGTTTCTTTAAAAAGAGTTTCAAAATAATAAGATCTGAAAACATAATGCTCAGATCTGATGTGTCTGATGTGATTAGAACAATATTTAGATATAAAGATTAGAACTTTAATTGAAATAAGGAAGAGAAAACACCGGTAGATTGTAGATCTGGAAGAAAAATGAAAAAACAGAGCTGCTGACGTCACAAATCAATCGAACAGTGGTCTGCTTACGTCATTCTTCTTCAAATCTTCAATCAGCAACAATCTTTCTAAAATAGCAGTAAACAAGCTCTGATACCACTTGTCGTTCCTTTTGATTTAAGTTGGATCTTGATCAATCAAGTCATAACTCACACAGATTAATCGTGTTGACAAGAGAGTTAATGACGGGTTGCTATATTTATAAAGATATCCGATTGTTAAAGGCGGAATCAATAACAAACATATGGTTGCAATGAATAATCAAAGATAGAGAGGCACACTCAGGATTCACTCAAAAGATTTCCATTTATATAATTTAATCATACAAAAGGATAGTCGATTTAGGGTTTTCTAGGAATCCTAAGATAGTCGTCACACAATATTCTCTCAATAAATGAGTCTGTCTTATCCGAATTGTGTGTTCTCCCGTCTGTTTGGCGGCGTGTCCTAAATATTCTATTTATAGGCCTACCAACCTAGGACAGCTGTCATTCCTTCTAGAAACCCTATCCGATAATACATATTCAAATTACATATTCAAAATAAACTAAGTGTAAAACAAGTCTTCCGGGTAGGCTCTTCATTAATCTTCAGTTTCCGAGTACGCAGTGTACTCGGCCTTCCTTCAGACTTGGTAAACATAGAAGTGTACTCGGGATCAGTTTCCGGGTAGAATTTACTTAAAGAATATTTTACCAAGTAAAATATTCACCCAGTAGACTTCAGTCTTCTTGACTTTGCTAGACTTTTCCCGACAACTCCTTACGAGCAACCCCGTTTTTCTATGATCATGTTCGGCTCTTTGTCATTGAATAACTTATTAGCAAATTGTACTCGGGAATCACTGTTCCTTGCTTGAGCTGAACCATACTCGATATAACTTAGAAATATTCCCTTAACTCATCAAGTATACTCGGACCATACTTATTGATAAATACCTTGCCCGGTCTTCCAATTACTTGGCTTCTTGGACTTGGTTAACCAAACCTTACTCGAAAGTGTAAAAGACTTGATTTTGAAGAACAAACCTGCTTGACAAAGTGAACCTTGCTCGGAGATACCAAAACAGTGATCCTTACTCGGGAATGCACTAAATAGCATACCTTACCCGGATATTTACTTAAGAAGACTATTTGAAGTAAACCTTGCCCGGGAGGCAAAATCTCGTACTCGGCTAAGTAAAAGCTTGCTTGGAACCCAAGGTGTGCTCGGATTCAATACTTAGCAGTTTCTGAAGAGGTTGAGAAGATTCCAATCTTCCATATTCTTCGTTTAGGTCAAATCTCCTCATTTGGGTCAAACTTTTAACCCAACAATAGAATCCTCTGACATCATTTTAATGAGAATCAATTCAATACAGTTGATGGTGCAGCATGGCTGTTTGATCATGAGAAGTTAATAAGGTCTTTCAAGATTTATCCTGAAGACTTTGATGAATCTTTCTACAAGACCAGTGAAATTGAAGAGAAAAAGAAGAAGTCATTGGACTTGGAAGAATTATGGAAGAAGGTTGCTGAAAAGGAAAAGGAATAATTTTTGTGAAGAACTCCTCATGTGATGTTGGTGAACTTAATCAAGAAAACAATCACAATGTTGAACATGATCATACAGAGAACAATCAAGACAATCAAGATGTACAGGATAGTCAAGTTCAGAATGAGGGTGACACAAGCAACCAAGCAAGTGGAGAAGAAGCTGCATCTACAGCAAGATTTCAAGATCTATTTCAAAGATTGAACTTAGAAAATAATGGTGCATCTACATCAAGACAACATAATAATGAAGCACCAGAATTTCATGACGCAGAGACTGATTTGATCATTGAAGAACCAGAACTCAATAAGTCAAATCTTGACACAACTATGTCTACAGATATGATTGTTCAAACTCCTTATGTTGAAAAGAATCATCCTTCTGAAAACATCATTGGTGATTTTCATGAAAGAGTTACAAGAAGTCATTTCGAAATTGCAAACATTTGTCTTTACTCTTGTTTTCTATCCCAAATACAACCAAATAACATAGCACAAGCATTAAAAGATAATAGTTGGGTGGAAGAAATGCAAGAGGAATTGGCACAATTTAGATATATGCATGTGTGGGATCTTGTTGATAAGCCATTTGACAGATATGCAATTGGAACCAAATGGGTGTTCAGAAACAAAAGGGATGAAAGGGGTTTAGTGATTAAGAATAAAGCTAGACTTGTAGCACTGGGATGTCTTCAAGAAGAAGGAATAAACTTTGAGGAAGTTTTTGCACTAGTTGCAAGACTTGAAGCTATCAGGATTTTTCTTGCATATGCTGCCTCAAAGAACATTAAAGTGTTCCAGCTTGATGTTAAGTCTGCATTTCTAAATGGAAAGATTGATGAAGAGGTGTATGTTGCCCAACCTCCAGGTTTTGAGGATCCAATGTATCCAAACAGGGTGTATAAGTTAAGCAAATCCCTTTATGGATTGCATCAGGCTCCTAGAGCATGGTATGATGACCTGTCAAATCATCTTCTTGAAAATGGTTTCAAAAGAGGAGCCATTGACAAGACACTCTTCTACAAAAGAAAGGGATCAGACTTGCTTCTAGTACAAGTGTATGTGGATGACATCATCTTTGGTTCTACAAATGAACAAATGTGTATGGAGTTTGAAGGGGTAATGAAGTCCAAATACAGCATGAGTTCTATGGGAGAAATGAACTTCTTTCTAGGATTGCAAGTTCAACAGAAAGCTGAGGGGATTTTCATTCATCAAAGCAAATATGTGCAGGACATCTTGAACAAGTTCAACTGTCATGAGTACAAGACTGCTTCAACTCCAATGGACACCAAAGAAAAGATGATTGCAGATGAAAAGGGGGAGCCTATAGATGAACATGAATATAGAGCCAAAATTGGATCTCTGATGTATTTGACTGCAACAAGACCAGATATCATGTTTGTTGTATGTGTGTGTGCTAGATTCCAATCAAGTCCAAAAGTCTCCCACATGAATGCTGTTAAAAGAATATTGAGATATTTGAAGGGAAGACCAGACTTAGGGATTTGGCATCCAAAGAACCAAGCTTTTGATCTGATTGCATATACAGACAGTGACTATGATGGCTGCAACATAAGCAGAAAGTCAACCTCAGGAGGATGTCAATTTTTGGGTGAAAGGCTAATGTCATGGCAATGTAAAAAGCAGACTATAGTTTCAATCTCTACTACAGAAGCTGAATATGTTGCTGCATCTGCCTGCTGTGCACAAGTTCTATGGATTCAAAATCAGATGCTGGAATATGGTTTGAATTTCTTGAGCACCCCTATTTTTATTGACAATATTGCTGCATATTTTACTGTTAAAAATCCAGTTCAACATTCCAAAACTAAGCACATTGAAATCAGACATCATTTCATCAGAGACTGCAGTGAAAAAGGTTTGATTGAAATGCAAAGGGTTGATACAAGTGACAATTTGGCTGACCTATTCACCAAACCACTTGATAGAACCAGGTTCAACTTTCTTCTGAAAGCCCTGGGAATGATCAACTCTAATGAAATCCGATTAAGGATGTGTGCCTGGTTGTATGTCTCTCTGTGATAACTGATTATTTTATTAGAGATTACACATCTTGAATGTTGATTGAATATGTTTTGAATATGTTTCAACTGAATGTTGGTTGAATATGTGTTGAATATGTTTCAACTTAATGTTGATTGAATATGTTTTGAATATGTTTCAACTTAATGTTGATTGAATATGTTTTGAATATGTTTCAACTGATTGTTGATTGAATATGTTTTGAATATGTTTCAACTGAATGTTGATTGAATATGTGTTGAATATGTTTCAACTGAATGTTGATTGAATATGTTTTGAATATGTTTCAACTGAATGTTGATTGAATATGTTTTGAATATGTTTCAACTGAATGTTGATTGAATATGTTTTGAATATATTTCAACTGAATGTTGATTGAATATGTTTTGAATATGTTTCAATTGAATGTTGATTGAATATGTTATGAATATGTTTCTCTGAATGTTGATTGAATATGTTTTGAATATGTTTCAACTGAACAATGCTTGAATATGTTTTGAATATGTTTGAAGTTAACTGATAGGTGCTTAAGTAAATATTTGTGCAATTTGTTTGACATTGATGATAATTCTTGACTATCAAGTTAACTGATCTGATGTTATGATAAATAGTTTGATCTGTTTGGGTAAAATTGAATACTTGTCTGATGTCATGAGTAATCACATGTTTATGGTTACTTGAATATGTTCTTTATCTGATCTTCTGATGTTGGTAAGATAGGATAGACACTGAATGTTAGTACAGTCTGTTTTTCTTGATGATGTTAAGAATTATTAAGATTTGATTATGTGATGCAACTGTTTATGTCAAAATGTGTTTTATGTCAAAATTAAGTGATTCAATGAATTTTATTATGAATTTTTCATAAATACAATATTTTGGTCAAAACATGAGCATGTTGTTTAATGGTGTTGAGAAATGATAAGATTATTCAGTTCAAGCTTTAAAAGAAGCTTAAAAGAAGGATTTTTTAGGAAAAGTCTCAAGTAGTTGTTTTTGCTGAAAATTATGTCATTTGCCTAGTTGGAAGGACATGC
The DNA here is from genome assembly GCF_021521415.1 of Bidens hawaiensis. NCBI lineage: Eukaryota > Viridiplantae > Streptophyta > Magnoliopsida > Asterales > Asteraceae > Bidens > Bidens hawaiensis. The sequence goes on from NW_027491281.1 coordinate 1,294,207, forward strand.
ACTTGTGTATGTTTGGTCCTTAAATCTCTCAAATTCAAAGGATAGCCATTGACCTGAAAACTGAATGCATTTGGGGCAATTATGACTTGTTTCTTATTCCTTCACTTAAAACTATGTCAATAGCTCTGACTTTGAAAGGACATATATTCACATGTATGTTTGGTCATGTTGACCACTTTTGGTCAAACAGGATAGCCATTAACCTGACAATGAAGAGATATTGGGGTGATTGAATATTAAACTGTGTTTATTGGGAAATGATAGTACATTGACTACTTAGCTGATCATATGGAATTAATAGGCTAAAAGGACCTTAGTATAGTCATTAACATGTATGGTTGCTTTCCCATGATGATGTAAAATCTAAGGTGATATAAACATAATGAATATTCTAATCTTTATGTGGAGATACATAGTTGTCTTTGCATGTCTCAAGATAAATCTCTCCGAGTGATATGGCAGAAAAGTGATTACCCAGTCATACACGAGCCTGTTGTTATTTGGTCAACCAAAAATTTAACATATTTAAATATGACAAAGAACATGCTTAAAGAAAATTTGAGAAAATATCAAAAACAAGGGGAAGAATGAATAAATCAACCAAAAGTTGATAAGTGTTTTAAATATTTTATCAAACAAGAGGGTTACAACAAGAACTACAAAGATGTTGGCAAAAACTTGTCTCATCTTGAATGAAAGGCATGTTGCTAACTGTAAGTCCAAAGTTCAACCTCTATATATGTTTAAATCTAAAAATACAAAAATACAATAAGTTCTGTCATACAAAAACTATTTTTGACCAAATACAGGAGGTTGGAGTCAAATTGGGGTGATCTGGGGAAAGCCAAATAAGCTTTGAGAAGAGATATGAGGCATCATAGCACAGTGTTGACCATTAATGCATTATGCTTTAAATGAACCTAAATCATATCACCAAAGAGATGAAATTCATGCTAAGTTTATACTTGCTGTTAACCTATCTACGTCGTCATAATAATGCTGAGAGTGAAGTATTGAGATAGCTACTTAGTCAATATGATCCCATTCTTGAGATCTTTTTAGTAAATGGAAGAAACTGTTTTGAAGAGAAATATAACTGAAATTTGATCTCTAAATGCACCATTTGCTCTTAAACTATGATCTGAAAAGAAAAATATATTTTGACCAAGTGGTTTAAGTCAAAAAGAGTTGCATTTTGCCTAAAAAAGGTTGAATATGTAAGTTCGGGTAAGGTTTGATGCTTGATAACCTTCCCGAGCACAAACTGTTTAAATATGTATTTTCGGGTAAGGTTTAACGATTTACAACCTTTCCGGGTACAAAACAGCTGATTATGTGTGAATATGTTGTTTCGAGTAAGGTTTGATATTTTTCAAACCTTCCGAGTAAGCTTAATCATTTTTGACTAACTTTATGATTTTCGGGCATGCTTTGAAGTGTTTACACTTTACGGGTAGAGTACACTGTTGTACTCATTTCTCGAGCAAGCTTGAAGTCTTGAGATGATTATGTGTTGTTATAGCTAGCTTTTAACAAGAAATTCTTGTTTCGGGCAAGCTATGCATGTTATATGCTGATTGTGATTCCAAGTGAACTTTATGAACTTAGTCAAGTACATCAAGTAAGCTTTGTGATTTGTGTGAATATGTCATTAGGAAAGGTTTGTTAATCTTTCCGGGCATGCTTAGATATTACTATTTAAGTTTGTCTTTTTTCGGGTATGGTTTGGCATGTTGAAAACCCTCGGGTAAGGGCATACCTGATAATTGAATGTGTTTATCCTAGCAAGATTAGTGCTAACATAGGATTTTCGGGCAAGCTCTATGAAATTTTAGACTATAGCACACTTAAATGTCTATGTGTTTTAATTTCATTCCAAGCATGTTCTGTGATATGTGTGTTTATAATTTCTTTGAAATTACAAGTGTTTTCTGGCAAACTTTGTTTTTCGGGCACACTTTATACTTCGGGTACACTTGTGTTCCTTCAATATACTTGGCAATTTCAAAAGTTAACCTTCTGAGTACACTTTCCTTCCGAGCACACTTTGCTTCCGAGCACACTTTGTCTTCCAAGCACACTTTGTACTATATGAAGGTTATCCGGGTATACTTTGCATTAGAAGGTGTTCGAGCACACTATTCTCATGAATGGTTGCTCGAGCACACTATGTTTTTCAAGTATGCTTGATTGAATATGTTAGTTAGTATGATAAAGTTGATTATGATAAAATTGATTATGATTCTTATGAGGGTTCATGCTAGATAAGTTTTAATTTGAAATTGAGAAATCTATGTGGGGATCTTAATTGATTCTTAGTAAGGATGTTTATTTGATGATTATACTTGATTATTTGCCTTGTGATTAATTTCTCAAGAAATCTAGTATTTCGGGTAAGCTTTCTTCATCATGTCTTAACTTTAAATTAACATACTTGATCGAGCAAGGTTTATGAAAAGACGAATTCGGGCAAACTTTTTATATCCAAAATTGAAAATTTTTCCAAGCAAAGTTTGACCGGGTAAGGTATGTAAGTGGGAGTATACCGAGTATACTTTGGATATATTAATCTTTCGAGTAAGGTCTTATAAACTTAAATGAAAATAAATGTTTAATATATCAAGTGGATAATGTTACCTGTTGACAGCTAATAATTCACAAAAAGACAAAAAGCATTTAAAACCCACTTTCATAAGTTAAAGACAAAACACTTTTCAAATTTCTCACTTTACCTGGCATGTAAAAGAAAAAAGGCAGAAACAAAAGAACTTTATCTGCAATTTTGGCAGAAAAATTGCAGATATGTACTTTACATTTGTCTTAACTCTCGTTAAAAGAAGACCTGCATATGCTATTCAAAATTGAAACTTCACATTTCAAGAGTAACTCACATTTGTGCAGATTTCAATATCATTCAAGAAAACGGTTTGAATTGAAATATTATTTATACCTTAATTTTTTTTCATTGAGATCTAACTGATAATTGTGTATTAATTGATATAACAGAAAATCCGCAATGGATCCAACTGCAAGTAATTCCAATTCCTACAAACATCATCTTTCTGAAGAACTGAAGAAAGCATTGCAACGAGTTCAAACACTAATGTCTGAGGTTGAGAAGATCTCAGCTGCCCCAAAACAGGGGGATAAATCACCAAAATATGGGGAGAAGTTGCTGAAGCTTCTCTCAATTTATGAAAAGAACAGCTCAGATGATGAAGCTGACAAAGTTCCAGAAGATGAAAAGAAATATCTTGAGGAAAGAAAGAAATTAAAAGGGAAAGAAATTGCTCAAGAGGATGATGAAATTCAGACTTTAAATTCTCAGAAGGAGATTACAATGGACTCAGAAATGAATGAATCTGAATCAGAAGCCAAAAGAGTCTATGTGTAAAGAATGACAGAAATTTATGACAGAGAATTTCTTTCTCAAATGATGTCTGATAAAGACTTTGAAGAACAAGAAAAGTTGATGAAGATGTTTGAAGATGAGAGAAAGCTAAGAGATGAAGTGAAGAATAATCAGAGAGAAGTCCTACAAGAATTGATTGGAAACTGTTTAAATGATGAAGAAAGTCCAAATGGTGTGCTAGTATCTCTACTCAAGTTGATTAAACAAGAAGAACCAGAGACAAAGGTGAAAGAGAAACTAGACACTGTTATTGATAAAATTTCAAATCATCATATAAAACAACTATGTTTGCTAGAATAGTTCAGAAATTATCAAAGCTTGCTGAAACCAACATACTTAAACCTTCTTGAGTGTAAGGCTTGTTAGAATGAGTTTAAACAATCTGTAAGACATCAAAGTGTGCTAGAAATTTCAAAGTTCATTAAAGCCTGCTAGTATTGACAATATCATAATTTTGCAAGGTTAAAATGTAACTCTTTTTGTCTTAAACCAGTTTTCTCATATATTTATCATTAGAATTCAATATTTCAGTTATATTTCCTTTCAATTCATTTTGAAAAGATCTCAACATTGTATCATATTGGTTAAGTGTTGGGTCAAGAAATTGACCTAAGGGGGAGATTATTGAGTCAAAGATTTGACCTAAATGAAGTACATGGAAGATTGGAATCTTCTCAACCTCCTCTGAATTTGCTAAGTAATGGATCCGAGCACACCTTAGACATCCGAGCAAGCTTTTATTTGGCCGAGTACGATATTTTGCCTACCGAGCAAGGTTTACTTCAAATAGTCTTCTTAAGTGGTTATCCGAGCAGGGTTTGCAAATTAGTGTGTTTCCATGTAGGGTACACTAATTTATGTAAATCCGGGCAAGGTTCACTTTATCAAGCAAGTCTGTTCTTTAGAACCAAGTATATTACTCTTCCAAGTAAGGTTTGGTTATCCATGTCCAAGAAGCCAAGAAATTGGAAGACCGGGCAAGGTATTCATTAATAAGTATGGTCCGAGTATGCTTGATGATCTAAAGCAATATCTCTAAGTATTATCGGGCAAGGTTCAGCTCAAGAAAGGAACAGTACTCCCGAGTACACTTTTCTAAATAAGTTATTTTATAGCAAAGATCTGAAATGGATCATTGAAGAACAAGGTTGCTCGTAAGGAGTTGTCGGGCAAAGTCTGGCAAATTTAAGAATACTGAAGTCTACTCGGTGAGTATTTTACTTAGTGAAATACTCTTTAAGTAAAGTCTACCCAGAAACTGATCCCGAGCACACTTCTATGTTACCAAGGTATGAAGGATGGCCGAGCATACTCGAAAAGACAAGATTGGTGCAAAGCCTACCCGGAAGACTTGTTTTACACTTAGTTTATTTTGAATATGTAATTTGAATATGTATGACTGTATTTAGGGTTTCTAGAATGAATGACAGCTGTCCAAGGTTGGCATGCCTATAAATAAAATATTTAGGGCACGCCGCCAGAAAAGCACAATACGGATAAGACCGACACATTAATTGAGAGAATATTGTGTGACGGCTGTCTTAGGATTCCTAGAAAACCCTAAATCGATTATCCTTTTGTATGATTAATATTATATAAATGGAAATCTTTTGAGTGAATCTTAAGTGTGCTTTCTACCTTTGATTATTCATTGCAACCGTATGTTTGTTATTGATTCCGCTTTTAACAAACAGATATATTTCTAAATATAGCAACCCGTCATTAACTCTCTTGCCGACACATCAATATGTGTGAGTTATGACATGATTAATTAAGATCCAGGTGAAATCGAAGGGACCGACATTAAGTTGCCTCTCAATACTTCATTCTCATCATTATTATGATGTATCAGATTGGTTAACAACAGGTCTAGACTTAGAATGATTTTCATTGCTTATTGGTGATATGCATTAAGGTTCAATTAATTAGCATAATTCAGAAATGGACAACAATGATTGTGCTATGATGCCCCATATCTCTTCTCAAAGCTTATTTGGCTTTCCCTAGATCGCCCCAATTTGAATTCAACCCCCTGTTATTTAGTCAAAATCTTTTTAATGACAGAACATTTAAATTGATTTAAATTTTCTTTTCAAAACTACAAACATATGTAAGGTTGAACGTTGGACTTACAGGAAACGCAAGTCGGACTTACAGGCCTTTCCTTCGGAATTTTAATGGACTTATATTATTGCCTCTACCCCTGTAGTTCTATAACTAACCCTCATATTTGTATTTTCATGAATTTGGGAACATTTCAACATTTGGTTGATAAAGATAAAAATAAACATTGTTCACATTTGTTCTTTGTTTTATTTATAAATGAATTATTTTGAATACCAAATACCAACAGGCTTGTGTATGACTGGGTATTCACTTTTCTACCTATTATCCGTAGAGATATATCTTGAGACATGAATAGACAACAATGTATCTCCACATTAAGATTAGTATTTTCATTATGTTTATATAATTTTACCTGAGGCGGACCTACGGTTTCAGCTTAGGGGTCGGCCGTACCCTGTGATAAAAAAAGATCTAGTGTTATATATACGACAAAATGTTGGTCGACCACTCCAAAATTTTGACACCGACCCAGTGAAATATTGACAAAAAGAGGAAAGATAGAAAGTAGAAGAAAATATATTGCTGGAAAAATATCCGACGATGTGAAGTTGAAGCGGGAGCTAAGATAGATTACGGGAAGGAGAATATATTAATTGTTATTTTATTAAATGCGTATTTATTGTCGGCACACTTCCTCTTTCCTTTTGTCTTTTCTAATTTAATTTTCTTTTTCATTTCATTCTAATGATGACAGTACACCGAGTTTCTTGAGTTACACAAGTTTTTTAGCTTTTCTTTTATGTTTTTTTAACATTATTATGTTGTCTTATTATTTTATCATTTTAGTTTACACGAAAAATACTGTGTGTATGTATATAATTTCTTGGATTTATTGTTGTTTTTATATATAAAACATACAAAGTTTATTTATGATCGTTATGGCATACGTAAATCAGTGTTTTTTTGTGAACAAACTCAGGGTCTTGTTGCCTCAATGCGCATTGTGATTGAGTTAATTTTGTTTTGTATTTATAACATTATTTTGTTTTTCCTTTATTTTTATGTAACCCGACGCGAACAGACCCGACCCAAAGATACCGAAAAAATTTCAGCGATAGACAACCGATTGCTAAAATTTCCGATCCCTGTAAGAAATTTTTCTGGATCCGCCACTAGATTTTACACATCATGGGAAGCAACCATACATATTAATGATTGCACTAATTGCCTTTTTAGTCTATTAAATCCATATGAATAGCATAAATAATCAACATACTATCATTTCCCATAAGGTTGGATCCATTTTCACTTAAAATCTTTTAAGCTTCTTCAAAGCTTGAAATGAATAGTCTTATCATGTCTTAACGCCATACAATTTGCTTTGTTTTTGTTAAAAATGTTTTGAGAAAAAATTAACTTGAAAAACCTTTCATTTGAGCATCCAATTTTAACACAAACCGAAGTAACATAATCAAAAACAATCATAATATGAAACACACAATAAAAACAATCAGACACCTCATAGATTATGCAAAGCCTATCTTCTCTTAATCACATTATCACACTAGATTATTCAAGAAAATCACAATATCAGATAAGCACACATATTTGTCATTTCAATTCAGATTCAAACAAACTTATCCTGATATAACACATACTGACTGACTTTAAGCAACTTAAGCATTATAAACACGTAAGTCACAAAGATGATCATTTAAAGCACAAATCAGTTAAACATGCAAATAAGTATGACCTTCACTCTCAAGACCATATAAAGATAATCAGTTAGCAAAAAGAGAACACTTCATGAATCAACCTCATCAGAGTTGATCATACCCCGAGCTTTCAAGAGAAAGTTGAATTTGGTTCTATCTAGTGGCTTGGTGAATAGGTAAGCCAAATTGTCACTAGTGTCAACTCTTTTCATTTCAATCAAACCTTTCTGACTAAAATCTCTAATGAAATTATGTATGATTTCAATGTGCTTAGTCTTAAAGTGTTGAACTATATTCTTAACAATAAACAGTGCAACGGTATTACCAACAAAAATAGGGGTGCTCAAGAAATTCAAACCATAATCCAACAATTGGTTCTTAATCTAGAGAACTTTTGCCCAGCGGGCAAATGCAGCAATATACAAAGCTTCGGTAGTTGATATGGACCATGTAGTTTGCTTCTTGCACTGCCAAGAAACTAGCCTGTCACCCAAAATTTGACATCCACCAGATGTTGACTTTCTACTCATGTTGCATCCATGATAATCACTGTCGGTATAAGAAATTAGATCAAAGGAATGGTTCTTCGGGTACCATATCCCCAAATCAGGTTTTCCTTTCAAGTATCTAAAGATCCTCTTGACAGCAGTCATGTGAGAGATCTTTGGAGATGATTGGAATCTTGCACATACACATACAGCAAATATAATATATGGTCTAGAAGCGGTCAGATACATCAATGAACCAATTTTTGCTCTATTTTTATGCTCATCTAAAGGCTCCCCCTTTTCATTTACAATCATCTTTTCATGTGTGTCCATTGGAGTTGAAACAGACTTGAGATCTTGACACTTGAACTTGTTCAAAATGTCCTGCACATACTTTGACTGGCAAATGAATTTGCCATCTTTCTTTTGCTGAATTTGTAGACCCAGAAAGAAATTCATTTCACCCATTGAGCTCATGCAGTATTAAGATTTCGTGACTTCATCAAATTCATGGCACATTTGTTCACTGGTAGATCCAAAGATGATGTAATCTACATAAACTTGTAGAAGAAGTAAATTTGTTCCTTTCCTTTTGTAGAACAGGGTATTGTCAATGGCTCCCCTCTAAAAACCATTAGAAAACAACTGATTTGATAACTCATCATACCAAGCCCTTGGAGCTTGATGTAATCCATACAAAGCCTTGTTTAACTTATATACTCTGTTAGGATAATCATGGCCCTCAAAAACCTGGTGGTTGAGCAACATACACGTCCTCTTCAATCATTCCATTAAGAAAGGCAGATTTAACATCCAACTGAAACACTTTAATATTTTAGATGCAGCATAGGCCAGAAAGATTCTTATAGCTTCTAGCCTTGCAATTGGTGCAAAGACTTCTTCAAAGTCAATTCCTTCCTCTTGTAGGCAGCCTAGAGAAACTAGTCTGGCCTTGTTCTTTATAACAATCCCTCTCTCATCCCTTTTGTTCCTGAAAACCCACTTGGTACCAATATCATACTTACATCTTAGCTTATCTACACGCTCCAACACTTGCAGGTCCCTGAATTGAACCAACTCCTCTTGCAATTCTTCTACCGAACTATTGTCTTTTAAAGCTTGAACAACGTTCTTGGTCTCAACTTGGGATAGAAAGCAGGAGTACAAACAGATGTTTGCAGATTCAGATGCACTTCTGGTTACTCTTTCATTAATGTCTCCAATGATGTTTTCAGGTGGATGATTTCTTTCAACATAGGAAGCTTGCACAACATGATCTGTAGACACATTTGAGTCAAGGTTTGTATCATTGATATCAGGTTCATCAATGATCAAATATGTTGTTGCATCATGGAATTCAGGAGCTTCTTCAGTAGTCTGTTGTGAAGAAGATGCAACATTATTTCCAGTTTTTAATTTTTGAAACAAAGTTTGAAATCTTGCTTCTCTGTTTTCTTGATCTTGACTCAGTTCTTCCTCATTCAATGCATGAACATCTTGAACTTCTTGGTTGTTTTGAATAACATGTTCTTAATCTTGATCTTGAACTAGTTCAGATTCAGCATTTGAGGGATCCTTAATAAATCTATATTCATGCCTTTTACTAGCAACCTTGAACCACAGTTTGTCCAAATCAAGTTTCTTTTCAGTGTCTTCCACATGGACACTTGTCTTGTAAAGAGTTTCATCAAAGTCTTCAGGATGCTCCATCCTGAAGGTCAAATAATTTCTCAAGGTCAAATAATGAAGATGCTCCATCCACAATATTAAACTGATTTTCATTGAATATCACATCAGAGGACTCAATCACACTCAGGTGGTCTTTAACATAGTCTCTATAAGCTTTTTAGTGTGTTAAATATCCAAAAAAGAAACAATCCAAAGATTTGGATTGAAACTTGTTGAGATAGTCCTTGGTATTCAAAAGTAAGGATTTGTAACCAAAAGGTTTAGGAAACTTGATGTAAGGCTTCCACTTATACAAGATTTCATAAGAAGTCTTGTTATGACTTTGTTGAGAAGTACCATGTTCTAAACATAGCAGGTTGTATTGATGGCTTATGCCCAAAATGTAACAGCTAGAAAAGCATCTGCTACCATGGTCCTTGCAGCCTCATTGAGTTTTCTATTTCTTCTCTCTGCAACTCAATTTTATTCAGGAGTTCTAGGGGCACTTGTAGGTTCCCAGCCGGATCTACACAGGAGTATCCCGTAACACGAGGGTGCGGAATCCCCACGTAATACGATACGAGCGTAAGATAGATAATACGTTGAACCGATAAACAAAGACACGTTACAATACTAATAAACACGATTGTATTGCAACACTTCAACACGTGATATCAATAATCACCAATACACGTTCGGAAAAACTTGTTTCAAAATAAGCCGAAGTGAGGTTTAAATAAACCTCGACAACTTCGCCTAACATACTAGGCGAAGTTGTCATAACTTCGCTTATCTCCAAGTTCGCCTACATCCCAGGGGAACTTGTGTAAAACAATATTCAATACCAAAACAAACAATCTAACACGATTACAGACACATACAAAACACGAGATACTGAACTACTGACATTATGCACCAACAGACTCCCCCTTAGCAGTAGCTTCATATCTCTATCTTCATTCTCGTGTCTAGTAATCCCTAAAATCTCGTGTCACCCGTCTTCAAGCATGAACGCCCTGTCTTACACAGACAGAGACCACCCTCTGGTACTTCTTGGCTTCATCTTTCCATGTATGAATATAGAATATCTTCTTATCGTTTAGCACCTGCAAGTCAGCTTGAGACAAATTTACCAAGTGCATGGGATCATACACTCTCAGAATTTCCTGTTCGTCTTCATCTTCCATAAACGCTTCAGCTGTTTGGATATCAATGTACCACCACTTGAGACTCTTTAAAACATCCTTGGGCATTAACTTCATCGACACTTCTTTCAAGCACCGAATCAGCTTATATTTCATCACCATCCAAGGTTTGCCATCAGCTCGCATTCCCCTTTCCTTATCTTCAATTAACTTCCTTTTCTGGGGCTTTAATAACTCAAACTTCTTCTCTTTCATACTTTCTTTCCACACAATCTTCCCAGTTATTCTAGCCATATTGTCATCACTCCTATTAATCAATCTCAATCTAGCCAAATCCTTCACCTCACACTCAGGAAATGTATTGAGAGATCTCAACGTCCTCTTAAAATATTGAATCCCATCAAAGCGTTTAATCACAAATAACTTTAACTGCTCATCATACAGCTAGCAAATAATACCTTTCTTCGACTCAGCATACCCTTTGATATTGTAACTCTTTTTGAACATTTTTGGAACCGCTGGCTTCTTTGTCTTAACAAACCACTGAGCGTAGCCTTCTTTCCATCTCGGCTGTTCTTCCCACTCAAACTCATCAGACACATCCATATCTTGACGCACATTCACCTTGTCAACATCTGGAATATCATGTTCTACACTATCATCCATAATCTCACCTTCTTCTATCTCACTATTAATCAGAATCTGTTCACCTCTCTTTTCAATCTCATCAATAGTTAACACATCATCGGTTAAATCATCATCATCACCCAACATGTCCTCATCATCAACAACCACGACATTTTCACCACCTGATCCACCTGCCGTATGTAACACCCCGTAACCGCAGCGGAAACGTAAACGGGATGCAACAGACACATCTGATATCAACAACATTGCTTATAAAGAAAACACGACTACATTAATTTACATCATATTACATTGTTCCGAGTTTAGTTCCCGTCTAGGCGATAGCACATAAGTTTTACCAACATTACATTATCATATTTAATACAAAATGATCACTAAACTTCCACAAATAGCACACATCATCAAGCATGTAGCACTTACTCCAGTTTGGGAGTACCTAGAAAGCATGTAAAGAAAACGGGTCAACTACGAATAGTTGGTGAGTTTCACTAATTTAAATAAACAGTGATAAATCATTATGATAATCATATATTAGAGACATCTGGGGACACTGTTAACCCAGTACTGTACCCATTCCGGGGGTAATGTTAACCCAGAAACACTTCTAGAGACATCTGGGGACACTGTTAACCCAGTACTGTACCCATTCCGGGGGCAATGTTAACCCAGAAACAATTCCAGGGACATCTGGGGACACTGTTAACCCAGTAATGTACCCATTCCATACGAGTCCCGTACAATCAAATATTTATAAATACACGCAAATTCATGCGTTCAGTATGTACTTAAACATTTTATTAGTAACATGCTTCCGCCCCGGGAAAATATTTGTAAACAATTCAGAAAAAGGGGCTCGTGAAAATCACCTTATCGTAGGCAATTTAGTAATACAATACTCCAGCTACTAGTCCAAATCTGTAATACGATCCCTAAGTTCGTTACTATACAATCACTATTAACATAACTTTAACCGTGTTAACCGGTACATCTGGGGACACAGTTAACCCAGTACTGTACCCGTTCTGGGGGCAATGTTAACCCAGAAACACTTCACCGGACTCAGATTGTGATATCGTTTAGAGTTCACTAGACAGATTTACTATTAGTCATTTTTCCCGTTTTGCGTGCCTAGCATGGTTATCCATTTTTATGTTTCAAAAATGAGTTTGGTCACACACGACCCGAAAATAGTTGTTAATTGATAATTTAACTAAGTTGTGAAATTAGGGCTCGGTTTAGATGTCCCGATTGGCCGCGGGACCCGTTTCCGTCATTATCGTACCGGAAACTGTTAAATAGGTTAAAAACACTCAAATCATCCGAATTATTTTCGGATGATTCATTTTTACTTGTTTAACTCAATTATATGAAAATAGTTCATTTTTAGGGTTTTTATACATCAGTCAGCTCGCTTATGCGAACTTTACCGGTTTACGTGTTTTAAGCTTTAAAAGTTTGTTTTAGCACAAATAATTATCCGTTTAGTCTCGGATCTTGAAATTCTGCACAACTCACTTTTTGACAGTGGGGAATTTTATAAAAATATTTCCAGAATTAATTTTTATATTTAACATTTATTTATCTATTTTTAAATACCATTTAAACACTAAATATGTCGTAAATACCAAACGATCTTAGAAAAATCCCAAATTTTTCCTGGATGACCCCTGTCATCTCCATAGTCCCCTATAATTTTTCCAGAACCAAATCCCTTTTTAAATGCCATTTTTACTAAAACCGAGCAAGAAAACCCTAGAACTCGTTTAACCTAAAAGCCTACTTAGACTTCTCCAAATGACCTCAAATTTGGTGTGTGTCTTATACATGTTATAAAAAGCTTATCTGAAATTTTCCATAATTTTTCATGATATTTAACTATTTTTCACCATTTTTGGCCAAAACCGAGCATTAAATTCACCAAATATTCATCCTTCATCCAAAAATTACCAAAAATTCACAGAACTCATATTTTCATGTGTAGATCATTCCTGTAAAATTTCATGACCTAAATCTACACGAAACACAATCTGTCCAAATCACAACCCTTATACAAAAACCGAACTACCTTGAGTTTCTAGCTTCAAATCGCAAGAATCTCGCTTTCTAGCCTTTGCTATCAACTAGATACAACACCTACAAGCACAATAACACCACACCAAGCAAGTTACACCCACAATCAAGCCATTTCTTTCATGGTTTCGGTTATGCTTTAAAAACAAAGATTTTACCGTAAAAATTCGTTTTTGGTTCATTTAACTCCTTTCTTGGACCAAGATCCCTTGTATAACCCGTTTACATCACTTGATCATGCAAGAATTGGTTCCATCTCGGGTTTTCACCCTTTTTCACTTGGAAACCTTATTTTCTTGAAAGAAAACTCAAGAAACGAACATAAACACGTACATAACACAATTTTACCTTGGTTTTTCTTGCTAGAATTGTCGGTTTTTGGATGGAATTATTGAGAGGATGAAGGGATTGTTGAATATGTTGTTGTAAAAAAGAAAAATGAAATGAAATGAAGATAGATGGTCCGATCGGACCATATTGGAGGGTGGGGTGACATATTCAGATTCTCGTAATCTGGATAATGTGTTAGATAATCTGGTTCAGTTCTTTTTTCGCTTAAAACGAGGCTAAAACGGTCGTTTTTTGGCTTAAAAATGAAATTTATATAAAACCGATTTAAAACTTAAACCATGACATTTATTAACTTAAAACATCATAGTATTAATAATTGTGCATCTTTTTCGGCTTGATCGATCGTCTCTTGCTTGGTTAGGTATTAAAGGTTTCGTTTATCGTACCGACGTATCACTAAATCGAAATCCTTTTTCTGTGCTTTAATTCACTTATCCCGAAGCTTTAATACTTCATAAACATCACTAAATATTATATATTTCGTCTATAATGCAATCCCCGATCGTTCGGGCTTCAATAATCCGTTAATTGGTTAATCGTATTTCCAATACGATTAACTGTATAATCGAGTATAATTCGTACTATGAATCATACATACTCGTATAAACGCATCATAATTCACATATTCATTATTAAATAACACATACATAGTATATACCGGTTAGGGTATACCTGATTTTGCCGGAATCGTTACACCGTACCAGTTGACTCCCCCTGAGATGTGGAAGTCCCAAGAGTTTGTTCGGTTCTTGGCAACTCACCACCTGCACCTTTAGATGCATTGGGATCATCGTCTCTATCTTGACTCTTCTTGGTTCACAACTCGACCACTTTGAAACGGACAAGAAACAGTTAATAATGGGGATCGATTCAAGGTTTAAGTTCGCCGAGGGTTAGAAGTGGGTATAAGTTCGCCGAGTGTTTGATAGTTTGGAAAGTGTTTGACCAAGTTGACCCCTTATATAGGTTTGAAAATACATGGGCGAAGTTAAGGTTAACTTCGCTTACCATTAGCTTCGCCCCTGAACAACTTCGCCCCTAAATCTTACCAGTAAGTTCGCCTATCTTAATTTACAAAACAGGACCTTATAAATTTGATCAAAATTCAACTGGCTTTTAAAATCCTCCGTTAAAGATTTAAACTTTACGATCAAAGAACCAAGTAACCAAGTTTTAAACCATAAAACAAAATATGCAGTGAAAATTTTAGTAATTAAATAAACGGGATCAAATAAAACGAAATATGCAATGAAAATTTTAGCAATTAAATAAACGGGATCAAATTTCAGTCTTGAGGAGGACCTGCATGCTTTAGGAAAGATCCGAACAGGAATCATACTAATTAAGTAGCTGTCACATAGATCCATGTTCAGCGATATTATGACATAAAGAAACAGGTTGTAAGCAGGTATAAAACTTAGTATGGTTTTCATCGCTTATGTGATACGGATTAGGTTCAATTAAGCTCAAACGTTAGATGGACATCACATGAGAGATTGTGATGCCTCCTATCTATTCTCAAAGCGTATTTGGCTTTCCCCAAGTCACCCTGAGTTGACTTCGACCCGTAGTGTCTGATTAAACAGTAAGCACACATCGATCTTCAGAGTCTTCTTCCTGTTCTCCTTCTTGCCTTTTTATTGATATTTGAAACAACCTAAGCTTCCGAAGGCTTAACAACATATATGTTTTTTTTTTAAATAAAGACATGAATACAACTTCAAATTATAGACAACTGCAAGTCCCGAATCTGGATCAATGCAGGTACTTGACACTATCTTCTCGGGAATCAGAACACTTACGGGCTCGTGTATGACTGGGTAATCACTTTTCTGCCTATCATTCAGAAAGATGTATATGGAGACACGCACAACTCAGAATGATTCTCCACATTAAATCGAGGAGATTTAGTTTGTATCACTTCTACTTTTACGCACCATAGAAAGCTACCCTAACATACAATGGCTGTTCTAGAGTCTTTTAGGCCTAATAACTTCACCAGCTAAGCACACAGAATTAGTTTTTCTAACACTTTCCATGATTGGATCAATTTTTTTTTAAACATTATATTGAAACTTCTTACGAAGTTATAGACTTGAAAAATTATATCATCTCCCTAAAAAAAATTTTAAATTCTATCGCCCCGATCAAGTCAAAGTCTTCAGGTAAACGGCTATCCTGAAGATCCAATGGATCAGCTGGACCGACCACATATGAGTATGTGTCCTTGTAACTAAGTATGAACGACTATTTTTCAGCGAAAGAATAAAAAACCCATCATAAACCGCCCCGGTTACTTTCAGTCATCTGGTTAATGGCTATCCTCATAATCTACTAGTAGAAGTAAGGACCAAACATATCCGAAGATGTGTCCTTCAAACTGAAGCAACCGACATAATTCTAAGCGATAGTAATGTTTTTTTTTTAAAAAAAAAATAAAAACGAAAAAGAAGGTTACTCGGGATTGATCATCCCATTCAGCTCAACAAGATTTTGAAAACGGGATCGGTCAAACGCTTTAGTAAAAAGATCAGCGAAATTATCCAAAGAATCAACCTTTTCAAGCACAATTAATTTCTTCACAGCACAATCCCGTATAAAATGATGATGAATTTCAATATGTTTAGTTTTGCTGTGTTTGACGGGATTGTTAGTTACTGAGATTGCAGCAGTGTTATCAATGCAAATAGGAGTTTAAGTGAAATTTAGACAGTAATCGCGCAATTGTTGTTGTATCCAAAGAACCTGGGAGCAGCAGCTCGATGCTGCCATGTACTCTGCTTCGCAGGTGGAAATGGCTACTGAGGTCTGCTTTTTGCACTGCCAAGACACCAATCTTCCTCCCAGAAACTGACATCCACCGGTTGTTGACTTCCTGTTCTGATTGCAACCTCCATAGTCAGAATCTGTGTAAACTACCAAATCCAGTTCTCCCCCTTTCGTGTACCACAATCCCAACTTAGGCTTGCCTTTGAGATACCGCAATATTCTCTTCACTCCCTTCATGTGAGATTCCTTCGGGCTTGCCTGAAAACGAGCACAAAGACAAACTACAAGCATAAAATCAGGTCTAGATGCAGTTAGATACATTAAAGAACCTATGATTTCTCGATATTGGGTGGGATCAACGTATTCATCATTGTCAGAATCAGCACCCAGTTTGTGGTTAAGGCAAACTGGAGTATCAAATGGGGTGCTATCGTCCATCTTGAAGCGTTTGAGCACATCATGGACATATTTTGTTTGATGAATAAACATCCCATCTTTCTTCTGATCTACCTGCAATCCCAAAAAGAAAGTTAATTCGCCCATGGCGCTCATTTCAAACCTCTTTTTCATGACTGTTTCAAATTCTTGACACATGGCGACTTTTGATGCAGCAAAAATGATGTCGTCCACATAGACTTGAACTAGTAGAAAATCTCCCCCTTTTCTCTTGACAAACAGCGTGCTATCTATCTTTCCTCTTTCGAACCCATTCTCAAGCAAGTAATCAGACAAGGTTGCGTACCAGGCACGAGGGGCCTGATGTAGCCCATATAAAGCTTTACTCAGTTTGTACACATGATCAGGAAAATCTGGGTCAGAGAATCCCAGAGGTTGTTCAACATACACCACCTCAACGACTTTACCATTTAAAAAGGCACTTTTCACATCTAATTGGAACACTTTCATCTCTTTGTGTGCAGCAAATGCCAAAAATAGTCGAATTGCTTCCAATCTTGCCACAGGAGCAAACACTTCGTTGTAATCGATCCCTTCCTGCTGATTAAACCCTTTTACTACCAGTCTTGCCTTGTTCCGTATGATTATCCCTTTCTCATCCCTCTTACATTTAAAAACCCACTTTGTACCAATAGCATTTATATTCTGTGGTTTTTCAACTAATTTCCATACTTCCATCTTCTCAAACTGTGCTAATTCTTCTTGCATGACTTCGACCCACGTGCTATCCTTTAGAGCCATATGATAATTCTTCGGTTCAATCTGGCTGATGAAGCAGGTGTACAAGCATTCGTTTATGACACCCATGTCTTTAATGCTTGCGTAAACACATGTGTGTTCATCCAAACTTCTTCTTGTTTGAACACCGTCAGACAGATTACCTATCACGTTCTCCAAAGGGTGATTTTTGTGAATTCCAGTAGTCTGAACCGGACCGAATTCCAGATTGTTTTCTAAATTTGAAGAGAGTTCATCAGTGTGTGATTGATGTTGAGTGTGAAATGGATTGAAGAATTCTTCTTCAGTAGAGGCAGCAGGAGTATCAACGGCACTTGACGAGGTAGGTTGACTTTCATCGTATTGCGGACGTTGCACAATATTTTCCTCCTCGTCATACAGAATCTGTGAAGCAAGTTTCTCATCAACTACTGCAAAATCCAAGTAAGGCACATTAAAAGATTTGAATAGTTTATCATAGTCGAAAGCTTCAGCGGGTCCCATGCTAGGCCTTGGTGATTTGTAACTCGTAATGTCAGTGTTACATACCACCTCAACCTTGTTGTTCGATAAATTAAAGACTCTTCTGTTGGGTGTCCCAACAACATATCCGACTAAAATACCTTCGTCGGCTATCTCACCAAATTTTGAGTTTGTCTTTAATATCGAACATGGGGACACGAAAGGTTCAAGACCATTCAAGTTTGGCTTTCTACCATGCATAAGTTCATAACAAGTTTTATTTAATCTTTTAACAGTTAAAACACGATTAAGGATATAACAGGCTGTGGCAACAGCCTCAGCCCAGAACATCACGGGAAGTTTAGCATATGCCAGCATGGTTCTGGCTCCTTCGATTGGCGTTCTATTCTTTCTCTCAGCTACCCCTTTTTGTTGCGGAGTATACGGGATGCTGTACTGATGTTCTATCCCTTTCTGTAAGCAGAACATCTCCATCTGATAGTTCTTGAACTCTGTACCGTTATCACCCCTGATGTACTTAACCCTTCTCCCAACAATATTTTCAACCTTGGTAATCAAGTTAATTACCAACGGAACTGTCTCATCTTTTGCCTTCAGAAAGTATACCCAAGAGTATCGAGAGTAATCATCGGTTACAACCAAGCAGTATGACGTTCCACCTAGACTCTTTACATTCACGGGACCAAAGAGATCCATGTGAAGTAGGTCTAGGGTACTGACAATTGAGTTAACCTTCTTGGAGTGATGAGGTTTTTTTTGTTGCTTTCCTTCCTTGTACGACAAGCATTGATCTTCAAAGTTAAAATTCTTCAAGGGAATTCCAAGAACCAGCCCATTCTTGAAAATATAATTCATTTTTCGAAGATGTATATGTCCCATTCTTCGATGCCATAACTCTAACTCCGACTCAGTTGCTTTTGACAGAAGACATGACTCTTCTGTTGTCATCTCAATTGACCTCATATCCATCACATACGTGTTCTTTTCTCTTGGAGCTTTCATTACCACCCAGGCCTCTGGTATCTTGAAACCCGGATAAAGAACGATTGCCTCATTTTTAGTAAAATGCACCGTGTATTCTTTGTCACAAATCTGAGACACACTCAACAAGTTATGCTTCAACTCTTCCACAAAATTCACCTTCTCTAACTTCATTCTTCCATTTGTCACAGTTCCAATACCACTGATTCTACCTCCACTCTCTCCAGCGAAACTAACCCTTCCTCCTTGAACAGATTTCCAGTCACGTAACAAATTCTTGTTACCAGTCATGTGCCGGGAACAGCCACTGTCAACAACCCACAGATTATTTACAGCCCTGTTTGACTGTTCCTGCACAATTAAAGAAATAGATTAAAATCTGGGAACCCAAGACCTACTGGTCTTGGGTCGATTAAATCTGTTGACCGGCAACCAGTACTTTGGTTGCCCAAAGTCAGTTTAAGAATGGTTTCTGTTAGTTCTAAAAGGAAACCTTCTAGAGGACTGGCTATGAGGCCATCCAAAACTTAGAGAATTAACTGAATTATAATGGTTGGTGTGGTAGTTAACTGGGAAAAAATGAAACTGATTTCTTTGAAACCTTGGATTAGTCCAATGTCTGAAATTTGGTGTGTTCGCATTCTTACCAGTATCATAATTAGTATTCGTTTTATTCCCAGTTTTCGGAGGTCTCATACCTCTAAATTTTCTCTGTTTTAGAGGACAATCAGCAATAAGGTGTCCTACTTGATTGCATCTGAAACAACTTCTGTTTTGAACTTTCCTCTCAACAGTTGTTGCAGATGTCGAGGTTGCATTACTACCCGTTTGTCTAACATATGGTGGGACAAACGGATTTAGGGAATAATTCTTTTCATCGGGCTTATATTCCTCCCCACGTTTTAGTAACACTACCTCTTCTTTTATCTCACCCAATTCGGATGACTTGTCGGAATTTGATGAGACAGAGCTAGGGACAGAGATCGCAACGTTAGAACCTGACTTACTCATCTCGCTCTTATTAACTCAGTTTCTTTTGTAGAAATTTTGATTGGAACTGTCTGACTAATCTCAACATTCGCAGATTGCTGATTACTAGGATTATAAGTATAATTATTGTTATACGGTGGTGGAACTTCAGAAAATCCAATTCCCCCTTTGTTAACTGGGGAACGTTGAACACTTATGATGTGATCGAGCATTGCTGAAGAATTTCTAAATTGTTCAATTTTTCTGTTTAGTTCCATCACTTTTACCTTGTAAATCAGCTATCTGTTTATCTTTTTCAGCAATTAGGTTTTTTCTTCTAACACTTCATAACTAAGATCAATTAATTGTATTTTTTCAGCTAGACTGGCTTTAAGACTTCTGATACCCTTTTCACTAGCTTTATTTTTACCGAGTAACTGGTTTCTCTAGTTTTAGTATAGTGATGATCTTCTTTTAAGGTTTTAAATTGTGTGTCCAAACTAACAAACTGATCAGTTATTGTTTTCAATTGTTCAGACAGATTTTCACATTGTTCACAATGAATTTCAGAACTTACCTCAGAGAGCTAATCGTTCACTTCTGCCATATATGCTTGATTTTCTCCCGTCTCCCTCTCTCTTCCTCCAGTTTCGATGTTTACCAAATTCGCATGTTCGAACACTTCCTCAACTTGTATATTCCAGTTGTATCGACCATTCTGTCTAGATACCATAGCCCTATGCTCACTACCTCCCCCATTCTGTTGTGCAGGCCTGTTCTGAATTCGTTCAACTCTCTCATTTGTACATTCCTTAGCAAAGTGACCATTTTGTTGACAGTTATAACATCGAACCTTTGATTTATCAAACCCTGGTCTTTCTCCAATGAACTTTCTACCCGTTTTCTTCATGAATCTCTTTACCCTTCTTACTATCATAGCCATCTGCCACTGCAGGTCCATCTCTTCCAAATCATCAGCATCGATCTGATCATAGTGTTCATCCAAAGTTGCAGGGTCGACTATTTTACCTTTGATGTAGTTCTCATAATATGAAATGAAGGATGCATAGAAAGCAAAATGCTGTTCAGCTGATTTAACACTCATGGGCATTTGTGAGTATTTGTAGCTTGGAACATTTGACGAGAAATTTCCAGTTGTAGCTTGAGGTTTTGAAGGATTACTACCTCCAGCTACGAAACATACGTCGCCATCCATATTGAGAATCACATGACCATCTCGAGTTGAGTTTATGTTTGATTCTCCCTTTGAGTAATAGGCAGAGAATTCTGATTTTGAACTTGAGCTTGGAGTGACTTTCGCACCATACATTCCCGGATCCTGAACCTGATCAGTTGGTGTCTCCTTCCGAACAATGTTAAGTTCCAAATTTCATAACTTATTGACTGCTGTTTCCAAATCAATCTTGGCAAAGTCTTTATCCTCTCTCATCAGAACCGTGTACATTTCCCATTTTGGTGGAAGAGCATCAAGAAGTTTCTCTACTATCTCTTCTTCCTTGTATTCAATGGAGTAATTACTAAGTTCGGTCATCAAGTGATAATATCTTGTGATGATATCGTCAAGTGATTCATTTTTCAAATACTTGAATACAGAGAATTGGGTTTTAGCAGCTTTGTCTTGGAAGCACGTATCCCCACATTACCTTCATATCTATTTTCTAGTGCTTCCCATAGCTCTCTAGCAGTTTTGTACTTCTTGAAGGTATGAAGAATCTCTTGTGGAAGAGCCATTGTTATTGCTGCATGAGCTTTACTCTCTGCCTCATACATTTTCTTTTCCTCCTCTTCCATCTTACTGTACTTCTTAATTTGTTCACGACCTTCAAACAAGGATGTTGGTGGAATGTATCCGTCTTGAATGCAAACCCACATCTTAGCATCTTGATACTTCACATACTGTTCAAAACCGATCTTTCCAAGCAACGAAATCGGTACCCTTAAGCATTTTTGGAGCTTTAGTTGCTGAACCGGCTTCAACCTCCATTTTTACCAGTTCTGTAATGTTTATTGAAGTCATAGTTGGAAGAAACACGACTCGAAATACAAAGAAAGTATTTTTTTTTAAACAGTGACCAGATAGCGAAGTTATTATAACTTCGCTTGGGTTAACTTTGCTTGGGCTTAACTTCGCTTTCACAGTAACTTCGCTTAAACCTTATAAGTTCGCTTAAACCCTACGTAAGATGACGGCAACTTCGCCTGATGAACACGAGGTTTTGAAGGTTTTAATTGGATGTATTGTGAGGTATGTGAAGGTGTTTTGGGGTATATTTGATGGTGGGAGACGGGCAAGACACAAAAACTAAGTATTTCAACGTAAACTCGTTCCGCGAATAGTCGAACGGAACGATCTTAACACCCGTGTGATAATCCCGAACCACACAATCACGAGCAAATGCTCTGATACCAATTGTAGGTTCCCAGCCGGATCTACACAGGAGTATCTCGTAAGACGAGGGTGCGGAATCCCCACGTAATACGATACGAGCATAAGATAGATAATACGTTGAACCGATAAACAAAGACACGTTACAATACTAATAAACACGATTGTATTGCAACACTTCAACACGTGATATCAATAATCACCAATACACGTTCGGAAAAAACTTGTTTCAAAATAAGCCGAAGTGAGGTTTAAATAAACCTCGACAAATTCGCCTAACATACTAGGCGAAGTTGTCATAACTTCGCTTATCTCCAAGTTCGCCTACATCCCAGGCGAACTTGTGTAAAACAATATTCAATACCAAAACAAACAATCTAACACGATTACCGACACATACAAAACACGAGATACTGAACTACTGACATTATGCACCAACAACACTGAATTGTTGTAGTATTCCTTTTGAGTTGCAAAAGCCATCCATTACCTCATTTTTTAACCTTCACCTTTACATCCAACTGATTCTCCATTACCTCATTTTTTAACTCCATTTTGTTCAGGAGTTCTAGGGGCACTGATTCTCAATCCTTGTCACACAATTTTTGATAAGTTCAGCAGCCTCATTTTTAATAATCAATAAATAAACCCATGTATATATTGAAAAGTCATCATTCATCACTAAGCAATACCTCTTCTTTCCTATACTAGGAACACTCACAGGACCAAAAAGATCCATACGAAACAATTCCAGTATATTGTCAATTGAATTCACAAGCTTTGCCTTGTGTGAGGACTTATGCTGCTTACCCTTTTGACATGAAATACATTTGTCATCTAGCTTGAACTCTCTTGTTGGTAAACCAATCACATGCTCACCCTTAACAAGTTTGTTCTCGTTCTTTAGATTAACACGACAAAGCTTTCTGTGCCACAATTCGGTTTCATTGTAAGGGGCTTTTGATACAAAACATGTTCCACCCCTAAAACTACATCCTTCATCTTCAATTCATACAGGTTTCCATTCCTAGGAGCCATCATTATAATCATATCTAGAGGAATTACAAATTCAGGTTTGAGGATGAAACAATGAGAATCATCAAATCCAACCTTATAGCCCTTATCACACATTTAAGAGATGCTCAAAAGGTTATATTGTAATACCTCCACATAAAAGATATTATTAAATGACACTTTGCCATTAGTCTCCTTTACCCACAATCTTCCCACCATTTACATCGCTTCCAACTGCAACAGGGCCTTCAAATTTTTCTTTATAATTAACTAGAGACCTTTTGTCACATGTCATATGCCTGGAACATCCTCTGTCCATGTCCCACATATCATTGATAGGTGTGGACTGTTCCTACATGAATCAAATAAAATTGATTAGTTATATGATGAAGTACAAGCATCATCAGCTTGCAAATCATCAGTAACAATGACAATTGTTGCATTGAGATTGGGAATGGGTTTAGGATCCTCATAGACAACTTCACAAGAATCAAACTCATCTGATTCATATCCAGTATCATTATATCTTTTCACATAAGAAATGATACTCTTGCATTCTTCAACCACATAATCTCTTTCTATTGTTTCAATAGTCATATGTGTCTTTCTTGACACTTGAATCTGACTCCTTGGCTTCCAAAGAAACCCTTGTGGTTCATAACCATGCTTCAACAAAAACTTCTCATCACCATTTAGCTCTCTTGTCTTCTTCTTTGTGTTCACAGCTGGTTTTCCTTTTTCTCTTTTCTTGGTGATCTATCAGATTCATCAGACTTCACAGACTTGGAGTCTTTGTTAGGGACAATTCTGATAGGTTGTTTGTTCATTGAGGTCTTCTTCTTTTCTGGTTGAACCACACTCTTCTTGACTTCCTTTTCAACTTTCAGCTTTCTTTTTTTTCCTTATCTTTAACATTGCTCTCAACATGATCAACAGACTTCTTGCCTTTTCCAAGGTATTCATCATACTTCATTTTGTAGAGTCCAAAATCTTGTCCAAACTTGATGGAATTTGGAACATTAATTGGTTTAAATGTGAATCTTTCATGACAGCAGTCTGTGTGGTGACCATATTCATTACACTTCTTACACTAGACTTTTCCTTTAAGACTTTCATGTGATTTTCCTTTCTTGAATCTCTAACTTGGTCTTGGTGGGTCCACACCAATTGTTCTCTGAGTTTTGAGACCGTCATAGTCAATTGAGAATGACACAAATTCTTCAATTTTGATTTCTTGCCTTTCAACTGAACTCTTGACAAATGTTATTCTTTCTAGCTTGATTGGCTCATCATCAATGCTTTCTTTGAATCTTGCTTGTTTTCTTTCATACTCTTCCATTTTTTCAACTTCACCAATATCAAACAATTCTTGGCTTGAAAACAGGGTAAACTGGAATAAACTGTTCACTTGTAACAGTTTCTTCAGTCTTCTTCTTAGCATTACCCCTTTTCTTCTTCAAAAATTCTTTACTTGATGGCTTAACAACATGGTAATTTACCTTTGACATCTTTGATCATGCACATATGTCGAATGACACATGTTCCCTTCTCATCTTTTCATGATATTTTCTCATTTTAGGTGGGATCTTGCTTGGTGGACTTGAATTGCCATTTTCAACTAAGAATTGATCACTTGATTCACTCAAGTCATCTCTGTCCAAACAATCTTCATCAATGTCATATTCTGAAACTTGAATACCAATAGAAGTTTTATTATTCTTTTTCTCCTTTATCACAAACTCACCTTCTCCACTTACCTCTAGCATCTTGTAATTTTCAAGGAATTCTTCTTTATCCTTGAACACATCTCTTAATTGGTTGAGATATGCATTTCTCTTTTCTTTTTCAATTTTTAATGAATAGTTGTTGTTGAAGGTGGAAGAACTTCTTTATATTTGTCTTCATCTTTAATTCTGTTAAGCTCCCTACAGATGTTTCCAATTGAAACAGGATTTTTCAAGAAATCATTTTCAACTTGAAGTGTGGTATTCTTCACTTTCTCTTCAACAGCCATCTTCTTTAACCCATCAATCTCAGCCACATACTTAGACTGTTGTCTATAGCTTTCCATGC
Organism: Bidens hawaiensis; assembly: GCF_021521415.1. NCBI lineage: Eukaryota > Viridiplantae > Streptophyta > Magnoliopsida > Asterales > Asteraceae > Bidens > Bidens hawaiensis. The sequence continues at coordinate 1,319,640 of NW_027491281.1, forward strand.
AGTCTTGCTCAAGACTTTTGATTCTTTCTTTATAGGTCACATCACTGGCCTCATACACATTGATCATACTTTGCTTCTTGAAACATTCACTCTCAAGCTTACCAACTATCATTCTTAGTGATTCTATAATTTCAAGTAATTCAATGTTTGAGTTTGAATGCTCCTAAGATGTGGATGATTTAGCTTCATTGTCAATTTTGGCCATAAATGCAACATTTTCTTTTTCAAAGTGATTTGCAAGATAACTTCAATTAAAGTCACCTTCTTGTTGTTGAGAAGTCACTACCATATTTCCTTGATTCCTTGGAGGATTGTTGAAATTGTTTATGTTGCTGTTTGTAGGAGCTTGTAGAGGATCCTGATTGTCGTTTCTTTGATAGTTCTGGTTTTGAGGAACAACTTGTTGATGATTCTGAGTTTGTTGGTTGTTGTAACTATTGTTGAAGTTGTTGTTGTTGTGGAAATTGTTTTTGAAGTTTCTTTGTTGATTTTGGTTGTAATTCTGATAGTGGTTCTGATTTCTAGGTTGGTGTTGTTGGCCTTGATTGTTGTTGAATTGCCTAGGTAGATTACACTCCCTAGCAAAATGACCAGGTGACTGACAATTGTAACATATGGCCTTGGATTTGTCAAATCCAATTCTATCATTTGGTCCTAAAACTATTGATCTTCCGGTCCTGCTGTACAATCTGTTGCTTCTTAGTGCCAACATTGCAGCTTGCCATTTAAGATCCATGTCCTCTAGATTATCAGCATCAATTTTCTCAAGATCATCTTGAACAACACTAGTATAGATCATGTTCTTGGCAACAAAAGCATTATAAGAATCAGTGAACATAGAGAACAAAACTTTAAATTCATTTCCATGACCAACATTATTACCACCATATGGTGCATCCCCAGTGGCCACAGATGAAGAGTCATTATCATCAATCAATTGGACATTGAATCTGGATTGTCCACCTTGACTCTTTGAAGTGCCAGCAACGAAGCTTCTTGGGGTATCAACATTATGCTTAATAGGTTCTTCAATAATGGGAATTTGTTGTAGATTCTTGATAGATGAGTTTCCCATTGGAGCAATGAGTGCATTGGTCATTTGAAAGAAGGGCTTATCTTCCTTGATAATTTCTTTTTCAATCATTTCATTCTCTGCTGCTTGTAGAAAGCAAATCACATCATCCAACTTAAGTTCAGCAAAATTTGGTTCCTGCATTATGAACTTGATTGAAGTATACCATTCTTTTGACAAGGATGAAAGTAATTTTTTGTTCAAATCAAAATCATTAACAACATAATCAGTTTTCCTGATTCCATTGACAATGGTCAGGAATCATTCCATGACAGACTTTAGTCTTTCACCATCTTTGTACTTGAATCGATCAAGTTATTGCTTCAGCCTTTCTTTCTTGATGTTCTTCAATTCAGTATTGCCTTCAAACATCTCCAACAATACATCATACATAGCTTTGGTTGTTGTGTGGTGAGCAACCTTTGTTAATACTTCCCAAGATAGTCCCAACTTTAGCATGGCTAAAGCTCTGTCATAAAACTTTTTCATTTTAGCTTCAACAACCGGATTGTTATTTGTTCCATCAGCCACATATGGTCCATTCTTGATCAACGTCCACATTTCCACATCGTTGTAACAAACAGCTGCTTCGAATAGCACTTTCCATTTAATATAGTTCTCATGTCCATACAACCTTGGAATTTTGTTAGTAGACACTTCTTGATCATTGTATCCAGAAATATTTTTGGTCTTTTATAAGATATTTTGGACAATAAATAAAAACTTAACAAATAAAAACTAAAATACTATTTTGAAAATAATTAGATATGTGGATGAAATCCTCATATCTGAGATATCTGGACAGATTTGAGCAAGATAATAACAAAGAAATGAAGATCTAAAAGAGAAAACACTTTTAAACCTCAAACTGAATGTAGATCTGAGAAATGAAAAAAATGACAGCTGATGTCACTAGTCAATGAAACAGTAGCCAGCTGACGTCATTCATCGTCTTCAAATCAGCAATAATCAAAAATAATCAGCAATAGTTCTTCACCCAAATAGCAAAACAAGATCTGATACCACTTGTCGGTCCTGATTATATCGCTCAATCACTATGTGGTAACCCACACTATTAGTGTCGACAAGAAGGTTAACGACTTGCTAATTTAGAAAAGAACAATAGTTTTGTTAATTGCGGAAACACTAACACACTTACTGTTGCTAAATAGACACAAAGGTAACAAACACACACTATAACTCAAAAGATTTTCATTGATAATATGTCATATACAATAAGAACTCAATTAGGGTTTGAGAATAGATTCTTTTATCAGTACGAGATAAGACAGCCGTCACAATCAATATTAGGTGAAAGGTCTAGGTGTCGTATGTTGTCATAGGCGTGGCCTAAATTATTACTTTTATAGGCCTGCCCTGACATCTGACATTCCATATCTGGAAACCTTAATCATTCGTACATAATAAAAGTTATTATAATAATTTATAAGTGTAAAACAGGTGTTCAAGCAAGCTTTGCAGCATGTAACTTTGTCGAGCAGACCTAGTAACCGTGAAGTGTGCAAACTTGTTCTTCAGGAATCCCTTCAACTCTATTAATAATAACTTATTAAGCAAATCAAAGTGTGCTGGTAACACTGTAGCTTTGCTAAGAGTTGAACCTTGCTTGGTAAAAGCCTTTAACTTGTTTCTTGATCAACTTCCTTCAACCTTGCTGAGACCACTATTTATTAAGAATAAACCTTTCTAGATTTGATTTTAGCTTGGTTTTAGCCAAGTGTTTGGTTGAAAAATAAACATTGCTTGACTTGAAAAAATACCTTTATCGGTCCCGTATTGATCACTCAAACTCACAATAAATGTGACAAAACAGAGAATATTTTCCAAAGAAAAAATTTGCTAGCAAATTTCAATCCTCTTTACTATATCAAACTTTGCTCGATATAATCCCACTAGCAAACTTGTTCTTCAGGAATCCCTTCAACTCTTTATTAATAATAACTTATTAAGCAAATCAAAGTGTGCTGGTAACACTGTAGCTTTGCTACGAGTTGAACCTTGCTTGGTAAAAGCCTTTAACTTGTTTCTTGATCAACTTCCTTCAACCTTGCTGAGACCACTATTTATTAAGAATAAACCTTTCTAGATTTGATTTTAGCTTGGTTTTAGCCAAGTGTTTGGTTGGAAAATAAACATTGCTTGACTTGAAAAAATACCTTTATCGGTCCCGTATTGATCACTCAAACTCACAATAAATGTGACCAAACAGAGAATATTTTCTAAAGAAAAAATTTGCTAGCAAATTTCAATCCTCTTTACTATATCAAACTTTGCTCGATATAATCCCACTAGCAAACTTGTTCTTTAGGAATCCCTTCAACTCTTTATTAATAATAACTTATTAAGCAAATCAAAGTGTGCTGGTAACACTGTAGCTTTGCTAAGAGTTGAACCTTGCTTGGTAAAAGCCTTTAACTTGTTTCTTGATCAACTTCCTTCAACCTTGCTGAGACCACTATTTATTAAGAATAAACCTTTCTAGATTTGATTTTAGCTGGGTTTTAGCCAAGTGTTTGGTTGGAAATAAACATTGCTTGACTTGAAAAAAATACCTTTCTCGGTCCCGTATTGATCACTCAAACTCACAATAAATGTGACAACCCACACAATAAATGTGTTTACAAGAAGGTTGATGATGTTGCTATTTATAATAAGATTAGATGTTTGTTAAAAGTGGAATTAGTAGAAAACACTATCTGTTGCTTAAGGATATTAAATGTAACAAACACAAACAATCACTCAAAAGATTTCGATTTATAGAAAGTTTTCATACAAATGTAAATCGACTATGGTTTCTTGTAAGGAATGTTTATCCATACTAATCTTAGGACAGCCGTCACACTCAAATCAGGAATATTCAGTAGGTCTGAAAAGTGTAAACTCGGCAAAATCCGTGGTAGGCGTTACCTAAATTATTCTATTTATAGGCCTGCCACCACTGACAGTTGTCCTGACTTCTAAAAACCCTAATGATAGGTACATAATCATATTACATCTTCAAACACATACTAAGTGTAAAAACTGGTCTTTCGGGTAGGCTTTGTGCCTTTTGTCTTCTTCGAGAAGACCTGGTAACCTTGAAGTGTGCTGGTAAACAGTTCTCCGGGTAAACTTTACTTAGAGTATTTTCCTTAGAAGATACTCACCTAGCAGACTTCAATCTTCTTGATCATACCAAACTTTGCCCGATATTATTTAACGAGCAAACTTGTTCTTCAGAGATCCTTTCAACCCTTTGTTAATGAATAACTTATTAGCAAACCCAAGTGTGCTGGTAAAACTGTAGCTTGCTCAGAGTTGAACCTTGCCTGACAATGTCCTTAAGATAATTCTTTATCAACTTTCATCAAGCATACTCGGATCACTGTTTTATTAAAGAATACCTTGCTAGATCTTCCAAATACTTGGCTTCAAAAGCTTGGTTAGCCAAGAGCTTACTCGAAAGCAAACCTTGCTTGGCTATGAAGAACAACCTTGCTAGACATAGTGAACACTTGTAACACCCCGTAACCGCAGCGGAAACGTACACGGGATGCAACAGACACATTTGATATCAACAGCATTGTTTATAAAGAAAACACCACTACATTAATTTAAACGTATTACATTGTTCTGAATTTCATAACCATCTAAGCGTTATCACATAAGTGTTACCGATAATACATTAACATATTTAATGCAAAATATAGATCTCTAGACTTCCACAAAATAGCACACAGCATCGAACACATATCACTCATTCCAATTTGAGGGTACCTAGAAAGCATGTAAAGAAAACGGGTCAACTACGAATAGTTGGTGAGTTTCACTAATTTAAATAAACCATGACAAATCATTATAAAAATCATAAATAAGCGATGTAATTATACTGAGTTCACAAGTGAAAACTCTGTTAATCCCAAAACATATCGATTAACCTCCGGGAACTATGTTACCCCAGAATACTTCCAATAACCTCTGGGAACTCTGTTACCCCAGAAACACATTTAATAACCTCTGGGAACTCTGTTACCCCAGAAACACCTTTAATAACCTCTGGGAACTCGGTTACCCCAGAACACATTTAATAACCCCTGGGAACTCGGTTACCCCAGAACACTGTTTCGGGCCTTACAATATTAGCAACTCAGTTAATTACCATCTTAATACATTACCGTACGATTTCCGTACAATAAACATTATATAAATACATTCGTTTCCATGCGATTAGCATGTACTTAAACACTTTGATAGAAACATGCTTTCCGCCCCGGGAAAATATTTAAAACAGTTCAGTAAAAAGGGGCTCGTGAAAACTCACCTTCTTGTGAGCAAGATGTACTACGGTGCACGGCTACTGGTACAGATCTGTAATACGATCCCCAAATCGTTACTACACAATTTCTATCAATATAACTTAAATTCGTGTTAACCGGTATGTCTGGGGACACTGCTAACCCAGTACCGTACACGATCCGGGGACAATGTTAACCCCGAAATACTTTTCAGGACTTAGATTGTGATATCACCTAGAGTTCTTTAGTCAAATCTACCGTTAGTTTGTTTTCTCGTTTTGCGTGCCTAGCACGGTTATCCGTCTTTATGTTTACAAAAATGAGTTTGACCACACACGGCCCGAAAATAGTTATTATTGATATTTTCATTAAAGTGGTGAAATTAGAGCTCGGTTAGACACCCCGTTTGGCCGCGGGGCCCGTTTCCGTCTTTAATACACCGGAAACGGTTAAATCGGGTAAAATTACCCAAATCATCCGAATTATTTTCGGATGATTTATTTTTACTTGATTAACTTAGTTTCATAAAAATCATCCATTTTTAAGGTTTTCAAACACCAGTCAGCTCGCTTAGGCGAACTTTGCCGGTTTACTCGTTTTAAGCTTTAAAAGCTTATTTTTAAGTTCCAATTAGCACAAATAAATATCCGTTTAGTCTTGGACCTTGAAATTTTGTACAAACCATATTTTGACTGTAAGGAATTTTATAAAATTTTTCCAGAATTAATTTTTATATCTAAGATTTATTTAACCATTTTTAAACGTCATTTAAACACCAAATATGTTGAAAATACCAAACGACCTTCGAAAAATCCCAAATTTTTCTGGGATGACCCCTGTCACCCACATAGTTCCCTGTAATTTTTCCAGAACCAAAAACTCAATTTTCATGCCATTTTTACCAAAACCGAGCTAGAAATCCCTAGAACTCGTTTTACCGAAAAGCCTACTTAGACTTCTCCAATGACCCTGAAATTTTGTGTGTGACTTTTATATGTTATAAAAAGCTTATCTTAAATTTTCCAGAATTTTTCATGATATTTAGCTATTTTTCACCATTTTTGGCCAAAACCGAGCATTAAATTCACCAAATATTCATCCTTTATCCAAAAATTACCAAAAATTCACAGATCTCATATTTTCATGTGTAGATCATCTCTGTGAAATTTCGTGACCCAACTCTAAGTCTATCACAATCTGTCCAAATTATCTAAATCACACGAAAACCGAACTATCTTGTGTTTTCTAGCGTTAGATCGCAAAGATCTTGGTTTCTAGCCTTTGCTAGCCACTAGTACAACACTTACAAGCACAAAAACACCACACCAAGCAAGTTATACCCACAATCAAGCCATTTCTTTCATGGTTTCGATTAAAACATCAAAACAAAGATTTTGACCGTAAAAATTCGTTTTTGACTCTTTTAACTACTTTCTTGGACCAAAATCCTTTGTATAACTTGTATACATCACTTGATCCTCCAAGAATCGGTTTCATCTCGGGTTTTCACCCATTTTTCATTTGAAACCTCATTTCCTTGTAAATGAATCAAGAAAAGAAGAATAACACGATTATAACTCGGTCTATACCTCGTTTTCTTGCTTAAAAACTTGGATCTTTGGATGGATGATGAAGAGGTTGAGAGGATTTTGGGAGAAAGATTGTGGAAAAAAGAAAAAATGAATGTGTAAGTGTGTGCATAGGGACCGATCGGTCCTAGTTGTGGTGTGGGGTCGGGCCCACAACTCAAACCATGGCCACACATTTGGATTGCGTAATCCGGATAATGTTGTGGATAATCTGTTTCAGTTCGTTTCTCGGTTAAACATTTAATTCCGCTCAAAACGAGACCAAAACTGTCGTTTTTTGGCTTAAAATTAAAATTTATATAAAACTGATTTAAAAACTTTAAAAGCTTAAACCATGACGTTTATTGACTTAACACATCGTATTGTCGTTAATTGTGCATCTTTTTCGGCTTGATCGATCGTTTCTTGCTTGGTTTGATGTTAAAGGTTTCTTTTATCGTACCGACGTACTAATAAATCGAAATCCTTTTTCTGTGCTATAATTCACTTATCCCGAAGCTTTAATACTTCGTAAACATCACTAAACATTATATATTTCGTCTATAATGTAATTCCCGATTCGTTCGGGTTTCAATAACCGTTCATCGATTAATCGTAATTCCGATACGACTAGTTGTACATTGGAGTATAATTCGTACTGTGAATCTTATATACTCGTATAAACACATTATAATACATATATTCAGTACTAAATAACACGTAAATAGTATATTCCGTCTAGGGTATACCTGAATTTGCCGGAATCGTTACATTCTCCCCCCGTTATAAAAATTTCGTCCTCGAAATTTTACGCGTCAACTACTTCCTTTTGAGGAAATAGGTGGGGGTATTTCTTCCGAAATTCGTCCTTTCGTTCCCATGTATATTCTGGGCCTCGTTGCGAGTTCCATCTAACTTTGACCAACGAGATCTTATTGTGTCTAAGTTGCTTGATTTTCCCGTCTACTATTTCTATGGGCTCCTCTACAATGTTGAGCTTATCATTTATTTGAACACCCTCTAAAGGTAACATCAATGTCTCATCCGACAGACACCTTTTCAAGTTCGACACGTGGAACACGTTGTGAACTGCACTCAGTTCATCAGGCATTTCTAATCGGTATGCTACAGGACCGATTTTTGCAATAATGTCGAATGGTCCAATGTATCTAGGGGCTAACTTCCCCGCCTTTCCAAATATAACTACTCCTTTCCAAGGTGATACTTTCAAATACACTTTATCACCTTTCTCAAATGTTAACGGTTTTCTACGGGTATCGGCATAACTCTTCTGCCGATCCCGTGCGGCCCTCAGATTGTTCTTAATTTCAAGTATTTTGTTGGTCGTTTCCTGGACCAGATCTGATCTAATAACCTGTGTGCCGCCCACTTCAGTCCAGCAGAGTGGCGATCGGCATTTCCGTCCATAGAATGCTTCGTAAGGCGCTGCCTTTATACTGCTATGATAACTGTTATTATAGGAAAATTCAACGAGTGGGAGATGTTGATCCCAATTTCCTTTAAAATCCAGTACGCATGCACGAAGCAAATCCTCCAGTGTTTGGATGGTCCTCTCAGACTGACCATCGGTCTGAGGGTGGTAAGCTGTGCTTAGGTCAATACGCGTTCCCAATGCTTCTTGGACAGCTTTCCAAAGGTTGGAGGTGAAATGGCTATCCCGATCGGAGATGATCGAGATGGGTATACCATGACGAGACACAATTTCATTTATATAAATCTGCGCAAGTCTCTCAGTGTTATAATTATTTCTAATCGGAATAAAATGTGCCGATTTGGTTAATAGATCCACAACTACCCAAACTGCATCATGTCCTCGGGACGTCTTGGGGAGATGTGTCACAAAATCCATCGTGATCTGCTCCCACTTCCATTCGGGAATTTCCGGTTGTTGTAACATTCCCGAAGGTTTCTGATGCTCCGCCTTAACCCTCGCACACATCGTACACTTGCCGACTTATGTGGCTATATCCTTTTTCATACCCGGCCACCAGTAGAACTCCTTCACATCCTTGTACATCTTATCCGAACCCGGATGTATGGAATATTTTGATTTATGCGCTTCATCCATGATTAATTCACGAAGGTCATGGAGGGTCGGGATCCAAATCCGATTTTTGAAGTAGAGAATTTCGTCCTTACGCTGTTCGAAATTCTTCTCGTTACCGAAAAGTCCCTCTTTTTCCAATTGTTCCTCTTCCAACGCCTCGTGTTGAGCGACTCGAATCAAATCCGAAAGGTTCGACTGGACTATCATCCCCAGCGCTCGCACTCGTAATGGCTTAACCCGATCCTTCCTACTCAAGGCATCGGATACGACGTTAGCCTTGCCGGGGTGATAACGGATGTCACAGTCATAGTCGCTTAATAATTCGACCCATCTTCGTTGTCTCATATTAAGTTCTTTCTGATCGAATATGTGTTGCAAACTTTTATGATCGGTGAAGATGGTGCACTTTGTACCGTAGAGATAATGTCTCCAGATTTTAAATGCGAAGATAACTGCTCCCAGTTCTAAGTCATGAGTAGTGTAATTTTCCTCGTGTACTTTTAACCGTCGGGAAGCATAGGCTATGACTTTATTATTCTGCATCAACACACATCCCAATCCTCTACGGGATGCGTCACAATACACGACAAAACCATCGTCTCCGTCGGGGAGACTTAAGATCGGCGCTTGGCACAATCTTTGTTTTAGCGTTTGAAACGCCGCTTCCTATTCTTCTCCCCAATCATACTTTCGATCCTTTTGAGTCAGGAGGGTTAAAGGTTGGGCGATGCTGGAAAAGTTCTCTATAAATCGACGATAGTATCCAGCTAAGCCTAAGAATTGGCGGATTTCCTTTGGCGATCTAGGCGCTTGCCAATTCTTAACCGCTTCAACCTTACTTGGATCAACGTGTATTCCTTGGTGATTTATAACGTGACCAAGGAATTGCACTTCTTGTAACCAGAAGTTACACTTGGAGAATTTTGCATACAACTTCTCCTGATTTAGAAGCTCTAAAATTAATCTTAAGTGTTGCTCGTGCTCTTCTTTATTCTTCGAGTATATCAAAATATCATCAATAAACACGATGACGAATTTATCGAGGTAGGGTTTACAGACTCGATTCGTGAGATCCATGAACACTGCTGGCGCATTTGTTAGCCCAAAAGGCATAACTAAGAACTCGTAATGACCGTAGCGAGTCCGGAATGCGGTTTTTGGGATATCCTCCTCCTGAATTCTAACCTGATGGTATCCCGATCTAAGATCTATTTTTGAGAAGTAGCTCGCACCTTGTAGTTGGTCGAACAGATCATCGATTCGGGGAAGAGGATACCTATTTTTGATTGTCAACTTGTTCAATTCCCTGTAATCGATGCACATTCTAAGGCTCCCATCCTTATTTTTCACGAATAGTACCGGTGCACCCCACGGGGAATAACTAGGACGAATAAATCCTTTATCCAACATTTCTTGCAACTGGTTGGATAATTATTGGATCTCAGATCGTGCAAGTCGGTAGGGTGCCTTAGCAACAGGGCCAGCTTGAGGTAATAGATCGATTCTGAATTCGACCTGTCGGGTTGGCGGTAATCCAGGAAGTTCTTCTGGGAAGACTTGTGGAAATTCGCGTACCACTGGAATAACGTCCACCCGTTTTTCCTCAGAATCAGTGGCCGTCAGGCTCGCTAGATACGCCACACATCCCTGACGTATATATTTTAACACCTTGTGGTGGGATATAAATGGTATCATGGTGCCGGATTTTTCTCCTTTCACTAATACCTCCTCGTCATCCGACACCCGGATCTTGACGATTTTCTTCTCACAATTTATTTCTACCCTGTTACGTGCTAACCAATCCATTCCCACTATCACGTCAAAACTACCCAATTCTACCGGTAACAAGTCAATCAGAAAGGATTGTTCGTTCAGAATAAAAGGGCAATTCCGAACTATCTGATTAAGTATCATGGTTTTATCGTTAGCGACTTCTACGGTGTAAGGTTCTATGGTTTCACCGATAGGAAGGTTTGCTATCGAAAGGAATCTAACGGAGACAAAACTTCTATCGGCGCCTGTATCAAATAATACAGAAGCGTAATGATCAGAGACGAGGAAGGTACCTGTCACTACGCTGGGGTCCTGGCGTGCCTCGTTCGCCCCCATCACGAATGCTCGGCCTCGCGCCGGATTGGACGACGATGCCTGACCCGCGGGTTGCCGCCCATTTCCTCCCTGGTTCAGTTTCGGACAGTGTCTTTTGAAGTGATCCGTTGGTGGTCACCATTTGGTTTCCTTGCGGGTTCTGCTGTCGGGCTGGTTGAGTCTTAAGTGGTTGCGCACGGATAGGTTGTGGTTGTCGGTTCAAGTTGTTCAGATTTGTCTTACAATTTGGTGCGTAGTGTCCAATCCTGCCACACCGGTGGCACACCACTTCTTTGCACACGCCACCATGGTGGTAACCATATTTCCCACACCTAGGAAACGTCCCGTTCTGCGGTTCTTGCCTTCCGCCCGAACTAGTCATGGCGTAGTTCTGGGCAGTGGGTCTAGCACGTTTACCTTGCTGCTTTTCCTGGGTCCTATGGTCATGTGAACTCCGCTTCCCCCCAGCGGACTCTCCTGCCACCTTCAGTGACCCGCTTCTTACGAAATCATACGTGACGATACCAGCTTGCGTCACCGCACCCTCATACGTCTGGTGTCCCCCAGAATTGACTATACTCCTTTCAACTGGAGTTAGCCCCCAAATATAACGCTCCACCCTCTTCGACTCTGGGGTGACCAACCATGGTACCAATCGCGACAACTCATTAAACCGGTTCGTATAACCCAAATGATCTGCCCCCTGCATTTCCAGGTTCCACAATTCATTTTCTAACTTTTGCAATTCGTTTTTCGGGCAGAAATGTTCCAGTACAAGAGTCTTGAGCTCCGTCCAGGTCATGCGGTTTGTCGCCGCTTGGCCCCGGGTCTGCACTATCGTGTTCCACCATGTCAAGGCATGGTCCGTGAATGTGCAGGCAGCATACTTAACAACCCAATCCTCGGGGCAGTTGCTGATATTTACCACAGATTCTATTTTCTCGATCCATTTAACTAATCCATTTGGTCCTTCAGACCCGCTAAACTCTAAAGGTTTGCACAACATAAAGTCCTTGATCTAACATCCCCTGGATGCACGAATCGGTTCAGTACGGTTCGTCTCTACCGTAGGTATAGGGCCATTACTGTCTGTAACGACCACCCTAGGCGGTGCGTCATTACTCGGAATCGTGTTATCGTTTTGTGGAGGATTAGCATTTTGTTCCCCGTTATTATTGGTGGTCGTTTGATTGCTCGGAGGGGTTGGATTGGTCAAATTGTTAATACTGGCGGCGATGCGCGATACTATATCCGGTATCGCCGCCTCTAACTGTTGAGCAATCAAACGACTCACGTCCACTTCCGACAATTGGGCTGAACGTTTTGGTGCCATTCTACACAACATCAAAAAAATATATATAATCAATACAAGTTCCAATCATAAAACACAACAAACATTCCATTCATTAATAAACGTTAGTACATGTTACACAAACATCCGTTCATATTACTTTCCTGTCACTATTACATTAGTTAAGTTTTCATACGTAGGGCCTATGCCGGCATCATCTCGACATAACCCGCAACGGGTCAGTGCTTGAATGATACCCAAAAGTATCTATACTGATATGCCCCAAAAGAGACCCCCCCTAAGGGCCAGTGGTTGTATTATAACTAAACAAGATTCACTCCATGTTAGCATCACCACTAACTGCTTACACAGAGTATCAAAAAGCGGTCCCTGACTACCACCACCCTAACATGATCTAAACACGGTGGTATACCAACCACACCAACACCGCCGCCATCCCCACAATCACTGCCATTAAACCCCGGATCCGTGTTTCCATCCGGTCAATCAACCCCAGGGAGTAGGCGTCCTCCCTCCTCAGCTGCGCGATCGCATGCTGGCTGTCCAGTATGCAATCCACCAAGAGGTTCCTCCTCTGAATACCCACCGTCAAGGCGGTGGTGTGCTCATTCATCCGCTAGGTGAGCACCCGGAGCCACGCCGCCTCGGTGGAGGGACGCTCATCCCTCACTGGCCTGGGGGTACCCCACACAGGTGGCGGCACAGGCCCGGGCTGGGGGCGGGAGGACTCGCCTCTGTGGTAAGTGGATCTGGGTGGGGTAGAGGTTGGTGAAACATACGGGACACTGATCCGCGCCGTGAGGCGGGGACCGGGTCTGGGAGGGGTGAGGGTGACCTGAGTTGCGGGTGGGGTGGGAGACCTGGTAACCCTAGCAGGGGAGGACAAGCTAGCACTCCTAAGGCTAGTCTCGCTAGGCTCTGTGCTAGATGCTACGAGTGGGCTCCCAGAGTCCCCGGAGCTGACCTCCTCCGGGTCCTCCTCAATCGACAAACTGGGGGTTCTTGACATTTTACTTGCACACAAGTTAACAAACATATAGTTCTTTCCATTGTGTAAATCATAATCAAATTAATATACACTTACTTATACAACTTGACCACATAACAATATTATCACATATTTGCACGTATGTTGCCAATTTTACCTATTAAAGTCCCCCGTGACTTTCCCTGAATTCCCTCGTGCAGACAAGTCTGTTATTATGTTCCGGACCATAATAACCCACTTGTCCATCCAAGTTCATCCCGATCTCGTCACAATATATTATTAGTTGATATTCAGATCCTATAATACTTGAGCTACTGGTTAAATTTTAGGTATATTTTAAAGACATCCTAATTCTTTATAACCAATGGCTCTGATAACAAGTTCTGTAACACCCCGTAACCGCAGCGGAAACGTACATGGGATGCAACAGACACATCTGATATCAACAGCATTGTTTATAAAGAAAACACCACTACATTAATTTAAGCGTATTAAATTGTTCTGAGTTTCATAACCATCTAAGCGTTATCACATAAGTGTTACCGATAATACATTAACATATTTAATGCAAAATATAGATCTCTAGACTTCCACAAAATAGCACACAGCATCGAACACATATCACTCATTCCAATTTGAGTGTATCTAGAAAGCATGTAAAGAAAACGGGTCAACTACGAATAGTTGGTGTGTTTCACTAATTTAAATAAACCATGACAAATCATTATAAAAATCATAAATAAGCAATGTAATTGTACTGAGTTCACAAGTGAAAACTCTGTTAATCCCAAAACATATCGATTAACCTCCGGGAACTCTGTTACCCCAGAATACTTCCAATAACCTCTGGGAACTCTGTTACCCCAGAAACACATTTAATAACCTCTGGGAACTCTGTTACCCCAGAAACACCTTTAATAACCTCTGGGAACTCGGTTACCCCAGAACACATTTAATAACCCCTGGGAACTCGGTTACCCCAGAACACTGTTTCGGGCCTTACAATATTAGCAACTCAGTTAATTACCATCTTAATACATTACCGTACGATTTCCGTACAATAAACATTATATAAATACATTCGTTTCCATGCGATTAGCATGTACTTAAACACTTTGATAGAAACATGCTTTCCGCCCCGGGAAAATATTTAAAACAGTTCAGTAAAAAGGGGCTCGTGAAAACTCACCTTCTTGTGAGCAAGATGTACTACGGTGCACGGCTACTGGTACAGATCTGTAATACGATCCCCAAATCGTTACTACACAATTTCTATCAATATAACTTAAATTCGTGTTAACCGGTACGTCTGGGGACACTGCTAACCCAGTACCGTACACGATCCGGGGACAATGTTAACCCCGAAATACTTTTCAGGACTTAGATTGTGATATCACCTAGAGTTCTTTAGTCAAATCTACCGTTAGTTTGTTTTCTCGTTTTGCGTGCCTAGCACGGTTATCCGTCTTTATGTTTACAAAAATGAGTTTGACCACACACGGCCCGAAAATAGTTATTATTGATATTTTCATTAAAGTGGTGAAATTAGAGCTCGGTTAGACACCCCGTTTGGCCGCGGGGCCCGTTTCCGTCTTTAATACACTGGAAACGGTTAAATCGGGTAAAATTACCCAAATCATCCGAATTATTTTCGGATGATTTATTTTTACTTGATTAACTTAGTTTCATAAAAATCATCCATTTTTAAGGTTTTCAAACACCAGTCAGCTCGCTTAGGCGAACTTCGCCGGTTTACTCGTTTTAAGCTTTAAAAGCTTGTTTTTAAGTTCCAATTAGCACAAATAAATATCCGTTTAGTCTTGGACCTTGAAATTTTGTACAAACCATATTTTGACAGTAAGGAATTTCATAAAATTTTTCCAGAATTAATTTTTATATCTAAGATTTATTTAACCATTTTTAAACGTCATTTAAACACCAAATATGTCGAAAATACCAAACGACCTTCGAAAAATCCCAAATTTTTCTGGGACGACCCCTGTAACCCACATAGTTCCCTGTAATTTTTCCAGAACCAAAAACTTATTTTTCATGCCATTTTTACCAAAACCGAGCTAGAAATCCCTAGAACTCGTTTTACCGAAAAGCCTACTTAGACTTCTCCAATGAATCTGAAATTTTGTGTGTGACTTTTATATGTTATAAAAAGCTTATCTTAAATTTTCCAGAAGTTTTCATGATATTTAGCTATTTTTCACCATTTTTGGCCAAAACCGAGCATTAAATTCACCAAATATTCATCCTTTATCCAAAAATTACCAAAAATTCACAGATCTCATATTTTCATATGTAGATCATCTCTGTGAAATTTCGTGACCCAACTCTAAGTCTATCACAATCTGTCCAAATTATCTAAATCACACGAAAACCGAACTATCTTGTGTTTTCTAGCGTTAGATCGCAAAGATCTTGGTTTCTAGCCTTTGCTAGCCACTAGATACAACACTTACAAGCACAACAACACCACACCAAGCAAGTTATACCCACAATCAAGCCATTTCTTTCATGGTTTCGATTAAAACATCAAAACAAAGATTTTGACCGTAAAAATTCGTTTTTGACTCTTTTAACTACTTTCTTGGACCAAGATCCTTTGTATAACTTGTATACATCACTTGATCCTCCAAGAATCGGTTTCATCTCGGGTTTCACCCATTTTTCATTTGAAACCTCATTTCCTTGTAAATGAATCAAAAAAAGAAGAATAACACGATTATAACTCGGTCTATACCTCGTTTTCTTGCTTATAAACTTGGATCTTTGGATGGATGATGAAGAGGTTGAGAGGATTTTGGGAGAAAGATTGTGGAAAAAAGAAAAAATGAATGTGTAAGTGTGTGCATGGGGACCGCTCGGTCCTAGTTGTGGTGTGGGGTGGGGCCCACATCTCAAACCATGGCCACACATTTGGATTGCGTAATCCGGATAATGTTGTGGATAATCTGGTTCAGTTCGTTTCTCGGTTAAACGTTTAATTCCGCTCAAAACGAGACCAAAACGGTCGTTTTTCGGCTTAAAATTAAAATTTATATAAAACTGATTTAAAAACTTAAACCATGACGTTTATTGACTTAACACATCGTATTGTCGGTAATTGTGCATCTTTTTCGGCTTGATCGATCGTCTCTTGCTTGGTTTGATGTTAAAGGTTTCTTTTATAGTACCGACGTACTAATAAATCGAAATCCTTTTTCTGTGCTATAATTCACTTATCCCGAAACTTTAATACTTCGTAAACATCACTAAACATTATATATTTCGTCTATAATGTAATTCCCGATTCGTTCGGGTTTCAATAACCGTTCATCGATTAATCGTAATTCCGATACGACTAGTTGTACATTTGAGTATAATTCGTACTGTGAATCTTATATACTCGTATAAACACATTATAATTCATATATTCAGTACTAATAACACGTAAATAGTATATTCCGGCTAGGGTATACCTGAATTTGCCGGAATCGTTACAATCCTGCTCGGATTGACACTAAAGAAGACTTCAAGAACATAACCTTGCCCGAAAGGCAAAATACCTTGCTTAGACAAGTAAAACCTTGCTAGGAGGTGCAAGTGTGCTCGGATTCCTTTCTTAACCATATCTGAGGAGTGTTGAGAAGATTCCAATCTCTCTTAAGCCATATCATGTCAAATCTTTTACTCAACAACCTTGCTGGACAAAGTGAACCTTGCTCGGTTTAACACTTAAGAGGAATTCTAGAAGATAACCTTGCTCGGCGAGCAAAATACCTTGCTAGGATAAGTAAAACCTTGTTGGGAGGTCTAAGCTTGCTCGGAGTCCATACCTAGCAGTTTCTTGAGAGGTTGAGAAATTTCCAATCTTCCTTTATCCATTTTCTTATCCCAACAAAAGTGCTGAGCCACCAGTCCCTGCTCACTTTCTCTAGTAGCAGCTGCATTTTCTCCTCTAACCCCACTTACCAGAACTAATGCCCTTTCCTTGTTCACCTCCTTAGCGTTATCATGCATTCATGAGCAAAGTGACCCGCCACCCTAGAGTCTCTTTGTTGAATCTCACTTTCTTGTTAGCTGACATATTAAAGTTGTTTCTGCATCTTCTCTTGGTGAACTTCTTTGCCCTAAACACATCCGTGGCTATTTTCCAACAACCACAACTGGTTGATCCAGATCTCCAGCGAGAAAAGCATTGTAGCAATTCATTAAACCTGCCATTAAGGCTATGTTTTCTTGAGTCTCATTTGAAATAGTAAGAACTTGAGTGGGAGACTGAGTGGAAGACCCAACAGCTGATTGAGGCTTAGTTGCCAGAGAATGTTGTTGAAAGAACACAGGAGCAGGCTGTGGTGGTGGCTGAGTGAATTAACCTTGTGAGGACCTAAGCATAGAGAAGTTGTTCAGAGCTTGTGGATGAGCATATTAACCCTGGGAGGATTTTAACATCGAGAAATTGTCTTGTGCATGAGAGCATTATTAAGGAAGAGTATGAATATATTGACAAAGTTAATTTGGCTAAATCTTTAGTCTTCACTGCAACATTCATGTCCCGACTTTGTGGCAGAGAGTTAACCAGCTTGTTGTTTGTTTCAATTGAAGTCAGATTAATGTTTGTAGATCTCATTTCAGAAACCAACGTAACAAATCTTTGAAGCCAGGTTTCCAAAGACTCTCCCAGAGCATGATTAAACATATTGAACTTTGTCGCAATAGATCATGTCTACTCCTTCTCATATCCTCGTTTCCCTTATACAGCCCAATAAGGAATTCACATAACGCTTTAGCAGACTTAAGCTGTCTAAATCCTTGAGCAATTTCAGGTGAAAGTGCCATTTTAAAGTAGTAAGAGCCTATTCATCTTCTTCAATGTTTTCAAAATTCGCGTCGCATCACAGTTCGACAGGCTTAACAACTACTTCATCAGTATTTTCTCTCTGATAAGTAGTGGGTTGAGGACCCCGGACAATGTTTCTCCATGTTAGAGCATTATTGTCTATTTCTAGGTCTTATGGGCTCAATCTGTCATAATTAAATTGTGAAAGAGCTGAAATGTCAATATTAGATTGTTGTTAAGGTACCGTATAAGTAAGGCCAGTGTATAAGTCTTATACGCCAGGTGACATATACGCTACCATAGGTAGCGTATAAATAGTGCTTTTATGTTTTATATTCATAATAGTTTTGAGAGAAATTGATCAAAGAGAATTATCAAGTGTACTTTGAATGTTATATCAATATATTGATGATTATGAGTGAATATGCTACCAATTCCTTATTATATGATTCCGCAATATGATATAGTATAGTAAACACAACATTATCGATCCGTATCGTATCGTTTTACACGTATATGATGATGTATATGACCCGGAACAAGGTCTTTCCACTGGTATCGGAGCTTTTGGCTCATGCTTGCTACTGAATTGAGCACCATTACTTGAAGATTTAAAGAAAACAATGTTAAAACCAAAACCGATTACTGTTTCTTTAATTACTGACTAATTTATGGACATATTTCAAATTTCTTCGGTGATTATGATCGTCTATACTTGTTAATAAGTCCTACACGAGTGGAATTATCAAATTCAAGCTGATAATCATGTTTTAATCATGAAGTTTGATCAGCGTCTGCTGTGTATAAGTATCTTTGATCACCGTATAAGTTTGTTGACATCCGTATAAGTTCATTTGGGATATACGGTTTATAAGATTTGAGTATAAACTGGGTTATACGCTGTATCTTGCCATCCGTATAAGTGGTTACACATTGACTATGTTTCTCCGTATAAGTTGGTCGTATAAGATGTTTAAGGTGGTTATTCGTTGAAGTTTTATTGTCGTATAAGTAAGTTACACATTATAGGGTTACACGCACATATAAGTTTCTCTGACTTATACGCTACTTCAAAACATATACACTGGTTTTAGCTGTTTTATTGATTTACGTGCAACGATGGAAGACCTAAAGGCTTTTGTGACACATCCCTCACCAATACTTCAGAATATCAATTTGGACAATGAAATGGGAACATCTACGAAGCCCCCGAAGTTTTAAGGATGGAAGATTATCCAGGTTGGGCTGATAAGTTAGAGACCTATGTTCAAGCTGTGAATTATGAGGCTTGGGAAGCGGTTGAGGTGGAATATATTATTCCACGAATAGAGAATGGTACTAGTCACCAACTATCTTTAATTCTGGAGGCTGACAAAGCACGATGTATTCGTGAAAAGAAAATGATGAATTTGTTTCAACAATTGATCAAGTTCGAAATTTTCCAATTGTTACAAAACAATAGATCACGCCACTCAATATGGGAAGCATTGCTAAATAAAGACAAAGGAAATCCCAACATGAGAAAATCTAAGATGGCTTTGTTGAAGAAAGAGTTTGACATTCTTACCATGGTCAAAGGTGAATCGATGCCCCAATTGATTGAGAGATATTGTCATTTTGTGAATGAGGTGAAGATATTGGGAATTGATAAGGAAGAGTATGAATATATTGACAAGCAAGCAGATTCTTTATCTGATGATTGGGAAACTTTCATTATGATACAACAATCAAACCCGATTGCTTATGCAAGATTGACTTTAGCCCTATTCATTGAAAAGTTGGAAGCACATGAACTTGAGATCCGCAAGAAACAAAAGATGAAGAATACATCGGTAATCAAGACATCGGGTTATACTTTAACTCGTCACAATATGTGATTGCTTCTAGCCCGAAGTTTCGTACTTCTTTTGTCACGAGTAGTGATGGTAGTGGAAGTTCACAAGAAAATCATTATCAACACTCTTACATACCACACTACACAAGAACCAAAACTGGAACTAATTTAACCTACTCCTGAATAATCCTCACAACCCGTAAGTCCATCATCTGATGTTGTTCAATGTAGCATTGTTGTTAATATCAAGAACAATAATGGACTGACAGTCAAAAACGTTCAATAATATATGGCTAATTAGGATCCTTCCTTGATACATATGAGTGTTTGATTGCTGGTGGTATTGGGAATTACAACATGACAAATGAGGATTCTGATCAGATTGATCCTAATGAAATGAAGATGCTAGATATTCATTGGTATATGGAGAGTGTTGTGAGCATGGCACAAAGTTTCAGGGAGAGTACTGGTAAGTACATCCTTGATGGGAAAACTTTAAAACTCGGATTTAACAAGTCAAAGTTCTAATGTTTTCAATGCAAGGAAAAAGGTCACTTAAAAATGGAATGCACTAATCCAAAGGTTGGAGATGCTAGTCCTAATCCTTTTGGTAGGGACTACAACCAACAAGCCATCTGTCATCAAAGCTCTCCCACATTAGCTGAACCACTAAAAAAGAATGAAGCATCATCATCAAAAGTGTCATGCACAACTAGATAAGGGTTTCAACTGGAATTCTATGTTCATCGAGCTAATGTTGTTGAAGTTATTGATGAGGAAGATGGTGAACATGTATGTGTTTAAATGAAGGTGAAGCTGAGAAAGATGTGGAAACTAAAGATATTGTTGCTGATCTGACTGATGTTGACAAGACTAAGTGTGATGATCGACAAAAGAACAAAATTGAGGAGATTACTAATGATCCTGAAGAGACAGATGCTCCAAAGAGTTTTGATTCGATTCCAAATGAATTTTTTAAATCATTTTTTCCACCTGATGTGTTTTAAAGTTTTGTAGGTTGGTTCAATGTAGCTTGTAGCAACTGATGAAGTTAAGCAAATGCCTCATGGAAAGATTGACTTTGGAATTAATGATGAAGAAGATGAGATTGTAGCAACTGATGAAGTTCATGTAGCTACAAAGATTGAAGAAATGTGTGATGAAACTGTGCCAACTAAAGGAGTTACAGTGATAGTTGATAATGAAGAAGTTGAAGATGAATCCATTCATCATGCTTGCATCGCTAGACAGGTAAAATTTTCAACTTTAAAACATGTTTGCGAGTCGTGTGTTGAAAAGGATTTCTTAAATGATTCATTAAAAACCGACTATAATAATGTTTTTATTTATTATATTGTATTAAAGAAGCTTATGACATGCTTAAAAAATGTGAGAAAAGCTTGTGGGTGAAAATTCTACAAGACGGAAAAAAAAAAACAATTTCTATGATAACACACACAGTTAAAGATAAACAAATTGCTATCAATAGACATATTGATGAGAAAGAGAAACTTAAAAAGGTAATTCAATTGATTAAAATTGAAACTAAAAGAATTGATACCAAACTAAGTACATGAATGATGTCTTGAACCGATTCAAGATAACTGCTGGAAAAATCCCTTCAACTCCTCTCCCTGTGGGTCACAATTTATCACCGGATGAATTGGAGGATACCGTCGATCCTACCCATTATCGAGCGATTATAGATTCTTTAATGTATCTAACTGCTTCTCGACCTTACATAATGTTTGCAGTTTCTTTATGTGCAAGGTACCAAGCAAGTCCCCTAGTGACTCACCTGGCGGCTTTTAAACGTATACTTCAATATCTGAGGAGTAATCCTGACACCGGTTTATGGTACCCCAAGGATGTTAAGTTTGAACTCACTGCGTTTTCGGATTCGGATTATGTAGGATGCAAGATCAACATTAAATCGACTACAGAGGGTTGTCAATTTTTAGGAAGCCGGCTTGTTTCCTGGCAGTGTAAGAAGCAGACAACAATCCCCACTTCAACCGCTGAGGCAGAATACGTGGCAGCCTCGAGTTGCTATTCACAGGGCTTATGGATCCAACAACATCTGCGCGACTATGGTTTGAAGTTTCTCACTACTCCAGTTTTAATTGATAACTCTATTGCTATAAGTATCACCAAGAATTCCGTGCAACACTCAAAAACTAAACATATCGAAATTCGATATCATTTTATTTGGGATTGTTTTGAAAAGAAATTAATTGATATTGAGAAAGCGCACACCGATTTATTAAAAGTCGATCTGTTTACCAAGGCATTCGATAAAAACATTTTAACTTTCTGCTTGGTTTAAATAAATTAAAAACTCTTGCTGATATCCTGAAACAAGGATAGTTATCTTTCTTTCCTGTTTATTTTTCGTTCATTTATATTTTTGTTTTGGGTTTCTGGGGGTGAAATTGAAAAATCAAAAATACTGTGCTTTCCAGTTTGTATAGAGAAAATCCAAAAACATTAAAAAAAACATTAAAAAATTTTAAAAAAACAAAATATTGTGATTTGTTTTTAAAATATTTTGTAAAAATACAAAAACATAAAAAAAAACTGAAAAATCAAAAATATTGTGTTTTTGAGTTTGTATAGAAAAATCAGAAAGAAAAGACAAAAAGATTGTGTTTTTAAAGTATGTACAGAGAAAAACCAAAAAGATTTTTGCATATTGTTGCTTAAAAATTATGCCATTTACTTATATTTGAAGGAAATATACTTGTATATGTTTGGTCCTATTGTTTACTTGTAAATGATTGGGATAGCCATTTACCTGATAATTGAAAGTGACTGGGGAAACTATTATGTGTTTTAATTAATTCTCTCGCTGAAAATCATGTCAGTTATTTAAGTTTGTGGAACATGCTAGTATGTTTTGGTCCTATTATCTACTTGTGGATTGATAGGATAACCATTAATATATAGACTAAAAGTAACTGGGCGATTAAATTTATTTATATTCTCTTCAAAAATTTTGAGTTTTGAAGAAAAAAGAGAAAAATGATAGTACATTGATCATCTGGTCCCATATCCAGAAAGAATTAAGCTTAAAAGACAGAGTGCTTAACTGCGTTGGTGCATTGATAGGTCTTAAACAAGCCATTAGAGTAAAGTATGTGATATAAATATAAAGAAATGCCAAATTGAAAGAGGTGTTAGTCTCTCGCAAAAATCTCGGTAATGATGGCAGAAATGTAATACCTGTAAGTTTGATTAAAAAGCATTAAGATATTGGACATTGTAGTCTTTATGCGGCTTAATCATCTGGGTATTCATATGCATGAATATTTCAAACGCTTTTAGAGCAAACCCAAAGTCATTAAACTTGATCACTGCTGTACAATTTACAATTTGAGTTACTGACTTCATCAAAATACGCTGTTAGTCAGACATTGTTCCTCCCTTGCGTGCGTCTCAATACCAATAAGAAACGGAACCCAGGGGACACAATGCTGACAGATGGACTCCTTCATACTCACTCATGGTAAAAGAATCTTAGTGCATCTAACAAAATCTATAAAATTAAAATATTGATCAATAACATAATGGGTTAAGTCAAGTTGGGATGATACGGTGAAAATCAAACTAAGCTTAAACCGAGATTAGAGGCTGATAGTTTCTGATATTTTGTGCTTTAGTTGAACCAAAAATTATATCACAAAAACGTTTGAAAGATTGTTATAAGATTTAAGTGGACAACAATATCAATGACCGACTTAACGCAAGTCATAATATCGCTAAAATATAAAACTGTGATGGAAGGGCAATTTGGTCAATATGATTCTATGCTTAAACTCACCTAAAATTCAAAAATATGTACTACTTTCGTAAAACAAAAATACAAAAAGATTTTATGTTTTATAGTCATTTTTCGGATTTAAATGTAAATATTTTGATTCGAAAAAGTAAAATACCAAAAAGATTTTCATTTTTTCTTTTACATATTATTTAATCATTTTATGTTATTACTTTAAATTAAGTGTTTTGAGCGTAAAACACGTTAAGGTATTTCTTTTTACCACGTTGGGTAAAGTGTCTTAAGGTTAAGATCATCGAGATACAGGATTTTGTTGATTTAAATTAATATCTTATTTATTCATTTATTCATCTTTTATTTATTTATTTTATCATTTAATTTAAAATTAAATAAAAGAAAATGTTAACATATTGATTCGTTATTCATGGATAACGAATGGGGTTATTCTTAACGAATTACTTTAATTCGTTAGATCTCTAATTCGCTTCCGCCACTCTATAACGAATGACCTACTTCGTCATCCATCATATAACGAATCAGACATGACTCTAATTTGTTATTGATTCGTGTTAAATATTAACGAATCACTCATTCGTTTACCACGTGTAATGAATTTATTGCCACGTGTAACGAATCCGTTGCCATGTGTAACGAATATGATAACGAATCAACTGATTCGTTATTTCAAAGTTAAAGAATCATATGATTCGTTGTCTTGGAAAATGTGCCAATTCGTCGCTTATAGGGATTTGTGAAGAACGATTCATATTCATTCGTTCATTATTCACTTACTTCCTCACTAAGCAAACCTCTGGCCGATTTTTCCAGAATTTTCGATCAACTCTAAACCCGTTTTCGTTCATCATTCATATTCAAAAGGTATCAAGGATCAAAACGTGATACTTTTCATGAATTTCCTTCAACATCTGATGGGTTTTTGAATCGATTAAATGTTCGGTTTTAACTTATAAGTTTATACCATAATTAACCTAATGAAAACTTAGTTTTGGTTGACATGATTAATGTCTAGTGTTTGTCGATGTTATTCCAAGTTGATTAGGTTAATTTATTGGATATTTCATTGTGCATTATGGTGGAATTGAATCTGGGTTGCAGATTTGACCTTCATTTGTTCTTATAAATTTTGACTTTGATTCTAGAAGTCAAAATTGAACATTATTGGTCTCAATTCGCTATAAGCTAACGAATTGAATCTCATTCGTGTTCAGTTCGTTACCAACGACTTAACGAATCAACCTCATTAATTGATAACGAATTAACTAATTCGGTATCCCTTTAACTATGATTCGTTGTCTTTGATTCATGTTCTTACCACGATAACGAATTACTCAATTCGTTATAATGAATCAGAATATATAATTAAATAATATAATTAAATATTTTATTTAAATATGTTAAAGATTTTTTTTTACTAAATCTCGGGTTTATGTATTTTCAGTTATGGCTGACGACATTGTCCAGGATCTCTCTATAGGTGATCAACAACCAGTACAACAACAAGCCGTGCAGCAGCCACAAGAACCGGATCTCCCGTTACTGACGTTCGACAAGAAGCATAACATCTGTGCTTTTGTCGGAATGAACTTTGTCGATGAAGATATCTTTGGGGAGATGTTAGCTTTTATATGTCGTTCACGTATTAGCTATGCAATCTCAGCGAATCCTCAGAATCAATTTAGTATTATCCGTCAGTTCTAGAATTTAGCTCAATATGTGGAGACGGAGAATCATATAGCTGCCGAGGTGAACGGTAGACCTGTTTTGATATCAACCGAGGAGATCCAAAGGGTGTTGAGATTTGTTGACAATATTGATAACTCTTGTGAATTCGACAAGGGGTTGATCGTGGTTTGTTCGGCCGAGTGTTTTATGTTGGAGACCTGTAACGATTCCGACGAAACCCGGTATACCCTAACCGGGAGACAATAGTTACGTCATATTTAATGTCGGGTACATGAATTACCATAGTAATTATACGAGAATACATGATTCACTGTATTGATTGTACGTGAATATATAATTCATCGTATTGAATATGCGATTAATCGATCGATAGTTATTGAAACCCGAACGAATCGAGGGTTCAATTATAGACGATAACTATAATATTTAGTGATTTTACGAAGCATTAATGCTTCGGGATAAGTAAAGTACGGCATAGAAAAAGAATTTCGATTTAATGGTACGTCGGTACATTAAACGAAACCTTCAATACCAAACCGAGCAAGAGATGATCGATCAAGCCGAAAAAGATGCGCAATAATTAATAATATGATGTTTTAAGTTAATAAATGTCATGGTTTAAGTTTTTAAAGTTTTTAAATCGGTTTTATATAAATTTCATTTTTAATCCGAAAAACGACCGTTTTAGCCTCGTTTTAGGCCGAAGTAAACATTTAACCGAAAAACGAACTGAACCAGATTATCCAAAACATTATCCGGATTGCGGAAATCCAATTGTGTGGCTAGAATTGAAAGAGGTGGGTCCCACCCCACCCCCTCAAATTCCGATCGGACCCTAGGGGGGTTAAACCCCATTCATTTCTTTTTTTTCATCACAACAATGCATCATCCATCAATCCTATCCAAAGTATGAACCAAAACCGAGATTTTGTAGCAAGAAAACAAGGTAAAGAATCGAGTTAATCACGTTTCCATCTTCGTTTCTTGAGTTTGTTAGCAAGAAAATGAGGTTTCAAAGATGAAAACTGATTCTTGCATGATCAAGTGATGTATACGGGTTATACAAGGGATCTTTGTCCAAGAAAGGAGTTAAACGAACCAAAAACGAATTGTTACGGTTTAAATCTTTGTTTTTGAATCATAACCGAAACTATAGTGCAAGAGGCTTGATCGTGAGTGTAACTTGCTTGGTATTGTGGTATGTTGGTTTTAGGTTCTGTACTTAGTGGTGGATAAGGCGGAAAGATAAATTTGTAGCTTGTAGTGGCGTAAAACGAAAGGTATATTCGGTTTATGTTCGGTTTTAGAGATTTGGACAGATTGTTGATGCTTTAGAGTTAGGTCATGAAATTTTACAGAGGTGTTAAACACATGAAAATATGAGTTCTGTGAATTTTTGGTAATTTTTGGATAAAGGGTGAATATTTGATGAATTTAATGCTCGGTTTTGGCCAAAAATGGTGAAAACATAGTTAAATACCATGAAAAATTCTGGAAAATTGCAGATTAGCTTTGTATATCATGTATAAGTCACACACAAAATTTTAGGTCAGTTGGAGAAGTCTAAATAGGCTTTTCGGTTAAACGAGTTCTAGGTTTTCTAGCTCGGTTTTGGTGAAAATGGCATGTAAAAAGAGATTTTGGTTCTGGAAAAATTACAGGGGATTATGTGGATGGCAGGGGACATCCAGGAAGAATTTGGGATTTTTCTAAGATTGTTTGATATTTACGACATATTTAGTGTTTAAATGGTGTTTAAAGATAGATAAATAAACTTTAAATATAAAAAATTAATTCTGGAAATATTTTTATAAAATTTCCCACTGTCAAAATGTCATTTGTGCAAAATTTCAAGATCCGAGATTAAACGGATAATTATTTGTGCAAAAACAAACTTTTAAAGCTTAAAACGAGTAAACCGGTAAAGCTCGCTTAAACGAGCTGACTGGTGTATAAAAACCCTAAAAATGAACTATTTTCATATAATGGAGTTAAACAAGTAAAAATAAATCATCCGAAAATAATTCGGATAATTTGGGTAATTTTAAACGATTTAACAGTTTCCGGTACGCTAAAGACGGAAACGGGTCCCGCGGCCAAACGGGGCGTCTAAACCGAGCTCTAATTTCACAACTTAAACTAAATTATCAGTCAACCACTACTTTCGAGTCGTGTGTGACAAAACTCATTTTTGAAACGTAAAAACGGATAATCGTGCTAGGCACGCAAAACGAGAAAAACGACTAATAGTAATTGTGACCATGGAACTCTAAACTATATCACAATCTGAGTCCGGAGAAGTGTTTCTGGGCTAACATTGCCCCCAGAACGGGTACAGTACTGGGTTAACAGTGTCCCCAGATGTACCGGTTAACACGGTTAAAGATTATAGAAACAATAATTGTATAATAACGATCGTAGGGATCATATTACAGATTGGACGTGTTAATTGATAATGATTGTTGTTACCTGCTTGCATGTGCTAAGGTGAGTTTCACGAGCCCCTTTTTTTGAATTGTTTTCAAATATTTTCCCGGGGCGGAAGCATGTTACTATTGAAATGTTTAAGTACATACTGAACGCATGGAATTGCGTGGATTTATATATATTTGATTGTACGGGAATCGTACGGAATGGGTACAGTACTGGGTTAACAGTGTCCCCAGATGTCCCTTGAAGTGTTTCTGGGTTAACATTGTCCCCGGAATGAGTACTGTATTGGGTTAACAGTGTCCCCAGACAGAGGTTTCGCTTGTGGGCTCAGCATAATTACATCGTGTTTCTGGGTTAACATTGCCCCCGGAATGAGTACAGTACTGGGTTAACAGTGTCCCCAGATAATATTATATTTTGATATGGATTTATCATGGTTTACTCAAATTGTGAAACTCACCAACTATTCGTAGTTGACCCGTTTTCTCACATGCTTTTCAGGTACAACTAAGATGAAGTGATTGCTTATGTGCTAAGTGCTTGATGTGTGTAAGATTTGCGTGCGGGATGTTAGGATACATTATAATAAATAGAATTATGTATCGTATTGTATGATGTGTGTATCACCTAGACGGTAATGGAATACAAGATAATATAATTTGAAGTATATTAATGTATTCAATTTTCTTTATAAACAATGTGGTTGTTATCAGAGGTGTTTGTTGCATCCCGTTTACGTTTACTCTGCGGTTACGGGGTGTTACAGAACTTGGTATCAGAGCCATTGGTTATAAAGATTTAGGATGTCTTTAAAAGATACCTAAAATATAACTAGTAGCTCAAATATTAGAGGATCTGAATATCAACTAATAATTTATAGTGACGAGATCTGGATGAACTTGGATGGACAAGTGAGTTATTATGGTCCGGAACATAATAACAGACTTGTCCGCACGAGGGAGTTCAGGGGAAGTCACGGGGTACGTTAATAGGTAAAAATGGCAACATATGTGTAAAGTATATAATATTATTTTTACGTGCTAATGTGTATATATATATATATGTACTTATCTTGGGGATACATGTCCCTTACCCTACCACCACCGGTACCGTGTATCCTAATAACCCCATATGTTCACCAGAACCGCCGACCCTCACGTACGGACGGACCTGTACGTGAACCCATTCTTATTCCGTAAAAAAAAAAAAAAAAAAAAAAAATTTGATCATAAATGAGCAGATAAAAATAATATATAGAAATATATATGTGTATTTCTCACTCTCAAGCATATGAGACATATCACCTCTAGATCGAGAATCACTTATTTTAGCGAACCTAGACCGCCGGAGGACATTGACTGAGCAAGCGATAGAGTTTCCCATAATAGTAATTGATAATATTTGAAGGCAACCCATGTTGTGCGATTACCTTGAACCTTGCAACTCCCTATGTTATCCTTGCATCCGTTAGATGCTTATACCCATGTATACTCGAATAGAATGATTACCCATACACAAAGAGGTGTTGGAATCATTATAGCATAGTTGGTTATTCGTTCGTAGGTGGTATACCGTGTATGCCGGATATACGAATAGACACGGATATTATAACTCCGCGGTACGTAATCGTTTGGTGCTCACGGTGAGCATGTATCGGTTATACTGACATGCAGAAGGATATAGAAATCAAGTATATTAAACATTAATCTTGGTTGAGAAAGATCTATATGTCAGTCGGTGACAAGGGTTATGAAACATATTTAAACGTTAACCGATGTCAGGATTAAGTCCATATGTTATTATATTTGTGGGACATATATATATACTAGATACTGGTATGTGTAATATGTATGATAATATTTGGTGTGTATGTGTACCTGCTGTTATGATTGAGCTGGTAACGAGTTATACGGTGAGATTAGTATTGATTACTGCGTACAGGATTGGTACGACAGAATGACATAAAAAGAGTAACTCCAATGATGGAGATTGATATGATTCAGTTGATTGCTCAAAGATAGCAGATGATGATACCGAATGTCGTATCACAGATCACTGCTAGTGTTGACGCAAATGTGATCGCAGACTTATAGATCGAGCAATCTCATGATTATGAATATTTCAATTCTTAGTGTTATTACTATGAGTGTTAATGTCCCACCGAATACTATTATGACTACAAGTATTAGTTATAAACTAAACAGGAATAGTAGTCGTAATGAATTAGATCCGGTATGAAGGATAGGTTTGTTGGTTGTGTTAAGGAAATTGTTAATAGCTTATTGACGGTAAAGGGAGGAATAGATTAGCGAGTGGATAGAAAAGATCGAAATGGTTAAGGATATTGGTAAGAGTCTAGAACATTGTGTAGTGAAATATGCTACAGATATGTTGGTAGATTATGTTGTATCGTGATGGAACACGATGGTACAAAATTATAGTTAGAAAATTTTTACTCAGATGATATGGTCGGAATTTAAAATTCTTGTGCTAGAGCACTTTTATTCGAGTAATTAAGTTCAGAGATTGGAAACTGAGCTATGGAAGATAGAAATGTTGTATGCTGATCACTTAGAAAACGCTAATCGTTTGAAGGAATTGTCATGTCTGGTAACATGGCTAATTACTCCTGAAACTAAGCGAACTGAGGGCAATATTGGGGACTAACTCCATCGATAAGGAGTATCGTCAATCCTGTAAAATATACAACCTTTGGAAGGGTTGTGTCACAAGCCAGCATTGATATAATTGACTCTATGGGAATCGGACTGGAAGGACGTTAGGTGAGACGTCGAGTATTAAAGAAGAGAAATGATAAAGGTATAGTGCAAGATAGACTTTTGAAAAAGTAGGTATGTCCTACAACCCAGAATTATACCAAGACTAGTTCTGGTGTGAAAACATGAACCACATGAAGGGTCCTTCCCTAAATGTGGAAAATATGGTCATCGGCAGGAAGAAGAATGTCGAGTGATAGTAGGCCACGAGTGTGGTAAAGATGGTCGTAATGCCCTAATTGTAGAACCAATTGAAGCCATGTGAACCGGCAACCCCAACCCATTCGTGTACAACCACTCCGAACCCAACAACTTCAATATCAATCCATCCAAAGAAACCAAATTATGCCAAACAGTTGTACTTGCTATGAATATGGCAGTACAGAACGTTTCAAGAGAAATTGCCCAAAGTTGAACCAAGGTGTCGTTGGAAGACGAACCCCATGACAAGCATCAACCTTTGATCAAGCAAGGAGCCGTGCTTTTGTGAGTAATTCGAATAAAGTACGTCATGATCCAAAGGTGGTATTAAGTACGTTGTAGTTTTAAATCAATAGACTTCAGTGATATTTTTACGGTCGTCGATAGAAGTTAGTTCCTGTTAACCTCCTATCAATTGGAAAGATACCGATTAGTGAAATTATAGAACCCTATACTGTAGAATCGCTAACGGTAAATCCCTAATGGTTAACTAAATTGTTCGGAATTGTCCTATTATTCTTAACGATTAACCTTTCCTTATTGACCTTCGACCAGTAAAGTTAAAAAGTTTTGACGTAATAGTTAACATGGATTGGCTAACTCAAGATGAAGCTGAAATCAAATATGAAAAGAAGAAGATTAGAAGCTCTCCTTCGGACGATGAAGCGATTAGATACAGAGAAAAGTGTACGGTATTATGTTACCACTCTAATCTCATCTTGAGATGTTATAATATTTACGACAAGAAGACGTGGTGTATTTAACAAACGCGATTGCCAAAGTATTTAAAAGAAAACATATAGAAAATGTTTTGGTGATACGTAAATATCCAGAAGTTTTCCCAGAAGAACTTCCTGAATTACCGCCAACCCGACAGGTCGAATTCATAATCGATTTAATGCCTCAAACTGGCCCTGTTGCTAAAGCACCCTACCGACTTAAACCAACTGAAATGCAAGAATTATTGGATAAGGTTTTATACGATCTGGTTAGTCACCATGGGGTGCACCAGTGTTATTTTGGAAATGAAGGATGGAAGTGTTAGGATATGTATTGATTAGCGAGAATTGAATAAAGTGACGATCAAGAATAGGTATTCACTTCTTCGAAGTAAATGATCTGTTTAACCAACTGCAAGGGGCGATTTATTTTTAGAAAATTGATCTTAGATATAGTTATCACCAAATGAAAAATCCAAGAGGAGGACGTTGCAACAACGGCGTTTCGGACTCGTTACGGCCATTATGAATTCTTATTCATGCCGTTCGGGTTAACAAATGCGCAGGCAGTATTCATGGAACTCATGAACCGAGTCTGTAAACTTTATTTTGACAAATTTGTCATAGCATCCATTGTTGATATTTTGATATATTTGCAACGTAAGGAAGAGCACGAACGACGTCTAAGGAAAATGGTGGAAGTGTTAAAGCAAGAGGAGTTATACGCGAAGTTTTCGAAATGTGACCTTGAATACAGAAAGCATAATCCCTTGTCATGTTGTAAAGCAACAAGGATTTCACATAGATTCAAATAAGATAGAAACCATTAAAATTGGCAGTCACCCAAGGCGCCAAAGGAAACGCGCCATTTTTTAGGACTAGCCGGAGACTATCGGCGGTTTATTAAAGAAATATTAGCATTACCCAACTCATAATCCTTTGTACGATGCAAATGTACAAATTTTATAGATGATAAGAGACCGCAGTCTCATATTCATCGAAGATGGGTCGAGTTGTTAAGCGATTATGACTGTGACATCCGATATCACCCCGGCAAGGCTAACGTCGTAGCCGATGCCTGGAGTAGGAAAGATCGGGTTAAGCCATTGAGAGTGCGAGCGCTGGGGATGATAGTCCAGTCGAACCTTTCTGACCTGATTCGAGTCGCTCAACGTGAGGCGTTAAAAGAGGAACAATTGGAAAAGGAGGGATTTCACGGCAATGAGAAGAATTTCGAACAGCGCGTGGACGAAATTCTCTACTTCAAAAATTGGGTTTGGATCCCGACCCTCCATGACCTTCGTGAATTAATCATGGACGAAGCGCATAGATCGAAATATTCCATACATCCGGGATCGGATTAGACTATTGATGATACGAATATCTGAATGGATTTTGTTAATGACCAAGTGTGGAGAAAGATATGGTTACGTATGTTGGTGAAAATTTAAGTTATGCAAGAGATAAGGCTGCATACCGAAAACCCTTGGGAACGCCACAACGACAGAAAATTCGCCAATGATAGTGGGAATAAATTACAATGGGTTTCGGGACGCAAATTCCCAAGATATATCAAAGGCATGAGGTAAATTGGGTAATCGCGGATCGATTAACCAATCCTCGCATTTCATCCTAATCCATGATGATTACCACAATGAATTCTCGCCCAAATTCCTGATGGTGGAATGGTATCTCGTCGTGGAGTACCATTTTCAATGATCTCAGATCAAAATAGTCATCCTACTTCCATTATTGGAAAGCGAGGAAGAAAGCATCGAGAGCTTGAAACTTTCTACGGGTGAAGTAATTATCACCAATTTGTTAAATTGAAATTGGGCGTCAATCAAGCCATAAGATTTGAATTGATTCGAGAAACAACCAATCGGATTTATAATATTTAAGATAAGTCGAAAGCAGAGCGAGATTGCCAAAGGATTTATGCCAACATTCAAAGGAAACCATTGTCACCGGAAAGAGGTGACAAGGCATTTTTAAGGCATCACCCTCGAGAGGTGATATAAGGTTTGGCAAAACCGAAAATAGCTCCTTAATATATTGGACCTTATGAGACTATCTCCATGATTGGTCATTTAGTTTATCGATTAAAGTACTCCAGGGGCTAAGTAATATACATGATGTTTTGCCATGTATACTGATTGAAAAGTACCTAAGCGATGAGGCAACGAAAGTACTAGTAGTGGAGGTACTCATAGAAAACATGTTTGATATCATAAATAATTCCGTAGAGTTAGTAGACGGGAAAACTAAACAGTTTGGACACACCAAGCTTTACTGATTAAGATTAAGTGGAATTCACAGCGAGGGTGAATTTTGAAGGAAAAAAACCCCCCACCTTTCTTTCGGAAAGGGTTAGTGGACGTGTAAAATTTCGAGGACGAAATTTCTTAACGGGGGGAGAATGTAACGATTCCGACGAAACCCGGTATACCCTAACCGGGAGACAATAGTTACGTCATATTTAATGTCGGGCACATGAATTACCATAGTAATTATACGAGAATACATGATTCACTGTATTGATTGTACGTGAATATATAATTCATCGTATTGAATATGCGATTAATCGATCGATAGTTATTGAAACCCGAACGAATCGAGGGTTCAATTATAGACGATATCTATAATATTTAGTGATTTTACGAAGCATTAATGCTTCGGGATAAGTAAAGTACGGCACAGAAAAAGAATTTCGATTTAATGGTACGTCGGTACATTAAACGAAACCTTCAATACCAAACCGAGCAAGAGATGATCGATCAAGCCGAAAAAGATGCGCAATAATTAATAATATGATGTTTTAAGTTAATAAATGTCATGGTTTAAGTTTTTAAAGTTTTTAAATCGGTTTTATATAAATTTCATTTTTAATCCGAAAAACGACCGTTTTAGCCTCGTTTTAAGCCGAATTAAACATTTAACCGAAAAACGAACTGAACCAGATTATCCAAAACATTATCCGGATTGCGGAAATCCAATTGTGTGGGTAGAATTGAAAGAGGTGGGTCCCACCCCACCCCCTCAAATTCCGATCGGACCCTAGGGGGGGTTAAACCCCATTCATTTCTTTTTTTTCATCACAACAATGCATCATCCATCAATCCTCTCCAAAGTATGAACCAAAACCGAGATTTTGTAGCAAGAAAACAAGGTAAAGAATCGAGTTAATCACGTTTCCATCTTCGTTTCTTGAGTTTGTTTGCAAGAAAATGAGGTTTCAAAGATGAAAACCGATTCTTGCATGATCAAGTGATGTATACGGGTTATACAAGGGATCTTGGTCCAAGAAAGGAGTTAAACGAACCAAAAATGAATTTTTACGGTTTAAATCTTTGTTTTTGATTCATAACCGAAACTACATTGTAAGAGGCTTGATCGTGAGTGTAACTTGCTTGGTATTGTGGTATGTTGGTTGTAGGTTCTGTACTTAATGGTAGATAAGGCGGAAAGATGAGTTTGTAGCTTGTAGTGGCGGAAAACGAAAGGTATATTCGGTTTATGTTCGGTTTTGGAGATTTGGACAGATTGTTGATGCTTTAGAGTTAGGTCAGAAATTTACAGAGGTGTTAAACACATGATAATATGAGTTCTGTGAAATTTTGGTAATTTTTGGATAAAGGATGAATATTTAGTGAATTTAATGCTCAGTTTTGGCCAAAAATGGTGAAACATAGTTAAATACCATGAAAAATTCTCGAAAATTGCAGATAAGCTTTTTATATCATGTATAAGTCACACACAAAATTTTAGGTCAGTTGGAGAAGTCTAAATAGGCTTTTCGGTTAAACGAGTTCTAGGGTTTTTTAGCTCGGTTTTGGTGAAAATGGCATGTAAAAAATGATTTTGGTTCTGGAAAAATTACAGGGGACTATGTTGATGGCAGGGGACATCCAGGAGAAATTTGGGATTTTTCTAAGATCGTTTGGTATTTACGACATATTTAGTGTTTTAATGGTGTTTAAAGATAGATAAATAAAATTTAAATATAAAAATTAATTCTGGAAATATTTTTATAAAATTTCCCACTGTCAAAAAGTCATTTGTGCAAAATTTCAAGATCCGAGATTAAACGGATAATTATTTGTGCAAAAACAAACTTTTAAAGCTTAAAACGAGTAAACCGGTAAAGCTTGCTTAAACGAGCTGACTGGTGTATAAAAACCCTAAAAATGAACTATTTTCATATAATGGAGTTAAACAAGTAAAAATAAATCATCCGAAAATAATTCGGATGATTTGGGTAATTTTAAACGATTTAACAGTTTCCGGTACGCTAAAGACGGAAACGGGTCCCGCGGCCAAACGGGGCGTCTAAACCGAGCTCTAATTTCACAACTTAAAATAAATTATCAGTCAACCACTACTTTCGAGTCGTGTGTGACAAAACTCATTTTTGAAACGTAAAAACGGATAACCGTGCTAGGCACGCAAAACGAGAAAAACGACTAATAGTAATTGTGACCATGGAACTCTAAACTATATCACAATCTGAGTCCGGAGAAGTGTTTCTGGGTTAACATTGCCCCCAGAACGGGTACAGTACTGGGTTAACAGTGTCCCCAGATGTACCGGTTAACACGGTTAAAAATTATATAAACAATAATTGTATAATAACGATCGTAGGGATCATATTACAGATTGGACGTGTTAATTGATAATGATTGTTGTTACCTGCTTGCATGTGCTAAGGTGAGTTTCACGAGCCCCTTTTTCTGAATTGTTTTCAAATATTTTCCCGGGGCGGAAGCATGTTACCATTGAAATGTTTAAGTACATACTGAACGCATGGATTTGCGTGGATTTATATATATTTGATTGTACGGGAATCGTACGGAATGGGTACAGTACTGGGTTAACAGTGTCCCCAGATGTCCCTAGAAGTGTTTCTGGGTTAACATTGTCCCCGGAATGAATACTGTACTGGGTTAACAGTGTCCCCAGACAGAGGTTTCGCTTGTGGGCTTAGCATAATTACATCGTGTTTATGGGTTAACATTGCCCCCGGAATGAGTACAGTACTGGGTTAACAGTGTCCCCAGATAATATTATATTTTGATATGGATTTATCATGGTTTACTCAAATTGTGAAACTCACCAACTATTCGTAGTTGACCCGTTTTCTCACATGCTTTTCAGGTACAACTAAGATGAAGTGATTGCTTATGTGCTAAGTGCTTGATGTGTGTAAGATTTCGTGCGGGATGTTAGGATACATTATAATAAATAGAATTATGTATCGTATTGTATGATGTGTGTATCACCTAGACGGTAATGGAATACAAGATAATTTAATTTGAAGTATATTAATGCATTCAGTTTTCTTTATAAACAATGTGGTTGATATCAGAGGTGTCTGTTGCATCCCGTTTACGTTTCCGCTGCGGTTACGGGGTGTTACAGAACTTGGTATCAGAGCCATTGGTTATAAAGATTTAGGATGTCTTTAAA
Source organism: Bidens hawaiensis (assembly GCF_021521415.1). Lineage (NCBI taxonomy): Eukaryota > Viridiplantae > Streptophyta > Magnoliopsida > Asterales > Asteraceae > Bidens > Bidens hawaiensis. The sequence goes on from NW_027491281.1 coordinate 1,356,774, forward strand.
AGATACCTAAAATGTAACCAGTAGCTCAAGTATTAGAGGATCTGAATATCAACTAATAATTTATAGTGACGAGATCTGGATGAACTTGGATGGACAAGTGAGTTATTATGGTCCGGAACATAATAACAGACTTGTCCGCACGAGGGAGTTCAGGGGAAGTCACGGGGTACGTTAATAGGTAAAAATGGCAACATATGTGTAAAGTATATAATATTATTTATACGTGCTAATGTGTATATATATATGTACATATCTTGGGGATACATGTATTGAGAAATAAGACCCGGATAAGGAACCGGGGGATGAAATAATAAAAGTACCGAGGATGCTGAAATTACTAGAGCATCGGTTGATGATAAGTCTGACTTATCGGGCCAAAGTTATGATAGTAACAAGTTAGATCTCCCGTTTGACATTAACGAGAAATATCTAGTAACCGTCACTCCCAACCAAAATTGATAAATCACTTACCCTACCACCACCGGTACCGTGTATCCTAATAACCCCATTTGTTCACCAGAACCGCCGACCCTCACGTACGGACGGACCTGTACGTGAACCCATTCTTATTCCGTTAAAAAAAAAAAAAAATTTGATCATAAATGAGCAGATAAAAATAATATATAGAAATATATATGTGTATTTCTCACTCTCAAGCATATGAGACATATCACCTCTAGATCGAAAATCACCGATTTTAGCGAACCTAGAACGCCGGAGGACATTGACTGAGCAAGCGATAGAGTTTCCCATAATAGTAATTGATAATATTTGAAGACAACCCATGTTGTGCGATTACCTTGAACCTTGCAACTCCCTATGTTATCTTTCCATCCGTTAGATGCTTATACCCATGTATACTCGAATAGAATGATTACCCATACACAAAGAGGTGTTGGAATCATTATAGCATAGTTGGTTATTCGTTCGTAGGTGGTATACCGTGTATGCCGGATATACGAATAGACACGGATATTATAACTCCGTGGTACGTAATCGTTTGGTGCTCACGGTGAGCATGTATCGGTTATACTGACATGCAGAAGGATATTGAAATCAAGTATATTAAACATTAATCTTGGTTGAGAAAGATCTATATGTCAGTCGGTGACAAGGGTTATGAAACATATTTAAACGTTAACCGATGTCAGGATTAAGTCCATATGTTATTATATTTGTGGGACATATATATATACTAGATACTGGTATGTGTAATATGTATGATAATATTTGGTGTGTATGTGTACCTGCTGTTGTGATTGAGCTGGTAACGGGTTATAAGGTGAGATTAGTATTGATTACTGCGTACAGGATGGGTACGGCAGAATGACATAAAAAGAGTAACTCCAGTGATGGAGATTGATATGATTCAGTTGATTGCTCAAAGATAGCAGATGATGATACCGAATGTCGTATCACAGATCACTGCTAGTGTTGATGCAAATGTGATCGCAGATTTATAGATCGAGCAATCACATGATTATGAATATTTCAATTCTTAGTGTTATTACTAAGAGTGTTAATGTCCCAGCGAATACTATTATGACTACAAGTATTAGTTATAAACTAAACATGAATAGTAGTCGTAATGAATTAGATCCGGTATGAAGGATAGGTTTGTTGGTTATGTTAAGGAAATTATTAATAGCTTATTGATGGTAAAGGGAGGAATAGATTAGCGAGTGGATAGAAAAGATCGAAATGGTTAAGGATATTGGTAAGAGTTTAGAACATTGTGTAGTGAAATATGCTACAGATATGTTGGTAGATTATGTTGTATCGTGATGGAACACGATGGTACAAAATTATAGTTAGAAAATTTTTACTCAGATGATATGGTCGGAATTTAAAATTCTTGTGCTAGAGCACTTTTATTCGAGTAATTAAGTTCAGAGATTGGAAACTGAGCTATGGAAGATAGAAATGTTGTATGCTGATCACTTAGAAAACGCTAATCGTTTGAAGGAATTGTCATGTCTGGTAACATGGCTAATTACTCCTGAAACTAAGCGAAGTGAGCGCAATATTGGGGACTAACTCCATCGATAAGGAGTATCGTCAATCCTGTAAAATATACAACCTTGGGAAGGGTTGTGTCACAAGCCAGCATTGATATAATTGACTCTATGGGAATCGGACTGGAAGGACGTTAGGTGAGACGTCGAGTATTAAAGAAGAAAAATGATAAAGGTATAGTGCAAGATAGACTTTTGAATAAGTAGGTAAGTCCTACAAACCAGAATTATACCAAGACTAGTTCTGGTGTGAAAACATGAACCGCATGAAGGGTCCTTCCCTAAATGTGGAAAATATGGTCATCGGCAGGAAGAAGAATGTCGAGTGATAGTAGGCCACGGGTGTGGTAAAGATGGACGTAATGCCCTAATTGTAGAACCAATTGAAGCCATGTGAACCGGCAACCCCAACCCATTCGTGTACAACCACTCCGAACCCAACAACTTCAATAACAATCCATCCAAAGAAACCAAATTATGCCAAACAGTTGGTCTTGCTATGAATGTGGCAGTACAGAACGTTTCAAGAGAAATTGCCCAAAGTTGAACCAAGGTGTCGTTGGAAGACGAACCTCATGACAAGCATCAACCTCTGATCAAGCAAGGAGCCGTGCTTTTGTGAGTAATTCGAATAAAGCACGTCATGATCCAAAGGTGGTATTAAGTACGTTGTAGTTTTAAATCAATAGACTTCAGTGATATTTTTACGGTCGTCGATAGAAGTTAGTTCATGTTAACCTCCTATCAATTGGAAAGATACCGATTAGTGAAATTATAGAACCCTATACTGTAGAATCGCTAACGGTAAATCCCTAATGGTTAACTAAATTGTTCGGAATTGTCCTATTATTCTGAACGATTAACCTTTCCTTATTGACCTACGACCAGTAAAGTTAAGAAGTTTTGACGTAATAGTTAACATGGATTGGCTAACTCAACATGAAGCTGAAATCAAATATGAAAAGAAGATGATTAGAAGCTCTCCTTCGGACGATGAAGCGATTAGATACAGAGAAAAGTGTACGGTATTATGTTACCACTCTAATCTCATCTTGAGATGTTATAATATTTACGACAAGAAGACGTGGTGTATTTAACAAACGCGATTGCCAAAGTATTTAAAAGAAAACATATAGAAAATGTTTCGGTGATACGTAAATATCCAGAAGTTTTCCCAGAAGAACTTCCTGGATTACCGCCAACCCGACAGGTCGAATTCATAATCGATTTAATGCCTCAAGCTGGCCCTGTTGCTAAAGCACCCTACCGACTTACACCAACTGAAATGCAAGAATTATTGGATAAGGTTTTATACGATCTGGTTAGTCACCATGGGGTGCACCAGTGTTATTTGGGAAATGAAGGATGGAAGTGTTAGGATATGTATTGATTAGGGAGAATTGAATAAAGTGACGATCAAGAATAGGTATTCACTTCTTCTAAGTAAATGATCTGTTTAACCAACTGCAAGGGGCGATTTATTTTTAGAAAATTGATCTTAGATATAGTTATCACCAAATGAAAAATCCAAGAGGAGGACGTTGCAACAACGGCGTTTCGGACTCGTTACGGCCATTATGAATTCTTATTCATGCCGTTCGTGTTAACAAATGCGCAGGCAGTATTCATGGAACTCATGAACCGAGTCTGTAAACTTTATTTTGACAAATTTGTCATAGCATCCATTGATGATATTTTGATATATTTGCAACGTAAGGAAGAGCACGAACGACGTCTAAGGAAAATGGTGGAAGTGTTAAAGCAAGAGGAGTTATACGCGAAGTTTTCGAAATGTGACCTTGAATACAGAAAGCATAATCCCTTGTCATGTTGTAAAGCAACAAGGATTTCACAT